>NC_046191.1:9773049-10419898 GCF_011004875.1 Balearica regulorum gibbericeps
AAGCTGTCTGGAAGGATGGGAAACAACTAAAAATAACATATCAAGTCTGTGCTCATGCATGTGGCACACACCTGCACAGACGCACACAGATCTACATATGTGGGTTTTCTCCTGCTGGCAAAATGCATAGGGATATATATATATGTGCACCTACACACACATATATATGCACACAAATGTGCAGCCTGGGCACAAATGTGCTCACAGACTGAACCACATCTATGCACACAGGTATTACACATACATACAGCCGGTAGAAGTGTGCACAGAGGGACGTGCATATGTATGTTCACATCCACATGTGCATATGCACATCCACAGGTCCATCACATCTGTGTGCTCATACACACAAGAAGGTGGGGGAAGGATGCAGATAAACAGGTAGATGCACTTGTAACCATAGACCCCTGCACTGTATATGTATATGGTAAAGTCATTTGAGAAACAGGAGTGTACTCGGGCTGCATTACACATCCTTTTCAACTTCCGAAAGTGATGATAATAACAACTCTTCAACACAGGTCTCCCACTGAATACCCAAATCCTGTGTGTTTTAAGTGCTGACCCACCACTTATTTAGCAATCCTTCACAATTACCAGAGCTGGCTATGCAAAATATGTCCAGCCTGCTGAGACAAATCTTTGCCTAAAGGACATCGATCATTTTCTGCAGCTAAAATTCCTCTGCAAATCAATGCCATCCAGTCATTAGTTCTTCATCAACCAGCCTAACAGGCCACCACATCTCCATCCAAGAAAAGGAAAACACAGCCCTGCTCCTACCCCAGACCTAATTACATAGGCCAAGGGTGGCAAAGGTGGGGGAGCTTTTGTTTATCGCTCCCCTCCTTTGGCGGTAGCACTGCAGAGATGTGGTGCTATAAATATTTGTCTTTCTGCCTGGCTATCTGTCAACATACATGTCTAAAAAAACACTCTAACTATAAATATATAAACATGAAGTGATTATGCTTGTGTGTTTGTACACATCATGCTTATATAGAGAGAAGTGTATCATTATATGCATGTGTATGTATACATACATGCATATAAATAAACCCAGGCATGTACGTCCCTTGGGTAGTTTGTTTTACCACTTGATTATTAGCAGTGGTAGCAGTAATAGACATATTTCTGTCAGATCTAGACTAGTAACATAAGAGCATATTATCCTTTTAGGAAAGTAATTAGCATCAGGGATCTGATTCCTTTTGCTACCCTTCTAATTAATTATACTTGGTAATGCCATCATTAAGAAGAGCGGAGTGTTTGTTCTTTTAATATCTGTGTAAGGGACATGAGTTGGGAACAAGCTGCTTTGGGGTAGCTTTGCTGCGCTCTTTATTTCACCACTCAGCCCTCCTCTTTTTTTTTTTTTTTTTTCCCCCAGCCAGGCTTTTTGCATCCCTCCAAACAAAACAAAACAACTCCCCAAAAAACCTCCATCAAACTCCCCCTCCAAAAAAACTAGGAAACACAGTGAATTAAAGAAGTCTTGACTTAAAAACAACCCATATGTTTGCAAATGCTTTCCAAATGATCCCTTTCGGAATCCATGTGTTGTGCACGGGGTGGCGGGGGCGGGGGGAGGACACCCCGCTACAGATTGCGGCTCTGATCTCTGGGTTTTTCCTGAGCTCGGGGGCTGTCTGCGGTACGGCATGACCCTTCTGCCAGGGGTCGGTGCACTCGCCCGGAGGGCGGCTGTCCCCATCGCTCCGGCATAACCGCGGGCCCCGCTCCCACACGTGGGGTCCCGGATCTAAACTGCTAATTGCACGGGTTCACAGATCCTCCAGCCCAGTGCCTCGCCGAAAACCGGCTCCTCGCCGGGCCCGCATCTCTTGGGGACCACACACAAGCACCGCACAGAGCTTTTGTGTGGCAGAAAAAAGGGGACGCATAATAGAAAGGGCGAGAAAGAGAAAAAGAGTTGGTAAACACATTGGCTGCAGTACCTAGAAACCAAGGCAGTGCGACAGGTTCCCAAGAGAAGATCAAAAGTTGGCCTTTGGGATAAGCAACTGAGCAAACTCAAGTATGTTTCTATAATGAACTGCACAAAAGCAGCAGCAGGAGTACCGCGCTAAACTCAATGAGCTGCTCATAATGCACTGATATGTATATTATATAGATATTCCCGTACCTGCCAGACCAGTCCTGGCCAACATAGGTGTGTGCGCGGGCAAAGTACAGTACATAAATCTGCCATACACACTGCGCGCCGCACCATCTATAAATAGGTATGCACCACAAAGGTATACACAAATAATTCACTCCACAAAGAATGAGAATGAAAAATTCAGAGCTCTGCCATGAGACCTCCATGAGTATAATTACACCACTTTACCTACAGGTACCTACAGAGATGTGTGAGTTTACGGTCACAGTAATAGTGCTGAATAAACAAAATATGTGCGTGTACATCATGTGTAGTTCTGCATGTCTGACAGAATAAATCTATGTGTTTAGATGTCCGTGTTATATACTCCTACAGTTCTGTGCATATATTTAAGTTGCAAAAATGTACAGTTGATTCTGGATGTAGCAGGCACAGAGGGCTCTGTGTGTGCTTATTATTGTGCTATACAGGCTACTTTTATATCTAATAAAAAAATCACACTAACATGCTGCTCAAAAATATTATGTTTTTACTCAAAAATATACAGCAAGAATTTTCATAAGAGAGTAGGATGTGTTTTTATATTCTACAACTTCAGCAGCCTGGGAGATCATTAATACTCATTTATCCGTCACCTGACATGACATCTGTCATGTCACTTAGCTTTCCATTAAGAAGAACAGGAGCAGTTATACTAAGTTATGTCCCAGCTATCTTCTTATAAAGAAAAGACCCCGTTTGTTCCAGGAGCTAATACGTTGGTTTTCTTCACTGTTAACCACTGAGGCAGTAAGTACAGATGTGACAGCCAGACGGCTGATATAAATGCACATGGACATTTCAGGTCCAAAAGGAACATAATACAGCGTAATCCCGGTTTAACATTATTTTAAAATCAGGGGGAAACACTTGAACTCTCCCTACATAATGATATGAATTTTGCCCTGGATAAGATTACGTGGTTTTCAGGCATGATTAGCCATATGTCTAAACTGAAATGAGACAAAAACAAACCAAGCAACTTTGCAGTGCCTTGTGCTGAGCTCAGCGCTTTTTAAAAAGGACAATGCGGAACTCATTCAACTGAAGTGTAGTCATAGCAATTGTTTCATTGAGAGAAATATGTCGTTAGAAAAAACTAAGTGGATATAGCAGCTTTAATTTGTCCATTGCTTTAGAAGGACACCTGATGTAACCTAATTTTTCAGCCGATAGTATGAGTTACAATCAAATTGAAACCCATGCACTGGTTTCTTAAAAACTTTAACCATCTCCTGTCTCTCTTAGTTCATTCATCTTAATAAAATAACCAGTATGAATTTGCAAAATAATATGCCAGTGAAGACAGAAAAGGGTCAATCTACATATACGTGTGTGTGGGGCATCTGTGATGGAAGGGAAGGAAGAATGCCAATTTAAAACTATTAGTAGCAATTGGTTTTGTCTGTAGGCTTACACTAGCACCCTTCCTCCGACCTCACGGAGAAAGTGGACAGGGAATACTGAACTGCTTCTCGGTTTACAAGAATTAGGAACTAGCCAAAGAAACAATGATGTAGCAGGTTTAAGACAAACAATAAAAGCTTTTCATAAGGTGCATTGTTAAACTCTGGAGCTCACGGATGCAAACACAGAGAGGACTTCAAAAAACAATTAGATATTCAATACTTTTTGACCTGTGCCTCCAAGCTGCCCTGGCTAGTGGTTAGAGCAATCCCTTCGGACACACACCGGCAGCAGTAGCGACTGAACCCCAGCCGTCCCCATCACTGGCAAATGCAGTCACTACCCTGATACCACATAAAACCAGAGGATGGAGACATGCTTACAGGTATGACCCTAATATCACCATTGTCTGCAAGCTCATTTGGTGACCCACTGTTCAGTGGGCTGGCTTAGGGGGACAGTATTTTAAGATGCCCTTAGCATTGCAGAGCACCAATCAGTTCACTGACCCTAGAGGGGGTCAAACTACCTACCTGACACTAAGCAAGCAGCTTCTGATGTATTTTGAACCTGCAGATTGACAGGACAACAATTTCAGGCCTCCTGAGGATGGATTTTTGAAAGCATCTCAAAGTAACTCCTGGGATCTTCACACTGCAGGCCAAGAACCACAGGAGAAAGATGACTCCTTCCCCAGAAGACATGGTCTGTTCTGGCTCTGCAGCAGTCAAAGGTTTCACACTGCATACCCAGAACCAAAGATACTCCTGGCACTTGGTGGCTGTCATCTTTCTGTTAACCAACCCTACAGGTGAGACGAGCTGAGCTGAATGCCAGCCATAGTACAAAGTCAATGTTAATAAGCAGCTTGGAAACAGCCCGTGGTCAAGGTACTGTACCACAGATTTAGCAGAAGCCACCTGAGAGGTCTCTGGGCTTTAGGGGACCAGCATTACAAAGTGAAGGACATCCTGTACCTTCCTCGCTGCATTGTCGGTTGGGTGGTGAGCAAGACTGATGCTTCTCTGGGATCTTCCCTGGAGGAACTTGGGGGTGGTGGTGGTAAGTGCATTGAAGCAGCTGCAGCGGCACTGAAACACGTGGGTTAGGAAAGAGCAGCTGGGGGGAGCGGAGGAACACTCCCAGGTCTCACAAATGTGATCTCGGGTAAGACTACTGTCATGCAACCCTTGGAGCCCTCACATGCAGCAGTGGTGTCTGTTTATTTACAAAAAAATAAGACTTTCTGACATGGCTGTGTACCTTTCCCTTTGCTGATGGCTGAAGAAACCGATGGAGCTCAGGCTGCCAAGAACCTCGAGAGGAATTTTAGGAATGTGTCTATTAGCTCAAGAGAGTGATTAGCAGTGATTCATACCGGCTTAGTGTCTCTTCCTTGTTCTTTCTGGCCGCATGATTCGGCAGGTGAGTTTGCCCAACTTGAGCTCGTTTTGGCTGCTTGAGCCAGTTTTGCAGCCGATGACTTAAGAGGTGTAACTTCTCCGGCAGTAGCCGGGTGTGAGTTCAGCCTGGGTGTGAGCCGGGTGTGAGTTACAAGCTGAGAGGGAAGATGGAAGTTATTCCAAGTCCAAGTCCAATTCCTTCAGAGTTTTTAAATACTTCAGTTCACCTTGGCCTCGCTGAACGCAGTCCCTTCACTCGGCAATAGCTTTTCTGTGAGCCTCCCACACTCTGTATAAAACCAAACTCCAGCCCTCTGTGTCCTTTAAATTATTTGCCTTTATTGTATAAGCTCCAAGAACAAAGCTAAAGAAAAACAATGAAAATAAACAAATTTTAAACATAACCACATTTCATGCCCATTCCTCAAGCCAAGCTTTTATTATTCCAAAGAACGGGGCCACAAATATGAGGGACAAGAAGTGATAAATGAGTTCCTCTGACAACCAGCAGATCATGGTTCTTGCTCAAGAAAAAGTAGCTCACAGTGCTCTTTCTAGGTCATAGATATCATGAGACTTCACTAATGACTCACAAAGTGTGCAGGGAGCCTTAAATGAGAGCTATTTTCTTTGTGTGCAAAATAAACTGATATTAATGGCTGGAGCAGGAACAAGTTGGCAAGGTATAGGCAGACCACAGTGTGGTCAGCACAAATTACTGTCATTTGCTGGAATAATTGCAGTGGCAACTGTTGCTGTTGTTGCTAAGTGTTTTTTTCCCCCCTGCGTGTCTTTGTGGTACACACTATTTATGGCCAGATTCTGCCATTCCCATAGAGTCAAGGCTGCCCCCTCTGAGAGCCAGATCATCCTGGCTTGGTCTATTCATAAGGATGGACACAGCTTCGTTCCCCTCAGCTACAGTCACTGCCCAAGGCAGGTAACTCTGTTGACATCAGATTTTGCAGTGGTAGGATGGGATTCTGGTCTATTGTATTGCAACTTAGAGGTTGCAACCCCTAAGTTGGTGTGTGAGAGGGAGCGACCGATTGTGCAACATGCTCCATGTCCTGCCACGTGATGGAAGGACATCCCATGTCCCTTGGCAGGCATGGGACGTGGGACTGCTTTCAGGCTTGTGCAGAGCTGGTGGTTGTTACCAGCTTCTTACGTCTGCCATGTAGGACCTTGGAGTGGGGAAGACTTGTGGCACCGTGCTGGATGCAAGTGACTTCCCCAGGGGAACATAGAGCAGAAGCAAAGGGCTGGGGCTGAAGCGTCTTCCTCCTTTTCTGATCAACAAAGTAACTGAATTGTACAGGAGCAAAAACTGATCACCAGAGTGGAGGTAACAGGATGTTTGCTTTAACAGAAAGAATGGAAGAAAAGCACAGGGCAAACCAAGGAAGGAGGATAAAGAGAAAAGACTGTAATTTTTTTTCCAGTCACTAGAAGCATTTTAAATATGGTGAACCAGAGAGCTGATTTATTAGCATCCAATTACCCTACGAGAGCAGAACAAAGAGCTGAAGCTGTGCTTAAAGGGAAGGTGATGCTTTCTAACGTGGTCGGCCCGGAGCTCCCCCAGAGCAGCGTACCTGATAATTAAAATCAAAGAGGGCCAGGTGCAGCCTGGGTACAAAAGGGAGAACAAAGAGGTGAACTGCTCTTTGAGCGAGAAAGAGTACGTTTTCCCTGTTGCTTTTGACACAGCTTTGTGTTCTCAAGTGATCTCTAACTTCTGATGTGCCAGGACTCTCCATCACGCATTATAGGAATATGGGAGATGCCATCTTTGAACTCTTCAGGCTCGTATTTAAGCTTACAATGACACCACTCATGAAGGATGAATGCTGAATTCCCTTGTTTTCTGTACCTCTATACCTTTCCAAACCAAGTTTTGTACTGAGGGGTGCAAGGTCAGAGCAAAAACAAAACAGGTCAGGTCCAAGATGGGAGGTTCCTACTATCTTTTCTGGGTGTGAAAACGCAAGATCAGAAGGACCTGAACTGTCTCTGGGTTTCAAGGGTCGGTACGGACTCAAATCTTTTTTCTGTGTATGAGAATTTGAAAATGGGTAATATATTCCAGCTCAACACTTTGGAGATGAAAAGGTGTCTGAAAACTATATTGAGGAAGTACTTAAAAATCTTAATACCAAGCTTTATGGCTGAATCTTTATCTTCCATTATTAGTCACAAAATAGCGGAAGATTTGGACTTTTCATCTCACGACTCAAAAACCACTAATATCCATAAAAGTATTGCAGCACATAAAAATCATATCCAACATGAGACAGATCATCAGATCTCTCCTGTTGCTCCAGTGTCTGAAATTCCCTCTTCTGTACTCCCCGGAGGATCTGTCATTTGGCCTTCAAATTTGTCTCTGTGTGAAAAATAGCATTTAAACACAAAGCAAAACAAGCCTTTCGTGCAAGCTGTGTCTTTGAACCCCTGACTTGGTCCCAGCCCTCCGTTAGGAGTGAGGAGTGAAACAGTTTTCTCATGCAAGAGCCCTCAGAGATTGGCTGCTGTGTCCCTCATGAAGAATGAATTGGTCAGTTCATTTCAGCAATGACAACTACGCCATTGCTCCCTCTTCTTTCTTCTCCCGCCCCACCTAGTTTTATCTGCATAAATATTAATACTGCAACTCCTAATTAAATCCAGGAATATATTTACCTTCACAGATGAGCTACTTAAGCGACACAAGAGGGGCCTCTTGTTTCCATGAAACTTTGCAGCCTGTAAAATGCAGTAGTTCTTTCCAGGGTTATTGCTGCTCAGTAAATAATGGGAAAAGATGAGGAATATTTCTGAAACAGGTCAAGTACACTCCAAACAGAAACATGCTAATAGGGAGAGATGTAAGAACAATGTCAAATGTCAATGATCACAAAGTAGCTCCCGAATATATATTTACTGAATGCAACGCTTCTCGGCTGAACAGAGTTGACATGATGACATGCTCTTAGAGGAAACTTTCCTGGTTATTTTATTAGAGGTGTTACTATACTATTTTTTTTAATTTTTTTTTACTGAAGTGCAGCTAGAAAGCTCCTACCCTCAGAAGACAGACTCTTTGAATAATAATAATAATAATAAAATAGCCTGGAAAAGGCGAACAATGTCTGTTTTTCTCAGAATGGTTTTTATAAAGCCGCACTTCTCTCCACACCCAGTGCAACAGTACAGCTCAACTAGTATTGACTGAACTGTTACGTTTATGGGAACATCACATGGGGTGATGCTAAAGTCAAGAAAAAAAAGACCCCAACTGCAGCTTCCCTACCCACAAGAACTTATTACCCTCTCAGGAGAAAAATCTAGACTGATTTGACATGAGATTGGATAAATCCATGCTGTCTGGTCCTTATCAACTCTGTGAGCGCAAGCAGTTCGGCTGATAACCTGTTACACTACTTACGCTACAGCCAGCTAAAAACCACTTCCAGAGTGGACACTGGCAGACTCATGTCAAGCAGGACATGCTGAATGAGGTTTTATAAAGCCTATCTGGAGTCTGGCAAATTGCTGTTCATGAGCTGGATGATGTGTGACAAAGCAAACCAGGAGGGCTGTTGTTCCAGTAAAGCTGTGGGCAAAGTTCAACACTTGTACAGTCCCTCCCTCTCCTCTGTTCCACTGCTCCTGGCTGATCAAAAGCCAGTGTGACATGTCAAAGAGAAAAACTCAGCCTCACACTAAACTTAATAAACCAGGGCATCTTATGCAAGACACATGATTTAAGCTTGTCCCACTGCTCACTACCAGGAAGGTCTCCACTGTGTTTATCTTCTGCTACTGCTTTAAAACTGCCACATCCCAAGGGACCAATGGGAAAAAAATGCCATGGGATTTGTTTGCTTTGGATCCAGTTCATGTCAAAACCACGAAGATGGTCCATAACCAACTTTTGATCAGAGCTGATCAAATCCAGGGATAGTCAGGCTTGGGGGGAGGTCCTTGAGAAAGGCAATGGAGCAGCTTGAATCCAGAGGAGTGCAACATATGCAAAAAGCGGGTCAGAAATCTGGAAAACATAGTATATGAGAAATGGTTGAAAATGAGTGGGTTTGTTCAGTCTAGAAAATGTAAAGAGGACACAGTCTAACAGTCCACAAACCCATGAATGAGAAGAGAGAGGGTACAGACCTCTGCATTTCCTAAAGGAAGGAGGTGAGTCTTGCCCTTGAGCTGCAACAAAGGGGGAATGACGTCAGACGTTGCAGGGAGAGCTGTTCAAGGTGAAGACAGGGGAGCACTGGAAGAGGTTGCTGACAGAATTTATGGTACCTTCATCATTAGGGAGTTTTAAGAAGAGGTTTGACATGCATGTGCCAGGAATGGGTTAGGTCTGACTGTTTAGGTCCTGGATTAGGACGACAAATCAATACCTCCTCAAGGTCCCTTCCCACTCTGTCTCCTAGGATTCGGTAATTCAAGAGTATGTAAAATGTACTGGACACACTTGCTCAGGCACATTCATGATTTGGTTTGTTAACTACAACCTCTGTTTTTTGGAGAAGGCCTCACCCAAAGTTCCATGGGAAAAAGCACCATGCAGTTCGGTCACTTTGGACTCCAACCCCCTTTGATGCACTAAAGATGGCTTCACAAATCAAAGTGGGGACGAGCAGATTTCTTATTCTGGTAAATCGAACATGGGCATGCTGACAGCTGAGGGTCCAGGAAGACCTAGGAGAGTTGGGGACCAGGGGTACAACGTGGACCTGGCTCTACATCTGAACTGCCCCTAGCCCCAAGATGTTTACATCTAAGCTGTTGGTTGGGGGCCTCCCTGCAACTTTCCCATGTCGGCAGCTATTGTGAAGCACCACATGAGGGGTTTTTTTGTGCTGGGAAGCCTTTCAGGGATCTTTATTTTATCTAAATAAGGACAAAGAGCTTGTGCAGTGCCAGCAACTGCCCCACTGGAGTCAAAAGGCATCTCTGTTCAAACACCAATGGCTCGAGGCCCGAAGATGTGCAGCTCTGGCGAGGAGGACCCAGGAGGCGACGGTCTGTTCCTGCCAACCAGCAACGTGGCTGTTTATCCAAAGGAACAGTGCTCTGTGTGAACGATGATAGGTTTATTTTGCAGTCAGCGTCACAAATTATGGCGCTTTTCCATCTATTGTCCTATATGCTAAGTAAACATCATAAACCACTTTGTGCTATGTGCTTCTGAAAATCATAACACAAGAGTTTTACCATCAAGGAACAATGAAAGGGCAAACAAGGAAGCCAAACCATGTAAGTTAGCTTTGTTTTCCGTATGGCAGAGTAGCGTATAACTTGTTTTCTTCTGTCATGTCTTTTGTGGTGTTTTTTTTTTAAAGCTACTATGCCATGTTACATGGCTCCATTCATAAAATTAAATTCCATCGGGCAGGAAATCATTCCCTTTTTCATGATCATATCATCTGAATCCATGCTGCAGGCGACAGGGAGAAATTATCACTCCTGATGCACATTTAAAGAGTTTCTGCTGCTGCATGGTTCCCACATCAATAAGAAACTCTGCACATGCATCAAGGCAAAAACCCACTGGGTAGGCTGAAATTATTTTTGAGTATGTGTGTGTGTGGTTTGGTTTAATTTAAAGATGTGCAGATAGAGTTTTCACTCAGCACGCAGTATTCATTAGTGCAAGGCAGCAAACTTGCCTGGAGATCTGAAGGCCCCAGAAATCAAGCTGTGGGCGGGTAGAGATTGGAAAGGTTTAGAGGGTGATGATTTGATAATTTCCCTAGTCCAGAAGCCTGCAGAGAACACACACATACAAAGTCTGGTCTAGGGCTGCCCCATATCCCAACTGCCTTGGACGCAGGTACTGCGGGGCCATGCACTGGTCCGTATGGACATACTGACGTGGGATGGACCTCACTAGGGGTGTCCCAGGCAGGGATATCTGCAGAGAGGCCCAGGTAATGGGATGTGTCTGTTCAAGGCCTGTTTAGCCCATGGGCTACAGAGGTCCCACAACCAGCTACTGAAAAGTAGAGAAATAGCTCTTACATGCACAACAGCAGTTTGAAAATGAGGGGATGAAAGATTACGCCTGTCCCTAGATAGTAACACAGCTCCTTCCGGGTTTGCCTTGATAAATGTATAATGCACAGATCCTGCTTGGACAAGACTGGCAGCCCAGGTGGGACCAGCCTGCAGGTCTGCATGAGGTTCACCAGTGTGGGTTCCCCACCATGGCACTGGCACATCCCTGGCAGTGCCGCTGTGCTGATGCAAAGATGACTGAGTAACCTGTCACCCTCCTCGTGTAAGGGAGAGCTGGCAGGCACCGCTGCAGCAGACACTGTTGGGACCAAGCAGTGGGGCCAGCGGGGGCCCCCCCACTCCGTCCTGTAAAAGACTGATGAGAATCTTCTCTCCTGCCTCCAAACCACCCCAAAGCTCAACCTCCACCTGACTTGACTGAGTTTATGGACTAAGTCTTGCGGCTGTCAGTCACCTCACAGCCTTGTTTTGCTTTTCTTGCATAGGATGTGCACAGCACACAGGGATTTCAGAGACATCCCACCATGATCCAGGCTGAAGCTGCATGAACCCAAAATTCATCCTAAGGCAAAGATTTCCTTTGGGAGGAGAGACAAAATGTCTCTTATTTTTAATCCTCATGATTTTTCTTACCTGCTGATTCTATCTTGGCAAAATATACCACCAGACTGAAATACTGGCATTTAGAAAAGGGTGGTAAATCATAAACAAATGCTGTTGCCAGCATCATAACAGGGCATTTGGAGGGTTGTGGGAGCTTCCCGTACCCCTGACATGAATGCAGCTGTGTACTCACATACAAAAAACAAGCTTTCAGAACTTAACTGCAGAGATCATTTATTATTTGGAGTCCTTTCTCAAGAGAGCTCATTACTTTTTTTTTAAAAGAAAAAAAAAAAAGAAAAAAGAAAAACAACAAATCTTTTCTATTTCAGCTCTGCTCATTTACTGTAACTGTGACAGCGTACCAAAAAACTGCAGAGCTTTTAAAGTAATATAGTATATTATCTTTATACTTTCAAAGCCATTCTCTTACGGCTTTAAGAAAGATCTAACTCCCTTCTTTCAATGCATATAGCACATACAGAATTAATCTTATGTTGTTGTATACTATACATCGAATAAATCTGCATGTGCACAGCTGGCAATACTAATTCTTGAGAGTCTGTGTATGAGGAAGCATACTTTAAAATTCTATATGTTATACATTATATATTTTTATAAATGCACATCTCTCCCTACCCTGCAAAATATACATACAGTTTGCTCTTCAATCATTTCTCTAGCTAGTATATCTGAGAAAGGGTCACTCTGTAATTATCCCATTTCCTAAGCTTTCACTTGGAGTCCGCTGCTGTCACATATCCCACCAGGCAGAGCGGATACGTAGGGCACCCACCTGGCTGCCCTGGCAGGGAGCAGTCCCGGTTCTCCCCCAGCACAGGGTACAAACATATCTGATCCTCTTTTACAAAAATCACTTGGGCACTTCACTTGCTGACCCCCACTGGCCAAGAGTGGATGAAGCACTGTCTTTACACACCTTCCTCTCCCTGACACCAGCAAAACCTTTGGTATGCCATGGGTGTTTTGCTGAATTGCTCGGTGAAGCCTCGCAAAAAAGTGCATATTAATACAGTGATGATGAAACCCCTCCTGCAGGGTTCGGGCTTGTCACCATTTAATCCAGCTTTAAAACCCCACTTAGCTTAAAGGGAGTAAGATCTAACCTCAAAGTGAAGGGTGGGGGAAAGAGGAGGAAAGAGCATGAATGCTTTTTGTGCTTGGATGTGGGGGCGCAGGGATAGGAAGGGTTGCCCAAATTCTTCCCTAGATATGAGAAATAAAAAGTAAAGTGTAGAAAGTGAACAAAGTTCTTCTGCATATCTGCTGTGCCCACCTTTGATCTAAATATAAGGAACAAAGCAGCTGGACCCGGGAGAAGCAGCTGAACAATTTGTAAGACGGAAAACGCAGCCCCCAGCAGCCTGCACCCCCTCCCTCCTCATCTACGTCATTTGGGGACTGAAAGGATTTTTTTCAGCAGTTTTGCACCTCTGTCTGTCCTGGAAAGTCCCACATCAGTGCAGGGGGCTCTTGGATGGATCCCCTCTGGGGCGGCGTGAGCCCCGCTGCTCTCCACAGCTCTGAGCGTGGGGATCCATGCGGCCGCTGTCCCAGTTCTCCTGAAACCCAAACACGACGCTGACAGCCGGGTTTTAATCACGCAAGGGCCGATAACCATCAAACGCCACTAATTTCCAACAAATTATCTAATCCAGATGCTTGCCGGATTTGAGTAAACACTGCACCCAACAGGATCATAAAACAAATAAGCACAAAGCGGTTTAGGGTTTCAGCTCTCCCCTCCCCTAGCCCGGGACCCTCAAATGGGGAAAAATGCAAATCAGGTGATCCTGCGCTTGTGTTTGAAACCAGATCGGTTCCCATGGGATCACATAAAAGTGTCCGTGTGTGGCGTGCGTGTGTGTGTCCCGCAGAGCAGGCGGGCAGCCCCCTGCACAGTGCGCTGGCAGCGGGGGGGCACGAGTGGGTTTGGGATAGCTCGTGCTCCGGGCAAGAAGGGCGACAGCCGTTATTGCTCTTGGCAGGAGCAATGATCACAGTTGGGAACACGGTGGCCAGGAGGCATTTACGGATGATGCTGCCTCCCTGTGAGTGGAGGAGCTTTGCGAAACCTCGCTGGGACCCTGATTCAGCCCCTCTCCCCCTCCCACACGCGGAGATGCTCAACCTGTGTGCTGCAGCACAGCTGTCCCGCAGCAAACACCCCGGCTGCACAGGCTGACACCCGCAGCATCTCCCCAGCGGGAGGAGAGGACGGCATGCAGACGGAAAGAGGCGGAAAGCATCTCCGGCCTACGTGGTTTGTGTGTACAGGCAGCTGCCTGCAATCTGCCTGCCCGAGGAGGGAGGCACGGGACTGTGTTGCTGGCCCACCGGGGTCGGGTTGCCTCTGAAATCACCCCAGCTGTTTTTCTAAGGCAGAGGAGAATTTAAAATTCATGTCTTTGGAAAGAAGTGCACACACAAATATGAACGGAGAAGCATGTTTTTGGCAGTGTGGATCAGTTCGGGAAATGGTTAATAGGTTTTATTCTGTCTTGGGACAAGAGGTAGATCCTGTCTCATGTAGGAGCCCTTTTAGACTTCAGGTTTGGAACAGCTGTGACCTGGAGAGACACACAAAGGTGTATGTATACACCCACAAAATGTATGTATACACACACAAACACATATAATTATAGATTTTTTTTCCCACCTTCAGCACCAGCCTGTTTTCTTAAATAATTCTCCTGTAGCATCACATATAAGACAGTACTTTAAAGGAAAGACATATTTTCTGCAGTCATATAATATTTTCTAATGTACACATATGCCTTTTGTACAGTGTATAGGCAGAGTATATATTTAAATATACACTACATACAGTCAAGGACCAATACTGTATGAAGGTACATGGCACAGCCATGCTCTGCCAAGTCTGGGGACTCATGTAAATAAAGGATTTATTTTACAAATTTCCTTACACACAAACACACGCACGCACATGCACTGGAAACATATGGGATGGAAAACATTCTTTTGCATAAGTCTGCAATATTGGATTCAAAGATACAATTACCCGGAGGTTATGTAAGCTTTGAACAAGGAGGGGGAAAAAAATGTAGTACATCTGAGCAGGCCTGTTGGTGAAAAAGGGGAAACGGCACCTCCCCACTTACAGTATATTGTCTATTCTGTTTCAAATTGGGAAAAAAAAAAGTTTTCCCAATTCCATAAACAACAGCCATCCTTCTTTCAGTAATTCATGGTGGTCCTCATTCACAAACGTTCATTAAAAAAATAGCCCCAAATATTTGTCTTCCCAGAGTTTTTTGCCGCATGAAGAAATAAACCAGCCATGCTGCCTGTTCCCGAGGATTTTCCGTCTTCCCCCTTTGCAATTAAAGCTGATCTCTCCTTGCAGCTTCGCTCCCCTCCATGCCCCCTCCACCTCCTTGTCTGTCTAATCTCCCGTTCCCCTCCGAGTGCATTATTTGGTTTTGGAATTATAACTATTTACCCGGGGTGGAAGTTGCACAATGGATGTGTTTATGCGAGAAAATTATATCACTGACAAACGCTGATTGGCATGTGGACATTGGGAGAGAAAACTACAGAGGACATTTTCATCAGCTTGGAATAACACAATGATTGTGTTTTCAGCAGAGCTAATGGATCACATACCCCTGCTCACTCTGATAGCTGTTTACACAAAGGACGGCTTCCCAGATGCAGCCAAAAAGGAAAAAAAAGAAAAAAGCTTAGAATAAGAAAACCCGCCCCGGCAAACAGAGTAATAATAGTAATAATGGGCGATCAGGGATAATCCTTCGGAGGAAGATCATGGGTCTAATTCTTGTTTGCGCTAAGATCCCTTCACACGGTGCTGCTGGGGAAAGGGTCGGTAAAGTGGATGCAAATGATAGGGTTATGCGGAGGGGGGTCTTCACCCTGCCAGGGTGGGACGAGGAGGACCCCCTTCCCCTGGCTCTGCGCTGGCAGAGGTGCCGCAGGGTGCGCGTGCTCCCCGGTCCCACCGCGCCTGCCGCAGCCCCTGGCTTTGTCTGGGCTTGGGGACGAGGATTCCTCGCGACGATTTCGGTGATGCTGGCATTTGGGGTAGGGCAAGGAACTTGTTCTTTTGTCTTTCAGGCAAGCAAAGAGAAAGTTGGATTTTTTTAAGGGTGGAAAGATGATAATAGAGATAATCTGGTTGGTCTCTGCTCATCCCTGCTCCAAAACAAAAATAAGGAAGGGGACAGAAGTGTAGGTGGTCAGGGGAATCAGAGCCCCCTCCCCACTCCAAAGCCCCCTCCTTTTTCATCATGCATTTGACCTTTCTAAAGCTCACCTATTTATCATGCAAATATGTATATCAGAGAACAAAGCTCTCAACCCAGGGAAAACACTTTACACAAGCTTTCATCACTTATAGCCGGGCTCTGCCAAATGAGATTGACAGAAAGAGATACACAATTTTGTCAAGCATCTTTTGGAGACCAGATTTGCAACATCCATTTTATTTGTCTGTCTCTCTATATATTCTCCCTTATTTTTTTCTTCTTCTTCTTTTTTTTTTTTTTTTTAAGCAAAGATGCCATTCATCTAAAAATCAAACAAATGACTGGTTGGAATCCAGACTGTTCATCTACCGCATGCTCCCAATTTCACGTCTATTCGTGCCTTTGAGAAATCTAAATCCGCCACATGCCGTCCAGGGAAACCTGGCTGATTTTGCTCTTTATTGCTTCTTACATGCCTCGGTGTTTAAAGAAGACTCGTCTTTTGAACAGCAGCTCACAATCTGATAATATTTCTCTTTGAAAAGTCAACATACTATCATTGTTTCCAATTCAATTATACAGCCGGCTTTCTCTCCGTGGTATGCAAGCACTATATTTAGGTTATATTAAATTATGTTTTAATAACATCCAATGGCTTTTTTTTATCCACCTCAGCCTTTAAAAGTCTTAGTCCCTCCAAAGGAGGGGGGGGAAAGCAGTTTATTAATGCATCACTTCAGAATTGTTTTTTAATTGGAAACATTTTGCAGAGAAAAGACCATTAATAAAATTCGATTCCAAATCAAACTTCTCTGTGTATGTTATTTTTACTCTGCAGTCAAATGCTTTTATTAGATTTAAAACTTTCACTGTTCTTTTTTATCTCTAGCTGTATAATGTTCTACAATAAAAAATAAAGGGCCTAGCGACTCCAAAGTCTGGCAAAATAATATACTTTTTTGGATGTCTGTGTATGTTGCCAATTAGTTTTGCTGTAAATACAGACCTCCATCCATCATCAGTCTCTGGGTGGCTATAAGAGATCTAATTTGTTTCAGATGCCTTGTGCTTGCCGAGCTATTCACCAACTCTGCTGACCTGCTGCGAAGACCAAAAGCTGCAGAAGGATGACTGACAAGGGAAACTGGAGAAAGACCTATCTACTTAGGGACAGATCCTGCCTCCCAAACTGGGAAGGAAGGGCACTGCAAGCTTTCCCTCATCCCTCCTCCCTTTCTCTCTCCTCTTTTCAGAAGCTTACAGTTTTGGAGAGGAGCTCAGAGGCGTAAGACACGCGTTAGGGAGGCTATGACAGGGTAATGGAAAACTCTTCTCCTCAATCCATTCTCCCACCTCCCCTCGCCTCCTTTTACAAGCCATGCTTCAAACCTCCCGTTCCCTAGGAATTTTATGAATGCCTGAGCCCAGCCAAAATAAACTCGTAAAGAAAAAGTTTCAAAAAAAGGTCACAGACCCATACGGCAAGTGCAAACCGGTAAATATCAAACCTCAGGCCAAACGGCATCGGGCGGGAGCCTTACAGCCGTACGCAGCCTGGCCACGCGTTGTTTGTCGATCTAAAGAGTATTTGCTTCTCCAGTTCCCGTGCCCAGGTCCTGCCAGCTTTTTGTCCCTTCCCACTGGCATCCCACGGTCCCCCGGAAGGCCCCTATGGAGGTAGGAGCATCTCCAAAAAGGAGCAATGTGGGGACACCTTTCCCTCCTGAGACTTTCATGCTGGGGAGGGCCAGATCAGAGCCATTGACTTGGGGGCTCAGTGAAAACAGCCAGAAACATCCATCAAAATTGTTGTTCCATAGACAATTGGGATTCTTGCTAACTACATGGTTTATGTCTATTTTTTTTTTTTATCTACAGAAATTCTTTTCTACAGGAAATAATCCTTATTTATGTAGGGAGAATAAAAAACAAAGAAACAAACAAACAACAACCCACAAACAGAAAAAAAATGGTTGCCTGGCTAAAATATGCAAATTCCCCTGCCAAGCAGTGAAACCCTCTTGATGCCTGATGCCAGTCACAGTTTATTTACCCTCCCTATTCTACTCCTCTCCTGGGCTGCAGCAGTGCCATGCAGCGCACAAGGCTGGCATGCAGCTGGCCCCAACCCTGCTGGGGCACCGCTCGCTGCAGAACCCCGGCTGCTCGCTTACTGCCATGGCCGGGATTCGGCTTCCCCCATGCAGCAGCACTGGTGCAGGAGCTACTTCTGAACTGCTCCCATGAATCGCACAGCCCTGATCACTCACACCAGCGTCATGGATTGGGCACTCACGCCACACGGGAGATCGGGGTTTCGGTTCCCACCTTGTCTCAGAGAGGCTCAGACCTGCAGCCCCCAAAGGCACACCAGCAGAGCGAGGGCGGGAGCATCCCCAGCCCTTCCGATGTGGTTGTGCAGGAGGCAGCTCAAGAGGTGCTGGGATAAGGGATCGAATGAGGGAGTTTGGCTTGGCTGCATCTGCTCAAGGGTGCTGGAGAAGAGTCCTGGGTGCTGGTTATTGCTGCAATTTTCAAAGCATTTTATGTGGAAAAGTTAATGGATCACAAGCCATAGCAGAAACTAACTTTAGAGCTGAGACCAGAATAACCGAGAAGGAGCCAGATCAAGGCTCCTGCAAAGGACAACGGTTGGGAAAGGAGATCGTGATGGCTGTCTCCTCACACTCCCACTCTTGCTCTCACAGCAACACACTCCACACCCAACAAACAGGCTCTGCCACAAAATCCTTTCCCGTGCCTGTTTTGTGGTTCTGCTCGGGAGATATTTGTGTGAGCTCAGGGATCCGGAGCACCCATATGCTCAGGATCAGCAGTCGCAGATCACCCCCGAGGGGTTCAAAACCCACCCCAACTCAGGAAACCCTGGGCAGTGATTTCGCAAGCAGCAGCAGCTGGGCTGTACCAGCCATGGGCAGCTGCTTCTGCCATGGTGAAGTAGACAGGGAACTGATATGGCAGAAAATTAATCCAGCTACAAAGAGTGGAGTTTAGGGGTGCATCCAACAGGTGCAGATGTTCGCATCTTTGCTTAAAAAAAACCCAACCACCGTAATAGCACAGATTTAGTTTTGACTGTGCGGAAGGGTTTATAAATGCCTTACTACGTTCAAGGTTAAGATGCTAAAATTGCTTTGGGGAAAAGGGTGTAGGAATGGAAAAGCTCAACAGCCAAACTACACCAGGACAGTTGGAAGACGTTCTCACCATCTAGCCCAGGTGGTTTCTTCCCTGCCCTGGCAGACGTGGGGGCCCACAGAAAACACCATGTGCCCATGGTGGGGGGGGACAGTACCACAAACCCACCCTCCACTGGCAGCACAAGCAAAGGTGGGCACCCTGGGGGGAGAACCTGAGCCTTCAGCACATGGCCGGGACCTGCCAGGGAAGCTGGGAACACTCATGTCCTAACCGCAGGGCCACCGCAATCATCTGTTCAGGTTATGGAGATTCTTGTGAAAACATGACGCTGCTTTTCAAAATGAGCATCATTGTTCCTGTTGCTCGGGGAGGGGAGGGAAGCGAGGGGAGGACCCTCCCTTTTCAATTGCAAGGCATGCTTAGTTTTCGTCATGTTGCGGGGGGGAAATTACTTTTACTCAAAACCATATGTAGAGCATCAACAAATGCACATCCTGTGAAGTTGGGCGTGTTGCAAGAGGGATTACAACGCTGGCAATTTATAGCAGCTGCCTTAGTAGCCTCTTCTTCCACGCATTATTCTGTCAACATTGTATTTTCCTTGGAAAAACATCTACAGTAGTTTAAATCTCTTTACTGAAAACAGATCTACTACAGGTGCTTTAGAGTTCATCCACGGGATATGAGAAGGTTGAACGTCCCCAAGAAAGGGAAATTTATGTCAGTAATGACTAATTGATTTGCTTGGTTTTAAAATCCCTAATGTATTTTCACATTTTTCCCTGCCTTCTTTTTTACAGTGCTAATAAAAGAAGCTACATCATATATTTGTCTTATATGTGGGTTTATTCTGGGAAATCCTTACTTTTGCAATGTGTTTATGTTTTCCCTCATTTCCTTTTACCTTTCCTTTATAAAAAGGCTTGTTTTTATAGCAAATCAATAGGTTAAAGGTGAACATTAATGAAAAAAAAAAAAGTGTGTTTGGAAAATATACGGTGAAAACAAGGCAGAACTGGAAACCAAATCTTTGTTCACTGGAAATTAAAGATACTCTTTCCTCACTGAAGTGGGATAAATGCAATGTATTGTGGTAGAGCATAGCGAGAACTGTGCACTCCTCTCCAAAGGCTCCCAAACTCAATCCCAAAAGTCTCAAGAAATGCTCTGATCCTCACAGGGATGAGGAGAGGGGTTAGTGCATCTCTGTTGGGGGTCGTCTATGGAAAAGGTTCCTGCAAGAAACTTTGCAAAAATAAATATTTTTACTAAATCCCTGGAGCTGCTTAGAATTCCCCCTGCTCACAATTACAATTTCCCCATTAGGAAACTTCCTTGAAAAACCCACTTTGGCTCAATTGGAATGTGTTTTTTCAACCAAGCTGAAACATTTTGATTTCAGCCTATTTCTTTTTACTCTGCTCTGCAATCATTCATCATCCTCCGACACAGAGTACTCAACAAGACAAAAATGGCAAAGTCACACAGAGGAGTCAAATATGCTGTTCTGAAAGCAACAGCCCATTTCATTTGGGGTGAAATATTGCTCTATTTTGGGGGAAGGGATACAAAAGAAAACAGTGGGGATAGCAAAATTATTCTCTTAAACATTTCAATGTCCAAGGCAGCTGAAAGTGGTTCCACCAAGGGTTTTGTTAATGCAATGGCAGCGTGTGTCAGCCTGTCCAGATGTCTACCTGGAGATGGAGACAAGGACCCTCTCCATGCTCTTCAAGGCCACCGGAAAATTTCAGCTGAATTTAACACATGATTTCTCGGGGAGACAAAGGCACACAATGGGTACAAGTATCATTAAATCCCTGTGCATCACAGGCAAGGACACCAGCACAGAGAGGGGCACAGGAGGGTTTTGGGGGTCTTCATGGCTCTCCCATGGGTTGAAGAGTCCTGTCGGACCAAATCCCGTCACTGCACTGTGCCTCAGTTTCCATCAGTGCTCTGAGCCAAGCCACAGGAAAAACCTTTTATAACATATTTTGTGATTTGCAGGTGACACTGTAACACAACACGGCTGAACGTATGTGAACATACCACAGTTTCCAACTTCACACTATTTACAAACTGGTATTATTAAGAAGGCTGCTAAAGATAAAAGTAGAAACTGAAGCACTTAATTAGAACTGAACTCAGCCCCACTATATCAAGTAGAGAATAAAATTATTTAAAAGACCATTTGAAAGCACATCAAGTAAGAAATTCTGTTGTCTTTAAAATCAATTCTTCAGCTTTGTCAAATTACTGTCATTCTGCTTACAAAACTTGCATTCCAATTTTAAAACAAGAATAGTGAAGGAATACGCCATGAATCACTAAAAGGCCAGCTAGGAACAGAGGCATTCCTTTAAATTAGAAGGAGTATAGGAGAGCCTGGGCCAGGGAACACGAGTTCTCCATATGTCTCTATATGTGTTCATACAGGCTCCTGCATACGATTTATAAACACCCTATGGAGCGGGGAACCTAATTTGCAAGCTGACAAAAGCTGTGGAGGTTATAGAATAGATGGTTGCCCATTTCCTTCTGGGATCCTACTGTCAAGATCTTCTGGGATGCAATCTGTTCTAAAATCAATTAATTTTTACAAGGACCGCTCCCGCTGAACCTTACAATATCCATCCTCTGCCACTGTCTACTCGAGTTATTACCCTCAGGTCACGGGAGCTTTGGCACACTGAAGTATGCACATGGTGGTGTACATTACTGGAAGCTATTATCCCAGGGAGCTCACAGGATACAACAACTTGGGGATGTTGTTTCCACTGAGAACCAGAAATCACTTTCTGGGCTGACTGATGTTTGAAGAGGGGCCATCTGTGCTGCCCAAATTGATGTTGACAACTGTGTTTGATGTCTCTGTCTCAATCAGTAGAGAAAAATCACTGTTCTGTTTCCTTGACTATGCAATTTCTAACTGTGTGTCAGATGAGGAGTGATAGGCTGATATGGCAGGAAAAGAGTTTGGATAAAATATTAGGGAAAAAGAACAGTTCTTTTGAACAGGAAGGACTGTGTAAACCTGGAAGAGGTTGTCTGGGAAGGTGGTAGGATCTCTGAAAGTAAGGGCCATTAAGAACAGGTTAAACAAACGTCTGACCGAGAGGCTTAGGCAGAGCTGGACCATGCTTGGGGCAGGAAGTGGACAAAGATGACCTCTGATGGTCATTTCCAGCACTATTATCTGTTCCTAATAATGCTCAAGTAACCTATGGTGCTTTAGGTTGAGTGTCTTTCTTTAAAGGTGCTTACTCAAAATGCTATCCAGAGTTAAGTAATTCAGACCCAAGGGGCTGGAACGGTCACATCAACCACATCTCCTCCACTCAATCTCAACCTAAGCACAAGAAAGGGAAACAGGCCTCCTTCCAGGGTTCATGGAGGTCAGAAAAAAGCTCCTCTTGGAGCAATGGACTTCATGTCAGACATGAAATACCCTGGGTGAAGAGAAAGTAGTTCATAAGCAGAAAATCCATAGGGGTTATTTTTAATTATTGTGTTAGGTTTCAGCATAAATCAGAATATCAGGTGTATGTTGGGGGACAGCTGTAGAATCACTCTGCGATACAAGTTATTATAATTACCAGTGAACCACAGTAGTGACTTTCTTTGGAGTACTTGGTATGAAACACAGACATGTCAGGATTACCTCTTTCATACATGAGGCTGTTTATAAAATCATTATAAATCCAATTACAGAAGTTCTAGAATTATAATGGTTAATATTATCTTTATATCGCAAAGGATTCACTAGCTCAGCCCAGAACAGGGAAGACCTACCTTGGTCTAGATTAGTGATGTCAGTGTCTCAATATATCTACATGTTTTAACCCAACTTTGGCAGCCATATGTGTTCACCTCAGTTACCTTCAGCTATCTAAAAATTAAACATCTATTTGAAAAGACTCCTCTAGACCCTTCCTCTAAAGTCAGTGGAGAAAGGTTCACCTCTCTGGAGAGCTCTTCATTCCTTTCTACAGCAGATGTCTAGCTAGGTCTGATGAACCATGCTCACCATATGAGTTACAGAAGCAGTCTAGATGATATTAGACATCTAATATCTATACATCTGACAAGAGATGATATTCTACCCTTAGGAATATTTCAAATGAGTGGGTTAAAGTGATCAGTGTAAAACCCTTTCTATCCATGATCCAGTTTCATGAGAAATCTGATGTTTGACTTTCCTAAAGAGAGCAAGCCAGAGCTCTGCCTGCTCCGAATCTGCAGCGCTGCATGGCCCTTGTTTTGAGGGGAAATGCTTTTTCCAAGACACCAGAAATGTTTGGTAAAGGAAACACAGGGTTTGGGTTGGGTTTTTTGTGTTTCTATCAAATCAAGATATCAGATATAGTTGTTATTATTTAATAATGATAATAGTAACAATTTCTCAGATGTAAAAGTAATACAATAATGATAGGCTTCATGGAACGTACAAAAAAAAAAGCTAACAAATATAATCAGTTGCAGAAGGAACTGAAGAAAATCTGGGCCATGAAAAGCAGAGTAACAACTGTTTGCGGTGAGCTGGGCTTTCATGATGGGGCATCACAGCAGCAGCATAAAATGGATACAGGGTCTACTGTAAAGCCGTGTGTCCTCCAGATGGCAACATTGATTGGTATTTCTAAAGGAGTTTGGAAGGAGCAATCTTTCTCTGGGATACCCAGATCAGTCTTCGACACAGGCTTGCAATAGTGCTGCTCTCAAGACCCTGGACTGCTGCAGGAAAAGGCAGCAGTCCAGGCAATGTTCATGACAGTAAAAATGAGGAGGAAAATTGGAAGTCACTACAAAACCTGCAGATTCAGCAGATTATTCCCAGGAAAAAAAAACCTAACATTTATGACACAACTATCTGGCAAAGGACAAAGAAGTATTTTAATCACTAAAATCAGTCCCTGGAAAGGGATGAAGACCATTAAAGATGATAAATGACTGATCTTAAAGATGCTTGAGCGCCTTCTGAAATCCGTGTATTTCCCTTAGCATTTTGAGTCACCAGGGCTGCTGGTGTGAAGACCTCTCTCATTTTGCAACAGCACCTTAACCTCTACAAGTCTTGAGATGAAGAACTGGCAATTGATGGCCACGACCGTAGCACCTAGGACTGCAATAGTAATGGTATTTAGTGCTCTTCTGAGGCTTTTCATTGAGGATTTCGTAACCCTTCAGGAAGGAGACTAGGAGGATGAATTGTAGTTAAGTCTGAGACTTATATGCATTTGCCACAAATGAATTCTAGTCCCTGAGCTGAAGCCAGGTGAAAACAAAGAAATGGATAAGCTCTTTTGCTTTTATTATTTTTACTAAGGTATAGTTTTCTTTCCAGTACACTCTAGGTCAAGTTGCACTGCAACTGCATAGTATGACTTCTGCCTTGATTTTGTGATCACTAGAATCTCCTGAAGTCCTGCTCTTAAACTGGCTAGGGTGCAGGGAGACATTATGGTCAAACACCACGTTAGCATGAGATTTAGGGCCGAATGGCAAGCTGGTGTGAACCGGATCAGCACAGGTGACTGCAAAGGAGTGTCACCCACTGGGCTGGGAGGAGAATGTAGTCTCATTTTCTGGATTGGAACAGGTGATTCATTATGGCTCAAATCTTCCATATCATTGCCATTTAGAGAGCAGATGAAAAAATAAGTTCTATTGCTTTCTTACACAATTTTTTCTTTTTCATTTTTTGCTAGTTCATGCTCAAAATGTCTTAAGGTTTTCATGACTCATCTGTCCTCTCTAATAATGTTGGCTATTAATGAAGGGTTTCCTGGAAAACAGACAAGTTCAAAGTTTCAAAAATCCTGTTTTCCATTGAAGTTTAATTTCTAGAACAATTTTCCACTTTCAGCAAGAATGAGACTGAAAAGCAGAGAACATTTTCCATTAAAGTCTGCAGAGAAATTTCCTTTAGTTTCTCACAGAGGACTGCAGGGCTTAAAACAGCCTCCACTTTCACCACCACTGCCAGGACAAGAGCCAACATCTTCTGCTTCCCTCTTCTGCCTTTAATCAGGCCTGAAAAAACCACCAAGTTCCCAATTTCTGTGCCATTAGTTCTCCTTTTACTCCTTCTCATCTACCCAGGCTACTCATGATAGTCATGTTCCAGTCCTCACTTATTTCAAAGTATATGGAGTCACCTCCATACACGTGGCCCTACTGAAGGACATGAGGCTAATCTTTGTCTGATGGGGGGAGTTAACTGGAATTATTTTGTCAGCTAAGACCATGGTCAATGACCTTATTCATCCCTGTAGCTCTCTAAAGTCATGACACTTTTTCGCAGTTTCCACTCTGCTTCTCATATGGTTTACATACTGAAGGTTCACCAACAGGTTTTGTAGCAACACAAGCAAGAGTTCAGCCTACATTTTTTGCTTTTTTTTTTTTCAAAGGTCAGTCCTGTTCTGACTGATGTGAATGAAAAAAAAAAAAATTAAATACAATATTCCATAGATGTTTGGATTGGGGTTTTTAGAGGTACAGGATGAGAACAGGGATTTGGTTTCTTTGTCCACCAAAAAAATCTCAAAAATACACATTTTCAAAATCTGTTTAATTTTCAAAAATACAGATTTTGGTAAAGGAAAAAAATAGTTTGGATAAAAATGTGTTTTTTTAAAAAAAACTTCAGATAAACTTTTAAAAAATCAAGCCATACTTCTACTGAACACTGAGAAAGGTTGCAGAGAGCTTTTTCATTAATTAAATTTTCATCGAAAACCACCCAGCCAAATGTGCTGTCTCAGAGCCATTCTCCTCCACAGCAATTTGTTACCAGGGTGGGCCTGAACTACACCGCGGGTGACACGTGGCACCTCTGCCCACCACGGCACAACCTGTGCGCCAGTGGTGGGACGGGCAGGTTTGTTTCTTCTGCCTCTGTCACACTTACCAAAATTGAACCAGTGTGATTTAAACCCGCAGGAGCTGACTGGCTCAGATACGGTCTGGGGTTGTAGGTGGGAACCGCTGCAACAATCCTTCTTTATTTATTATCTTGGTAAGAGCAAGGCTGCCTTTAAAATTTGGCTGATGTGCTCATGAGCTAATACACGGGTGTTAGAAGGAGACCGCTGTCCTTTCAGGAGACGCAGACAGCAAAAGACACTTCTGATGAAGCCGCAAAGCTAAAATGTTAATCTGATGAATTCTACCTCTATGGCTCTGGAGTAAGAGGTTAGCAAAATACTTTCTGTGCCAAAAATTTGTAAAATAAGCTTCATTTTAGATGCGATAGGGGAATATCTTCTTACTAATTGTACCAAGGTGTCTGCTGAATTAGCTGAGATATGATATATCAGCAGTCACTGTAAAACCTCTGTGTGAAAACATCTAATAGAGTCAAAGAAACCAGCACTGGAATAGACCCCAAGCCAGATCAGCTGTGCCTAAACCTAAACTAGACTCAGCAATGTCCATTCACACTATACAAACCCCCTGACTGAAGGGAGGAGAGCTGTGATTACGTTTGTTCCTATTAACTTCTGCCAGGTCTGACTTCCATCAGTGGGCTCATTCACAGCCCATGCTTACCCATCCCTAACTGTATCGACTGATGCTGTTTATTAGTACAGAAGCAAAGCTGAGACCAAAACCCCGTTATGACTTCACCTTTCCCTAGTCTCTGTTCTAAAAAAACATACAGAAAGAAGCAGCTGGAAATGCTATTATACCTCTTCTACAGGTGAGTGTGAAATAGCACAATTATGCCCTCAATTGTCGCATGGTGATATCATGACCAATGCTCTCTGCATTTAAAAGAGTGATGAAAGATTCAGGCCGAGCCTGGATTTTCTACAGGCCTGGAAATACACAATCACAAGGTCCTAAGCAAGGTCCAAATAGGACCCTGACTTAGATCCGAATATCATGAGGAAATCTGCGATGGAGACAGGAGAGGAACTCCAATGTCCTGACTCCCAGGTCCGCACGGCTGCCGGCGCTGCTGCACGTGTCTTGCCATTTTGCTTTAACTATGTTACAAAACAGACTTATTTTTCATGCTTATATTATATGTTGAAAATTTGGGTCTGATTTGGAAGTGCGTGTGGGCCTTATCTTTTTGCTCTCTAAATAAAGGGTCGTTTCCAATATTCTGCATCTATCTTAGTAGAAGTGGTTTTATAGTGGTAGATTATTCTACAATATGTTAGTCTTTTCTCAGGCACCAGTAACACGAGGTAATTTATATGTCCAGTGGAAGCCAGCTTTTATTTTCAGTCATTTCTCCCAATTATGTTTATCAATATGTATCTCTCAGCAAAATGCCAAATCTCACAAGCATGTTTGGAAAGTCAAATATGTTTGTGTAATACAAACCTATGTCATGTCAGGAATTAGTTTGACTAATAGGCCTTTAATTAAATCCTTGTGGGGTCTTGGTGTGAAGAATAGAGCCAGTTTCCAAAAAATTTAATTTATAAGATAAATTCACAAATATATCCATCTAATAAATCTTTCCTACATCCAATATTTGTCCTAGAAACAATAACAGGACAGATAATTTATTAGACTATTTCCTATTGCATTATAATGACTACACTTGATACTTTAAACGTATTCTTCAGAGCACTGGAATGATGGAGGCTATAACTAATGAAGATAAAGATTTCCAGGGCGCATTGATCCAGGAGAGACATACTTAGTGTAACTTCCAGACCTATATGTAATCACAGAAATATTTCCCTAGAGAACACAAATTATAGATGACTCTAAAACTGCCACTGGAGATATTTTGCAGAAACCACAACAGGAAATGTTTATTTTCTCAACCCTAATAACCCTTTCAATACAAATTATTTTGGATTTTTGAGAAAATTACGTTAATTCCTAATTAATTTTTTTCTTGCAAGGTACTTCACATGTACATAAATATTTTTCTTCACTGTCTTTTCATAAGCCACCTCCGTGATTTCTCACTTAAACGGCCATTGTGTAGGAAACAAAATGCCACCTAAAGTGTCTCCATTTTTCTTCCCTCATAGAGCAGCATGCCTGCAATACAGATGAGCACAGCAAAAGGTCAGTGCTACCCCGGTGTAAATGCATGGGAATCTTAATAGCAGAGAACAGAATGGCAGTGCCAGGTCTCAGATGTAGTCCCAGCAACCAGAAATACCATTCTGGTATTTGTAAATACTTTTCAGAGTTAGACTTCTCTCTAATCTATCAAGCTGCCACCCCTCAAATTCAGAGAGATCAGAGGAAACATGCCCTTGTTGCCCTTCTCCTACAGCATGTCTGGTTGGAGCATCCTTTTCCTCCAGTGGTAGAGGTCCCAGGTTCTGGGTTCTTTACAATCTATTTATTTTACTTAATACTGATCATAATATTATTAGTAGTTTTTTCATACCAAACAAGTCAGTTCCAGGTAAATCTAGTGAGAGACCATATGTCTAGCATGGAAACTGCACAGCCCTCCTCCTCATGTGACCCGATGTATGGGTTCACTTAATTCAGGCTGAGGGGCAGGAAAAGGAGTGGAAGACAGCAGCTGAGGAAAGAGATGTGTTATGTTTTGATCAAGCTTGTTGGGAGGCTCAGAAGTGCTTGATTTATTCCTAATTGTATCAGATATAGTTCAGCTCTTAACGGCCTTCTCAGCATCGCTCCCACTCAGTACGCAGGTCTCTGCAGTACAGCCTTTGGGATGTGCACCTGAGGTCAGGCAGTCGCTCTGACTCCAAAGGCTACCAAGCTGAAGGCAAGATAGCCACCTCCCCAAGAGTTTGAGAAATAAAATGCATCAAAAAGAAAATGCCAGCTTGGGTTGCTGAGGATTTTTAGAGGAAAATCTTATTTGCAACCTGTGGTTTGGCTTGCGGCGTTTTGCACGCAACGGTTTTAAAGCGGTGGAAATGCGGCACTTTGTAGCCTTGGCTAGTGCTAGCCCTGCTCCGGGCAGATGCTCCCCCGGGAAGTCTTACGTGTCCTCAGTCCAAACACCACCTCCGCTCAGAAATCCTCGGCATGGTATCACAGGCAAAGATCTTTAGGCAACGACACAACTATTCAATACTAAGGAGTGTTTTGGAGATCAGGGGACAGAAATAAGATGGTAAAGCTCTTTCCCCACTGGTTTAGAAAAACCACCATGTCTGAGGACTTGTACTCATCCCTAATCCAACAAGCAAAGTGTATACTTGGTTTTTCACACACATCACGCGCTAAGCCGCCAGCACGGCAAAGATCAATGTTTCTGCATCACACTGATTCATTTCTAGGAACAGTGGACCAAAGTAAGATCAAGTCCCCTGCAATTGCAAAAATGATAGAAACGTAGGATATGCAGCACTTCTGCTCCTGTTTCCCCACTCACACACAGAGAAAGCTGCAAAACATTTCCCCCAAACTTGTAACAAGCTTAAAACAAGCTGCAGAAAAGACTAAAAGCCACAAATTACAACACAAAACAGGAGGAGAGCAGGAAAGATTACAGGCACTGAGATGCCTATGGGTCCTGCAAACAGCAAGGGGATTTGTTAGGTGCTAATTCCCAGGTGATCCTCAGCGGCGAGCTGTGTCCTGTGACGTGGCTGAAGACAAAGAAGAAGTGACAGATCCCTGCCTGTGTCATCTGATGAAAAACTTATGCCTGACCCTAAGCTTGGTGATTTAGTGCCAGTCGTGTGAGCAGGACTCCCTGACTAGGCTCCAGAGAAACTGCTAACGCCAGCCAGAGCGCCAACACAACCAGCTCCGTGTCTTGCCTCTAGCTGTGGCCAATTTCCAGTGCTCCAGAAGAAGGCAAAGAAAACTCTCAGAAGCCAAGTTACGTAACATTTACACAATATTATAAACTAACACAGTTCTGGTTTGTTTTTTCGTTCCCATGAACATGATATGACTCAATGGAAACTACTCTGCGGGAAATAGGCGGCACATTTTGAATCTTAAGCTTCCAGAAATAAGATACTGCTCAAAAGAATTTGGAAACAGCATACCTGTTGGAGGGATGAGCCCAGCTCGAAATGTAGAGCTGAAGAAAGCTGGAGTTTGGGAACAGTTGGGGAAAAAAACCCCAACAAACACCACCCCCCCACCACCACCCCCCAAAAAAAACAACCCACCCTGCCTCTGGTCTGACTGTTGCAATCAGGGTAGCTGTGTGTCAATATAAGAGCATTCACGCTCACCTTTAAACAAAACAGAATAATCCTGTAGTGGGACTTTTTTTTTTTCCTTTCTTTCTGAGCGCTTCGTAATGTTTGTACCAGCATTTCTTAAATCCTGTTTCAGCTGCTACTTATAATCCTGAAGTGGTGTTTGAAATCTGTCTCTGAATTTCAGGGTGTGAAGCCAACTCGAATCTCTTCTCTCCCCATCAGCTCTCTTGACAAGGATAAAGAAGGACAAAATGTTATGCAGACTTGTTGACGGAGGTGAAACTCGGTGGTTGCCAAAGATGGTTTCTGGAAACAGTGCAAACCCTCCACTGAAACCTTACTGGCATGCACGACAATCTTTGCTTTTTACTAGTAGGCCCAAAACTAACATTTTCATAATAATTTTCCAGTATCAAAGTGATAGTTTTTATCCAAGACAGCTGAATACTACAGAACTGTGTAACAACAATTCAGTGCCAAACATATGCTATGTATATATTTTAACACCTTTGATAATAATAAAAAATGCATGTTCCTAGCAGTTTTCTCAACTTTCATTCAATAACAACATCCTCGAGTTGATGCTTTTTGTTTTCCTTTCATATTATTACGAACCTGTGTTTAATTCTCGGTGCCAGTTTGGCTTTTTAACCTCTCTTTCTACATTCCACTAGTAATGTCTGATTAAGAAATTAGCCTTTCAAGTGCTATAAAAAAATCCAAGAAATACAGTAACACAATACCATGGAAAACTGATATAATCTTTTCAAAACTATAAAAATTGGTCACCCAAAGGAACATCTGCATGGTAAAAATTTTAAACAAACTGGAACGGAATCAGATAGCTCATAAAGAATCAAGCGGCTAGAAGAGCCATTGGTCGTTTACATATTTTGCTGTCATCCTGACTTGGAGAAGACTATCATTTTGAAGCATGTTTCTTCAGTTTTAGTTACCAGCATCTGGAATGAATTCCAGGATGGAACACTGAAAGTTTTTAAAAGGAAACTCAACCTTACAATAATTATTCCTTAAATCATTAATATGGTGAAAGTGCCAGATGTAAAAATATGAACAAAATAAAATAAAATATGCTCCCAGGTATCACTCAAATCCCTAATGTACATCTCTCTGTTTTCTCAGTTCATTAATATCTGTTGTAGTCTCAGATATTTTCTTTTATGTAAAAATTTCCACTTGCTTGTTATGTCTTCTGTCTCGCATTAGAGTTATTGCTTTACCTCTCAGAATAACTCTGGCTGTGTACATTGCAGGACTGTGGATCTACTGTAATATAGGCTTTCCTCCAGCAAAAGATAGCCGTGTATTTGTCTTCCATCCAACAGCACAGGAAACTTTTGGTGTGATGGATATTCAAGAGGGACATCATCCTGAAAGAGTGGTTTCATGGTGACACCAGGGCTTTGTCAGCATGGAGCTCCTCACAGGGTCCGGGTTTTATTCACAGGCACAAGATATGATGCAATGAGACCTAGGTATGAGGGACTGTTGGGATTGCCAAGCTCGGGATAGGACCAAGAGCCTGAAGACCTGGCAATTCAGTCTACGCCTTCGCTCCCTGTTCACGCTTTCGAAGCAGCTGGATGAAGGCGGCAGAAGGAGGGATGCATGTCACTGTAGATTAATACAAATTTTTTGATGGTCTGTTCTTTTCAGGATGATGATGCAAGTCATAAGGCCAAAATCAAACTCACTTTTGTAAGTGAATCCACTTGAAATGCGATACAGTTCAGCAAAGATTTGCACTTAAATCACTCAGGACGACTCATTTCATTGAAAACTCCTGGAACACCTAACTAGACCCTACCAAAGCCCCAGCCATTCATTTGTTTCCACTAATGTCCTCCCTCCCTCCACAAAGATGCCCCCGCAGAGCTCCACTGAGTACTCCCAGCACCGCTAAGCATTTTTGCAGATTAATGCTTGTCTGAATGTTACTAATTAGCCCAGGCGACTATATAATGAGATGCTTACAAAGTTTATTCATCACTAAAAATAAATGTTAAGCATCTGGTTTGCAGGCTATTCCCATGTGCCATTCAGGTCCGCATGCTGTAGAACCAGATGGAGCTGGAGGGAGACCAATCACAGCGCAGAGGGATTACATGTCTTAAAACCATGGTTAACTTAAATAAGCAAGTTGCCATCCCTCCATAAATCCCACATCTACCACCAGATGTGTGACAAGACTATTGTGCAGAGCTTTCTAGCTCGGGCTCCCCTGCTCCAAGAGGGCAGAGGAGAAAGCTGGCTGCTCATGGCAAGGGTCACCTCTCCCTTGCACACAGCCCGCTTGTCAACAAAGCAACTCTCTGTTGGTGACCATCTGAAAAGAAAGCCCTGATGAATCACAAAGCAGAAAACCATCAAATGGGGAAAGCTAAGTAAACTCTCCTTCTGTCCCAGGCAGTGGTGGAAATGACTCATCTCTCGGCTAAGCTTGGGGGAGAGTTTCTCTCTGCCATCTTAACCAAAAGTTAAGTGGGTTTCTCAAGATGGTATTTGCAGTGAAACCATTGGTGGTGTTTGCTTACAAGCCCTGATTTAAGTACTCAGAGTAGCAGTAGATCTAAACAAGGACACTGTGTCTTCTTAAAGCATTTATTAGCTTGTGTACAGGCTGACAGAGGTGGGATTGACAGCTGGATACTTCATTTTCCTGTTTTGTTCCTAAGCAATGCAGCCCAAGAAGCAGCACTTTTCCAGTGTCAGAGGCTTCACATTGACTGGGAAAACAAGATCTGGGAGATCCCAGGTTCTGGGAGAAAGGAGGTCATTCTTCATCCAAGAGAAGAGAGAAGGGAAACAACCCAATCCAACATTAGCAAAGAGAAGGGAACAAGCTGGATTTTCCCAGAGCTGGCTGAATCAAACCCTCTAGAGAAGAGGAATATTTAAACTGTATTTCTCTATTTGGATGGGTTTAGAGGCTGCTTTCAGGTTGCAAGCCTTGTTTTGCTGAGCACTGCTGAGCATAAATAGAGGAGCTGATTTCTTGTCATCCTCAAAGAGCCACCCATCCAAGGAAGCAATATGCAAAGACAGAACTGATAGAGGGGAAGACTTTAACCATGAAGGTAATTTTTCAGCACTTGTGGTTTGTTCTTAGCAAGGACTACAAGGTGATAAATTCGTATCTGGATTTCAAGCACCCCAAAATTCAGGGTTTTCAAATTCTGAGTTTTTTGTTTCAGTACCTTACATTGCTAGGGAAACATAATAAAGTATGTTGGTTCCAGGAACCACAGAGTACAAGTAAACTATGTAGATGAGACCATTAGCATAAGAAAAATACTCCTTTCCTCTGAAATGAGAAATCTGCAAAGCTATCTGAGTGTGAGAAGGGAGCTACCTCCTACTCTGTAAACCACCAGTGAACCTTTTAGCTGACTGCTATTTGAACGCTGTTAAGTGTTGCACTCTGCCACATTTACCAGTTTGCCCAGGAATACAAAATGACCAGATGGACAGAGTAAGATTTTCAACCTGTCTGATGTTGCAAAATACTAAGATTCTCAATAGAAACTGCGGCACAGAAGAAGTCCACAGTGCCCCAACCTCGGACAACAGTGAATCCAACCACGAGATACAAAGCTGCAGGACATATGACTCCTGAAGCCCCACTGCTCACTGAACAGGCTGATGATACATGGTCCAGACTTCCTTTTGTCTGCTGCCGCCCTCTGACACTGCAGAGTCCTTGATGTGGGGTGGATGCTACAAAGAGCTGCGTGGGGCCACAGTGGATGTGATCCACGCTCGCCTGTGTGATGATAAGCAGAGACACAACAAAGCATCAGGAAGGGTGGTTTTGTGGTTATGTGGTTCGCCCACGACCCAGAAAATCGGTCTCCACCATAACATTTTTGCTTTGTCGGAAGCAAGTCCTTTAATGTGGCTGTAAGGCACTGACAGCAGAGGCAGTTCAGTGCTGTGCTGGTGGGAGCCACATAGGTGTGATGCATGGGGAGACAGATAGGCACGTGAACAGAGGATCAATGACAATTTCATCAAATTTCACTGTATTAGAGCCAGGTTAGACAAAAGGGGATGCATTATGGAAAGTTACAGCAAAGCTGGAAAACATTTGGGGAGGTTTAGTAGCACTGGATCAAAGGTGCCCACCTGAGGTGGGAAAGGAGCTTGAACACATTTTAGTTATAGGCACCATCTCCAGCTAGCTGGAAGCAGTGGAGACCTCTTTCAATGTCACCTAGTGCAGGAAGAGAAGCCAGGGAAAACTGGAAGGTAAAGATGAAGAACAGCACAAGTCATAGAAAGAGAGTCTTGCTGCTCCTCTTGCACAGGTGGTGAGGGGAAGAGGGAGAGGATGCTAGAGGAAAACTATTGGAGAGTGTTCAAAGGAGGGCAACAAAGATGGCAAAGGTTCTAGAGGGGAAGACGTATGAGGACAGGCTGAAGTCCCTTGGTTTGTTCAGCCTAGAGAAGAGGAGACTGAGGGGAGACCTCATCACGGCCTACAGCTTCCTCACAAGGGGGAGCGAAGGGGCAGGCGCTGATCTCCTCCCTCTGGTGACCAGTGATAGAACCCAAGGGAACGGAATGAAGCTGTGATGGGGGAGGTTTAGGTATCAGGAAAAGGTTCTTCACTGAGAGGGTGGTCGTGCACTGGAACAGGCTCCCCAGGGAAGTTGTCACAGCACCAAGCATGACGGAGTTCAAGAAGCGTCTGGATAACACTCTCAGTCATACGCTCTAATTTGGCTGGTCCTGTGTGGAGCCAGGATTTGGACTCGATGATCCTTATGGGTCCCTTCCAACTCAGGATATTCTATGACTATGACTCTATGACACCTGCCAAACTAAACCTGGGTGGTACTGCAGCCAAAAAAGAGGTAAACAGCAGGGAGGTTGGGAGGCAGGTTCAACAGATGCCTGGAGACCCAGGTGTAATTGTCATGGCCCATCTAGACAGGACCAAACTACTTTCCTATGCGGACCCAGGATCACAATCAACTATCCATATACAGCCGTTATAATGGTTTATTCCAGCTGGAACAAGCCTGAATGCACAACTGAAGAATGGGGTTGGGGGACATGAGCTATAGGATGCTGCTTTGGAGTGTTTGGCAGGATTAATCCACGGTTCCCCAAGGGAAAATGAAGGTTGACAAACTGGTGAGAGTAAATAAAACAGTTGATGAAAATAAGGACTGGCCAAATGAAAAGAATATTAAGTAACAGGCATAACGCACCCGCTTGCCTGTACCCTATTTTCGGTATATTTCCTATATTCAATATATGTCCTATATTTCACCTTGGCAAATGACACACACACATACCTCCACATAGAAATCACCAGAAGTTAATGCCACAGAGTGAGGGTATGACTGCAGGCTCAGTAACAACTCCACATCAGTGCCCCAGGCAGGATGTTCTCTCTTCTGGTTTAGGTTAACCCATCCCCAAAGCAGGATTAAGCTAAAGCATTTGAGAGCAGGCTTAGGACAAAAATGTATGTCCACATGGGGAACTAGTGCCTGATGCCAGAACTGAGGCCACTGCTCCACGGTTTTGAGACTACTTGGAAGAACTGAAGGACAAAGCAAGTGATAACAGAGACACTACACGAGGACTGCACAACAGTATGGTTGGACAATATTAGAGAAGGTCAAATTGCTCCTAGCAAAACTATTTTGTCGGTGGCATGAAAATACCCCTGCTGGCTTGTGTCCATTTTGATTGACAGAACCATCAGTTGCTGTCACCTAGGAATTTTGTTCAGATTTTTTAGTTACAATTTATGGGTAAGTTAAAAAAAACTCGGAACCAATAAATACATGGCATTGGTGTTTCGGTACAGAAGAAAATTCCTTCCTAGCAACACTAAAGGATTTTACCCATTGCTGTTCCTGAATCCCTGAAATACAGCTTTTGGGCTCCGGCTACGGTGAAGGTTTGAGGCTTGAATCTTTCCTTTTAGTCCAAAGGAAAGCGATCTCTCAAACAGAGTCAGGGTCTCGTGTCCAGTACTTAACAAATGGAAGGGGAATGGGAGCGAGACGGAGCACATTCCACAGCCTGGTGTGTTTAAGGAAAGGGGTATAGCTTTCACTCTCCTGCTGTTAGACAATAATGCGCTGACTGAAAATGTCAAGTTTCAGTTTAAACAAAATAAAAGACTGGAGGGCCCAGGGCAGAGAATTTAAACACATATTAATTATGGCTGGTAATACTTTGACATTTGCTGGATTTTTAATAAACTGATTAATATTTCTCCTTCATATTTCAATGACATGAAATCAGTGCAGCACAATTAATTTCAACAACTTTCGGTCAATGGGTGCTGAAGGAAAACGAACATATAGCATCACAGACTTGAATTAGAAGTACCCTCACTTTGAGCAAGTAACGTGGAAACCCATTGCCCTCCACATGAGAAAATTGCAGCTCAGGACCCTGCGAGGAATTTATTTACTTGCAGTAAGTGATTTACTTTAACAATAATAATTACGCAAAAAGAAGAGGAAGGCAGAGAGAATAGATTTTTAAAGTTCCCTCAAGACTGCAAGAGAATGGAGTAAAAGACATCCCCAAATGTGGAAGCACAACACTTATGCTTATGTTAGCATGAAGTCTTAGCTTCATGTGTTCATAACAAACCAACAGGGAGAAAGAACATTTTCTGGAAGACGTTGAAGGTTCAGCTGTTATTGTAGCAACGAGCACTAGAGTAACCTCTCTTTACTAGGTTATAATCTCTTCAGTGACATTTACATGAGTGGTTCATAAGGTACCAGTATCTAACCAGAGCAGTAACACTTCCACACAGCTAACCATTTAGTGCTGTATAGGTTGTCGTAAGTGTTCCCAACCTCTTTGGCATAGTTCATTCCTCTTTTGTTAGCTACAACAATATATCTTTACGTGATGAGAGGTTTCAGTCATAGGCTGGGTCCCTGTCTGCAACCTTTGGTTGAAACACCCAAGAAGCAGAAGTCTGGCCCAGGGCCATCAGGGAAGTTTAGGCATGAGTTACAGCTCAGGACAAAATGGCACGGCGATAACATAAGCCACTACGCAGGTACAAATTGAGATACAGAGCACAACTCCAGTGTCTGAAGAAAAGCAACTGGACAGATGCTAACTCTTGCATCACTTAATGTGTTACAGCACACGTACTCAATCACGACGATCCTGAAAAAGTCTCATACACATGACCATGCTCTCCTCCTGCTAGTAAGTGGAATTTGTGTGTGTGTAGGGATCTTAGCTTTGCTAAGAGAAACCCTGGGGTGCAGTTATCATAGAAAGAAATGGACTGAGAATGTACATTCTGTAATAAAGAGAAAATTTTTAACATTTAAAATGTTAGCTCTCACACTAAGCACATGGCATTCAAATCCTACATATAAGAAAGTTCAAGCAGAGAGCAGAGCTAGTCGTCCTCTTTCCAGATTTTAGTGAAATTTTAGATTTTGAAAATAAAGCATTCACATTTCTCCATATTTTTTTTTGAAACTATCAATCTACAAAATTTTGAAATAAAAACCTGAGAATCTTGAAATCTAAATAAACTGCAGTTTAACAAAAGTGAAATGTATTTCAAATAAACATTAAAAGGGAAATTTTTTTAAGTAATTTGGCTTCAAAATGACAGAAAGTGGTTTTGTGTTAGGTTGTGGCTGTTATTATTCCTATTATTATTATTATTAGACTCTTGTTATTGCCAGTATTAATAAAATACTTGTATCCACTAAAGCCTAAGAATGTCTATCAGAGACCCATGTGCTGGGTATTTTACTGAGGTTTATTTGAAAGACTGTCCTTGCCTCAAAGAACTTCTAATTTACTGTTGCACCCAGGGGAACAGAGAACAGAAATAGTTGCTTAGCACAGGAGCTGGATTATCACAGATTCCCAGTGTCACAAGATACATCAAAACCCAGTCCATCATCATCAAGAGTAACACAGGAGACCTGAAGTGACCCAGGCAAGCTCAAAACACCACTGTGTCTTAATAAGAAGTAGACCTGACCTGAGCAGCTTACAGACTAAATAGATGCAGAAACAGCTGGGATGAGAAGAAAAGAGAGAGGAAAATACTGATTCAGTTGTACAAATCGGGAGGTAAGAAACTTCAGCACTGAGCTAGCAGAGCATGGCATGGTGGAAGAGTTTGCCAAAGTCACCCAGATACAGCAGATCCCAGCCTGGAGTTAAAACTACAAGGGCATTTTTTGCAGATAGCACAGTGTGCAGCAGGAACGGTGTCTGAAAAGAAAGTGCTCTAAGGGAGTCATTACAGTGTCAAGTAGCTAATACATGCTAGGATAGTGTTTAATTAGCATGGCTCAATGAGCTGCTACCACCACCTGGCTGGACCATGGTTACTGATTATATGGATGTTGTTACTGAAATTGGGAAGTTTTACACCTGTAAAAACTGCCTGCCTTCGGGTCTAAGCCGAGGCTTCTTAACCTGCCACTTAGAGCAGGCTAAAGACTTTGTACCTGCCCAAAGGTAAGGCTTTGGTACTCCAGCTCTGGTCCCAGCCCTTCCCTGGAAGCTGTGCTCCTTCCAGCAGAGGTCGATGGACAGGAGACTTGTTCGCATTTACACCGCCAGAGCTTGACACTCAGCACTGAAATGTCAACAATATTGATTTGAATTAATACATCAGACTGGGAGCTGCAGAAGGACAGATCTGCTGCAGGATGCTTCTGGGGAAGGGTTTGCTGCTCCACGTTCTGAGGCCTGTAACTGCATCTGCCACTGTGTCTACCCTCAACAGGAGGCCAAATCAGTCCTAACCTGTGTTGATAGCTCCTCTGGGGGCTGTGGGGCTGCTGGCAGCTCCTCATGCCACCATACATGTTGGAGATCACCATCTCCCAGACTCTGGAGATCATGTCCATATCCGGATGTTTTTGAGGCACACAAGAAAGAAGTTGAAGAAAGTTTGGAGCTTATGGAGCCATGTTTTCCCTCTTGGTCTGTACAGTCAGAGTGTGAGGGCAACCTCAGCTCTGCAGGTGACAAATGAAGATGGTTCTCCTCCCCGCAGCAAAACAGGCATCCCCAGTGGAGACTTTTTTTACAACCAGGCTCATCATTCAGGCTTATCCCCCGCAAGCCCACAGGGGATGTGCAGACAGACCCCTTCCAGCCCCTACTGGGTATTACTGGTGTCAAATCGCACAGACTAGAACCCTCCAGTGTTCACTTTAAATTAAGTCTTAAAATATGGGCCAAATATGGTGGATTTGTAGACAGTTACTTAGGGAAGGAAGTGCTGCAGGGGATTCATTACACTTCGGGCTGATGGCTGATGCCTAAGTATTGCTAAACACATGGGGTTTCCAGAAGCAGCTTGACATGAAAAATGCGGTGAAGGAGCACTATGGGCTGCAGAAGCCACAGCACCCTGGAGACACAGATGTGAAATGGAAATTACTGAGGCCAGTGATGGCCACAGAAAGAATAGGGAGCTGGGAAATACCCAGCTCAATTGGAAGAGATCTGGGATGGAGAGGAGACTGGAATACTGGATTCCAAATAAGAGGAGTTCAGCTCCTTTGCTTCCTTTCTAGGGCAGTCCTCCTTATAACCTGTGCAACTCAAGAGATAAGCTTGTTGTGATGGATGTTGGTGGTTTTGGCATTAGATTTATAGCCTGTTTTGCAGGAATGGGAATCTGGAGACCTGGATTCAGGTATCTCAACTCTGCTATCGATTTCCTGAATAACCTTAGTGAGTCGGTCAGATCCACATTTTCAAGTGTGGCAGCCTGAAGTTCAATGCACAACCCCATGGCCAGCCCCACAGCGAATCCCTCCTACGACCTACAAGGCCGACTTTGTAATTGGAAAGTTGGCCTCAATTCTGTGAGCCTCCATTTCCTAAACTGTTGCTAACGGTATTATCCGTCTGCAAGGTCCTTCCAGAGGCTCCGTTTATTCATGCTCACAAAGAATAACAAATGCAGAGGGACAGAGGAGGTATGGAAAAGCGAGCCAGATAAAAGCATTATCTAAAAACTGCATCACCACCACATTGACAAGTGGAGCTGTATCAGAGGGGGCAGAGAAAATTGTTATTTCCCCTGCCCCCCTCCAATCCTCCACTCACACCCACATCTACAGAGACCTGACCGGAAAGAGACTAAGGTGGTACTGAAAAACAGAAAACAGCAACCCTGCAGGATTATCTAGGACTACCCCAAATAAACCCACAGAAAAAAAAAAAGCTCATAAGTACTTGGTACTCATTCAGCACGTGTCATCTGATAACCTTGGGGCAGCTTACAAAGTCTGGCTAGGGAGCAACAGACCCAAGCTTTTCTGAATAGCAGGCTAAGTTAGATGACTAAATATGGTATTTTTTTATGAACTTGGAGCACCCACTTTGGAGTGCTTGGCCCAGGACTGATTCCTTTTGAGACCTAGGCCTTTGATCTCACTGCTAGACAAAATAATTAAAGGAACTGAAATACAATCAAGGTTTCTTTACAGCTTAAAAAAATTTTCAAAAATACTTGGATATCTTTTTTGGACTCTTCAGATAAAACATCACGTAGAAAAACAACACGGTGTCTCTTGAGCTTATTCCATCAGCTCCCTTCTTTTAAGCTCACATGTGAAGCTGCTCAGATCTTTTATTGGAAGAGAGAAAAATTGGAAGTATCAGGTAACCCCAGGGGGGATGCTTGACTTTAAACCAGACACATTTCCCTCTCAGGTCCATTACCTAAATGCTCTTTTCATACCGAATGCCCCTACTGAGATATTTTGCTTTGAAAGGGGGCCTCTGTTTGGAAAGAGTGTTTTCTGTGTTGTTCCACACACAGATTTGGTAATTTGGGTGGTACTTCATTTTTCTTGACCTGGATCAGCCTGCTTGATGGCTCCACTTTAGTGACAAAGATGATCTGCCTCCCTCACAAAACATACAGGAGATTCCATGGCTTGAAGAGGAGGGAGAAGAGGTCCATATCACAAGGCTGGGGAAGGATTTGATGGGTTCCTGCTACCTCCTGCCACCCAGTCTGGGGTCTCAGGACTAGGTCAGGACAGCTCATTGGTGCTTTTCTCCCCTCCTCAGCGAGGAAAGAGAGTGGCAGAGTGGTTGAGAGGGTTTTCTACAGGTCCAAAGGTGCCAGCTACAGCCTCACTTGGATTTTATGCTATATACTGTCACAAATTAACCCTAGTGGGAAAGAGTATCTGGTAATTTGGAGTAAGGATTCAAAAGCAGATATGACATAGTAACTTCAATCACCTCCATGGAGAGCTTAGGTTCTTCAGGTAGGCTAAATCACTCATGAGAACTAAAAAAGTCACCTCTAAATGTTTCAGCAGCATATTTCGATACCTAGAGAGCAAGGGCTGAGTGAAGCCTCTAATGCTACCAACGATCTAACCTTGTCTCTTGGCTTATGTTAGTTTTGCATCCTCTGACTATAAACTGGTATTCAAAAGCCGCTGCCTGGAACTTAAATGAAAAAATCAATATTTACTTAAAAGGGCACTGGTTTTATCCTTCACACTCTCCATCTATCATGAGGCATCTTTCTCCTCTCACCACGTCCTTTTCTCTTCCTTCCCTTTTCTCCCCTTCAGTCTGAAATCCTGACAAGGTAGGAAGGCAGAAGACTGGATTTCCTTGTCACTGAGCCAGTTAAAATGTCTATTTTGGTGATGGAGCCTCGGATGAGTTGCCAGCACTGAGGCAAAACCAGTGTGACCACACAGTCTGTGAGTCCTGGGCTGGCTTTGAAACCCTTTGGAGCAAGCACATCCCACTCCTTGCAAGCGTTTCATACAACATTCCTTCATTTTACATTTTGTTCTGTGGGAGTACATTTGTTATTAATCACTAGCTTGCACATTAATACAGTGCTTTCTAACAGTTAAACCAGATATTCCATCCTAGCAACTCAAATTAATATTTGTTTGAATAATCTATTTAAGATGATGTCTGGCCAGCAGTGTGGTCTGGCTGGCAGCACGCTGCTCTCCCAAGCGGACGTTTTCATTTGGTTTGTTCCATATTTTCTTCTGTTGCTCTTATTTTATATCGTCCCCCAAAATCTTCCATCCAAAGTGCTTTCTCCAGCAATGGTTCCTCTTGCATTCAGTCCATGTAGGTCAAAGTACTTTTTTCGTTGCTTGTCCTGATTGTTTTGGACAAATGGCTCTATTGAAACCAAGTATTTTTGAGGAACTTATTTCTGTGGCTTTTTGTATTATTTAAGATTCAAGTTTAGATACATATTCTGAGTACAAATTATATATGATACATGAAACAAAATATGCTGTTTGTATATGTATATGTGCATCTGTATTTATTCCATTATTTTGCAGCATAGCCATTGATTACATATGTCATCGCACTGATGTTGTTTTAAGGATTGTCTTCCACAAGATCAAAGATCTCCTGCCTTAATTAACTTGTACCATGATAAAAATGATTAAAAACTTGAGAATAATCAGACACTGATTTGGGATGGATATACATGCTCTCCTTCTTTGAAATATTTGAAGTCTGAAGCCAACTTTCACAGTTCCGACTTGTCTCTAGAAAGCACAAATGAGCAGCAAGTCATGTCCAGTAGCAGTTTCTCCACTGAATCATACTCAGACTCTGGTCCAAAGTCCTGTGTTTTGAGGAAGTATGAAGCTTTTCTGGCTTGGGTTGGCCACAGACTACCTTGGAAAACAAAATTTTCAGAACTGTTCATTTTCAGAATGTTGCACTGGTAGAAATTTGCTTTGACAACACCCCTCTGAGGTACAGGGATCAGTGTAATGTGCTCTGACTTCACAAGATGCTGCGAACACCACCTCTGCGGTGGGAGTCAACTTTGCACTGTCAGCTCTGGACCAGGTCCACAGAGAGAAGAACGTATGGAAAGAAGTAAGAACACAATTTATCAACACCTCAGTATTTTTCAAAGCCTAAGACACTATATGTGTTGTGGGGCATTATTGTTTCTTTTTACTTCAGTATGTTTTCGGAAATCTATTTCAATCAACCGTGATTGCAAAAAAATATCCGCATATGACCACTTACTGATGAAATGCGTACTAGGAAAATTATTATTTTGTATCATATAAATTTTCCCCCTCATCTACAGAAGTGTTTTCTGTAATACTTTTCACTGAGATTAAAAGATTCTCTTCCTTTTGCCAAAAGAACTAATTATTTTTCTCCAGCTGCAAAACAGCAAGTAAACAACAATGATCAGCCTAAGAATTCTCTCCTCAACCAAGGGAAATCAAGATGGGTTTTTAAAAATATACTCAATTGAGGTAAATTGATACCTTTTCCTGAAAACCTGCATTTGAATTGATAACCACAACGACTTCCAAGAGGAAGCTGCACAAATTTTTACATCACAGATGATTTCCCTTTATTTGAAGTCTTCCAAAAAAAGAGAGAATCCTGGAAATTATGTATGTTTGTGTCCTTATTTAATTTATTTTAGTCACATAATCATTGCTAGAAGAAAATAGCATAAACTAGAAAAGTGATCTGCCTTTCTCTTGTATAACAGTTGCCCTATCAAATTTCAGACTGGGATATTTATTCTTGGAGACACGGACTATAGCATACATCCATTGTACATATATTTACATTAACCTGCAATTACATTAATCCAAACACACACTATATAATCATTGCAATTTATATGTCCCTTTATGATTATAAAATAAAAAGCATTAATAAACTGGCAAGATCCTTGACCACATGACTATCTCTTAAAAAAATCCATTGCCATGTTCTCCGAGGTATTCCAGAGAAAGCCAAAATCTGAGTTTGACAAAACATGCACTCCCCTGACTTCATGTCCACTTCTAGAAGGTCCTAGCAAGCAAGGCAGAGGGAACCCTCCCTTATGCTAGTGCCTTCCATGTGTTCCTCTACAGGAAGATGTTGCCTGAGAAATGCATGTTTTTCCCAATTTGGGACGCACTAAGGTCAAAAGGGCCACTAAGATCTAGCCCACTTTACCAGGGTCCCAGAAGGACACGAGAAAGAGCTACAAATACTACTGTCCTGTAAGACCAATTGGGAGATTCAACCAGATATTGGCAGGTTGGTAGATCACTGAACACAGAACATCTTTACTAGTGCATGACCAGATTTTACATAAAGGAGACACTTTTAAACACTTGCAATAACTTTTTACGTACAGCAGTTAGTAGGATGTTCCAATTTTATTATTCTGTGCTTATGTGCAGGACCTTGTCTTTGGTCTTGAGATTAGTCCAAGACAAATTCTATCATCTCACTTCTGAAACTGAAGAGTTTTCGGCTAATCTTTGTAGAAATCTATGGCAATAAAATTTTCTTAGAACAAAAGCCAATATACCATACTTCCTTTAAAAGCTCTTTTTGTCAATGACCTTGGTGTGAAAGCTGTATGCTCCATTGCTATTTTTTTTCTCCTCTACTGTTTATCTTGAAAAGCAGCTGGTCCTTTATGAATATCTCACTATTTGACTCAAAGACAGAGTATTTAAACTCCCTTCAGGAGTTATTGTAACTCCTCTTCTAACAGACCCTTCCCTTGACCTCACTCCCACCCTCGCCACCTACAGAAGATTTCCAGGAAGGTTAGAATGGAGATCTGCAGAACAAATATGGTGTAAGATTTTTCATTCTGCATCACTAGATGGCAATTCCTAATTATTAGTGGGGCCGAGATGCACACAGTACTGACTGAGCTCATTAAAAAGTATTTATCACTGATTTATGAAACTGGGAGGAGAAGGAGGAAAGGAGAGATTTTTCCTGAAAAACTGAAGGCCAGCTTTTTGGTGCTTCGGTTTGTTTTTAATAAAAATTTTGAAAAGAAGAAATGGGGGTGAATGTTTCTGGGGTTTGGTATTAACGTTTAAAAGTTCCAGTATTTGTTAAAACCACCTCTAAAACTAAGCTGTAGCAGCTCCTGTTTAAGTCCATGGGAACTGTGAGCCCTTCAAGGACTAGACCCTGTGAATGCTGGCTTGCTGTAACTGACTTCACATACAGCCAATTCCCAAGTCTTTATCCAGGTTTTACTCAGCCTTTACTCAATCAAAGCTCCCACTTAGGGGCAGTAAATAAGGACTTTAGGAACTGGCCGAATGGATAGGTTCCACAGCATGCAAGACAACTATTATTAAGCGTGGGCGTTAGTCAGCAATAAGCCCTCCTCCACCTCTTAAACTTTTGGTGTTCCCACAAGGGAAGCTATTGAAATCCTGTGCTTTGTAAGTTCAATTCCCTTTGCTGGCTTATAACACAGCTGCTATATATTATCTTATACATTTGACCACAAAGGTGCATTCTATAGGCAAGATTCATCCACTCTTGCCATCCCTTTTTATTCATTCACTGCTTTTCAGTGTAATGTTTGGGGACCCTGTTCTCAGCCACTTGTACATTTCAGCACTTGAAACACACCAAGAGGGACAATCGCTTGACTGATATCTCCATCTTAGTATCTATACCCGTCTCTCTGTTTCTCTAGCTTTCTACCCAAGCCATTGTGTGCGCCAATTGTGCTATCATAAAGCAGAGTGTTGGGCTGTTTTGTGATGATGAAGAACCATGCAATCACAAGCTTTATTGCATACCATCCCATCCAGTGACCCCTGTTCTTATCATGAGAGCCCATTCAAGGGGAAATTACACCAGACTTCAACGGGGAAAGTGTCCCTCTGTTTCCAGGCTATTCAGGACAAAAGGTGAGAACCGCAGAACAAGCCTCTTCTGCTTTAATTGTGAAATGTTTCAAGCAATTGGAGGGGGGTGGGGCGTGGGAGGGGGGACTAGGGGGGATGGGGAGGGAGAAAAAAAAAAACAAAACAAAAAAAAAAGAAAAGCTCTATTGAGATCAGGTGGTCCCATTTCCCAGAGATAAACAAGTTCAATAATATACTGGTCAACAGAGTTACCCTATCCTCAACAGGCTTTTGTTTTTTAAAAAAGGACTAAAATAACCACTTGGAAATGTTAAACCAAGGCATGGCATTTTAATATGAAAATGGAGGCCTAGTATATTTTTGGTCCCTCTGACAACGATTGCCCTCAATTAGATCACTTATACTCAGTAAATTGGTTGCTGCAAGGAGTTTGTGATCATAAAAATAATTCATACATGGCAAGTTGCTTTCAAACCTGGGGTTTTTGCTGTTGTTGGTGGTTTTTTCTCTGCTTTTTGCTTACTGCCATAGTAACAACAAGTGCATATTTTGGCTTGCTTCCAAAATAATATTCAAGAATGTTCTTTTCGCCTGTTTTTAAGAGGAATCATTATGAATATTTGAATTATATTTTCCAATTAGGTGAGCTGAAGTGTTTTCCAGCAACTGTGTTTTTTTTCCCCTCATTTATAGAAAATGTGAAATTTTTATTACACCAAGGACTTTCAAGACAATAGCTACAGAGACTATTTTTCAGTACTGTTTGTAATATCTAATTCAGAGCTAATTTTTAATGGACGGAGTTCCATGGGGATTTGTTTGCAAATTTCGTCAGCCTGAGTTCCTGTTTCATTTGCTGAAATGCAGTATTTGGAATTGACCCAGTAAGCAGAAACACTTTTGTTCCTTTTAAAACATTACTGTATATATATTACAATAAACAGTAACTGGTTATCAAAAAATAAAATGCTTGATTGTCTACAGATTTAGAGCACACTTTTTTTTGTCTTGGATGAACTGTTGAGTTATTCACCACTGACACAGCTTAAACAAACACATACATTTTATTTTAAGCCTCGCGTTTCTTCAGAAGCCAATAGGATGTGCTCAGTTCAGAACAAAAGCAATTTCATGAGGAAATGCTTCTGTGATGGACACATTTTGTCTTCACTGTTTTTACTAAAAAGCATAGCTGAATAAATCTCAATACCTTCTATCTGTTTCACAAAACTCATTTAGAGTCTCCAATGATATCAGTGTCTTGGTCACTTTTCTAGTATAATTTTAAATATTCTCTTCTCACATGCTCTTTTATATTTGTCCTGGTAATACACTCTTCAATCCAGGTCCTGGGTGGATGAAAGCCAATCCAACTTGCCAAACCCACATTTTCACCCTCCTTCAGCAGTAAAGTGTCTGTCACTTGAAAAGGAATCCGAAGCGCTCAAAATCATTAAGGGATTGCTTAAGAAGGGGTCAATATGCCCCCGCCTCTGGACTCCTCTCCTAAATATCTGCTGTTGGGGTTTTCCTAGTGGACAGCAATGGCCATTTCAGGTGAACCAAATAAACACAAAATAGAAGAAAGCATTTTTAAATCAGGACCTCATTTTAGCAGAGCCTGTTTCTGGTGACTCTGTCGTGGCCACTGAGGACTTGCTGGTCAATGGAAATCAACATCTACAGACTCTCCAGGGTGCAAATGTTAGGACTTATTGCAAAATCAAGCCGTATTTTCCACCTCTAACAACATAAACATGGTCAACCTGCTGTATATTCTGCACAGGGATAGAAACAGCCTCACACATTGAACTCATACGCGACCCTTTTCCCAAATGGGCTGTAGGTGAAAAAGATCCTGAAACTTCTGACGTGTCATCCTGGGCCTCTCAACTTCCCTTCCAGTCCTGGCCTTGATACAGGATTGAGTCAGACTCAAAAGCCTTTGAATCTCTGAAAATCTCTACTCATCATTGTGTGTGCCTTCTAGAAGCATCTTGTCCCAAGAAACTGCTAAGATGAAACATAGAAGAAATGTCAAAAGCATAAAGCATCGTTTACATGGTACTGGGGGAAGGAGCAGGAGCGGAGGAGGGAGACGCAGCAAAAGGGAGTTTTACAGTGCCAAAGCATGATGGGCTCTTTGCAAACCAAGGTGAAGGTCTGGGTTTGCAAAGTTCCTCCAATCTCAGACTACAGCGGATTAGACCTACAGGCTTTGCTTTGTAGAGTTTCAGGCTAAGCAGGCAAACTAAAGCACTGTGCTATATCCATCTCTTTCATTATAGCATGAAATAAGCAATTAAGAAAAAAAAACAAAAACTACTCGGACATGTTTGATCAGAAAGCACTTAAGCAACACAGAAGGAATCCACAGCTTTTGATATTACATTAATACACTAATATCTTAATCCTTTACCAGTGACAGACTACACATTTAAATCCCTAATGGGACCTAGTTTCCAAATTACATTATTTAATGTTTATTCAGTGAATAATCCAAATAGTATTTAACACCACTGAAGAAAAAACACACACACACCCTGGGCGGATTGTCTGCTTTTCCTTTACTTCGTAATTACCCAACCAAGGGTCCTATTAAATAACTCCATTTTTTATGATCTTAAAGTGAAATGAACCCTCGATTTGAACATTGCACAGAAGAAACACTTCAGGCACACATGCACACTGTAAAATTCAGCTCCATGTCAAAAACTTTCCACTGATCAAGATTGTTTTGATCCATTTGGGGACTTTCTAGCCAGACATATTTAATACCAAAGGGCCTGATCTAGGCCCCATCCTGGAAAGAGAACAAAAGCAAACACCAGGGGAGCATCAAAGAAATAGAAATAGCTCGTCAATGAAATCTCTGTGTGTGGAAGAGGGGAAGTTAATTGCCTGTAACATTATAATATAATTAGGACACTTTCAATAGCATTTGTGCCACCCAGCTGTGGACACGGCTGGTGGGGCTGTAATCACCCAAAGAAAGGCTCTTCCCCTTCAGCATGGTGGGAGCTGAGGCAGCCGTGAGGCTAGGGGAGGTCTCTGAGTGCTGGTGTCTGTGTTGGGTGGCATGAAAACAAGCAGCTCTGCGATGCGACAGCATGTCCCGGTGCTTCCTTGCCTGATCCCCATGGTGCTCCCCCCCTAGCCTTGCCCAGCAACATCCCACTCCCGTGCACCCACAGGGATGGAATAGCCTGTTCAGTCCTTTGGGAAAGTCATGGCCAGCAGAAGTCACTTATTTCCCTGGGGTGCTTGGTTCCTCTAACGAACAGAACATAACCCCTTCACAGCCAAAGATGAGCCACTTTGCATTTCTAAGAGACAAAGTGTCTTCTTGCCCCCACATACTCCTCAAAGAGAGGAAATCACCACAGAGATATGATACCTGCATCAACAGATGCTCCCATCATGGTCCCCACATTTTCATGTGTCTCTTTCAAACCTGTCCTAAATAAAGGCCAGGCTTTTTTCTTCTTTCATCGAACACCTAATTGAAACCTTCACTCTTTGATAGAGAAATCAATTTGAGTAGATCCTGAGACTGTGAGTTAAAAAGTGTGTGTGGAAGTGGAGTGAAGTTTGGGACATGAAGGCAAGGTGGGTTTGCCCCTTTTTGGAGTGAAGAATAATTTGGTGGTTCATTGGTAACAGTAATGAAACCAAGGCTTTTTGAAGAGATCTCCTTGGCTAAGATCTGCTTTATATTTGTCACAAATACCCAATGGTGCTTGATTCCAGTATTTAACTGTTTCAATCTGCATAGTTAAAAAAAAAATACCAAGCACAATTCCAGAGACACGTGTTTTGACATCACAGCTCCTAGTAAGCTGTCAACATTTCCATTAAAGAGCCTTACTTGGAGAGCTGGACATACCAACAGCTTCAAAAGCATATGGCTTGCAACAGAAGGCAGACATGTTACTACCGGTTTGGATGTAAACGGACAGATTCAGGGATACATGGACAGACAGACAGCTCCTAGTAAACCCTCAGCTTCTGCAGTGCGAAGTCCTGCATTGGTTCCTGCTGTCCCAGATTGTGACTAGCTTCTCCTAAAAGAGAAGCTGCTCAATACAGGGTGGCCCAGCAACACCCTAAGCGCACTGCAGAGGGATGGGACTGGTCCTCCCCTCTTACTCCACAGCCAGACTGGGAGTGAGGGGCCAGTGGAAGGCTGCCCAGCCCACACACTCGCGCAGGGGAGTTTGGAAGGACGCTGATTTAAAGACTACATCATAGGTGCATAGCACCTAGAGAGTGCAAAGCACTTGCTCTCAGCATGAGACATTCGATTTTCCTACCTTAATAATACAAGGAGATTTTCATCCCAGCATTATTGTTCACATTTTTATGACATGATTGGCTGAAAGAATTACAGGTCTTTTCTGCAGACCAAGGCAAGCACCCCCAAAACTTATGCTTTTGAGAGGGATTGGGTGGTATTCTTTGGACTGTTGACCATAGGGTATATTACCAGAAGCAGAGAAAAGAAGAAATAACACCTGATTCCTTTCCTTGTACAACAGGGAACCTCAGTTATTAATGAGATATATGAGGTGACTCTTATACAGACCTCACTGTAACAAAGCCCCTCATAATCACTGGTGGATTTCATTCTACCTTTATATGAGGCAGTGAATATTTATCCTTATTACACTGAGGGGGAACTCCAGCACTGATGAAGTAACTCCCCCAAGGACTCCCCAGCAGGGCTGGGAACCTGACCTGCACCTCCTGCATCCCAGTCCAACCTGCTCTGCTTTAAGCAGCGTGGTGTTTTGGTGAGTGATGCTGGGAGCCAACACAGGGTTGTGTGGACATTGCAAAAGAAAAAGGGAAGCCAAAATGCACTGCGCAGTCTGAAATCTGAATTTACCGGCAGGGTCAGGGAGCTATTTTACTTGCTACCACTGTGAACTCCAGGAATGGAATCAATTAGTATTAGTTTAAAACATCATCTGTTTCAGTTTAACAGAAAGCTTCTGTTCAATGAAATACAGGATTGGTAAATGAAAAATAAAAGTTTATCCGATTTTAGTAACTCCTAAGGTACTATTTTAGGTGTGGCAAAGAGGTATATCATACATCTGCCACAAACGTGTGACAATATATTACTCCTATTTTTCTTCATGTCTTCATAGAAGAGTATCCCTGCAAGTCATGCATGAGCGCAAATCACAAATCTGTGCTTAGCAAAATGTTTCACCAGCGACTTCGCAGATGTGTGACAGCATTTTCTTCAATGATACTCTTAGGTGATAAACTGTCTACTTTTAAATGGATGTTTGCCCAGGTAATTAAAACCATCTTTAAAATCACAATGGAAGAATTCCTTTCCAGGCACTGTTTCTATCTTTAGAGACATAAACTCTCCTTTTATTTTTTTAAAATTTTTTTTACCATAGATTTTGACAGGCTATGGACAGGATTCATTAGAGAGCTGCAAAATAGGAGAGTTTTCCAAGGCAGTAAACTCGCTCCAAGTAATACTGCATTTTTTTTCCCCAAAAGATTGTTAAAGTACTGTCATTCTTTCCAACTCAAAACAGTCCTAACACATTTCAGTTCCTCAGGGGCACCACCAGCTTGCTCCCTACCTAAGTGTCTTACAAGGCTAACAGCAAATATTACTTTATAGGTAAAACAGGAGTGATGTTATTGAAAACTGAACTTACAGTGATCTTACCTATAGAAAAGTAATTCCACTGGCTGCAGTTGCATCTTTTGTTTCATACCTAGAATTGTAAGACCAGAAATAAAGGACGCTACAGAGACAATTCAATTTAATGTTACTACTACTAGTTAGCATTACTATTAAACTGCTTGAATTTCTCATCCCAATTTTTTGTTCTCTGAACGCCCCTTCCGTCTTTTAATACTGTTTTTTCTTTCTTTACTTTTTGGAGGAAAAAATCTCAGAGGAGAGGAGAAAGCCGAGAAGGCTTTTTTCTCTACTGTCTCCTATGCTGTTTTAGAAATAAAGAAAACCAAGGGAGAAACAGCAGAATATTTTTAATTCTCCCATCCCAAAAAAAAAGCTACCCTAAGCAATCAAACATTATAATCTTCCAGTTATTCATCAGCCCTCCAGGTCCCTCAGCGCTGCCTGCTCCAGCTAGCAGAGCAACCCTCTCCTCTCGAGGTGCCATTTTCACACCGCGTTAACCCTAACTAGCGATGGTACCACTGCTCGCACTGCACAACACTCTTTAATTTAGTCTATCAGTTAAGCAACGCTGCTAAGAAACCACCATGAAGATAGCAAGAGGAAAACAGAGGTGAGTGGGGTTTGTTTCAGTGGGGACAACTCAACCCTCGGCAGTGTGATGAGTTGTGGACGGAGCCTGGTCTCCTGCAGACGCCCAGCGCAGTGCAAGGGTCAGCAGAATAAGCCGTGCAAAGGACTAGGGAGGGAGTGTGGGGCGAGATGAAACAGCTGCTGGGATTCCTAATCAGTGGAAAACGGCATCACGGCCCACAGCACACTGCAGCGAGGAAATGCAAAAGTGGAAACTTAGAGATATATTTTTACATGGTGATAATGATTTTAGCATCTGCATAACGTGCATGAGCCAGGGCCTGGATCCCTCCTCGCTTAAATCACTTAAAATCCTGTTCCGCCTGAAAGTAATAATCTATTTGTTTTTATTGCTGTCTTATAAACTTTCCATCCCAATCTACTGATGAAATGAAGTGACACAAGGACTGTCAAATAAATTCTGCAAGGGGGGTGGGAGAGGACAGAAAGGTTTGGGTTCGGTAAGGCAAGGCAGCAGAAGCACACTGACAATGTTATGTCCAGGAGAACAGGATGGTCATTGATGGGGAAAGTCGTTCTTTGGGGCTTCTGAACTTTTCTAAACCCACAAAACCGCCCCTGAAGCGTTGCTACCAGCTTCCTGCTAGATGTTTGCTAGGTCACCAGTAGGCCTCACTGAAGGAAGACCACTTTAGGCAGAGAGCTGAGACCTCCAGTGATGAAGTATTAAGAAGCTATTCCCTTTCCAGATGGTGTAACTGATGCTGATTAACCTAAATTATGTCATGCAGTGAACGGTATCAGCCCATGCTGTGTGCACCATCTCAGATTGCAAGAGAACAATGGAGAGAGGAGAAGGAGATAATGGAGGCCACGGGAGTCTGGTACGTGGCAGGGTCACACAGTACAAAGTAGAACAGTAAAATAGATATTTTCAGCATGCATTTTCCTCTGCTGCAGATCTGCTTTACTTCTGTGCTGCGGGAGAGAATGACACGGCATCCTCCTGGATTAAGCATGTTATGAGGTAACTGGGAAAGCAGAGGTGCGGTCTCGCTTCTGTTATTGTTATTACCTGTTGCTGTTCTTTTTAATAAAATTTTTAATAGATGTGGACCAAATATATCCTGGGTCTGACCAACACCACACAAGACCGAGTGTGGATTTGCAGAAGTGGGAATTTGTAATGTCCATGTTGGCTCATCCATTTTGCCATTCCCTGAAATAGCCTGATACACACTTTCATATGCTTATAGCACAAATGGCTAAGAAAAGCACTATTTTTTATTACAAGGAGTGTTTTCCACAATTCTCAGTATTCCTACAGAACAATAAATTCACTTTAAGTTCTTCCACACCCATCTATCTGAATGGATAGCTGGGGAGAGAAAAAGGAAATAGAGATCTGTTTTGAGACTATAAACAGTCTGATCTCTGTAGGGATAAGGACATTGGTAGTTATATATATTTAGGTCTCTTGCTTGTTATAGGATTATCTTTTGCAGGAACGCAAATCTGGAACATGGGAAGACAGAGGACAAACAACAAAATAAGATAAATTATCTTCTCAGACCTGGATCCAAATGACTGAAATGGCTCATCTCTGCATGAAATTACTATTATTGCATTATTGTTTAGATTTCCAACATATTTCATTGGAAAGCCTTCAAGTATTTAATTTAAACTCTAGTCCTGTGGGACTGGTTGGTCCATTAGACACTGAATATGTAATGCAGAATACCAAATACATTGTTGATCAACACAACCAGAGAGAAAACAGCACTTGGTTTATTCCAGAAAAAAAGAAACTCTTGATGCTTGTGATTTCAGAGGTATTATTTTTAAATTCCTCTCCTAGAGCAGACCTGGTAAGTGAGGAAGCCATGACAGAACAGCACAAAACTGGGGCATTCACAGATCACAAACCTGGCCTTTGGGGAATAACCCCTCTCTTTTGATTCACGTGGCCCCTAAACACCCAGGATGTCAGCATAAATTTTAGCTTCCAACAAGCCTGAAATATAAAAGCTGATTTTAGACATAATAGCCTAGCTCCCCATGTCTTGCCCCAAGTCCACACACAGCCATTACAGCTCTGCTTGTTGCATTCCCATGAAAAACCATAACACTGACCGAGGCTAAATTAATCCATTTGTCAGCAACTGCTGACCTGTGCACCTGCATTAGAGTTTGTAACAAAATCCTGAACTAGCATCACTGGGCTTCAGGTTCTGGCAGAAAAAATGGCTCGCAGAGTACGTGCTGCACTTCTTGTGACTTCCCCAGGGATGCAACTCATTGGAGAGATGGATGGATACTTATACAAATGTATCCAGATCAGTTTAACCTAGAAATTTCAGGAGATCAGGTTCCCCAAGAGGTTCCCTCGGTTGTTAAAATATGTTTTATCTTTTTTTTCCCGTTAAAGCCTCTGTTTGATTTTTCATGAAAATGTCACTGTAGTGCAATTGGTTCTCAGAGAACAAAGCAGCACAGACGTTATGAAAAAGAAGGAAAGAAAACAAAACCAAATAATTGAATGAGACTGTTTTAAATAACTCCCAAATTGTCACAAGATCGCAGAATTCATATACGATGCTGAAGAAAGGGGGAGCTAATTTTCTCCAGAAAAAAATATGGGCCTTTCTTTATATTATACCATTCTGAATTTTTCATTTGCAACTGTTACTGAAGACTGCATACACATGTAAATATTCATATTCAAAATATTCCTCTTGAAAAAGCGTGTGTGAAAGGGACATTATGGAAATGAGGCTGGATCAATACCAGAGTGAAAATGGGATTCAGACTTATTAAGGCATGGGTGTGCTTCAAACCCAGCTTTCACTTCTTTCCTTTTCCTGGACTCTGCTGTAGCTGAGACCTAAGTTCTTTCTGAGATGGACAGACAGTAGCGATGAAATGACTAAAGAAATTTAAGGAATTCTCTCCATCTAGCGTATCAGAAAGTTCAAAAGGTACCACCGTCTCAGTGGCTAAGCAGCAGAAATGTCAGGTGTTAAAATATTTTTTTAAAGAAAATGAGAAAGGCAAAAGAACCACCAAAGACTGCATACAAGGTCCAAGATAACTCAAAGAGAATTCACACACATATTTGACACACCACGCTATTTTCCATCAGACTAAAATAGCAAGAGGAATTTTATATTCTTCCTTTTTTTTTAAGTGTTCCTATTTAAAAGCTGCATCAAAATTGCAGTAAAAATTTGAGCTGCATATTTTCATTCACCAGAAAATTCCAACCCAGGGCAACTTATTTAGTAACACATTTGTCAGAATTGTTGACCGTTTGACCAAAACCACCTACATAATATAATACACAGCAAGAACACAGAAGGAGCCAGATTAGAAGCTGGAGATCCGTAGATTCTCTTCAAAGGATTTGCAGAAGGTAACTCATATAAACAAGCCCATATCCAGTAAGATGAAATTTAATATCTATTTTCTGCACTTCTCTTTCAGGCATTTTTAGGATCCAACATTAACAATGGTTAAAAATGAAGAAATTTAATCTTTTCTTTTTTCCTAAAAAAAAAAAAATAAATAATAATCTAGGCTCTTTGAATGTGTTATTTGATACATGACAAAAACTGTTTAGTCTTTTTCTAATTCTATCATACCTTCGTATTAATAAAGGTACCTCCACTTTTATTGGGTGGCAACAAGTAAGGAGGGCTTTCCATGCAGATGAAAAGAAAAAAGCATTAGTCTAGACCCCAAGTTGTCTTCTGAGTCCATAATTGGCATTTCTAGGCCAAAAGATCTCATTTAAAAACCCAGAGAAACATATTTTACAAATAATACAGTAGCTTTTCATACAGCATTGATGAAAGTAGAAGATCTGGCAGGAAAAGTAGGGAGCAGAGCTGAGGCAGAAATTTGTGAAAATATAACATAACTGAGAAAATCCACATCCCAGAAAACTGTCAAGGGAGAACAGGAAGCACTGTCTTGCTTTGAAAAGCCACATCTTGGAAGAAATTAGAGATCCCTGAGGGGCGTAGTAGACAAAGATGCTACGAAGGAAAGAAGGTTCAACCTTTATCAATTTCCAGAAAATCTTAATCCATGGATATAGGAACAGCAAGGAGGAGAGTATCTGCCTGCTACCGAACTTTGCTGGAATTCTATTTTGGAGAAACCAAAATAATAAAAGTTGTGAGGAAATTAAAAACCTTCATTTCAACATTTTTTAATAAAATGCTTTGATTTTTATTTTGGGAGAAACTCCATTCCTCTTTTTTAAATATCATTAGATAATATGCAATATACCTAATAATTTTTTTAAAAAAATTAAAACAAAAAAACTCCACATTTTAATTTTCTTTTTAAAAACAAAGTTTAAAATAAGCTAAAAAGTGACAACTAGATCAAAAGGGATTAAGAGACCTTTGGTGAGAAATTTGAAAGTTGAGGACTTCTTTTTCAGAAGCAGAATTAAGCCAGACTTTGAGTTTTACATTTTTGCCAGGCAGAAGACCTGTCCTCTACAGAGCACCAGGAGTCACAAATAATTAATGTTCTGATAAAGCTGTCCTACCAAAACTCCAATCCCTTCATTAAATCTGAATCATTAACAGGCCACCCAAAAAAGCAAAAGAAAACTGGACTTGACCTTCCAAGGATATTTCCTTTACTCCTGGTGGTCTCTGCCATTCTTAAAGTCACATTTTTGCTAAGCAAACAAACTGGCATGAAAAGAAAAGCTTTTCTCATCCATAGATCGATTAGATTATATGATATCAGATTGCTGTCAGTCTGCTGAAATCTATGGGGTGCTTTTGCTCTTGGCCAGCTAAGACTGTAGCTGATGAATTTTGGTACCAAAAAGATGAAAAAAAAAAAAAAAAAAGATTAATAAAAGCTTCCTTCTCTTTTTCTGCCTGCCTAAATATATTCAGTCACATGGTGGAGAACACAAATACATATGGCGATATAATTATTTAAAACAAGCTTTTCTACCACGCAACATTTTCCTTAGAGACACTGGACCTTTTCTATAAAAAGTGCAATTTCTATTTATTTTCTTGGGGTTTTTTTTTTCCTTCTATATATTTTCCTTGAAAATAAAATAGTGGCACCAAAAAAAAAAAAACCCGCCTGCCATTAGGAATGTCTTTAATTTTATGTTACTTTTTCCATCTGTATCCTTTCTATAGAAGTAAACCTCAACTCTGAGATGGTTTTTAAGATTTACATGTTTATTTCATTTTGCTTAATATCCTAATCGGTTCACAGTAAATTTGACCACACACACATACACAGTGATCCCAGCTGGTTGAATGTGGTGAGCCAAGCCAAAGACATAGTCAAAAATACAGCCCTGCTGCTGAAAACTTTGCAAAATTATAAACAAGACCCTTAAAATTATAGCTTGGCATCACACGCCAGCAACCATGATGCTAACACTATTTACAGGAAAACAAGCTAAAAGCGGTTCCCTGATCTTTGGTGCTTACAGGGTTACAGTAAAGGCAAAACTTGCATTTAAATACTGTTGATGTATAGATTTGCTCCTGATTTGGCCCAGCGTTGTGGTTTTCATGAGCAGGTCTGATGACGCTGTGCTTTCTTCCGCAGGTAGGAGAATGACGCAAGTTACCATTTGAATGAACTCTTCTAGTGTCTTAATCCTCTTTTCTCTCTCTTTTTTTATTTTTAAAATATTTAGCAGTTAATTCATTATCTTTTGCCACTCCCTTCACTGTAAAGCCCAAAACAAACAAACCCAAGGGCTTGTTTGCAGCCTTTGGGGCTGCTTTACATTTCATGGGAAAAGGCGGGGGAAAGCTGAGGCTATGATCTTCAAAGGCATAAAACCCCCCAGTTTCGAAGGCATTTGGTCTGTCCTGATCTGTGCCACACTCTGTTCATCAAAACCCAGATTAGAGTGCAAACAGTGGAAACACCCAGGACACCGGAGCTGGGAGCTGCCGGACACAGCGGGGGGGGGGCTGGTTCCCAGACGTGAGCCATGACCTGGGCATGCTGCAGGAGGAGCAGCCCGGGGGTCTGCTGCTGGTCTGTGAAACTTTGCCCTTTTTCCCGGGGTTTTACATAGAAAAGGTGTTGAGCTGCGAGTGCCTGGATCTCCTTCTTGACATATCAAAAATTTGGAGACTGATGCAGCAATGCACAAGATCTGTGAAGGTACCTGCCTGCATTTCCTGAGCCACTGTCTTTATTTTCTATGACACTGAAAGTCCAACAGTAAAGCCAACAGAAATTGAGTGTATGTCTGTGAGTTCAGTCGAGGAAAAACAGACAAAACCAGATGACCAGATTTAAACATAAAATGAAAGAAAAATAATATTCAAAACCCTTCTTTCCCAAGGAACACCCCCAGAAACAGAGCCTGGCTGTGGTGGGATGGACAAAACCACACCATCCGTGTTTCTAAGCAGCCTGGACTTCCCATGGGACGTGGGTGCTCTTTATGGGAGACCTGGATGAGCAAGGGTGAGATCACAGGGTGCAAAGATCAAATACAACCGCGATCAGAGCAAGATAATGACTTGAGGACACAGAGAGGTTTTGTGCTGCCTGCAGCTCACGCAGCTCTCCTTGCTCTGCCTGTGAAGCTAATCACAAGCTGGGCCGCGTTGCCCTATAAAGCTCGTTATCAAGGTTTCACATCTGGCCTGCACATCTTAATTTAATGATGATATGGCAGCATCCCCTCTCCACTGCACAGCACAAATTATCACATTGCTTTCTGAAGACATAAATCTCATGTAGCGTTTCTTCCCCTTCAGGGAGTTTTCCAGGCCAGGGAGCAGGAAAAAGATATCCACCCGGGTGCACGTAAGGAGCTTCTTATGCGGGTAGTGAGTCTGGAAAGCCACCCGTCCCTGATAGATGCTGCAGTTTTGCATGCTTAACACCTTTCTCTAAACACTGTGCCAGGGTATAGGCTGGCAGAAGACCAGGAAGGTTGATGTGCACCATCTGGGAACGTGGTCCGCTTTGTGCAGAGCCCCTCAAACTACCCGCCTGTCACTTCGATTTTTTTGCAGTAGGGATGTAGAAGGAAAAATTCTGCCTGGTTCCTCCTTTCTGGAGACCTCCTCTGCTTTGAGTGCTCCTCTCCACACAGCAGGCACGGGTTAAGCGTGTGCCGGAGGCTGGTGGGGCCAGCCCATGGTGGAGGCAGAGCAGAGCTTCCCGGCCACCCCATAGCAACGTCTGGGTCCTGCCGTCTTGATTTGGTGCTCCCTCCGAATTCACAGGAAAACTGGCTTTCTGGCTAGGCAAGTTAAAGCAATAAGAGAGAAAGAAATTCCCAGCGCTGTTACGGGGACAGTGGTGTCCACAGCCTCATTCTTTCTCAAAAGTTTGTTATTATGGGATGGAGTGTTAAGGATCTGTCAGCATTTCTATTACAAACCTGTCTTTAGAGGTTTATAAACGCAGCCATTTAAAATAACACTGCATTAAAAAGTAGGTATGTGAGTTGTCAGCAGTGGTGTTTCTGTTTTCTTTAAGATGGTTTAAAGACGTTTTAGCAGATTATTAGCCTTAGAGAGGTCAAAAATAATCAGAGGTGGTTTTTCGGCTACATTTTTGGCTACCTCTGGATAAATAATGGTTTAATTTGAAAAACATTGAGTACATAATATGAACTGTCTTTAAGCAACAACAACAAAAAAAGGAAAAGCCTCAGTTAATGGTCATGCTATTTATGTTTTAGAAACAGCTCCTGCACATGCACAGCGAATGCTCAGCTTTTAAAACTTTCCCTGTGATGTGGGTAACACAATACAACAATAGTGACATGGACGGGGTGGTTGTTCTCATGTCCTGAGCTCACTCTTCACAACCCCACATCACCTCTGGGGCATAGGCCACCCCCAAATGGGGGCTGGCCCCAAACAAGACACTCAGGATGGGGCACCAGGGGCTCAAGGAGGAGGCACAAGGGCACCTCAATCCCCCCATCTCAGCCCTACCTCCACCAGCCGTTCCTGAAAAAGCAAGTTCTGACCCAGCTTCACAGCCTGGGATGGGTTGGTCGATGAAATGGTGCCCTGCTCCCCAGCAGGCCCTGCCTGCACCAGCACCTCCTTGCACGTGAGGAAGCCCAAACCATGGGTGGGCTAACCTCCAACAGCATGAACAGAAAACACAGATGACAGACATTTAGACCTTCATCTAGATGAGCATTTCGACCATCTCATCTTAGGTGAGCAAGAGGCACACCTAAGTTCATGGCCAGAACAGTTACATTTTTGGTCTGGCCCCTGCCGTAGACCTCAACCAGCTGAGGACAAGTCCTGGAGACCTCACAGTCTGTGAAACTGAGGGGGAAAACACTGGAAGGGGAGGGAGAAACCGCCTCAAAAACTGCCTGTGTGCCATTAAATGCTGTTACCAGCAAAAAGTCAAAATGATATTTTTTTCTTTCCCTCCATGAAGAAAATTGCAGGCCTGATATTTTGTTACAGCAATAATTGCCCCTGAGATTGGCTTGCAATTATTTTGGTGATTCTGACCTTCCAAAGTGAAATGACATGAACAGCCCAGCATCCATGAGTCCAGGTAACAGCCAGCTTAACAGCTTCTAATTATTTCCCATCAACTCTTGATCTTCTTTACCTGATTGTTGCTTCAAAGTATTTCAGCAAAGAGGAGATGGCCTCAGCACTCTCTATTTATCTCAATGTCTTGGTGAAAGTTTTGGAGCACTTTCCCTGAGCAGAGAGTAGAGACTGCCTGTGCTGCCTGAAACACATTTTTAACTAACAAAGCAATGGTTTAGTGCTAAACTTACTATATTGCTCAGACAAGACATTTGAGATTTTTTTAATAATTATTAATGTCTTTGCCAGAATATCTATTTTTAAGATTGTTCATACATAGGATCTTAATGAAAATCATGACTGTAGACTAGTTACTTTAGAGTAATTTTGTCAATGTAAACTTTGGAGTGCAAGTCTCTTATTCTGGAATAAATAACCAATTTCAGAGCTGGGTAAAAATAAATGTAATCGAGATTACGTGACAGGCAACGTAAAGAGCCTGCTTTGACTATCCTTCCCTTTGCAGAACCCATCACTCAACAGTGATGCGAAGATAACCCCTCAGTCTGCCCAAAGCAAGTGTTACCGCTTCCTGAAGTCTTCTCCTGAGGTCCCACCACTGCAGCTCCCCCATCCCGAGAGCTGACTTGACCCACCCTGGAAAGGACCAGATGATGTTTCCTCGTCCATCAGTTCTACCAGGCACATGCCAGGTGCTGCCTCGATTCCCATTTCTGCTCTCCCTTTCTCCCCCTTTTCTTCTGTTCCTTCTGTAATTTATTTCTTCTCTCTCTCTCTAGCCTGTTACATATTGAAAAAAAAAATCTGATCTAGCTAGCCAAGATTACATTACTTCTTCTATTTATTTATGTAGTTATATTTCTGTGAGCCTGCGACCAAAAAGGCAACAGAAAGCAATGCCTTAAATAGCCTGCCTGTGGCGGGGCTTGCCTGGTGCTGATAAGGCAGGGTGCTGCCCCTCTCCAGCACGGAGGCCTCACCGTGACTCAGCTCCAGAAGCTGTTTTCTAGATTTGCTCTTTTTTTCCTCTCTCCTTTTCATATGTGCTTGTCTTTGGGACTTGGTTTTGCTTTCTCCTTCCAGAAAGCAGAATCTGACTCCAGCAATAACAGTAGCAGAAACAACCCCAATCTGTCTTCATTAAAACCCCTTCTTTTCCCAGAAAAGGCAGTCGTGCCATCTCTAACATTGTGTAACCATGGTCAGAAAGGGGTTTCTCTATGACAATGGATCAGTATTAAGGAAGATCATTCAAAAGCGAGAGCCTTAGTATTTTGCATTTCATATGCTTTCATGTTTTTTATTCTGCTTTCTGGAGTCAGAGATCTTTGTATTCAAAGCCCCAAACATTATTTATAGCACTTTATGGAGACAGACCCATCAGCACTCAGGCTCTCCAGACCCCTTCATCCGATTTTCGTTAGCATTCTACCGCAAGCCCACGACATTTAGCAAATGAAAAACCGAGACGCAGAGGCACAAGAGTACTGCATCAAAATGAGCCTGTGTCTTCGCAAACCCCACACAAGCATCCAGCTGCTCACGTAGCCTTCCTCCCTCAGAGGAACTACAGGTTTATTTATTAGTAAAAGACCAGTTGTGCTATCTCCTTGCAGTCATCCATGTCATCTTCCAACCCACTGTTGCAGTTGATTTGGTTTTATGCAATTTATTCCACAGGAAGAGCAGGATTTGACCTGGAATTTTCACTTCTTGCTGGTGCCCAGGGTCACTTGCTCACCCTCAGTCCTGGAGAGCAACATAAATCCTGCATCACTACGAGGCAGCAATTGCACAGGACAAGGAAAATTATAGGGATGATAAACTCTGCAACGGAGGATGAGTAAGGGCTCTCATACCTTCACCCCACTAATTTCTTCTCCCCTGTGCCCCTACACCCAGTCAGGCACTGGATCAACCCCAGACCACAATCCACGACCCACCTTCAGTAAGCGGATATATTTTGTATTTAATACCATGGTAAATTAAAATATGGCAGACCACATCAAGCCTTTACTTTGCGTACAATAAAAGGGTTTCCTCAGTCATAAAAAAAAATGGGCAAGGAGCGGGGGAAGAGGCCACCACACAACAAATTCCTTCCTTACAGTCTAGAGAATTTGCGGGGGCGGGTTAGGGGGGAAATTTGCCAGTTAATAAAATGTCGTGTATGAATTATACGTCAGGACTGGCCCCAAACGTGAACCAGACACGGTTTGGTGTGCTGGGATCACTGCACTGGCACAGTGCAGGATCACGTCCGGTTCTGCAGAGACTCACATATATGCTTATCTCCGAGGTTTAAGCTCCTCCTGCCTCCCGTTAAACAACGAAGGACATGTGTAAGTATTCACATGCTGAAGGACTTAGTTTTACAAAGAGTGCTTTGTTCTGCAAAGGTTACCTACGCTGGAAGAAATGCTAAAACAATAGAAAACATCACAACTGTTTATTCTCTTAGTTAAAAAAATCATGTAAGCATCCAAATACGTTAGACTTACAAATATACTTAGATTTTGCCCCACATTTTTTCTGATGGACTGGATGCAGATATTAATAATAAATTTCTGTACCCAAAATTCACATACATCAGTAGGAGAAAATCCATTGACTTGAAGGGGACGGTGCAGCAGCTCAGGAAAGCAGCTCTGCCACTCTCCCAAATTGAAACCAAAACTGATTTTAAAATTACTGCAGCGACAACGTCGCCTCTGTAACAGTTCTGGCATTAAACCCCCTTATCATTGGCAGATAAAGGATTTGTGTATTCTGCAAATTATTCACATCACTGCCAGCCCCAGAATAGCACCAGGCACTCTATCGACAGCAGGAGATACACATCCCTCATCCCAAAGTCCTTGCAACACCGGTGCAAAACCCTGGCCGGGTGGCAACAAACCTACGGATAAGCTTGTAGCAAAACCAAAACAACTCACATCAAGATGGAAAGCAGTGTGTTTCTACACCCCAGCTGCCTAACCATTCATCTTTATCACGCTGTATTTATCTGCCGCTCATAACAGTTTGTTTTATAACGCTTTTTTGTTTAGCTACAGTAGCCTTCCAGATTTACACAAGGAAAGGAGCAGGGGCTTGCAGTGAGCATGTCTGCTGTGCACACACACAGTCAAGTTCACTGCTTGGCCTCCCCGCCAGGACAGCACAAGGACCACCACGTGTGGTCATCCTTTTGTCATCCCTATTTCTCTTTTCCGTGGCACAGCAGAGCTCTGTCGAAGCCTCATTGCATTAGCACGGTTGTGGTAATTTTAATACGGGTTACCGCAGCAGAACGAGTACATTTACTGCTGTGCTGCACAAACACCACGTCATGAGCGGAGCACGCCGAGGACTCCCACAACTTCCACACCACATACCTCCCATGCAGTGATCCTGATAAATACTTCAGGGGGAATAAAAAAAAAAAAAATTAAAAAATTAAAAGGGGGTGGGAAGAGGATATTTTAATTGACTTGACACTAAATTCCACTCCCCACATTGAATCAACTGAGCATTAAATTCATGTGTCTATTATGGTATGTGCAGATGTGTCAGGGTACACACGTAAGTGTTTCCAGTCGCAGAGCCATTTTCTTGTTGAATGAAAATAATGTGAAACCCATTAAAGGAAAGACCAACAGAATTTGATAACAAGATGCAACAGCTATCTAAGGTTTTTGAACAATTCCAACAACTTCAGGCAAGAAATATAACTTTTCAGCAGTTGTCCCTAATGCTCACTAGAGGTGAAGTATTTCTTGGGGTGGAACTGAGGGCTTTTTAGGGGATTGGTTTGTTCATTGTTTTTTGGGGGGTTGGGTTTTTTTAATGCTACTGTATTAGCTTCAATTTTTTTTTTTACAGAATAAGATTAAGGGAAGATGAAAAAAAAAATCAGTATTTGTTCTACTGTTTTTTAAATAAGATCTTTAGTAATGCTAGAGCAAAATATTTTGACTGGCTTAAAATGTCCTTAATTTAAAATTATATAAATTATATTTTTTCTAAAAAGCAATAAAATTGAGAGGAAATACATCAAAATGCTTTAAACAAAATATTTTTGTTGTCTGAATGGAGGAAATTTTTTTAATTATTTCTGGTACATGTGAAATTAAGAGATTTTAATGAGTAAATGCGTAACATCTTGGAAAACTATGCCAGCAATGTTCACAGGACAGAGGAACCACAATGTGATCACTTCTGTTCAAAAATGAGAGAGGGCCAAATTCCCTGCTGGCCTAATCCCAGGAAAGCAAAGGGCATTAGATCAGGAAAGGAGTTGCCCTCCAGAACAAAAATCATTTTTTCTCCCTGTAGGTAGAGCATCCTACAGCAGACGATGTGGCCTCACACTTTTTAAACAACTCCCATCAAAATGCCGGCGAGAGCCAGTGGGGCTTTGCTGCAGCAGAGCCCTTCTCCGGCACGGGGATTTGTACAGACCGGGCTTTGTACTGGCACGAAAGCAGCCGGTCCCTTTCAGGCTACCAAAGTCCCTGAAGTCACTGCATTCCTTTGCACGATGCCAAGGATTTCTAAGCTGTTGCCCTATTCTTTTTTTTTTTTTTTCTTAAAAATAGGATTTAAACTACTGAGGAGGAAAACACATCTCCGCTGCCCATTCGTCACCACGCGGAGGCTGGGGAGTGATGGAGAGTGGCGGCGAGAGCAGCGGGGCCTTTCAAACACGGCACCCGGTCCAATCTATTGTTATCTAACTCACCCGCGGAGAATAGAGTCCGATATTTCCCTTGAATCCAAAACGATCTGCCACAGCAATTTTCATTACTCCAAAAAAAAAAAAAAAGAGCGAGAGAGAAGGGAAGAAAAAAAAAAAATACATTACTTCTCTGAATTACACGCCACTTTCATAATTCTCCCTGAAGTACCACACAGGGACTGTGTTGAAGGGAGGAAAATGAAAACAGCTGTGGAGGTTTTGGGTTACACTGCAGCTCCGTGCTGCCTTTGGCCCTTGCCCACCAGTGCAGTTTGTTCTAATCCTGGTCGTGAATGTCCGTATTTGTTACCGCTCGCTAAGGCGAGTCTTCTGCCTCTTGGAATAATAAAAACTGTTGTGCGCTTATCTGCTAAGCTTCTTTGACAGTTGCAAAAAGTCATCAAGTCAGCAACGCGCCCGGCGCCCAGGGCTGTCACTCAAAGGGGCTGCCCACGGCTGCCGGCTGGGATGGCTGTGCTGGTGGATGGGGCTTGTGTGCAGGCAGGGACCGCGGGGCTGGGGGAATTCGGTGCCCCCACCACAGGGCTGGCATTGCCCTCGCACCCCAGAGCTCCCCTTTCTCTGCTTTTTTTTTTTTCTTCTCATTTCTGTTGCGTACACCTCAAAACAAAGAAGGCATCTCCATCAGTAAACTGGCTCCTAAAAATAGGTCGCATCATTTTCGGAAGGGGTTTTGGCTCCCAAGGCAGATTTTGATGAGCACAAGGTGGCTTGCTTTCAGCAGGTCTGTGATTTAGAGTCGCGCAGCCCTCCCCTTCCTTGCTCTCGCCACGCCAGCCAGGTCTCCCCTCGTCCTCCGTCCGCGCTCCCTTCAGGTCCACTGCGCTGCCATACTATTTCCTGCTGCTGGGTTCCTATTTTCTCCCTAATCCCTGACTTCCTCCACACTCTCCAAATAGTTCTCCTCGGCCTCAACTTTATTAACTTAAGCTGTTTGTTCTTCTACCACTAGAAAGTAGTTCTGTGCATTCCCTTTTCTTCCTCCCTGTCTCCCCCAACCCCATCCCCAACCTCGCTGCATGCTGAGAAACCGTTTGCCCCTTTGGAGAGCCACATACAGTTTTTTCCTCCAATACATTTAGGAAAGAAAAGGGGGGGGGGGAGGGGGTAGAGTTGCTGGCATCTCCCCACTGGAGGATCATATCTGTTTTCAATTTAGATAGTTAAAAATCACAGCCCCGCTGGAAGCTGGAAGAGGAGTGTGTGTGCGTCTCTGCGTGTGTGGTTATATAGGCGTGCATCGTGTTTGTCTGTATGGAAACAGGGTGACATGTTTATTGTGTGTGTGCACGCGTGTTGTTTTTGCTCATGTGGAAATGGTGCGGCGTGTTGTTTGTGGCCTGCGAGTTGCCTGTGTCTGCGTTACATCCACGCGGAGCTGGCTGAGCCTGACATTTCTATTGGTGCGGGAAAGTCCGAGAGCAGCCGACTCTGATATCCACTAAGTACCGACCAGCTCCACCACAATAACCCAAAAGCCTCCCTGGGAAAGCCAGCTCACAGCACAGCACCTCAGAGGGCGATGCAGACCGGAGAGCAGAAGCTCAGCCACGGCTATGGATTTGGAAACATGAGCACCTGCACTTAAGAGCTTCCGGTCCTGCATGGAGCAACAGCAGCGTGGTGCAGACCAGGGTTACACCTCCAAAGGCTTACTAGAGAGGTAGCACCAGTCATGGCCAAGGAGAGCCAGCAAACAACTGGTTTCTACTGGCACATCTCTCTGTAGCAGAAACATTGGAGACCTCAGCGGTATTTTGTGCTCCTCAGCCCCAAAACCTGAGGATCCCTATTTCCATATTCAGCAGCCACACATATCTATGTATAAAAAATCGTATATGGGACTATACCTATATCCATACACACGTACACCTACACAGTCTTCCACGCACACGTATGCAGGACTATGGAAAGCACTGCGTGAAGATCCCGAGGCAGCGTCGAGGGGAGGCTGGGGTAACGTCTCTGCCTCTAATGCAATTCACTTCCTCTCCAGATCCCAGCAGAAGTGACTTATTACAGGAGCTTATAAAAATTCCCCTGAAGAATAATTGCAAAATGAAACAAATTGTGCTAAGTGGTGGCCAATAATTTCACCAGGGACAGAGGCTATTAGACCAGCCGGGAAGGTCCTCGTCTCCACTCCACCCTCCTCCAGCTGGGACAAGCCCTGTCTAATGGGCAACGTAGTCACAGCATATTTTTAGGCAGCGATTAACTGTGTTTCCATCAAAAGGGAGCTGAAATCACCATCTGCCCAGAGCTGCTCATGGCAATGGGCATATCCCAGCAGCGGGGCTCTCCCACGAGCAGACAGACAGACACCCACAAGCCTGCTCCCAGCACTTCACCATCCATCCGCTTAAAAAGTTTTTCCAAGGGATACGAAGCTGCCTTTCTGCAGTCTAAGCCTGTCACTTCATATGTTACCCACGGCAGGCAGGGAGCAGAGGTTATTCACTTGGCTGCCGCTCCTTTGGGATATTTGAATAATATTCTCGTGTCTCCCCCAGTCTCTAAACTACAGAGCACACTTCATCTGGCCGCTCCTCTTTGGTCACCTCTGGAAACCTCAGCTCCTTCTTCTTGTTTTTCTCTGCACTCCCGAATTGCCAATGGAACAAATTCCCTGTAGCGTTAACCAGTATTTTTGGCCCCTGCTCAACAGCTGACCCAAGAGGAGATGTTCTTTTGAGACAAAAAAAAGAAAGGGGAAAAAAAAAAAAAAAAAAAAAAGAACCCAGCATGTTCCCTCCCCCTTTTCCTCTTCCTCCAAAAAAATAAAATAAAATAATCACACAAGTGATGAAAAATGGGCCATGTGTAAAGAACTGCAGACCCCAGGGGCAGCTCTGGATTGAACTCCCTATTTATACGTGGTTTTACATTATTATTTACTACAGTAATCAATGTAAAAACACTGCCTACCCTAGCAACCCCTGTGTCATATGGTGTGTATACATCACCTCTGGGAAGCAGGTCAGCTCTATAAAGAAAATCAGCCATATTTAACGTGAAACTCTGTAGTTTTTACAATGTTTTTAAAAATGTTTTACAACATGTAGAAATGCTTCCATAAAAGCAGACTTATTAATCCCAGTTTTAAGCTGTCTTTTAAAGTGTAGTTTTCTTACACAAATATTTTCCTTGTCTCCCCACTGCTCCCTGCCCCTCCCCCCCTTTTAAATAATATTATAATAGAAAAGGAACCAGGTCCTCAGACAGAGAAGGTAGCTCAGTGCCGTTCACCTCCACAGACCCCTGATTTCCCCCCCCAGAACACAGGGGGGAAAGAGGACAGTTGCCTACCCTGGAGGAGATAACTCTCCTGGGCACTATCAGCAGTGGGGGATATCTGCAGGATTTAGCACGTTTTCTTACGCTTCTCCCAAGACTGAGAGTCTTTGCACCAAATGTGAGGTTCTCAACCAAGAAGCCTAAATTAGGAACCTAATGGGGCCCCTTTCCCCACCAAGGGAGGTCTATAGACAACTCTGGTCTGAATTGCCCTCCGGAGATGTCTGTCCGTTATTAATGCTGGAAAGAGTCTAGCATAATTACGTGCCTAATTCAGGAATGAGATGCGGAACAAACCCAGGCTCTATTCCTGGAGGTGCCTCCCTACTCGGTACCCACCATCACTGCCCCCTGGAGCCCACCTGCCACCCCCGGCCCCACGCAGCGCGGCTGAGCTTGCCACCATGGTGTCGGAGGTACCACGGGTCCAATAGAGAAGCATCAGGGTTGCACGAAAGGGACGACATCATCACGCCATGGATCCTGCACGGGTCTGCACGGGGCAGCTGACAGCAGTGCTTCAGCTCCTGGCCACTCGTGAAATCGCAATTCAGTCCGTCAGTCATGGAGAGGAGCAGAGAAACCCCAGGATCACCCCGGGAGGGCACTGTTCCTATAGCAGAGAATTTGGGCACTGCAGGTGTGGCTGCAGCCGTGTCAGCCCCCCTGGGGCAGCCCAGCAGCTCCTGGAACGTGTGCCCTGGGAAGGGGCTGTGATACGGAGGTGAGCGCTGCAGCAAGCAGCACAGCTGAGCGCCCCGTCCTCCTGCAGCCTTCCCACCTGAATAAAGCCACACAAGTGAGCCCATTTTTCCAAGACCATTGCTTAAATCTGCCTGGTAACATCTCTGAGGAACACTACAGATCAGACAAGTGCTATACAAATGACAGCTCTGTATTACTGCTTTAGTGATGACCAATATATTAAAAAAAAAAAAAAAAAATCTATTGCATTGGCATTTAAAGTTTCCATCAGACAGATAAATAAAAACTAGCTCTCAGATAAGACAAGCTGCCCTGCCCACCCCCATTTCTAATCCTCACAGCAATACCCTTTGAGTAACAGCCCATTTTACAGATAGCAAAACTGAACATGAAGGACTTGATAACTTGCCGGAGGTCACACATTTTTTCTAAATCCTGACAGCCAGTGCTCAAAAGCATCAACGTTTCAGTGATGGGGGACAGGATTGTTGGTTCCTGCCATCTGGCTAAACCTATTCACGCGCAGCACCGGCCTCATCTCTGTAATAAGCTTGACTGCTCCGATGGGGGGATGCTGTTTATCTTCCCCCCCAGTGACCCCAGTCCACAGCTTGCCTTGCTGGTCCTTCATTGGACCCAGATTTCCACCCTGCTTGCTGTTTTCCCAGCAGTAGCGCCTTGGCTCCTGGCAGACTGGAGAGGCATTTCTGTCGGCAGCTCAGGAATTCCCTTTGTGTCTTTCCTGAGTTTAGGCTCACCTTGATGCTAGTCTCTGACCCCTCTTTAATGCAGAGGAATGTGTGAAAAATTTATTCCACTTTTCATTAAGAACTCATTTAAATTCACCAAAAGTTAGCCGGCTCCATCCACTGTGACTATATTGTTCTCTGTGAAGCTGTTTTATTTCTGACTTTGAGCTCAACAGAAAAGTGAGATCTCGCTTCCACTGATCCAATAGTTTAAGTCTTTGGCATCAACAATGAATAAAATGATGGGGAGACACGTTTGAGGTACGTTTCTCGTGCTCATAAACAGTCTGACCAGCTACGAGGAAAGGCTGCGTGTCCCTGGGCATAGCATCCTCCTCTTAGCTTGCGTAATTAGCAACTGTGGTAAGAATGGGAATTTGATTTTCCATTAAAAACTTAGAAAAATATTTGTTTTGTTTATTTGTTTTTCACAACACACAAAGCAAAAGCCAAACCCATCATTTCTACTCTGGTTTGTTTTGGTTTTTTGACAAGTGAAAAATCAACAATCCTAGACTTCAAGTGTTTTGGGGGCTGATCTGGAAAAGGTGCCAATGCAAATAGTGTCATCACTTTGTGCAAATCTTTATGGAAAAAAAAAAAAAAAGGATAAGCCATTTTTCATCCAAAAAGCACTTTGGAAAATCAAAGCCCAATTGTCAACTCACTGTATTCTCAATCTGATTCTTGTTAATGTCCCCTAATCTCCTGTGTGCTCAGAGCTGGACGCGTTGCAGAAATGTGCGTAGCTGTGGCGTGGCAGGCTGCAGGCACGCCAGGGAGATACGTGGAGCTGGATGCAGCACAAGTGCATCAGGAGAGGCAGCGAAGGTCCTTGCCCAGAGGAACCCATCATCTTCAGCGATGTGAGGGGCAGAGAAGGCAATAGCTCATCATCCCTCCTAACTGAAGGGAAGGTGAGGCAGGGGTAGGGAGGAACAAGGACATAGGGGTTATAGTACTCCTCTCACCTCTATTAGGTCAAGGCTTTACTCATCCCATACTCAGCCAAAGCATGTTCACCAATCTACTCAACATCATCCCTCTCCAGTGCATTGACCACAAAATTACCATTCGTTTCTCCCAGCACAGCAGGACCACTAGGCAGACACACCCAGGGCGATCCTCCCAGAAGCACCTTAATTGCCGGAGACCTGCTCCACTGCTGATGTCCCCAGTGAGCCAGGAGAAACTGGCTACCCAGTGTAAGCTGCAACCAGCTGCAGTTTTCCTTATTTGTGTCACTTGTGTATTTGGTTTGCAGAGAGGGGGAGGAAAAGTCCCTAATACAATTTATTTTTTAAATGAACCTATTTAAAACTAGGGATGCCGACTTTTCAGTAGTCTTCTGGGGGCTGTTACAAAGGGGCCCTGGTTGAAATCTATCTGAAGGGAGTTAACCACAGCCCTTTGCTCACACATGTGGTATAATGTAGGCTCTTTATTGCTTTTCTTTACTCCACACACACACACGTTTAAGATACACAGAGTAGAGCTTTTCTAAATATCTTACAAGTGTGTTTGTGTGTACACTGGATTTATGGTAGAAAGGGGAACCTACTTCTGCCCTCAATTAAGGAAACCCGTGAGCAAGCGGGACTCAACACCAAGCTCCATGTGAGACCCAGGAGGGAGCTGCTGGAAGAGAGTGTAACACAACCTAGTGACACTTGGAGATGACAAATACTCCAGTCTTACCAGGAGAAAGGGAACCAGTGCACCAGGGAAGGATGCTAGACTCAAGACTCATGCACCTCCCTCCAGAGGGAGAAGCCAGTTTGACCCTCCACATCTAAAGCTTGGTCCTGCAAAGAGCTAAGGCTTGGATTTGCCTCCTCTAGCTTTTGGGCAGCCAGCTGAGGCACACAAGCTAGGAGCATGGTCACCTGAGACTCCCTCTGGGGTCAAAGGACGGAAATCAGCTCCCTCAGGGGCAGTCTTAAGGCCTTAGACCATGCCCAAAACATCTGTTGGAGGTGTTTCTGCCTCTCCGCTACCTGTCCAACCCCTTGGGCTCAGTCTGGGTGTTTGCAAGCCCAGCTACATGTCCTCCTCTCCTCTGGGCACTGCTGCAATTGATGAGCCAAAATTTATCTATCACAAAGCCAGTGCACCAGTGAAGTAATACTTGTACCACCTACTGTAGCATATAGGAAATGTAGATGTTGGCAATGACATCTGTGTTCAAGAGTGATGAACGGCTCAGGCCACCTACCCCCCAGTGATGCCAGATTGTGGCTCTTTAACCACAGGGAAGAGACAGAAACCTGTGCTTCAATCATCTAATACTGGCACCCAGTTGTCACACCTACCTCTTCACCTTGACCACCAAAGAGCAGCCAGAATGCAGGATCACTGAATGGGAGATCAGCTGAGCATCTCCTCCCTGTCACACCAGGTGCCCTGAGATGGTCCTAGATCCTCTCCTGCCACCACTCACCTTAGTGTCAAGATTTGGACTGATTTTCAACAGCAGCCTTGGCAGATACCTGGAGATGTCATGGTGACACGAAGGGACGGAAGGTCAGCTGGTGTAGTTCAGGCCTGATCAGCTGAAGGCATCAGTTGAAGACTTAGCTCAACGTTGGCATCCCAGTGTTTAAGATTCCACAACTTGCAAATCCAACACCATTTTTAACCTTGTGGGGTTTTTGGAGCTCTGCTTTCCTGTGCTAATGTGCTTCTAACGTTGTTTCTTCCCTGGTATGCGTGTTATATTAGCACACATGCACACGCGCGCACCCTGTATACACAGAAAGTCTATAAAACAGGGCACTCATATAATTTTAAAATAGACAAATCAGTTTAAAGCATTAAAACAAATCTGGTAAAAGAAAATCTCTCCTGGGTTGACATTTTGTTTGCCAAGTTTTAGCTTGGAATGAACTTTTATGACTGAGTTATAAACCCTTGAAAATAGTGGTTTATAATGGAAATCTTGACAAATCCTTAACACAGGCCCCATTGTAACATATTCTGTACATATCCCATTGATCTATGGTAATAACGAGTTTTATATAAAACATTTTAACCATGGGAGCAACGTGGTTATCTTCAGGCTTCCAAAAATATTTTTCAAATAAATAGGTGGCTTTTTCAATTGAACAAAATCAAGGAATTGAACATCGAAAATGACATCTAAATATTCATCTGGCTTTAAACAAGGCAAAAAAAAAAAATTAAAAAAATCACAATAATCCAGAACCCATGATGTTTCTTTGGCTGAAAAGCAGCCACTGACTAAGCAGCAATTCTGCTCTGATATCATTCTCAACGCAGGATGGGGTATTAGCCACGAGCAACAGAAATTACTTTCTTAGAGGATTAGCTGTAGGCCTGAAACAATAAGAAACTTAAAAAGCAAGCTATTCCCTGAGCAAGCAAGCTGATAAAACTGGGATTCAAAGGATTTGCATGCTAGGTCCCCAAAACCTCCTTCTGTCCCTCAAGACACCCGCTGCCTTTGCCCCAGCAGCTCCCCACCGCTGCCCTGTCTTGGGCTTAGCCCAGGCTTGGGCTACCTGGCATGTCTAACCCAGGTACCACGTGCTTTCAGCTCCACTGAGGTCAGGGACATGATGCCATAGGGATGAGGAGCAGCCGGAGCTGTGCATTTTATCCTGCCCTCAAATATTGCAGTTGTGGTGATGGGTGCTTCAGGGATGGGACCAGGTGAGGGGCCGGACAGGTGCCTTTCCCCAGCACCTTCCACCCTCAAACCTGCATTTCACCACCACGCTTACCCTGGGCCCACAACACACAAAGTGTCCCCTTAGGCTCCAAAACATGGGAGTCTTTAGACAGGCAGCATCCCTGGGGGTGGAGAAAGGCAAACAGTAATTTTCAAGGCAATTATATCTGCAAAAGTACTTCAGTCCATTGACTAGCAAATGCTGAAACTGAAGGTACATGAACCCAAGCAGCAATAAAGATTCTGCCATTCTCTCCCCACCCCCCCGATGATGTTAGAAGCTCTGTCTGTCTCTGAAATATTTTTAAACCATGAATTTTCCTAATATCTGAAAAAATTGCAGTCTTCATTATTTAGCCTTACATTGTTCTCACCAGACAGGAGGTTCAAGTTCACAAATGAGAAACCAAGGCACATAGTTATCGGGAACTAGGAGTATTTCAGGCTTTTTCTAGATATTTAGATGTTGAACTAAACATACGATCAAGATGCTGAGAGCTTTCTGTGAACTGGAGTGCAAAGGGAGGAAGCATATAACATGGATTTATTTGCTTTAAGGTAACATACCTTGTTTGAGTGAGTTTTCCAGGCTTTCTTTTGAATCAATTGAAGACGGCATCTTCAAGACATGATTCAGACTATCCTAAAACAGTCAAGATAAATCACTGCCTGGACATACTTATCTCTCTTTTCCTGATTACAGAGGGAACCTAAATGAGTGACCCTGATAAGTTCCCTGAAGAGAGTCAAGTGGCTTGTCTTGGCAAAACAAGAACTTGGACTTGCACCTCCATCGCTCTTGGCAAGCCTGGAACTATCTCATTTACATCCAACCAAAGGGTAAAATGGGTATTTTGAGTGTGCGTAAACGGGTACATGAAGTAAAGCTGCTTCTACACAAACAGATGCACGTGCACACAGAGAAGTACAGTCACCACAAGCCTGATTTGCTTTCGCCGATATAAGCAACTTCCTCTTCATGCAATCATCCCAGACTGTAGGTCTGAATTCCTGCACTTACATCCAAGGGAGCGGGCCATTTCCATCTCTGATGCATTCCTCTTACTTCCATTGAAACCGATTACTACACTGCCGCTTCAGCATGAACATAAATTTTTCCGACTTAACATGTTGCTTTAGGACTCAGTTCCACTCAACAGTAGACTTCCATATGTGCTGTAATGTTTGTGTTTCTAAGCAATGCCTCGGCAACCACATCAGGGTTGCCGAAAGACGAAAATGAAAAGCCTGCTTTTTAATTTTCTTTTTCTGGCGATCTCAGTTGGAAACTCGAAGTAAAAGAAGGTCATCTATCTTCCCCAGAAGAAATGTAGCCCACAGGGCCAATGTGTTGTTAACACACACCAAAAACATTTTGGTGGCATGTGTCTACTTAAAAAAAAAAAAAAAAAGGCAAAAAAAAATCCACCAACCCACTTCACTGGGATTAGGTTTGGAGAAAAAAAAAAATTTGAATTTGCTGACATGTGAGAGGCATAGCAAAATATCTTGTCCTTGTGGAAAATGCCAGCAGGTGTTGTCTAGGGATGTTTTTTTCTTTTTAAATGCCAGACTATTTCCACACACACAGTCCTGCCAGCATCTTTTTGCATATTTTGTTGAACGGTTGACAAATTAGCTGCATAAACTTGCATGAATTCCATTCCCCAGCTATTCATGAGCAAGCAACAGTTTATTCAGATGCCTTGACCAGAGAGGATAATAGCTTTGCTTTTCTTTTTCCCTCCTCTTTTTTTTTTTTTTTTTTTTTAAGGGCAAGATCTAAATCTCATTGACATCTGTGGAGAGATGCAGAGGTTTTAGGATCATTATGAAAATCTGGTCTGACACACACTATAGAATTCCACTCGGCTGCTCTGTAGCACACCCTAGAATTTATGCTCGACTGAAGACCAGACCCATTATTTTGCTGGGCTTTGAGAATCAAGCATTTATGCCTTAGTTCTAGAAAACATTTAAACACATGCTTAAGTCCCTCCCTAGTCAATAAAAGCACTTAAACACATACTTTGTTCCTGCTGAAGTCAACTGGATGTTGACACAGCAAGTAGCTCGCTGAGCAGAGCAAACTGCTAATGGTGAGACTGAGTACAGCATTACTGTACTTTAGAGCTTAGCATCAGGGATGCACTTCTTCATTTTTATAGCAAAACATTTTTATAGCAAACAACGGACTTTCCATCCCATGTGACTTTTGAGGATGTTGAGATTTGGTCTTGCCTGAAGCTAGGGTGCAAATTCAAAAATATATATATATACACACACACACACACATATATTTTTAATGAAGCACAAAAAATTCTCAAATATTTCGTATCACTCTTTTAACAGTGTGTCTCAGCCAGGCCAGAACAAGCCTTTTCAGTGCTTCTGTTTAGCTTCTGTTGGGAGATATTTAGATGCAATGCAGTCCATGCCAGGCCCAAAATGACTGCTCCCCCCACCCCTCCCCACTGCAGACACACAGAACTGCCCATGGCAAAGGGCACCCAAACTCCCACGACATCTGCTTCCACAACACTAAACTGCTCCGGTGGAAGATATTCCCCCCAGTCCCCTCTGTGTCAAACCGTGGTCATCTCCCTGTTGAGCAGACCACCCTAAAGCAAAGCTCCAGCTCTTTGCCCTGCCGCCCCCGCAGAGGCTCCCCCAGCCCCGGAGCTGCCTCCCACCGCACGGAGCCGGCTCCTCTGTGCCTCGGTGAGGCTGCGGGATGTGCTGGCTGCCTCTGCCTTTCCTCTTCCCCGTTTAGAAATTTATTCTAACCTCAGTGAAGTGGTTAGGGGTGCTTAAGAGCCAGTTATGGCTCATTAGAGGCTGCGCTGCGTTAGTGGGAGCGAGGAAGATGCTGAGAGCTGCTATGGCCAGGTTTAATGGCATCCCCCCCCAAATAGCACCTGGATTCAAGGGGGCAGCAAGACTCCTGGGAAAGAGTCTAAATAGGAGCAGCCCGGGTTTTTTTCCCTGGTCCACAGCAACTGTGACATCCTCCTCTTTGAAGCCCAGCAGCGACAGTCCCAACCCCAAACGCTGCTCCCCTGCCCCGATGCCGATGGGGGAGCAGGCTCTGTGCACCCCCTCCTGCTCCCCAGCGCCCACGTCTAGGGCGAGCAGGGCTTGCTCTGCCCACGCTACAGGGCAAAGTCCTATAGAAATGGAAGTTACTGTAATTATAGCTTGCCTGAACATATGGTTTCAAGGATCTTTCAGCGTGTAAAATGCATGAATATGCATCATAACTAGATGTCACCGCTTAAGTTACATAATCCTGCACAAACATATATTTAAGAAGGACCCGACATCCTCTGGTTTTTAAGGGGTTTTAGCCGTGATTAATTCTCTGAGCTTATTAATCACAACATGTGTTAGTGTTTGATAAATTGCCCAAAAGTTGCATTAGCTAAAAAGTATAAGAACAAAACGAAATAGTTTCATCTGTTTTTATAATAAGACAAAGAGCATCATGGGAGCATACACGGTGGTCATGAATAAAAGAGAAACATTCATTTATGATAATTGGTTTCAGCTCCCCGTTTGGCTGGTTCTTGTGACCTAAATGTATCCAGTTGTTTCCTTTCTTTCCCGTTGGTTTTTGGGTCACTCCTAATGGTTTAATTCAACAAAAAATGTCTACCATTTCCTGTAACCTCTGTCTTTTTTCATTCCTCCTTCCAAAATGTTTTTTTCTGTGCAGCATCTAGAGAAATCTCCCTCTCCCTCTCTCTGTTTCCTTCCAAGTGAACAAAGTCAATATTGTTGACAGAGAAAAGGTTTAACTCCAGGCAAAAGGGGGGAAAAAAAAAAAGTAATAGTCATTTATTTGTCTCCACTTTTGAGTTCACAAGGGTTTTTTGTTTGATCCTGGCGGTCAAGACTTTGACACGGAACATGCCCCCTCTGACCATGAACAATTTATGGAGGGAGAAAGAGACAAAAATCCTTATTCATGTTTAAGAAAGCAAAGGAAATGGCTGTAGATTAATATTTGTGCATTTGTAGCAAATTTTCTGATAGGTCTGTAACACATTCAACCACCCTGGTTGAGAAACACAAGAGGCAAAACTCAGCCCTGGAGAGTTGAGTTTTGTTACTCTTGGACACCTTTCAAAACATCAGCCCTCATTCTGCTTTTCTTAGGGCAGCTTTTTCTTCCAGCAGAGAGCGAAAAATATTGTATGGCATTTGCAAGGAGGCGGCGCACGCTGGCTGGGGTTACCTTGAAGCACAAGCGGGGAGCACTTGCCATGGTCCTTCCATTTGTGCTCACGCCTGACGCTCCCTGAACATCACAAAGCGGATTTACATCTCCCATTTGTTATGCTCAGAGCGACAAGGAATGAATTTTCTAGCACAAGGTCCCGAGTTCAAGCTGGTGGGAGATACGGTGCAGAACAGTACTGGGATGCCAGAAGGCTGTTAGCACTCAGTAGAGATACCCTAACATGTGCCATCAGGAGTCCTTGTTCCCAGTTATATTCACCACATTAAAACTATTTGGGCTGAAATTCTCCTTTGCCAGGTGTCTGCCTCCAGCAGAATTTTCTAGGAAATTACAAGGAGGGTGGGAGAGGGGAAGGCCTGGCAGTTTTCCAACACAAGATTAGAGAGAAGTGCTTAGTTGATGTAAAAAATAAATTCTCACAATTATTTTTTTGAGACTCTCTCACGCCTCCATCCCCTGGAAAGGGAACTGGAAATTTGGTGTCACCCTGAGAATAGGGATGTGCCTTTTGCATCCAAATTTGGCAAACTGAAAAGCCTTTGAAAACATCCCACTGAAGATTTATTAGCCTTTGGGAGAAAAACCTCTACAGATTCTGTCTGCCTTGATCTCACTCCATTTTGGGGCTTCTGAGGCTTGCTTCCGGGGATTGCTCAGGACTTTCCTTGCTATGACTCCCATCTCAGCTACTGGACACGTCTGCAGCTCCGGGCACAAGAAGTGAGAGGCAGAAAGCCCTCTCTGTCATCTCTGCCCCTGAGGTCCCCCGTGGTCCCTCGCTGCCCAAATCACGCGAAGAGGAAAGCAGCAGAAATGGAGGAAGGACCAGGGAGAAGCCAGGAGCAAACACCTGGTGGGGAGATTGAGCCCTGGGGATGCTTGCTACGACATCAGGGAATTGGGACCAGGCAAAAAAATGAGGCAGGATAGTCCAGCAACGATATATAATAAAAGCATATATAAAGCATGTGCGCAAGGAAGTGTATGAAGGCCACAGATATGGCCTTAATTCTCACGTTTCATGGCTTCTGAGTTTCAGCTTTAAATTTCTCATGCATAGCAGTTGGTGTCTGTTATCATTTCTAGAGCACCCATAGCTCTCCACCAGACCAGGACACCAACCAGCAAAACATCTCACTGCTACATCAACCACCCACTGAAACAGCTGACAGGCTAAAAAGACACGGCAGGAAGATTTAACGAGAGGGCAGAGACAGTTGGACTAGAAAACGGCATGATTTTGAGTATGCTGATAGTACGCACGAGGTGCAGTGGCTTGCAGTAGTAAATCAAAGCCTGCTCTCAAAACTATCACATGGCTTTTATCCAGAGATCCTCTGGCTGGAAATTAGGTCCCCACAAAATCATGAGGGTGACATGAATACTCATGTGATTTTAACCATAGGATATCTAGGAAATTTTTAGCCCTTAAGAATCATCATTTGTTGCAACATTGAGCAGCAGAAACTGTAGTTTTCTGTTATTGAAATCTGTCCTTGCCCATTGGATTGCACACCTCAGAGGCTGAGGCTTTCAGAAAAGAAATCCAACCTGGAGAAACTCCAGCTAAAATCACAGGCATCATCCACACTTCATAAACTGGGAATACTCATTCCTAAGCATGCGGCAGAGGCTGGGAGTATAAATGGGTTCAAGACATGATAGGGCACACTGGGAGAAGATAGCTCGATCTGTGGCTAGTAAATACAGAGGGCCACGCACAAAGTGCATCATGAGCAATTGCTGGAGGATGCTTCAGGCAATATTTGCCCTATTCCTGGGGGTGCGCTAAACACTACTGCTGGCAACTGGGTCCAGGCTACACGGACATCTCTATCAGAGAATTCGGCTGCAAACTCAACGTGCCTCCCCATGAGTACAGCAAAGCTCGTGACTGCAAGCAAAAGAGCACGCAGAAGAGCCAGAAAACTCCTTTCACATCAGAAAATTAAAACCCACTGTCTAGACAAGAGATCAGGAATTTTCTTTAATTCTAAGCAGTGATAATTGACCAAAGGGGGGGGGGAGGAGAAAGACTTTATTAACAAAGAGGATGATTCTTTTTGGGTATACTATACCAGTAAGAGGAAACGATACAATTTCACTGTCACAATGCTGCTAAAGGCTCATTGCAGCAGGTTTTCTTCCTAGTTTTGCACTTTTCTATCACGGAAAATCCATGTGTTTTATCATATGCAGTCCTAGTGCACAAACTTTCAAAGGAGACAGGCTTGTTACTGCAAGAGACACCTGTTTTGTGTCATGACTGAACATGTGATTTAAGGGAACTGCACATCTTCTTAAAACATGACAGGCATTAAAACGTTGTTGCATTCTCTCAACAGCTTCAGAAAACTGTTTTGATCTATGCTTATCAAACCAGGGAAGATGGTGAAGCCAACTTCTATACGATAACCACACAAAAAAGCCTACTACATGGACTTTCCAACAGAATGAACTGAGCAGCGTTGTGAGAAAAAACAGCACATTACCGAATACTCAAATTCTCTAGGGATAAGCTTTAACATCCAAAAAACCCTGTATGATATTAGAAGTTTCCAGTAATCTCCAAAGCAATATACCATAATCACTCTACATACCTAGTTTCACTTCTAAAGATTTTGAGGGACAAGACTGCATGAATCCAAGCCCCTCCACTCCGCCATCACTTGTAATGGTGTTGAAACATCAGTGTGAGTCTCTGATCTTCTCTCCTTTGCCTCACACCTCTCCTCACCCTCCTTCACAGTCGTAGCTCAAAGATGGTTGGTTGTGCTTTATCACAAACCCAGCTGACAAACACCGAGCAGGCGGCTTAACAAGTTTTTCTGTTTTTTTTAATTTTCTGGTGAATGATATTTGAAAAAACTCTGAAAATTCTGCTTTTGAAAAAATTACAGTACAAGGAGCAAGGCACAGAGAGTAGCAAGATTCAAATTTTTCTGTAGTAAGATTCACAATATTCAGGGAAGTCAATAGTCAGTAACAAAACCATTTGGTAGGACAAATGCATCTTTAGTTTCTTTTGGAGGCTGCAGGTTAATTAATATTGGGTGCCTGTGTCAAAGACTGTGGAAATCTTGCTGGGTGCTCTCTGTATCTGCCTGACAATGGTATCTGCAGCTACTCCAGAAATAGAAAGACGTACTTTTAGCAATGCGCTCTGCTTCAGTATACCCTAATTATCTCAATAACACTTTGAGACGATCTGCATTTCTATGCAAAAACAGGCGTGACAGCCAGTTTTGCATTCTGCAGCCTCTCTGCTCCCTGTTTTAGATGAGCACTTCTCACTCTTGAGGGAAACTTGTGCACATCTCACAGCTGCACGGAGGTCCTGCAGAGCTGTTGGTGCATGGGTTTAGCTGTGAGAAGTGACTGGCTATAAATCTTATCAAATTATTTCAATTGCGTGAATTAAGCGGCTTCCTTATATCGCCAAATATCCTCAATTAACCGTGCAGCTCTGTGAGTACAGGATTTCCATCTTCAGAGATGCTAGTACAAGCCTTTCCACTCATACTGAATTGGTCATGAAATAAAAACGCTTGCTCCTTCCTGAGCTGCAAAGAATTAGACTACCATAAATAAGACGTAGGCTGCATCTCTATCTGCACAGGGCTCTGCACAGGAACTCACATCTTCAGCTTACTTTGCAAACACTAACAGTGAGCGTGACAACAGCTGTGCCATTTTTCAGTGTCATTCCACCCAACCACGTGCTTTTGCAATGGTTCCGTTTCATTATAGCCCTGCATATGTTTTCTCCTGTTTTCCTCGCCGTTACACAAAATAAGAGATACCTCTAGTCCAAAAAAAAAAAAACAAACCCCAAACCAAAAACCCACAAAAAAAAACCCCAAACAAGTGACTCTTGCATTAAAGTATGAGCCCCTTTCCACCATATTCATATTATTTTCCCCATTTAATTACCTCTCCTCTTCCTTGCGCTACCCCAGTTCACTGAAGGGTGCGTTAACATGCGCAGCATGTCAGCGTATTTACAATGTGTTGGGATTTATGCACGGTTTTGCATATGAGAATAGGAATTGCTCGCCTTGCAAGCTATGTGGACGACATGCTTCTCATTACGACAGGGTGAGAGATGACCTGCCCCGTCCCCAGCCACAGGCTGCTCCAGGCACACGTTTCCTTCCTTCCTTCTACCCGGGGCTAAGGCTTCTTTCACAGATGCCAAATGGCAATTTGGGGTGGTTCAGCTGGTGTCTCCGAGCCCAGCATCAGGCTGCGGTTGTCACAACCCTGTGAAGAGAAGCTCTGCCAAAAGGCAAAGTGACGGGATTTATAAAATATTTACCAGAAGAGTAAATAACTCCCAGAAGCAGCGCACACAGCCAGGTCTGCTCCAGTACGGCAAGGGAGACAGGAGTGTCACTGCTAAGTGCCCTTAATATAGGTGTCACTTTGGCGAGATGAGGTCCTACAGTGCCACAGCCCCTCACAGACCATTGCAGGGGAAAAATAAAAATCATTCATAGAAAGGAACACCAGAAAACACGCAAAACTTACAGAAAACCTCACCCTCCCTTCGAGGCGCATGGTGGGTTTGCGTCACGGCACGGAGCTAGGGCGTGGGCAGTGCCCGGCCTACTGCTGGCAAACAGCGTAAGGGGGGAACTGGGCAGTTTCACAGGGCCAGTGTCCAGGTCAGGCTCCCACCAGCCTGCAAATTTCCCCGGGGGTGACGCCAGCGAGCACCAGCACCTCGCCGTGCTCCCTTCTCTCGCTCTTGGCAGTGGAGGTGCTGGAAGTGGCTGCTGCTGCAGGGAGCCCTGCGTGGGAGTGGGGGTACCCACACTTCATACCCAGCACCCACATTTCAGGCACAGGGTGGATCTGCAGGAGGGACCATTCCCCAGCATCCTGAGCCGGCTGCAGCTCTGGCTCAACCCAGAAATGGGGTCAGAGCAGAGAGCAAAATGCTGGTCCAGCATCTACAGAAGTTTTGTTTTAAAAGTTTACAGTTTTTTACACTTCAATCCAGCCAGACAAGAAGCAACGCCAAAAGATGGCTGTGCAAATACCTCTTGCCTGCTGTGCAGAGGAACTGGGATTAGCGCAGCATGGGCTACCAAACTGCCAGAGTCCTACAGGTAAAGGGTGAGAGATGGAGGTGACGTCCCGAAATGGTGGGTTTGCCATCCCACCAACCTCAAGTCCGACTTAAAACCATAGTCTAAAGACTAATGATAAAGCAAAAGCCTCTGCCAAAAATATAGACAGTGCAGTCCTGCCAGAATACATGTTAAAGAAAGACACACAATTATTTTTTAGAGTTACTGGCACACTGCTCTCAGGAAACCTTTCCCTTTAAACACTAAAATTAAACAAACACATGAAATGCAGGGAGAAATGTAATTACTTTATAGCTTGACTTTGGTCTATTGCCTCGGGTATCCAGTTCCTTTTCTTACTGATGTGGAAACTCAAATTCCCCCCTAACAGTGTCATTAATTCCTTGGCCTGGGGAGCCCAGCTTTCCTGCTGCATTTTGCATCAGGAAATCCCAGCTGCCCGCACCTTGCTCCGAAAACAGCTCTACAGGTGACAGTGGAGCTCCTGCCCCACTCCCGGTACAGCAAGGAGGCAGGAGGGATCCCCTCTCCCCCTGGGAAAGGGGGGATTAAAACAATTGGGTTGACAAAAAAAACCAAAGACCCACGCAAAGATCTAGCTCCTCTGACCTCTAGCCCTCCCAAAACTCCCCAACCGTGCCAAAAAAAATGACAAAGGGTGTCTATTTCTGCTTGCCTTTTGCCTAAGAAAACCACCTTCCCCTCTCTCTCCTCATCCCCCCCGCAGCTCTTCCCCCCGCACGCAGTTGGGGCTGGCTAAGGTTGGCGTTAAATGAACACCCAGTCCTAAAACACACCCGGGACACTGTCCAAAGGCTGCCAGAGGCTGTCGAGAGACTCCCGCTGACGTGGGTGAGCTGCGGGTGCCCCCCAGGGACCACCCGTTCCGATCAAAGGCAGCTTTAGTGCCCTGCCAGAGAAAGTGAATAGGTTTGGAGGAGCACAGGGAGCCCCGTGGGAGGAGAAGCAGCAGCTCGCCTGGGCTTACCTTCCCGCTGCCCTGCGTTCTGGGATGCTGATGAAATCCTCACCGTCATGTGCCAGCCCAACCAGGCACCCACCCCAGCTCCTTCCCTGCGCCCCGGCGGCTGCTCCCAAAAAAGGCTTTCTTGGGCACCGTGTGGATCCTCGCAGCTCTTTTCAGAGACAAATCTTTCGAGGTCAGTCCTGGAAGCAGACCGGTAGCAGCCTGCCCTTTGCATGCTGTCATATAATTTAGGAGGAACCAAGAGAGACTCTGTGAGTATATATACACCAAGTCACACACACACACAGAATGTGCCTGGCATCTGAAGCAGCCGATGCTGGATTTATCCCTTCCCTTTTTGCCAGTGACTGACATAAGTGCCGGGAACTCTTGGTGGAAAACTGCTTATGAGCTTTGGGCCTGATCCAAACCCCACTGAAGACAAAGGAAAGACTTGTGATTGCCTCTGAGCTGGCTTCACATCAGTCCCATTATCTCTGCTCGGAGAGCGGTGTACAAACAAAGCAGGCAGCGGCTGGGGCATGGTAAGCCCGTGCCCGGAGGCCCATCTCATCTGAGGGACAGAGAAGCAGCGAGGCGCATATGAGCCTTCCTTAAAACATCCATCCAAAGCCCTCCTGGGAGGGGGCGAGCCTCAGGAGCTGCATGTGATCACTCATGTCCCTCAGCCCTCACTCCTGGGTGGGGATGCCCTGCTCAGGAGCTGACACCCACATTTCTCTCCTCGGGGTTGGTATCAGCCATATGAAACCTTCAGAGCCAGACCTACATCCAGACTTAAATCATGCAAATCATCCACCTCACAGGCTGAGTCTGCTTTTATCCGTAAATCGCCATCAGTTTGGACACTCCAACGCTAAGCACATCCGTGTGTCTCAAAGGACACAAGGGTCCCCATAAGCGTTTTATATTTCAAGAGAGACCAAAAAAGTTACATTTGCAGACTCCCTCCCACCTAAAATCCACAAACCCATTCGTTTTGCCAACAATTAAGCAGCAATTTGCATTCTTCCTGGGTAAGAGGCAGCCTGCAGAACTGAAAAATGGCTTGACACTGTTTCATTCCACTTCTGGCAGCACTACCTTTCTCCTCATTTACTGATGGGGGGGGGGGGGGGAAAGCTGAAAAAATAAATTGTTAAGTCATGCTTTTCTATTTTAAGGCATTTGTTGTAACTATACGAGGCTTTTTTTCCCACAGGGAGAATAAATGAGAACCATGAATCACACAAACTTACCTAAGCAAAGTGCAAAACAATTCTCTGTCCTGGGATTACAGAGTTGCAGACTCCTGACCCTTCCTTTGCAGAGTTTAGGCTACACAACATTTGTAGCATTAAACCTGTTTCCACTGGAGATAAGGGGTTTTATTTTAACCAATACCCTTCCACTCGTGACAGCCCTCAGTGTGGATACAGTTACGCTGCACCGTGACAGCTCTCCGGGAAACTGGTACAAAGCTTCCTTACACCCCAAGTTTAAAACCACATTTGAATTGCCGCGTTTGAACAGACTACCACGTGTCAATCGAATGACAACAAACAACGTGTGTGTCCTTCAAATACGACAAGCATGAGCCAAAATGACTTACCCTCAGCTGTTTTTACTGAGGTTGAAGCTGCGGTCTGGCTCATGTCTGAGATGGGGTAAGACCCTGCACGTGATTACCTGGGCTGAGCGGTGGGTGGGACGGCTTGACGATGCGCTGACCTGTCTCAGAGCTCACCCCAAACAGTCCTAGCCTAAGAAAGGCTGGCACAACGTAAACTACGCTCAGATACCCCAAAGGGGGTAACTCTGAGGAGCAGAGCAGCGCCTACAAGTTTCCAAAGCCTGTTGACATTTTTGTGATGCCAAACTCTGAATTTCACAGCTGGTATTGAAAGTCAGGTACTGCCAAGCTTGGAACACACAACACTAAGTTACTTTTCAATCCTGGCTTGAACTATAGTCTTGCAAAAGCATAAGTCTCTAGGATTTCCCACCCCTCGTCCAAAGAAGTAGAGAAGAGAAAGTGAGGATTTAAAGGGAAATAAGCTAAACCTCATAGCATGCAAAATAAATTCCCTAATCAGAAGGGTCTTGCCACATCCTCAGTATGGTGTCATGGCTTGAAAACATGCCTTGTTTTCTAAGCTCATTTATTTGCTAGGAAAACTCAGCAACTAAAGTATGTCTTAAAGAAATCCCTAGAAAGGCATCTGCAAACAGTTGCACTGAAACTTCAATTGCTGCTGAATGTAATTCACGGCAGAGCAAAACCCTGGAATCTCTGTGAGCGTGGGGTACAAATAGCTCAAGGAGGTGTTTGGTACGAAGGAAATGGTGATGCTTCTTCCATTTCCCATGAATATCATATGCACAGCTCCAGCCATATGTTGTGTTGAATCTGCCACATTCTTCGGTGGTGGGCACAGATGTGGACAGATCTGACAGATCAGGGTCTTAGGGTCACACAGGAGTAAATTGGGGGCAGATGATTTGAGAGTTACAGCTTATTTTTAGAAAAAAAGGGGGGAAAAAGATTACTAAATCATTTCTACCATGTGTCTGAACAAGAAAAGCATTTATCTCACTAAAAACAGAGTTTGTCTCAAATAAGGAGTTTGTTTTAAGAGGCTAACAAAGATTTTTCTATGCACTCTATAGATCACAGGTGCTGCAGAAAAGCATATACTTTGCCATGTATTTCCGTGCTTCATTAATGGGTATTATTTTCAGACAGTCTCCAACAACCTTCCATCTTTGCAGGCATAGAGGCAGCTCCTTTCACAAATAAGCAAAGTTTCTTCCCAATTGCCTGGCTAACGCTATTCTGTGGTTGTTCCTCTGATTAATGCTATTTTGCTTACATGTGCACTGTGGGTGATAAAAGACATCAAGGAAATGGAAAACCTTTTCCCAAGAATATAATCACTACTAGAAGATGGAACAGAAAACAAGGAACAAGAAAATCAATGCTAATTCAAACCCTTTAGACCACCAAAACGCAACAAAAATGTAGCAGATACACTCCTGCACGCCTATTATTTCTGCTCATAAGAGCATATTACACACACACACACACACATTCTCTGCCTCCCGCTGTACAAAGCTGAACAGCAGAGAGTGAGGATGAGGTGTCACATCACTTCATTAGTCCCACAAACTGCACTGCTGAACATTTACTCGTATTCTGTGAGGCTCTGCAAAACTAAGGCAGAATTCAAACCCAAACAGCATTTGTCAAAGGAGGACAAGGAGAGTGTTTCACAATGCTGCCTGCCACGGCACAGGCACCTCCCTTTCCAAGGCTGCTTTGGGAAAGAAAACAGAAGGAAACCCTGGACCAACCGGGATGGTGAAGACAAGATGCTGATGGCAGGAGTGTCCCAGCCAACCTGGTCACCTGAGTCTTTGCGTTATGGTCGCACCCAGACTTTTGCAGTGGATTTTTCCAGGCCATCAGCTCGAATTACTGATGGCCAGCCTGGGACACTTTTATTTGTGTCAGGTAGAAGCTTTTTCTGGAATGTGCTGTGGGTACGAGCATCCCAACCCAGGCCCCAGACATGTTGGAAATTGCTCAGAGAACAATGTCACCCCTTTGCTCCCCAAGCCGAGTGCTCTCCCGGGCCCGGAAAGGAATGGGATGAAGCTGCTCCGAAAGTGTAGCTGGAGCTTTTCCATTTCCTCTTATGGGTCTCTGAGGAGTTGTAGGTGTGATCAGTCATACTTTTTTCCTATGTTTTTCCTGTATGTTTGGCTAAGAGTAAAAGGCCTGGGTTGATACAGCCTAAAATCTGCCGATGTCCCTGCACCTCGAGGTTTCTAGCAGGCTGCTTCTGGGTTTTCAGAGGGGTCACACCAACTGGCAGAAGGATTCAGATGGGATTTAAGCTGTGTGATGCTGGGCCAAAACTGTAGGTAGTGTAGCTTAGCGATTAACTTGTTGGAATCGGGATCAGAAAGCCCAGCTTGTTAGGTGAATATGGGCATCTCAGCCCAGCCGTCCAAGCTCTGGGCAGGGATCATGTCACTTAAACCCTTTTGCCAATTTTTTGAGATCCACAGTGCTGAGAAGGGCAGCAGGCAGGTGGAGACGATGGTATTTTGCTGCTCACATGCTTTTGGGGTCTCTCTGAGCTCATCAGAGCTGCGCCGTGCTCAAACACCTAGCACCAAGCATGGCAGCCTGGCCAGGACTGCTGGGAGAGCCAGACAGAAGATGGGATGCTACAGGCACTGCATTCACTTCAAACTAGCTTTCCTTTTCTGTGGGATTTGTTTTGAGCTGGGTCAGCTGCCTGACCTGGATAAGCACAGAAGTTTCCATATACAAGGCAGGGGGCTGGAGGAAGATACCCAGGGTGAGGAAAAGGTAGGACCACCACTTCCAGAGGAAATATGAGTTTATGCTGGATTAACCCAGCCACTTAGCTTGAATTTGTCCCTATAACCTGGTGATTCAGAGCAATTCCCATTAGGCAAACAGATATTTCCCTCCTGGAGAGACATTTACCCCATGCATGGTGGGCAGATACTGGGCACTTGTGGGTTAGAGCAGTAGCATCAGCTAACAGCAGTGTGACACGCAGCGACGGGCAACTTGGAGGCTGCAAAGATGTGCCAGGCTGCCGTAGAGCTCTGGGAACAGACCTAGCGAGCTAGGAGTCCATGAATTCCTACCATCCCTTACAGGGCAGAGCTGCTTCCCAGGAACCAGAAGTTCAACCCAAGCTAAGATTTGGGGAAAAAGGTTGTTCTTTGTTGGTGTTTCTTCTCCCTGACCACTGGTTTCAATCACTTTTGTCTTACCACTTGTTTTGCAGCAAAGTTCTCCTAGAAACTCCTATATCAATGACTTTTTTTTTTTTCCACTTGAAAAACAGACTACCAGCCTTAAAATGCATCCCCTGCTGGCAGAAGAAGAGAGGTAACATTTCACACACCCTCACCTCCCCCATATGTTTGTGCCTGGTCACTTCTGAACATGTACAAATAGCATCACAAAAATATATCATTTTGCAAGATTGTCTGGTCTGTCCATTTGAGTGCAGGCAAACAGCACCTGACAGACATTTGCCTGATCTGCTTTCAGGGTCCTCCTGGACTGGAGACTCCAGGCAAAATGAGCCACAGCTTCACTCGCCTTCCCAACAGAAAGAATTTTGCCCCTGAGTCTCCCCAGTAATGATTCAATCTCCCCATCCTCTCTGCTGTACAGCCAAGCTGCAGAGAGCAAGCTTTCCTTGCCCAGTGGCATAACCTGCTACCTATATGCAGTTTTCTCTATTTTCCTTCCTGTTACAGTAAGAGAGGAATAAAGAAGCAGAAGGGATATGGGAGAAAAGGTATTTAAACTGCAATAAGAAACAAACACAGGTCACATTTACAGGTGATACTCAACTGCCTTCCTACTACAAATGACCCCCCCCCTCCAAAGGCAGGACTGGCACTGTTCAGAGCTGAAGGTGGAAGAAAGGGTAGTTAAGCTCCCAACTCTGCCACGAGTTCCCTTGTAGGTCTTGAAAAATATCATCCATACTTCAGTATGTCTCAGTTCGGGTCAATTTGCTGCTTAAAAAAAAGAAAATTCTGCTTCACAGGATTGTTCAAAGATTAAATGGACATTTGCAAAGCTCTAGGAGAAATGGGGTGAAGGGCACTTTCAGAGAGACAAAGCATTATCATCATAAAGTATAATCTTGATGGTTTTTATGGGCAAGCATCAGCTTCCAGCAGTAATCTTTAAAGCAACATCCATTATCCAGAAAATCGGCTTTCAGCTAATGGTCTGTTACAAGTCACACTTGGTAAAACTCCATGCTTATTTTCTTCCTTTTTTTTTCCTAAAAGCCTTTGGAAATCCTGCGACAGCTGCCTGAGGGGAACAGCAGAGCCCGGCTGGCTGACAGCACGTAGCAGCACGGAGAGACGAGGAGGAGCATGCATCCACCACACATCAGGCAAACCTCCAACCCGTGCACCACGAACGACTCGAGATGCCTCCACTGGGCAGAGATCTCACCCAGCCTGCAGGGCTGGTTTGGGGCCAGACACTCTGCATTAGGGCCCTGGTTGGAGATGGGGGTCTGTCTCAGACGGCTCCTTACTAGGAAGTTTGGGCAGCAAAAGGCAGAAGGAGGTGGTGGTCTCCTAAATGGATTTCTTTCCGTTGAGGCTCCCTGAAGAACTGCATGCTATGCAAGAGCCTGAGCCAAAGTGCCCAGAGAGAGGGGATGAAATTCCACTTAGTCAGGCTGAGCACCTCAGTATCCTTGATGCATTTGCTGTCTTTCCAGAGATCATGCTCTCCCAGGTAAGGAACTCTGTGGGGATCCCAAAAGTCTAACAGGAACAGAAAGCACCAGATCTCCCTCCAGCATCAATCGTTCAGCACCCACCTCCCTCCCTGCTGCTGAAACTTTGTGGGGAGCAGCCCTTCTCCCACTGCTGTCTGGAAATGCCCCACTTCACAGGGCCTTTCCTCCAGGGAAACCCACTCCTCACCATGGCCACCTGCTCTGGCTCTCTCATGGCACATGGGCCCCGCACACAGACCGATGGGGGGACGTTCCCCATGTATGCCATCACACAAAGGTGCCTGTGCTATGTGCACCACCAGACATTGACGAGGGACCACTAGCAATGGCCACCCCTACGAAGGGACCACAAAAGCCTAAGTCAGATGGTGGTCTCCTTGTACGTCCTGGAGATCCAGCCCTTCTCCTGGAAGAGCGAAGATCTAATATTCACTGACACCAGTGTGCAAAGCCAAGAAAGCACACTGGTGCAACTCAGAGAAAAAGGAGTCAATTTTTTTCCCCCCCTGTTTACTTAGCTAGAAAATAACTTTCTACTGGGAAAGTGATAAAAATGAAAAACAATCATTGTGTTGTCACTCATCCAATCTTTTCATGGATTTGCTGGAAACACAGCAGAAATAAAAATCTCACTAGTACCATAAGGGGTCTTTCCAATTTTCTGAAAGTTTATGGCACTGCAGCAGTGCCAACTTTGTTTTTAAACAAGCAGCAGCTGAATCCTGGGTTTGAAGCCAGCTGATAGATGACCTCAGAGGAAACACTACCACTTTTGTAAAGTTCTATTCTGCTTCCTCCCTCCAAGCTTGGATTTAGTGGTTTATTTATGATACGAAGGAGCACAGTACTTTCACTTATTCTAATGATAAGCAAAGTCCTGGCTGCAGAGTGAAGGTAACCTGGTTGCTTCCCAGGTCTCCCAAGGATTACTTGGGTAGACTGGAAGAAATTTTGCCCTATAGCCCCAGGCTCTCTGCAGCAACGTCAGGATGAAGGCATCCATGCAGCCGCCTTGGGGAAATCCACACTTAGGGTCAGGGAAGATCTGAAAGTCAAAAATTAAAAGCATTTTCCAGATTGTATCCCATTTCCAGCTGCAGCATCCCTGGGCCATAATCTCCAAACCCACTGCCTCATAAAATTTGCAAGCAGACTATGGTCAAATGGGGACCTGCAACAAGACTTCCTAAAAGTGGAGTAATCCTAACTCCCAGTTGCAATGTAATCTAGTGTCTACAATAGCTGCTGGCTGACACTGGAAAAAAATGGAGGGGAGAGACCAAAGACGTTTCCAGCTTTTGTCTGGGTGAGGTAGTCCCAGCTGCTTTGCGCAAAGTTTCTGAGCCTCAGGGATTCGATCTGGGGTCCCGCTGCCTGTTTTGACGAAGGAGAGGAGAGTAAAATAGTTGGTGGTCTCAAGACAAGGAACGACTAAGCTGGCCTGTGGCTGGAAAAGAGATGCACAAGAGGAAATATGACTTGGTTGGACAAAATCCAGGGGCTGGGCAAGAAGCATTTGTTCATGATCTCTTCCAAGACCAGAATTGGGGTTACTAGAGCAAGAGCAAACAAAACTAGTCAGCGGTAGGTTCAAAGCAAATGCAAGGGAATAGCTGAGGTGGTTCAAATGTAACCTGGAGTTAAGCTGTGGGATTCTGTCACAGAATTAATAGATAATACAGATTAAAGGGAGAACTGCACAAGAAAAAAAAAAACCCACACTGCAGGTCATTAAAAAAGATTAAACTGCCTCTAGTTCAGGAGGTCCTTGGAGAGTACTTGAAGAATGGAGAGTTTTTGGAAATATCCTACATGCTTACCCTGCACCTTTCCTCTTCTGTTCATACCCCACTTGCAGCCTCAGTCAGAGACAAGATCCTGCATCAGACGGACCCTCACAGTGGTCACTTCTACTTTCTGAGATCAAAATCCTGAAATGCCGCATGGAGGCACGCCCAGGCCTCAGTGGCCCTCAAACCTGGAGATCCTCCCACCACCTCCAGAGAAGCTGTCCGACTCCAAACAAAGCACAATGGAGAGCTGACGTGTTGGAGACGTACAGCTGCCATGACCTACTTCTCTGGCAGACATGGGCTTGCACAGAGCCAACCACCAGTTTCCTGAGTGACAGCTTCACAAACAACAAACCATTTAAAATGAACCAAACCAACTATTGAACTTTCCCCATGGTAGAAGGAGCTTTTTTTTTTTGCCTTTTTTTTTTCTTTTTTTTTTGAAAGGACAGCAAGAAAACAGCCCTGGGTACGAAGAAGACACCCAGCCCATAGCAGTATAGTCTTCTGCTAGAAAACTCTTTCCACAGGCACACATGTCCCTGCCTCTCCAGGGTCTCTTCAGGTCCCTAGACTTCACCGTGAAACCATGCAGGACCACACTGGGGACCATGAGGATTAAGGTTTTCACTGCCTTTGTGTGTGTGAGTTGGAGGAAGAAGCAGATGAGATTAAAGTTTTGATTTCTTTCCAGTTTAAGGTTTCTTACTGCAATTACAAATCAGGATCAGCAGACTTAGTATACAGACCAACACAATCCTCCAGAAGCATCTCAAATGCCATTTTTAGCTACAGATAATTATCCCATTGCTACTCTGCTCCAAGACCCAGTGCTTTCCTCAAAATCCCATTCCCCAAGCCCCACGAAAAATTTCCTAGCACTCCTGAATTCAGCAGTGATCTGAGTATCTCATGCTTTGCCCAGCACACTGGGATAGGAGTGGGAGAGGAGCAGCAGCTTATACATGACACAGCTTTCAAGTGGGCTTGGCCGTGGAAGATGTATAAAACGATACTAGCAACATCTTGGTAGAAAGAAGCCATGTTGGTGTCATTTAACACAATGAAAAGCATAATTGGTTACAGCTGACAAACACAGAATTGCATTAAACAGAACATCGGATGCTGGGCCATGGTTTACATCAAATTGTCAATCTCAATATGGCAGTCCCCTAAAAAAGCTGCTTTTTGTGTAAACCCTCAGGAAACATAGCAAATCATGGCAACATGTTTATAGTCCTGAAATGCCACACAAGGAACCTGATACGTATCTTTTATGGTGGGATATACTGGAGGGCGTTTCAGCGCGTCCATACTCATTTTCCAAATACATTGTACAGCTTTGTTAAGCCTTCCGGAATCTTTCAGAGATCGACTTTTAGATGAAGCCGTGGAGTGGACAATCATCAAGGCCAAACTCACTCAATAAAAGTGAGACCACTTGCCTTATCTCCATATTGTTTTCTGTCTTCAAGTCTGGCAATTAAGGCTGGAAACGGCAGCAACGACGTGCAGATCTTTGCAGCCTGCCCCTGAGCTTTGCTGTCTACTGCTGCCATATAAACTGATGGCTGCTCTTGAACTTGGCACTAACTTGGCACCAGCAACCACAATAGAAGGACAATAGTATTTACATCTAAACAAAAGTTTGTTTCTGTGCTTACTGTGGCTGGAATTCAAGTCATTCCAAGATGGTTTGGGGGTCCTGCACCTATTTACACACCAGGTCCTTTGGGGGAGGGGCAGGTTTGCATGGTGCTTGGCACAGCCAAGTCCTGGTGCTAACTGCACCCTCTGCCTGCCTGCAGACCCCTAAGATGGAGGGACAGGGGGAGAGGACATCTGCGTTAGGTTAAATGGAGAAGGCACCTTCAACACAGTCTGTTTGGGAAGATACACCTGGTCTTGCTGCACTTGGAGCACACCCTGCCATGTTAGGAAGCTTCATGAGCAGCAGAGCTTCTGAAACCTGATGTCCTGGGAGGTTTGTGTTTTAGATTCTCTGGTGTCTAACACTCAGGAGGTCAAGCCAAAGATCTTCTGGGGAGGCTAACAGAGTCTCTGTCCTTCACCCAGCTTCATATTTTCATGAATCTGGTAAGCAGTCTTTTTAAGACCTCCAGCTGTGTGCCGGGTTTTCCACCAAATCTAGCAGGTCAGTGGAAATGAGGACAAACGGACAGACTGCATACTTGCATAAGGAAAACAAACTAAAAATTCACACAGTTTAGTTTCCAACTTCAGAAGAACAGAATCACTTACAGCAGGAAAAAACATTTTAAAAACTCAAATAAGCTGTTTAAAATGATGATCCAAATTACCTACTCTGTAGATGACCTACTATGATACCAGCATATCTTCAAGGTTTCAAGATAAGGAACTACAACACAAGGTAGATCTTTACAGCAGGATGGCAGCACCCTCATTTCATTCAAAGTCCCAGTTTACTACCATGAGTACTCGATCAGCCTTGCAGAAAATAGCTTTGAGCTAACTTTATTAAAGAACAAACAAGAAGAAGAGTCAACAAAACTGTTCTCTAAGTTTTAAATACCAGGAGGGGAGGAAGCTTTATTACTTTATGCTACTACATTACACAGATACAACAACAGCTGTCAACAATAATATTATCTGTATTACAGCAGAGATCCCAACTGAGATTAAGGTCTCATTGTGCTGGACACTTGTAAAAAACAAGAAATACACTGTAAGAAACCACCTCATAAAGAAACTCAAGACTAAATAGGCAAGAGGGAAAGAAGGGGCGGGGGGGGAATACGAAATTACTTTCTGCTTTTACAGATGGGAAACTGAGGAACACAAAGGATAAGTGACTTGCCAGAGGCTGCAGTAAGGAGTCTGTGGCAGAGCCGTAACTGAGCCCAGATTTTCTAAATCCAAGTCCAATACCATTCAAATCCAGTAGCAGACTTGCCTTTAAATCAGCCCTAATAACATTACGGTTGGATCTCACTTGTAATCTAACTGGAGAAATCAGAAGCGGATACAATTTTTTTTTTTTTTTTTTTTTTTTTAAGAGCACTCTTATTTAGTCCACGCCACATTTTGCTCAGGACTGTAAATTCTTCATAAAATGGGTCCTTTGTGTCTAATTTTCTCCACTTAACCTAGAGGCTGCATTTTTAGGTGCCATGCCAGATATAAACTTGTTCCAGCGACTGGGCACCCCCCTTCTTCCTAATGCTCCTTTACATGCTCAAGGCTAACAAACCTGCTCCCCTCCTGCTCCCTCCACAGCATCTGCAGGAGAGACGGGAACATTTAACACAACTAACACGCTCCCGACACGCTGCTGCGAGCAGGAAGCTCCTGAACAAATGCCACAGCCCTGTAATGCAACGCATTGGATAAACGCTTAAACTTGTGCGGTTAATGAGAGTCAACATGGTAATTTGGTGTTAGTCAGAATTACCACGGTTGGATTACGCGTTTTTCAGCTTCTCCTATTCTAAGCCGTTTTAGTGGCCTTGATTCATAAAAGACACAGATCTACCCATTTCAAATTGCCCCTTCGTGTAAATACTGTCAGTACAAATAAAGTAATTACTGTCAAACCATGTGAAAATGATCAACACGCTTCGCTGCGAAGTAAGCAAAGTCCATAACAAGATAGTAATTTGCACCTTTTTTTTTTTTTTTTTAATTTGAGGAAAAATTCACTTTCTTCGGTGCATAAGTTAAGCATGGAACATATTATTTAATCCTAATGCAAATCACACCATCAGGAAATGTCGTAAAGAAAAAAGTAATCTTCTGAAGGAAAAATAAATTATCGACCACGTTAAGAAGGAAAGAAACATTCTCGAATAATTTCTTTCTTTGTTGGTATTGGCTTGCAGCATAATCCTTCCAAGTAAATTGTAATTTCCAAATTAGATTATACATTATGTCATATTAGTTTTATATTAGAAAAACAAACTGACTGAAAGGAAAAATGCCAAAGTCGACTTGCCTGGTAATGTAAAATTTTTGTGTTTCTACTGTGAAATACTTAATGTTTCTTTCTTTTTTTTCCCCCCCCCCTCTTTTTTAACAAGTTTTACAGCAAAATCAAAACCTAAATTCAGGCAAGACATTTACTTTACCTGACCAAGCCCTGTTTGAAACGTAAATAGGAAAAGAATGAAAGAGCATTTTCGGGACACCACATAACCATAGCAACGGCTATCTCTGTGTATAAATACAGATATCGGCCTGGAAATTTTTATGAGTGATGCATCAGTCAAGAATGTAAGCACCTATTGCACTCAAAAATAACTTACATATAGAAAAAACCTAAACCTCCACAGGTCAAGTGATCTAAAGTCAGGCAATGCCAGAACTGAGAACGTCTGTGTAACTTTTGCACAGCTCCTTGGCTATGTTATGCAAGAGTTTTTAAATATATCACCCTCTATTTGTATTTTTCACTCCACCCCTGCTTTGGTCACTGACCAGGTTGGATGGTGCTTGCTGGATACAGTATTGCTCAATGTGTCTTTATAGTCTTCTACAGCTGATGCTTGGCCCAAGGCTCCTTTCCAAGGTACTTCCCAAACCCTGCATCCACAAGGGACTGCAAGCCTGCTTTTCACATGCTTAGCTTGCACTTCAGAAAACCTTAAAATACTGCTAAGCAGAGATAATACTTTAGCTTCAACACATGTCAAACGAAGTGCAGAAGCAGGGGGTGACATAGGAACATGGCCATATGGCATCAGGGAAGAAAGCGAGGTAGGTACAGGGTTGCCAGGAAGATCAGACTGAAGATGTCTCAGCACCCATGAATTGCCGAGAGCAACGAGTTGCAGAATGTTTGGAAGACAACCATCCAGGTGTAAACATGGAAATACTGTCATTTCATCACCTTCTTCACTTCATCACCTTCTAAACTGTCCCAAGAGCAAAGGCACACTACAGTCACTACAATTTTTCAGTAAGTTTAGACAGTTATAAACAAATTGTAAAAACAATTGATTAATCCTCGGTGTTGTAGGAACCAAAAGTCCACCAGTCAGTTTCTCCAAGCAGCTGACCGCAGACGCTCAGGAAAATGGACCACCTAAGCTGATTCCCCTTCATCTCCTCACCTGTGCTTCTCTCCCATTCCTACGCAAGGCTGGCTGCCTCCTTTTTCACTTCTTTCTCAGCCAGGTATGGGGGTACCAACACCCAGGGGAGACCCGCTGGTCTCAGACACTAAGCTCAAAAGTAAAGTAACCACCGAAAAAGTCCAGCTTGGTCATTGGGCAGGGAAGATGTTGATACTCCCCTTTGGGGACTGATTTTCATAAATGGAGGCACCCATAGGGCAAAAATCATTCCCCATTTATCAAATTTCTACTCAGCTCATGCAAACTTTGATTTTTTTTTTTTCTTTTCAGTGGCTTTTTCCTGGCCAAATGCACCTAGTCTCTTGCAGATACAGCAAAATCCTCCCCACCTTCTTACAAGCATGGAACAGTTTGGACTGCTCCTTGGGGAGCAGTAATGTCCCTTGGAGCAGCACTTTCCTTTCTCTCTCAAATGATAGTATTTTCTTAGGGGATGATTCTAATCAGCATGGAAAACTTCAGGCTGAAAAGAGTAAATTTAGGAAAGTTGGAGGCAATCAAAGCAAGGATCTTACTGGGGAGATTTCTGGCAACGCTTCCATGGTCATAAGGTCCTGAGTAAGTTTTTGCGTGTGCTTTCTTGCATGCGTACACATGAACACTTTGCTGAAAGCAATTACCAATAACTATGAAGTTCTGGAGATAAATAAAAGGAAAAGAAAACACATTTTTTCTTTTTGGTAATGGGAATACTCTATTCTTTTATGGCGTTTCCAAGTTCAGGTCAGCTGACAAGTAGAAAAAGCTTTAGTATTAATTAAACGGAATAATAGAGAATGTGAAGTGCATCTCTATACAAACAAAGGGAAAATAACCTGTAATGGGGAAGGAAATGTAAGAAAGGAAGACAGATCTGTGCACCCCAGTCTAGCAGACTGACAGCACCTATGAACCCTGACAGTAATTACTTTGAAACTGTGTATGTCCAGCATCCTAAAATTGCCTTTGCCGCTAAAATTCTCCCAAACGACAAGACCATCAAAAACTGACCGAACCCTCCGTGTGTCCAAAGGAACGTCTGGACATGGAATCATCTTAGATGTTAATATATACATAAAAGAGAGAAATTTGGCCTCTAAAGACCATTTTGACCTCAAGTTTTAAACGAACCAAAACAGAGGTTTAAATGCAAGTTCTCACTTCACCTCAGCTACAATCTCACTACTCCCATAATATAATACTATAAAATACAACAGGGTGGTTTTAGCTCTAATATATTTTTATATCATCACAGCTACAGCAACATTACCGTTATAAAACAGACAGATACACAGACATGTCTATCTCACTTCCTGCAAAGGTTACATTTACTAGCTTTTTAAAAGGAGCCAAGAGATTATTAATAGATGTACTAACATGGTGGTGAACATGAGCACTGTGAGGTACAGACCATTACAAAGCCCTTAGTAAAAGGTAGCTCTAAGCCGTGACTCTACACAATTTGTTGGCTTCCATAACAATTTATAATCTTTTTTAAAACATCTATTAATCACCTTCTAATCCTTAGCAAACACTTCTAAGTGGATTTTTCATAAGAAGCAACATACACGTATAATCTTGGGATTTTGTGTGACTGTCATTGATGGTAGTGTAAAGCAGGCAAGGAGTCAAACTCCATGCTATGTAGCCTCATTGAGTTTTTGTATTTGACCACATTTAATCATGGATGTCATAGTGCACCTATTTGGATAGTTTATTCACAGTTTGGTCTTATTGTGCTAAACCTCTACAATTTACGCAGCTCACTTAATCCGTTATGTACATTGCTTGCACTTAGATGGCTAGAAATGGTTTACTGAGGCTTATGTTTACTAAGGTTTAAGGTTTATGTGACATTTCATGAAGGGCCAGAGATATTACTTTCATCTAAACCTCATCACAATGACATACAGACCTGATAAGAGAGTTTGCAAGTCATTTGGTGTGAGTCTGATCTTCCCTAGCTTCACCCATCTCAAACTTGCACAGCCAGCCTAAGCTTCTCACCTAGACCGACAGAGAGGGGCTTCATGGAACAAGGAAAAGGAACCACTGACTTTGTATTTGCTCTTTTCCATCACACCTTAAAAGAAGGGCAGCTGATCAGCATGCAAGTCTGCAAGATGCTTTATTTCTTGACCCCTTACTCCATTAACTCATAGTACTTCCTCTCCCATGAGGTCGCCAGGTCCAAGAGTCCCAATGAATATGAAAAAGAATGACATCCTGATGGAAATTATAAGAAACTCCTCCATGACGTAGCAAAGGCACAAAACACGAGAGATAAAATGCTTCGGTCTTCTATAAAGCAATATCTAATATATGTGAACAAGAATTTTTTTTTCTCCGACGTCTTAATACAGAATAATCTGCTATGAATTTTTGAACTTTATTACTGGTCTCAGTCCAAGAAAGGACTAAATAGGTCATGACCTGATATGGTGGGTCCCACCAACCCACCCTCTCACATGCAGGAAAACAGTATTTGGCTTTGGTGTGAAGTATCTTTTCATGTTTTCCCTCCCAGACCTGACCCCAGATATTCCTTTCTCCGATGACATTCCCAGAGAGGCATTCAATGTAAGATCTGTTTTACGCACATTCATCAAAATGTCTTTTTTCATCTTTTCTTTTCTTTTTTCCCCCCTTTTTAGACAGAGCTAACAGGGATTTTGCTGGAGGACCAAAATGCAAGTTCAGGTTCTAAACTCCATACCCAGAGCACAGCCCTTCACAAAACCTTTTGTGACACAAAATGCAACTAGCAGCTAAGGAGGAGGGGAAGGATAAAAGCAACAATACTGAAAACCAAAGGCTCTCACAATGTCCATAAACCAGCAGTTTCAAGAGAGTCGGAGTCCCAGCCAAGAGAGACAAGACACACATACACGTACATATACAAAGAGTCCAGGAGACCATGTCCAGAATGATATAATTGGTTTGCAGGCACACTTCAATCGCTCCTTCATTTTGTAGACTGCCATTATTTAGCTTAATAGGAACTCAAAGAAAGGAAGGCGGAAGTTAAATGAAGTAACCTCCCACCCAGCCCTCATGTATTATACTGGCTTCCTTTATGCTGGCTCATTTGTACCTATAGAAACTGTTCTCAATGACACAGGGACCAGGGATTATTATCAATAAAGAAACTGACTTGATCATAGTCACCCATTACCATGAATGCTACTCAACAGCTTCTTCTATTTAAAAAAAAAAAAAAAAAATCCTTTTTTAACACAATATTTGTTGCCACTGAACTCTACTGGAAATACATATACTGCAAACATCTGCTTTTACACACAGCCTTTGTGCTGTGATTTCAGAGGAAGCCTGAAAGGCTCAGTCCAAGGTTGTTATCAGGGGACACATTATTTAAATGAAGATCTTTAATACACCATGTCAGAAGGCCATCTTCATCACTGTGATTCCAGGGAAGTGGAGGCGCTGCACTGCAAGGAATTTGGCTTCTTACCTACATAAAATAAACAGTTTCAGTGCCTGTAGGTCTCAAAAATAGTAGTAAGAGTTCTTTTTTAATAATCCTCAGTCTACTATTTCAATAGCTAGACTACACATTGCATTTCCCCGCACGTTTAATACAGCTGCTTTATGTTGGCCTTCTAACTGTTCATTATTTTTGTTTTTATAATAAGAAATGTATGGAAACAAATGACCCTTTCAAAGTGCCGATCTGTTAAAAGAAATAGCAAACAATCCCAAAGCCACAGAGACTCTTCTATTGGCACAAGAATGGTGGCCCTTAGTCATTTCAGGCCCCAAATGAGATAACACTTTGAAACAACATTCATTAATGTTTGAAATCCCAATACAGAGCAATTCAATTCAACTGGCTTTGTTCTTTAGAAGAAACCTAAAGGGGAAGGTGGGAAGGGTAAAAAGACATCTTAAGTCATATAAACTTTCACCAAAGAACAAATCAAAACATCTGAGGTTCATTCAATAGGGCTGACTGGCCTCAGCAAGACGACAAACAAAGAAGCATTGTATTGTTCCACAGAGTGAGGTTTTTCCAGGAACATCCCGTCAGATGCTTTCCAAGCGAACACCATGCAGCTGAGAGTAGGTGGATTTGAAACAGTGTAAGATCAATAAAAATCCAGCTTTCCATTTCACAGGAAGTTGACTGTTAAAACAGTAATGTACTTGTCCGTAGCATGTAAAACAGAAAGGCCACACAGAGGTTGGGCATCCGGTTACTGCTCAATGTGTCTTAATAACATGGTACATACATACTGAACATCTTCCCTACTCCACCCTGAAAGTTTCAAGAGCCAAACAGGCCAAGCCATTTAAATAAATGAACATGGATAATCTCTGATAAAAGGCAAAATCCAACTGCCTTTTCCGAAAGCACAAATGATCCCATTTCCTCTGTTAGCCTTGTAAAGAGCTTTTTAATGCCACATTTTGTCACCCGATCTGTAAGTCCCCAGGGCTCACATACAGGGGGAGCAGAGGGGAGCAGTAACGAGGAGCGTTACTGACCGTGCCCTGAATCATGAGAAAAGGACGAGATGGAGAGGGCATCAGTGTGAAACCAAGCATTCTGCTGGTCTTAGATGTCTACTGCTCTATTTTTTCACGTGATTTGTTCTTCAAAGTTATGAGTGGAAAGAGATCTGAATAAAAATCCCTGATTCAAATGGTCTTCGCATGCATCCACATTTGGACCAGCAGCATAACAAGAATGATCCAAGGCCTTGAATGGCTGCTGCATGGAGCATGATTCAATAGAGAAGGATTTCTCAAATTGGAAGAGATGACTGAGATGGGATGTGGTAGAGATCACTGGGACCCTGGCCACAGTGAGTAGAGATGAGTTGTTTACTCTCCAGCACAAGGCCTGGGAAACAAAGAAGAAAACATCGAGGAGCAGACTGAGAACAAACAAAAGCAAACAGCTCTTCCCCCAGCACCTGGGGAAGCTAAGGAACTCCTTGCTTGGGATGCTATGAAATGTATGTGGGTTGAAAAAGTGATCAGCCAAATCCATCAGAAAAAAACCCTCCTTAAATACAAAACACCACCTTTGTCTGATGTGTCTTTGAGCCATAAAATGCTGAAGGTTAAAAGAGTGATGCTGGAAAAGCATCACCAGATGCTTGCCCTGTTGTAGTTTGTCTTTGGTGTACCCTGTTGACCACCATCAATGGCACAGTATCAAGTTAGAGACATCTTTGGTATTACCTGGTATAACCGATCTTACATTATGTGAACTACCACGGCAACTGCCTGTGTGTGTTCCTAGCCTGCAGCAAACATGAGGTAATTTGAATTAATTTAATTCACCCAGAAGGATGTTTAAGCTAGGCTGAATCGTCTCACATTTGCCAGTGGCCAAAACACATACGCACAAAGTTATCTCAAGCTAGCCACCGGGAGCCAAGGTACTGCCGAGCCCCGCAGTGCTGACCATTGACTCTGCATGTTAGAGTTCACTCTAGCCTCAGAGGATGAGGCTCTAGACTTGCTTGTCTGTTTGAGCCTCCCACAGATCCCACCAAACCGACAATGCTTCAGTCACAATCTGATCTTTAGGGTGTACTTTCCAGCCAAGAGATCACAGAGATATCCCAGTCGATGCTGATGAGGTTCTGACTGGTTCAAGTCTTGGCCACACCACTGATTTAAGAAGTAAAGATTTTTCCCAGGGAGGTAAAAGCAGAAATCAGGTGAAGCAATTCAGTATTGCCTTTTTGGCTGGGTAAACCCAACAGCTTTCCAGGTTAATTTCCAGTTTACAGATCCCAGCTCAGGCACAAGCTCAAGTTCACAGCGAGCATAACCACTGGTTTCAAGATGAATGCTCAGCACTGCTGCAGCCACTTCTCAACGGCATAGCGTTAGCCCAGCTTTCCAGGTTTGCTACACGAGTAAATGTTCTTGCTTTTGAGGGATTAATCAGATGCTCTCCAGAACTTTGGGGTAGCTATTTTTCTTGCTCTGGTAATACTACTGCAAGGAATCCATGCTGACGTCGACAGTCTCCCACAGGAATGCTGCTGCGGGAGCATCTGCAAGTGATTAATAACTGTGAAAGAGCAAGACAAAAAGGTTCCAGTTGGTGATGAGGCTCCAGTGGATGCTTCTGGGGTATCAGCAGTTTTAAGATTATACTCAGTCTTCTTATCACTGTTTGTCTGCTTTTCCAGAATATGGATGTGAAGAACAGCCTGGAGGCATGAGTGGGAAAGATCAGCAGCCCCAGGGGAGAGAAATGAAGTGACTGATCCTTCTGTATCAACAGCCAGGTCTGCAAGACCTTGCCTGTGAGTTGCATGGATCTTCTTAACGGTAAGGGGAACCAGATGCTCATTAGTCAAAGATGTGGCTAATGTTCAACCAATAGCATGCTGGTCTAGCTTTTAACCTGTGGCTTTGCCTGCAAAATGGCAATGGGACCCTCTAGCAGGGTTGTGTGGGAGTTAGCAATTTCAGCACAGATGGATTTGTGCAAACTTATTAGATTACTTGACTCCTGGGTTCTCAAAGCCAGGTTGGATCCTCACCTAGGGGCAACAGAGCAGTTCAGCTGGCTAACATGGAATCAGGCTCACTTATACCAGAGGAGGTGGTGAGGGATTGAAATAAAGCCGGTATTTAAAGCAATCAAAAACCTGAGTTTCTCATGGAGATGGATCCTCCAAGGTCTCTGTGGAGGGAATTCCCATTGACTTCAACACACAAGGAGAGCTTAGAGGAGCAGACCCTTGAACCTGGGTCAAAGCAATGAACGATACCCGGTTCTGCTGCAAATGACATAAATCAGCCACATTCATTCCAAACCAGGCTCTGCAGCGTGACCCTTAACCAACCTTTCAGTGAACCTGAGATATGGTTTTCAAATTTGTAATGAAACCTGAAACTAAGTGATTTTCACCTGGTTCTGGCTTTCACAGAAAACATTTCACAGCAAGCTTTATTCCCTAGGTGTGATCCCTTAATTTCTTTGTTAAATTCAACCAGTTCTTTGAAGTGGGAGAGCCAAAGATTAATCTGGTGACAATTACCTGAAATGCATTAAATTTTGTGTATGAATATGAGCTCATCAAAGTGGATACCTTCCATGGAGTTCCCTAAGGAATTTTAAAGACTCGCCATTTCAAAATCATGTGCCTCAAAAAAAATTAAAATAATAAAACTTATGTTAGATTTTCATGTAAAGTTTTCCACAACCAATAACATCTCTGAATTGTATCCCTGGGCAGGGAACTATAAGGGAAGAAAACAGTAGATAGTGCAGCCATCAATCATCTTGAAAGCTAGTCCCACCATGACAGTGCTGGTCTGCAGAAGGGCTTCCATACCATAGGAAAACCCAAGTCTGGAGTAGGCTGTATGCCATTAATGTGGGCAGCTCTATTTCAGATTCCCTGCTAGCAAAGACTTCCTAAAGGTCCTTTCTGAAGGACTGAAAGGTCCTGCCTAATTGAAGGTCATTAACCATCTACGTGTCTGAAGAGAAGACAAAATGGATCTGCACAGATCTATCATGAATTAACTTGTTACCCCCATCACGTGTCTTTAAACACCTAAATGAGTTGGGACACACAGAACTGGAACAAGGGAAAAACTCAACTCCTGAGCAATATCCTGATTGAAGAGGGAGCAGAATAAAACCCAGCAAAATCCACCAATCTTAAGAACAGGTGCAAGAGACTGCTGAAGCCCCATGCCCAATCCCCCCCAACAGACTTCTAGCTCAGATGGGGCACGCAGAGTGTCCCAGAGCATCACCGAGTGTCTAAGTCCAGGTCCTCAGAGGTTAATTCCAAACCTCCACAATCCACGCAGATGCCCCATTATCTCTGCAACTGTGGAGGAAGAGACGTCGTACGTTAGTGGGAAGCAGGTTGAACAAAGCCTGCGGCTCTTCTCCTCCTCTTACCCTCCCTGGATGGTAGAGCACACGCACAAAGGAGGCAACTCAGAGGAGAGGTGACTAAACACCCTTTTACAGCTCTGCTCACCCCAAAACCATCACTCTGAGCAGTCTTTTGACTGGAAATGTAACATCTGATGCTAGAGTCATACATGTACTGAGTTACCAACAAGGGAGCTCATACCTCGGATGGGGTGCATCGACGGCCACTGGAGAGCAGAGATGTTCGAGCATTCCTAGAGCTTCGCATCCTGCTTGGTCTCCAAAGATTTGCTCAATAGACACAATCCAATCAACCACCCTTTGAACCATGGATCAGTACATGTTTTCTTTCACACTAGATTTCTAGACAGGTAGCATCGCCTCACATTTGATAATACCCTTGTTATAAAGGACACAAACTCATGATTTACTCTGCAAAAAGCATAACGCTAACTGAAAATAGCCTAGGAAGGATATAGCGTCATACCTAACACTACATTAAATGCAAACTGAGAACCTGATATATTTTAGGAAAATTCAGCACACTCTAGACTAATAAACATTTTACAATATTATTGCACATGTTCATTTCACTTTGTACAAATAATCATTCCCTTCACATCTAATAAGTCTGCTTGACACATTTGTGGCCTTATAAAAACACCTTCAAGGGTCTTGTTTTGAGGCATTGATCATTTATTTATATGAAGCTCAAAGACAATGACTAACGATTTTGAAGGTATAAAAGTCTTCAGCTGTGATCTTTGTCTTGCTGTTTGTTATCTCAGAGCTTCAAAATATTTTAAAGGAAATTTTATTTTAATGAATGAAAAAATGGCTTTTTTTTTCCTCTGGCAGCAACATCAAATCAATCAAGGTGAAGGAAAAGACCAGAGCTGTTCGCCTTTTAGTGTGTTTCCAGGGCTGGAAATAGAGTGCAATTCGGAGTCCTTATTTGCAGTTTATGCTGTCTACACAATCACCAGAGGTGCCAGAGGCTGGGAAAGCATAGACTGAAAATCAGACTTCCAACCATCACCTGTGGGGACATTTGGAGTTGACTTTACCCACTCTCCAGATACAGAGCTTAGTTCGACCTCACCATCAATCAGAAATAACTGATATTGATGGAACTAGAAGAGCCTCAAAATTCTAAGTGTAAATGGGATCATAAAGCTGGGTACCCCAAAGCTGGTGCACATTTCTAACCTCACTCCTCATTGCAATACCACTTTTTTTTCTTGCACCTCAAAGCAAACCCCAGCTGCCTGTCTCTGGTGGGCCAAATCCTTAAGGAGTATAAATGAGAGCAGCATCATATGCAGCAATGAAATCACGTGGATTTAGGGTAGCAAGTACACTTATCTGTGGTGGTGATTGCTCCGTAACATGTTATGACACAGCAGTCCTGTGCTGACAGAAGGGAACAGTCACTGAACGTGGCATTGCTTTTCTAAGCTTTTTTTTTTTTTTTTTAGCAAGCCACTAAAATGACAATGTTTTCATTAAACTCATGATAGCTGATCTATGCTCCAGAGTTAACCAAAAGCAGAACCTCCACTCCAGTTATGACCTCAGATACATGTAAATTCAAATGAGGTGCCAGGGAAATATGATAGAAATAGGAGAATTATAAGCACTTACGTAACAATACAAGCATTCCGAAACTTGGTTTACAATTAAAACGGATATATAATTAACTGTATTTTACTAGGCCCAGATTATGTTCAAAGCACACTGAAGTAGATTAGCAGATTTATGGAAACACATGTTAAATAGTTGTACAAGACTAGGTTTCCCCCCAAGCCAACTCTCCCTCATGCTTTGTTGTCATTGCTTTTAACATCACATGAATCACATGATACCCGACAGTACAATACAAAAGTTAAAAGCCGGGGGGGGGAAAAAAACCAAAAAAACCCCAGCTGCTAATCTTAGGAGATCTCTGAAAAAAAAAAAAAAAAATCCATGTCCTCTGTTTAACATACAGCAGTGGGGTCACATTGCTGTTAACTCAGCTTTCATTTTCTCCCAGCCCCCAGAGACCTCCTCAATTGCTCCAGGTACATCTCCAAGGGGTAAGGCTGCACCACCCCCAAAATGAGGTTAGTGGTTAGGAAGAAACTTCCCCTTATGAAAATATCCCTGAGGATACCGCTGAGGCTGCACATGCATTCAGCCTTGGTCCCGTTCCCATTGTCTGGGAGAGAATTGCCATGAGAGAGCTTGGTCCATACTGGTACCAGCTGGGATTGCTCCAGGGGTGCAACAGACTCTCTCCAGGTGGTGCTGGGCTGACGATCTTGACCCTCAAAACCCCTCACCTCCTTGTGCACTTGAAAAGATTTACAAGCCCCTGGATTACGGCGGATCTGCAGTTCTTAGGGATCTGCCCTCACCATGTTTACTCAGCCTTCTTTTTTGTGCTTGTACCCACTTTCATTTCTATTGGAAATTTACCAGAAAATGTACAAAACCTGTAAATCATACTAAAACCCATTAAACCTGAGATTAATTTAGTCTTAAAGGTTAGCTCCATTTTCTTAGCACTATTTCTGTCTGCAATCTGTCTTCATCAGACACTAATTAATAAGCAGACACAGCTTTGGAAAACTGCCTTTAATCTTAGAAAAGGGTAAATACTCATGGTTACTAATGCAAAATCTCACTACACAATTCATCAGGAGATTGGAACATATAATTTTCCTTTATAACAGCTTACTGATTTAGAGGACTAAAAGCACAGGTGAAGCTGAAAAGAAATATTACTTTAGAAGTTTAAAGTATTTTGCTTTATTTTTTCTCTCTGCAGTGCCAAAGCAGTTGTATTTTCCTAAGACATTTTCATCTTTTTCTCAGGCAACGGGATTAGATCCTCCTGTGATTTACACCAAGAGCTTTTGCTTGAAGTCAGGGTTTGTTACTCCTGATTTACAATGGTGCAAGTCATTTGGGGATTAACCCTGTCCAGAACTGTGTGCAGAAAGGGGGGTCTTGTGACAACTAGGAGGTAAAATATTGCTCTCCAAATTATATTTTTAATGATCACTTCCTTTCATAATGATGCAAGATTATATATTGACTGTGAAGAGCTATTTATGTGCCATGACTAAGATACGTTTTCATCAAACATTTATTTCTCATGCCTAGAACTAATTTGTATTTGATTAAAGGTTTTCTACGCGTTTACAGGAAAAGATTATTCACGTTGAATTGCTTTCCTCAACAAAACAAAAAAGTTTGCAAGTCCTGCCAAAATAGCAGTTTTAAATACAACTCTTTTTACTCTGTGCATCACTGTAGGGATTTCTTAATCAATACCATGCTGGCTAATGCAGATATGCTGGTGCCTGGGCTAGGCCAGAGAAGCAGCACCGTGGCAGATGACGACAGTCATCCCTCATTGGAATTACATCCTTTACCTGGACCAGAACTGGTGATCTCTGGGCTACACTGAGATCTGCAGATCCACAGCATATAAACGGGAAGACGTTTCAGGATACATCTCATTGCCAAAAAGTAGGAAAAAAAAAGAAAATCTTATGTCATCATTGATGTGTCTTGAAGACCTTCAGTGATGGCCACTCCATCTCTTCCCTAGGCAAGGTATTCTGATAGGTACTAGTTGTACTCTTCTTTCAGCGTTTTCTTGGCTAAATAAACCATGCTGCTCTACCAAACCATAATTGGTAGACTGCGTACGCTGGAACAGTTTCCTTCTCCCTTCAAAATGACAAAGATGCATAGAGCTAAAAGTGGCTTATTCAAATCACATCTGCCTGCCCAGGCCATGCAGAAAGCATCAGTGCTTTCTTCACCCAGAGCAGAATGCCAAACTGTAGACTCATCTCTGCAAACAGTCTTCAGAGAGTCTGGGGTAAATTCCAAATCACTCTCGCACATGCTGCCTTTGGAGGCGTGGTACCTGACCAAGTGCTTGGGCTCAGATCCATCTGCTTTCCATCATATTCCCCAAGAAAGTGGGGAAAGGGGGATTCATATCAACTGACTCCAGCCATCCAAAACAGAGGTGTCTAATCCAAACTAGTAATTTGGGATCCCACAATAGCCAGTGGAGAGAAATATGTCCCTCACAGCAACTTCAGTACTTATCTTAAGGATAAGAAGGATCACCCTGTGGAGGTGTAATCCCTCCCCATTGACTGTAGGGGAAGTCTAGACTAACCAGGACCAGATGCCCCCAGTTAAGAAGTCTCTACATGTTCACAAGACTATTCCCACTGCAAAGCCCTCTGTGCCTCAGTTCCCAAACAAGATCTCCATGAAGACCAGAAAAGTTTCAAAAAGCAGAACATCCAAGGCAGTGATGTACCCATAATCCAAAGGGCATCACGTAACAGTGGGTCCATGCCAAAAACCCAAGACATCGGCAAGTCCCATAATTTTTCCAACTCTTGCTTTCCCATTCTTTTTTTTCCTGTTCTCACTATCTCTATCATCGCTTCTGCTCTGTGCTGAAGCAAAGATGCAATATGTTGAGCACATGGGGAAGAACTCTCTGCAGCAGCATTAAAAAAAAAAAAAAAGAGAGAAAAAAATCCTCTGAAAACCATTTTAGTTATTAAGACACTTGGATTTTTCAGTATAAATAAATTTATTCGTGAGAGCACTTAAGACAAGTTCTAAGGTTAACAAACACTGCACTATGCAACTCACAGCTGTGACAAATATTTAAGAAATCCGATACAACATGCCTAAAAATTGTTCATTTGCAGGCCTCGTTGCTTTTGAAGATCAACTGTTTTATTTGTAATTTTTGACATTTTCCTTCTTTTCCTGTTTGGCCTGTGAATTTGAAAGGGTTGTAAACACGTACTCCAGCTCTCTGCCTGAGGCACTGGGCTGTTGTCAGCATGCCAAAAGGAAAAGGAAGCCGATAGGTCCTTTGGTACATACCGATATGAAGGGCTTGTAAAGATAGTATTTGTTTGGTTTTTTTGATCTGACTTTGAATCTGGCTGTAGTACCTACCCTTCAGGGAAAAGCAACTTTTAAATAAATGCTTCAAGATTGTGCAAACATTTCAGTAGTTTCAGAGTCCTGGTGTTCTGGGTCAGGGAAGGAAGAAAATACATGTCAGTCAATAGAGATGGAAATGATAAAAAATGGTTAGAGCTACAGTCATAATTTTTTCCTGGGCTGGGTGACGGGTTCTTTCGACGGCTGCATCACGTGCTGTTTCACTCATGTGCTTTTTGGCTGGCCTATAAAATGCACTGTGGATTTTATGCATGTGCACACACACATGCTTGGAAACAGATTAAAAATGCACAGTTCTTTCATTGTCCTTCAATACCCTGATTTGCTAACGTCGCAGGATCAAGAAAATATACAAGCTTGCTAGTTTCTCCGTTAGTCCTCTGAGAACTTAGAAATGGTCATTTCCTTTCATTTCTTCATTTTAGCTATGTTTCTGCATTTTTTTCAAAAAAATCCATTATTTATTACCCAGCATTTGAGGATTCCAGCTGTCTGTAACGCAAGGTGCTGTACTAACACGTAGGTCACATCATGCACGGTGCTCAGGGCTGTAGGACCAGATCCTGCTGCATAAGCACGAGGTAGAGCCAGGGCCAAAGAGCAGGAGGAGAAGCAGAGACAGAAGGAAGCGAAATGGCTTGTTCAAGGCCACAGAGCGAACCAGTGATAAATCAGTAAACAGGAGCCACATCTGCTGGACCTTTATCATGGCAGAATAAATCAGACATTTCTCACGTTTGCCTTCTCTATCTTGCCTGTTACATCCCACCCCACAACTCTTGAATCTTTCAGCAAATTGCAACGTATTTTTACAGAGAGGTGTATTTTTCAAGGCAAAATATCTGCCTCTTGCCCCATGGGTGGTTAGGGGAGCTGGGAAAGGCTGGGAGTCCCAGAGAGGACTGGGCTGGGAGGATTTGCTATCCCTGGATGTGGGAATGCTGAGCCCATCCCGTGGCACTCAACAAGGTATGAGGGCTAATGTATAAACATGGGGAAACATAGGTCCTGAAATTACAGGAATCCAGGCATCGATTCCTTGTTTGATTCCACAATTTGGTTTTTATTTTTAAGTGGATCTAAATTTTTTCCATGATTTTTACCACCCAGAAATTTGAAGGTCTGTATTTGTTGATTGGTTGTTCTGCTAGAGCATTCATTGGGGTTGATCTTTACTAGAAAGGAGCCCTGAAGGTTATACACACCTTAGGTTAAACACCTAACAAAGATAGGAAAGCTGCAAGTTTTGATCCAAGTAGCAGGACAAGCTGAAGATCTGGAGGCATTGAGGGTTCACAGTCAGCTCATACTAAAGCTAAAACATGCCTGGTCATCTTCCAGATTTTACCCAGTGCTAAGTCGGTCACATTAACAACACGTGCATTTCCCAAGGGAAAACCAGCCCTGAGAAACACTCCGCAGCAGAAGCACATCACAGGGGCTTCTGCCCCATCTCCATGGCCCAGGGCAAAGATGATTTGCAGTTGAGGAGAAACAAAATCTGCAGCAGTACTGGGGCAGGGGGGTGGGGGTGGATTTGAGATGGAACAGAGGATAACCGAGAGGAAACGAGGGGGAAAGAGGCACAATGGTTAATGATTTCCCAAAAGCCAGAGGGGGTGGCAGGGTGAGGACTTCCCAGCTCTTGGACCACAGATTTCCCCCTGCCTTGGCCGAGGGGAAAACACCCCCACAGCAGAGCTGCGGACCACTCACAGTGCCGGGGAGCATTCTCTCCCTTACTGGCAGCTTCTGAGCATGAAAACACTGGAGGCTTCGGCAAGGAGAGACACCAAGAGGAGGAAGGAGGAGAGTTTATGCATCCAGAACGTTTTTCCCTGACTGGGAAGCACTGGCTGCCACCGAGGGGCCAGTGCAGCTGCCGGGGACTGGCCAGCCCTACAGCAAACCTGTGGGCACTGCCACCTTCCAGCCATCACCAGCCACGAAATTCAAAGCAGCCCAGGTTGTTACGCTACTGCTGGACCACCAGCCCAGCTCCGTGGTGTGTTTGAAGGGAATCTTTCCACGCAATAAAACCCTCAGGCCGTTATTCCTCAGATGCTTGGCAGAGCGCTGCTGTCACGTTTTCATGGCAATAGCAGCCTGCGGGAGGTGGGATCCCAAGTGGAGACAGTTACGAGGCTGTTATACATTTGTGGCACAAGCCAGGGTGGGGTTTTGTTATCCGGCATCTAACAGGGTAGCACGTCCTCTCCTTGGCCTGCAACTGCCCCACAGAAAGCATCGCTCCGTTCTCTCTCCCCCCCTACTACCGCACATCTATCCCACCAGTGGCTGGGGTTTGGGGGAATTTGTCTCTAAATGGGAAACAGATTGGAAAACGGATTAGCAGGAATAAGATAAAGAATTAAACCCAATCAGCAGGCGACCGCGTTTTTAAAAGGCACAGATGCACGCGATTAGCTTGCCGCATGTGTTCAAGTCAGATCTCAACATCAGAGATGGGCTTGGAGAAAACCTCAAATCCCCCAAGAGCCTGCCGGGGCCCCAGGGCGTGCCTTAGCGTGGCAAAGGCTGCGCGCATCCCCGGAGCCATGCCTGGGAAGCGCAGGGATTCAAACAGCCCTTCATCTCCCCGTTCCCCCAAATCCATCCCCTTTGGCTGCCTTGAGGGGAGAGGGCACCCCTCGCCCCTCGGTCCAGCGGCGGGCAGGTATTTTCTTACCCCAAGTGCTGGCTGCAGGACGCAAGCTAAAGAGGACACGGAGCAAAGTTAATCCCAATATCACAAAGCCTTAATAATCGCAGACTGTGTTTGGGGAGGGGGGTGGAAGGGAGAAACAGCCTTTTTTTTCTCCTCCACACCCAGGTCACAGAATGAGTCAGGGAATAGGGGTGCTGGTCCAGCTCCACCCGCTCCCCAAGCAAGGCCAAGGAGGGTGAGAAAACTTAGGGAAGGGCTTCCCACCTCCAGCTGGAGGAGGCGATGGCCGTTTCATATGTGGAGAAATGCTCCAGCGCCTCCTGGCCTCACGCTTACTCACTCACCCATCTGAAAAGTAAATATTGCTGAAAGACAGAACAGCATCTGCACGCTATCAAGTTTTCCTGGATCTCAGGCAGCACTTGGGCTCATCAGCTTCAGGGGGTGGTTTTCTACTGGGGTGACAGGGATGGGACGGGGGGGGGAGAGTGAGGAAAGGGGGAAGAAAGGGATTGAGTTCAGTGGAAGGAGAACTCTGATTTTTAGGAAGCCTTTTCACTGGCAGAGCATCACCATCAAGTTCTTGTTGCTTCGACATTCGATACAGGTTCATGAGTTCAGCAGGAAAACATGAAACCAGAAAGGGACAAATTCTGACCCCAAACAGGCAGAGAAAGCACTGGCCCAGCCCAGGGAGTGCTGTAATTTAGCAGCCAGACCACCCTATCGTTCCTAGAACAATAAAATAATCTTAACTTCTATAGGACTAAATCCCGAGCCCAGCATGGCTCTTTCCAATTGGTGACAGCAGAGTCAAGCCGTGTGGTTTGCAGCACCATCAGCTAGGGAGCTCTGAGTATCCTGCAACTATTAATTCAGAGGCAAAAGTCAACTGTGAGCAAGGGGACATTTCTTGCACTGTTTCACAGCTGGGGAAGCAGAAGCAGGGGTCAAACAGCACTCTGATTTCATGTGTGTTAAGCCAGGCTTTCCGCTGCTGCCAGACCTCACCTGAGCAATGCCATATTACAGCCCACAGAGCTTTGCCCAAGAAATCATGGCAATTGCAAGGGCAGATTCACCAAGCAACTGCACATGCCCACCCTTTGCTCAGCCTCCTGCCCCTGACTGGGCTCAAGAGCCAGCTGTCTGAAAGGACCATGCAAAAAGAAATGCCCTGGAAATGGTGTGCGTGGGACCATTTACCTGCAGGATGGTTCCCCCCCTGCTCTGGAATAAGACTTCAGCAAAGGAGGGCTTAATGCATGGGGCCATAAGGAAGGTGTGAACAAGGGCAACATTGCAATCAGTTGCAGCACTTCATCTGGCAAATTTGCCACAGCTTTGCCATGTTTGGTCATGGGTGACTTGAGTCCTCCACCTTGAAAGTCAAAGGTTTTTAGTCTTCTTTCATGAGGTCTATGTGGCCATACATGCATGCACGGGACCATCTCCTTTGGATTTCAGTTCAATGCTGATCTCAAATACATCTTTACCCAGAGAGGGAGACCATAAAGGTTCATCAGGACTAACCTGATGTTTTCTCTTCAACTGTTTTTAATCAGCTAATGTAGACAGACATTCTTGAGCGTATTTTAAAGAAATACTGATCTGAGTCAGATGAGTTGCAATCCTGAAGGTGCTCATCTCTCCCCACCAAAAAAGGTGGTGCTGACTAGCTCCACAGACATGTTTTTCTTGTAATCAACTCAGTTCAGAGATGAATCACATCTTAAGTTCCTGTAAGTTTTCGAAACATCTTCTTGGAGGAGAGAGATGGCCCCTGTGAGGTTAAGGCTCAGCCCCCAGCAGGCACCACAGATGCCTCTCGGGCACTGATCCCAGGGCACCAGCCTCTAGGACTTTAGGTCTCACTGGTTTTGCTGCTTATGAAACAGTTTTCTGGCACCGACAACCGGTACATCAGAGCAACAGCAAAATTGCACATATGGTGGTCTATGGAGATAAGCAAGGTCAGTTTTGAAGGGAGAGGAAATATCATCTGTAAAATAGGTTTGATTGGGGGTAGAAACACAGCCTCTTGGTCGTAACTCTGGATATTCCCAGAGAGCTGTACAAATGCTCATTTTCCCTCTTGCAACAAGTCCCACAGATGATAATCTGGCAGCAGCAGGGCTGGGTCCTTTATTCATGATCTTGTTACCTCTCCGTTTCAGTCAACCCTCACCTCTGAAGCGACAACCACAGAGTCCCAGACACAAATGATCTTGCCCAAACTCACTGGCGTGATGCATAAGACAGGGGTCAACTGCCCCTTTCCTCCACCCCGCAGCCACCCCCAGCTCCCAACCCACTCTCACTCCCAGTGAAAATACTCCACTTTCTGTAGCCCACGCGGTCACTCCAGCCCCAGCTGGTCAAATCCAAGAAAAAGATTTGTTTAAGCTTTTTCCAGCATACGTTTTACTGCAGACATTGCTTTTAATAAAGGCTGCACCACAATCCTTTTCATAATGGCACCAAGCAATCTAGCAATATCCTCATGCACTTAGAGAGTGAGTTAATGAAGGAATAGGTTAATTGAAATCGACTTCAGTATGGAGCACGAGCGGTTGAGCCGAAACGTGGCATAAAATAGAAATGAAAAGAAAACCCAGTTTCTCAACCCAGCCTGTAGCTTTCTGACCATACACGGAAAAGAATTATTATTTCTTCTTCGTCTTCTAATATGTTCGACAGTAAAACCACCAATAATATGAAAATAAATTACACCTGGGGCAACCTTATATTGCACTAACAGTCTGGCTCTGATTAGCCTTGCCTTTATCATGCATGCATCGTATTAGTCCGTTTCAAAGAATTCGTGGAGAAATTCATACTTCGACCTTAAAACAGAGAGTAAAAACACAGCTGAATTTAATTACCCGCTGACCGCATGCACTGGGTTAGGTAATAAAATATAGAAGCAGTAAGATATGTAATGCTTTATTAAGCTATCTCAGATACAAGAGCATGCCTGGCAATTATGCCTGAAGGCTACTGAAGGCTACTCAGAATCTCTCACGGACCACCCAAAGAGAGAGCTAAACAGAACCTGGTTCTCACTGCACGGCAAAGACATCCATAAATAATACAGCTATATGCAAGCGAAGTGCTTCCTTGCTCCTATCTGCCTTTAAATCCATATGTTTATCAAACACACATTGCCCTGGCATCAACCTATTCTCCTCAGCCTTGCTCGAGACATGGGTTTTTAACGCTTTCCCGGCACGCTCTTAAGCCCGGCTTAGGCCCCAAGTTTATGAATGTTTAAATAAAACAGTCAAAAATTAAATAAAGCCCAGAAATGGCTGGATGAGAAAGGAAAAGCTGAGCCTGCCTCCCCTCCTCATTCCTAAAAGGAAATCTTGGCAGCAATTAAAGTGGACGGGGAGACGGGAACCAGTTTGCAGACCCACTCCGCAGATAAATAAAATGTTTAGGAGCGCACAGCGCATGCTGGTGAGAGGGCTGGGAGGGAGGAGAGAGAACAAATCTTAATTCCAAAATTAACAATTTAAAGGACTCCAGTAATAGACACAAGCTGCAAATACTGGTCTGACCAGATCAGTGTGTTTCGGCAGTAATTTTTGAATTACTCTAACATCAGCTCTTTTTATATGTTTCATCCAACCTTACGCTGCCCATAACATGTAAACTTACAATAATAAAACAGAGCTATACAATGAATAACGAAAAGGTTGTGATAAACAGAGGGGAAAAAAAAAAGCCCATCAAAAGATACGTTGCCAGGGAATTGTACTAAATGGATAACCCAAGTTTATAAAGAGATTCACATTTTCAGGCTCTCATCCAGGCAAGGGGCCCAGGTTGTGGGTTTCCAGAGGAAAAGACAGTTGCCTGTCCCTCTGCTCCTGCGCCGTCCCCACCCCATGATGTTGCAGGGTGCCACCAAGAGCTGGCAACGCCAAATCACAGCAAAGCTTGGGGGCTGGGGGTGAGGCGGCAGGATCGGCACGGAGGCAGCAGAGCCAAGGGAAAGGTGCAAAAGGGATGAGATTTGCAAAGATCGAGGCAGATTCTCCGGCGGGAGGGGAATCTAAATCAAAACCTCACGTCCAAACTTTCCTGGTGACCACCCCTTTTTCTCTTCTTCCATTTCCCTTCTCAGTTGTTGTTGGCTTAGACTACAGACAATTTAGGGTAGGAACACTTTTGCGTGTGGCTGTGCCATCCCTGGAGACACCACACTTGGTTGGAGTCTGCAGGCTGTATATAAATATAATCACTGCCATAAGAATCAAATTAGAGAGGGATCCAATATTCACATCTAGCCCCTCTAACTCCTAACCAGCTGAACCCAACTCACAGATCCCAGAAAATTTCCACCTCTGGCAATCTTCTCCCCCATGCTTGCCATGTAGGTCCATTCCTCTTTTCCTGTGACGGGAAATCTATTTCTCTGTGTATTTAGGTTTGGGGTTTAGGGTTTTTTTTTCTTTTTAATAAGAGAATCAGTCCAAAGGAAAGGCCAAAATTTGAATCAAATCTTCCCAGAAAAAAAAAAAAAAGAAAGAAAAAAGAAATAACCAAAGAAAGAAAAACCAACCCCAAGTTTGGGTCATTTTTTCCTTTCTGACATTCCCTGGCTCTTGTTCATTTGTTACTCTTCTGCATTTCAAGCTATCTGGCCAGGATCAGAGGCAGACTTTCTTAAACATATTGTGGTGTGAAAGGCTGCTGTGGAAGGATTTCTGGCCACCACTCAGTGCAAGATGAGTTGGAAGTCTCCAAACAGAGCTGATTCTCAAAGACTTTCACAGCAACGCTGGAGGGGAAATAAAGAGCTCTGGAAAATGGGCATACTCACATCTCCAGGAGCTTGTGAACATTCATGGTAAAGGGGAACTGAGCAGCAGCTCCATCAAAGTGACACTTCTCTGGCTAGATCAGTATTTGCATGGATCATGTTTTGCTCTGCAATGCCCTTTAGCAGTGCTAGATAAGTCTTCCAGTTCATACCACACATTTCCCACCACGGAGCCCAACAGATAGAGACCACTCGAGTACCTTGCTTGCTGCTGATGGAGATGAGGACCCGGGGGTTTGGATCCCAAACCTTCTCTGTTCACACCAGAGTTTGAGATTTTCCTGGGGTGCTATATTTAACGTAGGTTTCCTGAAATCTGTCCCTAGCATTTCAGAGCGGGGGGTTTGGAGATAAAGAACAGAACCTTATATGCCAGATCAGGAATTCTCGCAGACAACGCCTGCACAGCGCGCCCTCACAACAGGCAGCGGGGGAGCCCTGCTCGATCACATTCTCTTTATAAACACTTGTTTATTTTATTATCTTTATTTGAAACAGATTATGCAGCAGAAGACTTCTGGAAAAATCTTTTCCATCTGACTACTATTTTTGGCATCATACTGTACAGGATAGAAATGTGCTTGCTTGCGTTTGTTTGTTTGTCTTCATCCCAAAGGCTGCAAACGGGGAGAAAGATGTATTAGAAGTAACTTCAGAGAAAGCCTGAGACTGCAATGTAAAGACAACCCAGGTGCAAATCAAAAGCCTTCACCTGGGGCCATCTGTAGGCCACATACAGCAAGACAGAATTAATCTTTGAGAATTCACTTTTGCCTCCATACTAGAGGTCCTTTCTGAGCTTTCCCTAGGAAAAGAGCTCAGGAAACCAAATACCAAACCCAACAATCTCCATGACCTTAAGAAGTGACTCCTGCTGTAAGGAGCAGAAGACAACTGTGATCCTCTGATGGGAACCAGAATTGAAGGGTGACAAAGACATCTCGAGAATGACTTCATTGTTATACTCGTACACTGCAAGAGAGCGTTCTATTGAATTAAAGGCATTAACACTTTTTCTAAAGAAATTACCCAAAACAGCCGTAAAGAACATAAAGATGATAGTTAACCTGTAAGATTCAGTTAAAAGCCCTGATTCACCTCTGATATCAGTGGTCAGTAAGTCACAAGTACTATGGGCAGAGGACACATACATTTCAAGAGAGGCTGGAGGAGTTTATGGATTATGTAATAAAATTAGTTGTAACAACACCAAAATACAACTACTCATTTCTCTGCACATGCAAAAAACCACCAAGGAAAATTAAGGGTGGGGGTCACTTCATATGAATTGATTGGTTATCTTTCTTCCTATCTTGATTACTGATAGTGGATTTTTTTTCCAGTTTACTGGTAATTTTCCCAGACATATACAATCTTTCCCTTTTGTTCCCCTATTCTGAACAGAAGTCAAAAGAAACAAAAGAGACAATTTTTAACAGAATTGGGAAAATATTGCTCAAAGTAGAAACCATCCATTGAACTTTGCTTTGAGAGGGAGCAAAGAAATTCTTTCCTGTCAAAAACATTTATACGGAGAAAACCCCAAAAACCTCAGGCTTTCCCTTCCCATGTATAACTGCTGAACCTGTCTTCATGATGTACAATTTCTTTATGGGACATGAACACACGCATTCGTAAGCCATCAACAAGGCTTTCACACAACCTGCAGCGCCCGTAACGTTTCTATAAAATTTTCACTTAAACATTATTCATTGATCTGCTTGTAAACTTCCCAAACAGCACGTCGCCTAATTAATCATTTTTATACTAGATGCAATTGTGTGTTTAAGCTGCAGAACGGTTTGCTGTGGCTAATCACATCCATGCACTGAGCAAAGACGGAGCTGTTTGACAATTGAATATGAAGCTTTAATTATTCTATTCAGAAACAAAGTTTTCATTAGAGAATCCCAGAGCAGCTGGTTACTGTAATGATATCCCTAGTGGAATTACAAACAGGATGAAAAGGGTTGGACAATGTTATTTGACTTACAGCATCGCGATGTTCATTTTGAAAGCCATGAAGAGTTGGACAAGATTCTTTAAGCTTTCTGTTGCTGATGCCAAAACTCAGCTGGAGTGTGTTTTCACGACACTCTCCACTTCCTATTGTTTTGCAAAGCGCTTTTTCCACCTTCTTGAAAGGACTCTGAAAACAATACACCTCTGAGAGCGAAGATTTTCTGCTAGGAGGAGCTACTGAGCTGAGCACAAACTAGATGTCCTCTCTGGATCCCTGTTGTCTATGACTGCATGGAAACAACCATGCATGTGGCTTTGCTCTCCCACCTCCAAACTCTTTTAGGGAGCAGATGTAACAGGAGAAGGTGCCACTACCATTAACACTACCAAATATGGCACATATTTCCCCTAGGTGCAACCCTACCTGAGTCATGCAAATGTGGATATTAACTGTTCAAAGATGTGGGTGCAGGGCCATGAGGAAGTCCTCGGTGTGAGTTGGACTAGCTCCAACCCCACATCACATACTGCCCTAATGGGTTTATGTCTAGTTGGGAGAGAGAGGAAGAGAGAAAGAAGAGTGGGACCACTGTGAAAGAAAAACCCCTTACTCCTTACTCTACTCCTTTGCTGTGCTGGGGGTGACCATAAGAAGCTGGGACAGGAAGGAAAAGAAACTAGACAACCTCCCAGTCAATTACATTCAAATTCAGGACTTCCAGCAAGGTACTGCAGCTTTCAGAGGAACCTTCCCAATGCCATCATAGGCACTCTTCCCTATAATAAATTCACCTCAGCCTGTCCCAGTCTCTCCCTTTATAGCAAAGGTGTAAAAAATGAAGTTCTTGACTCGCTGAATACGTGCCCATTCTTCTGACGGCTGGGAGAAGGGAGGAGGTTAGAGGGTCAGTGCAACAACATAAAGTGTCACGCAAGATCCTTTTTCCTGCAAAAAAAGCCCTTTCCTCTGCATAGCCCCCCTCAAGCCATACGTGCTTGAATTAGGCCCTGAAATATAACATCTCTATTGAATTCTCTCCTCCCTTGCTGCTCTCCCTCCGGGATTTCCCTAACCAGTTCAGGCTGCGGAGGTAAAAATCCAAAGCCTATTAGTAACATCCCAAATGTAAGCCCACCACGAGAAGAAAAAAAGAAAAAAAAAAGAGGGAAGGAAAAAAAAAAGCTCATGAAGACATATATCCTGCTGAGCCACCAGAGAAGCTCCAGGAACATCAAACACAGAACCAACTCCAGTGAGTTCTGATGTGGTTTCAATTTTGGATTCTGTCATTGGGAAAGTAATCAGGTCAATCAGAAATGTGGTGGAAACCCAGCTGAGAACATGAATTACTGCACATTCTGGACCACCCAAGACCAGAAAAGGAAAAAAAAAAAAAAGCCCTATATCTTAGTAATACCATAGCTTTTATCATTAGGGCTAGAATTATAGTTGCAGTGAAACTATGGAAACAATACAGGCTTGTAAATGCTTCCCATTGAAATCTACATTTATTTTTTAGTGTGTGTGTCCTATTGCCATATAAAACTACTGAGAAAGTTCAGCTAGGGCTGAGGGCTGGGGGTCACATCCTCAACGGATGCAAATGTGGAACAGCTCCAGTGCTGGGAGGATTCAGCCCTTTGTTGAATTAAATTCCAACTAGAGACTGAATTATTTTTTTTCTCCCTCAGTTTACAGAAAAATCTATTTGGGGCATTTGTGTAAGTAAGTGGATGTGATTTCTTTTTCAAGGATGTTTGGAAATGAGAAACTGAAGAGGTCTCTCACAAGATTTGTTAGTGTCCCTTTTTTTTCCCCCTTAAGCAGCTGTGAAAATAGTCTAGCTGGAGCAAACATGTGGATTAAAATGGAGATATTTCACAAGCACAACCCTCTGTAGCCAGGCTCCGCTCACCATTCCCTTTCCACAAGTCTCACTGAATTCCCTAGAGCATGATAGAGAAAAAGGGAACAAGTGAAGGAGAAAACTCCTTCTAGGCAATACAAAAGGCTTGGGTAAGGCCTGCAAACACTCTCTACCACATACAGGTTTGTTGTAATCTCATAAAATAACTGGCCCACCCTCCAGGTGAGGTGAAATGAGAACATTCCCTCTCTGCTGTAAAGGAGCCAGCTGTGAAACCAGCCCAGCTGAGGCTAGAAGCACTTGGAGAATAAGGAACAGGAGATAACTTAAATGCAAGGGGTAAGTCAAAACCCAGGTCCCAGGGAGCCAGATTTCAGGCATTAACATCAGCCACAGAAGTCTGAGACTGTCACTTTCAATTTGGTCTCCACAAAAAGAGGCCAAGGTATGCAATCTGGACAGCACGTGGAGCTACACAAGCCAAAAAACAGAGTTCCCATTTCACCCTTTTCAATTAAATCCAAAGAGGAACCAAAAACTTTTTTATGTTGAGGGTGATCAAGCACTGGAGCAGGTTGACCAGAAAGATTACAGTCTCCATCCTGAAGGCACTTCACACCCAGCTGGGCAGCGTTCTGAGCACCCTGCTCTAGGGTACCCTGCTTCAAGCAGGGTAGTTAGAATAGATGATCTCCAGAAGTACCTTCCAACCTCAACTGTTCTGTGTGAAGACTTTGCTTTGGTGCCACCTCTGCCTCAAAGAGGCTGAAGAGCTCCCTCCGCTTGAGGACATGGCCAAGAAAATTCTTTGAGAGCAGAGACTGGCCAGCAAGCAGCCTCCAGACTGCGTGGATGAGCAGTGAAATGCTAATCCCCTTCTCCACAAAATTAATAGCACAGAACCCGGAACACTGCAGCCTACAGCTAGATGCAGCTTGCAGAGCTCTGAGGACTGGAACATGTGGAAAAATTCTTTTTTCTTTTTTTGTCTATCTGTTTTTAGACAGGAGTGTGAGGAACTGAGTAGCAGGGTCATACTCTCTTCCTCCTGTGGTCAGCCTCAATCTAAACACTGGCCACAGTGGAGTCCAAAGCACGTTCTGCTATGGTAATAAAAAGATCATGGTCATTTCAAAAGCAATTAAGCCCTCGTAATCAATTGTGCTTTTACCACAACCATCCTTGCCCTTGAAGCACACACCCGAGTGGAAAGGAATTGATGGATGTTTTCACATGCCCTGCATGCCAGTCTAAAAGCTTCTCTTTCTATTTCTGGCTAGTCAGATCCCAAAAATCTTCCAAAACCGAAACATTATAAAATCAAATCCCTAAGAGCAGACTGCTTTTACTGCCTCATCACTGTCAGAAAATGAGAGGGAGAAGGCCACAGTGGTTCTGGTCATTCATAGCAAGGATGTTATCATCAGGAGAGGATTATGGCCCTGTGGCTTGGATCAACCAGTAAAATTGGGCTCTGATCGCAGGGCAAATCCCATCAAGATGTGCTATCCTCCTTTCACGTGGGCGGTGCATGCAAGTGACTGCCATCTCAGATGGTATCTTCGCAGTCACTCCCAGGCAAATGGAAGCATATTCTGCCCATGCTCGATGCTGAGCAGATGCTCTGCAATATTGTGCTGAGTCAGTGATAGTTCACAAGATCTCTCCAGTCAGACTTGGCCAACTCTCTGACATCTGTCTATAAAGCACCAGGTAAACAAGACTTTGGTTTCACTTCAGTTCTGCTACATTCACTCTTCAGTCCTGAAAACTAAGCATTATAAATCTGGCAAAAACCATCCCACCACCTACACTGCAGTCCCTTGGCAGAGAGAGGATCCTTGTTTTCTTACCCATGACATGGCAGGTGCTAAGCAGAACTTTACAAACAGATAACCTTCTACCCCAGAAGCCAAGAAGCTCCTTGCTGAACAGGTTCCATGACCAATAAAAATCTGCTGAACTGGGCTGAAGTTAGAATATTGGCATCAAGAGTGGATCAAGGAATGTTTGTGTCCTTCTGTAAGAAGAAAGAGAAGAATATACCTTCCAGGTGTCTTTGTTCTCCTGTCTTACTCCCTTTTGCAGGCCCGTGAGATACCCACCTATAAGAGTCAATTTAATGGGTCACATTCCATCATCCCAGGTGGTAAGGAAAGAATTATAGAGCAATGAGTCCAGGACAAAGCCCTCAAGATCCCCCAACCGGTAGGATCAAAGTTTGACAATGAAATTATGATAATCACTCCCTAGGTATTATCTCAAGCCAGCCTTACAGCCATGTTAGAGAAGATTCGTCTCAGCCAGGCTTCCCTAGCTCAGCTGCAAGGCAACAAAACTGTTTTCTTTCAAATACTTTTGAAAAGGACAGTCAATACAATCATAGTCTTAGCCTTAAATTACTATATATACATATATGCATATGTATCTAAATAAAACAAACAGAGAGGAAACAAAAGTTTGCTGGCAGTCTGAGGCTTCCCTCTGACCAGATGTACCCACTTCATTTTCAGTAAAATTCCATGGAAGCCACTGGCATCCCAGTAGGATGTGCTAGGCACATACTAACTTGCTAAAATAACAAGGAAGGTTTGCATTCATTCTGCTGTAATCTATCACTTCTCACTTCTACTTTTTTTTATAGTCACTATAGTATCAAGCAAAACATGACAGTATGGAGACTCAGGGTCACAGGCCAGCTTGCTCCTTTTCAGCATCCTCAACCTGCTGTGCTGGGTCCCCTTACACTCAGCTCACATGACTGGAAATTTCTTGGCTTAACAAGATTGCCATCCTGACCTTTAGTACTTCTCCTCTGTTGCCTTCTCCCCAAGGTGGGATCTCACAGCCATGAGAGTCCTCACAGCCAGTGTGATGAGTTGCTTGGCTCCCAAAAGACAGAGTACATCCTTCCCCTGACAAGTGGATGCTTTGAGACACAATGTTGCAAAGTTCTTCATTTGAATGGACAAGCTTTAAAAACCTAAGCATTAGCTTAATGTTTGCAATAACCTTCTGCCTCCTTTTGGTTTTATTTCGGCTTGAACGGCAGCTACACCAAAAGAGATATGCACCATCCACAATGAAAACTGATTGCTATATTATAAACAAAAGGGCCTGGAGATAAGCCTGACTCAAAGGTCCAGTTCTAGACACTCCTAAATTTTTTGTGAAACCTCCTCAGGAAGCCACATCCCAACCCCATACTTTGCTTTTGACCTCTGCTCCCCTGTGACGAGTGGGGGACACAAGCAGAACATCAGCTAAGTGCAAAGCAGAGCTGGCTGCCCTTGTGAAGTGTCTCTGCCTAGGACTCTGTCATCTCCTCCCACTCATTCATGCCCTCCATACTGCAGCCTCATCATCCCAGACCCCTAATCACTTGATGTACACGCTGTCCATAAATTAGGAGACATCACAGTGTTATTTGGGGCACTGAACAAGATTACTGTGCAATTACACCAATGAGCCACCTTTATCTCTGGGCTTGAAATCATGCCTTTACTTAAAACACTTTAAATCAATAAAATTATACCGTAGCCATCGACAGTACATACAGTTTTGCTTACTGGAATGACCCCCATTACGTTCAACGGGAGATATGTTTCTGCTTGATTCAAGCACAGCAAACACAGACTTCAAGTAATGGCAAATGTCAAGTGGTTTCAGGAGGAAATAATTATAAATCATTCATGACACCCTGCTATGTCCTAGCTGTTAGTTGGCTTATTCCTCCTGATTAGTGCGAATTTGCATACAACTCAGACCAGTGCAGCAATGATGGAGCCTCCCCCAGAGAAAGGAAGGTACCCTGAAGCACAAAGGCAGACAGGTGGGCTACGATGGGAGAGGTGCATAAAATCTTGAGTAGCATAGAGAATGTACATAGGAAATGATCAAACCATCTCTTCCTACTTAATAATCATCAGAGGGAACCCACAGGAAGAAGAATAAACAGAAAACAGAGGAATGTCATTCTCCACATGGTACGTAGTGAAGCTGTGCGACTCCCTGCTGCAAGAGGCTGCCTATACAAAACATGTTGATGGGCTTCAAGTTTGTCTCCTAAACAAAGGGCCAAGGGCAGTCAGTGGGGAAAGTGGGGGTGGAGGGCTGGGCTTCTTCTCCACAACAGCAGAGAAAATGGATACACGCAGGTGTCACCATAGCCTGGATTCAGGCTGCTTGAGGGCAGCAAGCAAATTAGCTCCCAAGTCTGGATGCGATGGAAAGTGAGAACCAGCCCCCGGGAGGATGCAGCTGACTGCAGCGCTGCCACAGTGATGGCAGGTGGAGGACCTGCTCCTCAGGAAGCATCCTACAGCCCCAAAGCCACACCTGTGACATAGGACTGGGTCAGGCACTTCCAATGGAGAGAGTGAGGAATCCAACCCCACCTTGAGTAACTTAAACTCCCTCTATAGCCTTATTACACTGTCCCAGGAGACACAGGAAATTTTCACACAGCTCTGAGTCAATGGGGATTGTCTGACAGTGACAGAGCCCTGATTTAACAGGGTGCTAATTAGCTTCATGCATTTCAAGTCAGGCAAACACTGAGCATCCCTGTTGAACCAGGGCCTACACACAGCATTGAGATAGCTTAAGCCTGGAGAAGTAGGCTGGAAACATCTAACAACAAGAGGATTTCCCATGATAAATCTGGTACTTCCTGCTTCTGGCTGTGCTGGGTTTACCACACAAATAGTCTTTCTCACAGTCCTTCGGCGCTTCTCATTCCATTCTCAGCTGGGCTCCAGACGCACAGAGGTGCGGGGAAAGGAAAATAATGAGACAAAGTTGGGATAGGCAAACCTCGTGGTGCTGGAGGCTTTTCAAGGCTCTCAGATACTTTGGTGGGTTTGCAAACTGGGATAAGATTGTGAACCACTTTTTTTACCCTGTAATTTAAAATGTATGCTCTCCCTCGTGTACCACCGAGGGTGGCTCAGTTATTAAAGGCACAAACAAATTTATTTTTTCTGGGAGACTCGACTATGCCCGGGGAAGTGAAGAAACCTGGACCACCTACCATAAGCTGGGCAGTCAGAGAATTTTGCACATAGTCCGTACCCTGTGTTTTCTTCCCATGCTTGTGCTCCCACTCTGGTGCCCATCTGCCATCACAGCATCCCCATAGTCGCTCTGTGCAAACATTCCTTGTTTTCAAAAACAGAGACGATCCTAAAGTTGTAACACTCACACCCAAATCTGGAAATGATCTCAATTTTCCCCAAAGTCTGGCATCTCATTTCAGGTCCACTGTACAGAATGACCAGAGAGCACTGCCCAAATTAGACCCTTGATGTAAGCTTGAGCCTCACAGAGCGCCGCCAGTGGTTTTGGCACTGTTTCCCAGTTCAAATTCATCTTCTGCCTTTGCTGTTCTCTGCTACAAAAGATTTCTCTCTATCCTTTTATACAGCTGCATCCATACAAATTTCATCCCTTAAGCCTGCACCAAATTCACCTCAAATGATTCCTTTTCTTCCTTTGTCTGTAATTCATCCAATGTTTTTCAATAGCAGGGATTGTCCCTGTCCTATTAACTCTTCTCATAAGCACAGCCTCTCACTTTTTCCCACAGTCCAGTCCTTCAAGCTTTTTAACATGATCTGCTGTTCTATAAAACCTGACTTACTGGTATCTTTGTACAAGATCGAGGTGTCAGTGCTTGTTGTACTCATGCATGCAGAAGGCTCCACTCTAAGCTCAGTGATGGGAGGTCTTAAAATGGCTATTTTATTCCCTGCCTTCGGCACTGTGTTAAGGACTTGGATTTCATCTGCTGTTCGCCATCACCTTAAGGTTACTTTCAGACATATTGGGTTTCCAGGTTCCCCCTCATCTCTAATCGCACAAACTAAGATTGCTTTCAATTTTAATTTCCTTCCTTTGACGGTTTCATCCCAATTGTAACACGACTTGAACATAGGTTGGTTTTTTGTTTTTTAGTCTTCCTCGGAACATCTCTGCTGACCAGTTACTGATTTATTTAACCCATATTCAAGATATACATTCACAATAGCTAAGAAAGTGAGACTAAATCATTGAACGTTCATTAGAAACAGATCAAGAAGAGACTACATTGATGTCCCTCTGACTGCCGCTTATAGCCTCACATCTGGCCAGTAAGTGCCTCTATAAATCAAATATGGCATAAAAGGATGAGGAAAGCTGTAGGGCTGCAGCAGGCAAACACTGTGTCTGCTCCACCACAGTTTATCTCAAAGGAGTCTGAACACAGCCAAGCTAGCACCAGCTTTGTTGAGTTTCTGCTGGTCCAAGTATCTCCTTGCCTTTTTCACATCACTCTCCCCATCTGCATCCCTTCAGATGACCCCTCTCTGCCGCTTCCCAAACTTGCAGTCTCAGACACATCAGTTCTTCCGAGATCTTCATTGTCTGCAGCATTGCTTTGAACAGCATGAGAAAGCCTAACATGGGGCTGGACATCCCATCACAACAACCCCTTGAAACATGCAGTGTCCACCTCTCTGACCATGTGGCCTGAATGGAGATCTAGCGTTTGTTTTGTCCGACACCATCAGACCGTGTGGCAGGCTGAAATAAAGGATTAACTCCTGGCCTTAGGTTACACATTTTGCTATCTCATGTTATGGCTATAAATTCTTTACCTATAGACAGATAGCTATCAAGTTAAACTGGGTGCTTACTCCCTCTTCGCTGTAAAATTTTTTATGTATTTTATTAGAGAGAGAAATCTCTTCACTCATACCCTTTTGATGGGCATTAACACATTTTATGACTGTATTCTAGATTTTGCACTAGTGTAACCCAGACCAGATTTGAACAACTGTATTTCCAGAGGCTTTTTGTTTATCTGTACTTTGATTTTTTTCTTAAAGAGACAGGACACTGAAGTACAACGAAAATTGATTTTTCATTTTTAGCTGTAACTTATATGAGTTCAGGCCAAGTCAGAGCATTTAAAAAGGGCATAAAACCTTCTGCCTCAGTTTCCCTGCACACAAGTCTCTTGAAAATTATTGGCCTAAAAATGTCTTTCTGATCTAAGGAGTGTTGTTTTGGGGGTTTTTTATTTTGTGGAAAATCCTGTTATCTCCTTGATCATTCTGCTAATGTTTTCTCCTGTTCATCCCCACCAAATTTAAGCATTTTTGGTTCTTTTCCAAGCAGCTTCACACTCCAATCAATTGTGCTGCTTGTCCCTGTTAGCAGGGGACCCGACAACCATGCACGGCTGTATTTGTTCTCATGGAGTGCTTCACCACTACTATGTCACTTCAGAGAGGGTGTGATGGACTCAGGGATGAGCTGGCTGCCTGACCAGGACTATAGTTCCTTGCAAATACAGTCCCTGAGCCTCATATTATGTCAGCAATTGCAAATTCATGAGCATTTGGGAGCTCTTTGACGACAGCTGAGAGTTTCTGTGCAGACCTGGGAAGTCAGAGAGCTACATCAAGGCCATAAAATAAAATTAAAAGCTGGCCTTAAGATAATAAAAAATAAAAACTAATTATATCAACTGTTTTATTGAAACAGTGACCTGTCAGAAACAGCAATTTCATTTGTTTTATCGCATTAAAATGCAATAAAAGCATTTCTCCTTTCCACTTGCCCTATCCTGGATCTGTGTTTGCCCACCCGACTGCTGCCCCTGCATTGGACCTGAACAGCCAGGACACAACCAACGAGAGGAAGGTCCGTCCTTCTGAGGCTGCCCAGGGACCCAGGACCAACAGCCTTCAGTACAGCCTGACAAAAGCAAAACCAGAACAGGAGGGGAAACTGGCTGCAGGCAAAAAAAACATTTGCCGAATGCCACCCAATGGGCCTGGGCAAAGAAGGAAAGGCAACTGGTAGCCCAGAGCCCTCTGTAATCCAAAATCTCAGGGCTTCCATAAGCATCGTGCAAACAGATTTGCAGCCCCTGCAGAGACTGAGCGCAGCAGTACGTAGGAGTAGGGAGCCTTTGGAGGAGTCACAGTCTGATTCACTGGACATCATTTCAGGATCAAGTTTGTGTCAGAACAACGTGGTCCAGGCAAATTTGTGGAGAGTTTAGTTTGTTCCATCGCCTCACAGAAGAGGCAGAAAAAGAAGGAAACTTCCATGCTCCTACTGATTAACCACAGTGCAAACTTCATAAACGTGCTCCTGACCTCCACCACAACGCGCAGACTTGAGTCATTCCAATAAAAGAGGAAATGACACTTTGCCACAACATTACTAAGTCCACATCCCATAAAACCATTCAGGGAATGGGGCCGGGGGGTGGAGGGGAGCGAAGAAAAGAAAGAGAGAGAAGCAATGGTAAAGCCAGGCAATTATCTGTTATTAACCCAGTCCTTAGTGGCATCACATTGCTCCTAAAAATAATGACAGAGCAACAAAGCTTGTTTGCATCTCCAGTGTCCTTTGTGGCTTCCTCATTATTCTAATGAGCTGCTGGAAAAAGCGCTTTGGTTCCATCCCCGTCGGTTATTTCACTGATCACCCTGCTTTCATTTCCACCTGGCACCGCAAAATGTTTTACAATTAACACTTTGATCCTTTCTTTTTCTTTCCTTTTTCTTTTTTTTTTTTTTTTAACCCAGGAACAAATGCAGACATCCACTTTGGGAAGAACCGAAAAATCTCATGGATGAGGCTGCGCCCGTAATTTGCGCGTGACGCATGCTGGGTTTGCTCAGACTTCGGGGCGAGCAGGCTGGGCATAGCTGGCAGAGCCACAAAACGTACGCCTTTGCTTGTGTGACGCCGCTCCCCGGCGGCTGGTACCAAAAAGAAACCAGGAACAGTTGAAGAATAAATAGATCAGCATAACATCTGCCACGTGGGCTCAGGAGCAAAATAGGGAAGGGATGGAGGAGGGCAGCGATGCAGCCATCGCATGAGCAAACGCTGTAACTTGGTGGGGGGGGTTTCTGTCACAGTGAGTCACGTCACTCTTTTCCAGTCACAGTCTGCCTTTTCTCATGTGAAGGAAAAAAAAAAAAGAAGAAAAATCTTATTTGTGTCAACAAGCTTTCCTTGCCACCTTTTATTCCACTCCTTCAGAGCCACTATTCAAATTGTTTAAAGCTTCAAACAAGCTGAGATGGAGCAGGGCTTCTCCCCTTCCCCTCGTCCTCCTGCTCACCTCTCGGGTGCCCCAGACAGAGAGGGTCTCTGCCCAGGGTCATCCTTTAGCTGGAAAACCGGGCCATGGTGGGTACCGTAAGTTAAATACTGCTGCGGATTTAGAGGACAGGAATAACAAACTGCTGGGGGGGATGGAGCTCACAGCACGAAGAGGGCCATTGCAGTGCAACACATGGACAGACACACCTCACCCTCCACCAGCCAAAGCCAGCGGACAGGACTTATGCACTTCAAAGGTCTGAATATTAGCTCTTGCTGAAATTTGGGCAAATGCATTTTTTGTCCTTTCATCAAACAGTATTTTCTCAACTGAATTGCTTCCTCTTCCACAGAAGTGCTATTTTACCTTGGGTTTACATTTCAAAATACCTTTGGAAAAGATACCAAAATAGCTACAGAAAGATTTTGCACACACCAAACCTCCAAGTTTTAAGATAAACTGGGGGGGGGGGGGGGGGGGGGGGGGGGGGGGGGAAGGGGTATATTGTTTTGCTTTTAGCAAAGAAAATAATTTTAGCCCCTCTAGAAAGCATTTGAAAACAATTTTATCCTTTTTTTGTTGTTGTTAGGAAAACAGATTTCTGGCTAACAGAAATATATTTCTAATAATATTTCTATTTCTAATATATTAGATCTCATCATAAAAGTATTGAAAAAGGACATTTTTATCAAAGTTAAATCTTCCTCTGCAAACTTGGTGATTTATATGGAATTTTTACCAAAAGAGGGGAGGAAAATCCAAAGGAAAGCATTTCTATAACATCCTTACATTTTTGGGTTTTGCAGTTACAATATTTGTTATTTCAAAAGAATATTGGATGTTATTAAAAAAACCAAATGTGAACATCAAGATTAAATGCTTCAGACTGTCTAAACGAAAGCACTCACAGTTTTGAAAATTTAGTTGCATTGGAAAATCCACATTTTCTCTCTCTGGGGTCAATTTTCAATTTCAAAATGTTGATTCCTTACCATTTTGTTAAGAAAAATGTTGATTCTTCCAACGCTTAAGTTTGAGCATAACTTTACTGCAGTTGTATTTGAATGAGGATATATACGAGGGTAAACTCATGCACACATACGAGTGTCGACAGGATCAGGGCTTCTGGTAACTTGCTGACACTCAGTACAACCTATAATGCTGTACAATGCTGGCTTTATGTACACCAGACTTTGACCTTATTCATCAAAATACCCTTCTGACTTTGCTCCAAGGGCTTTTATGTTCTCTGAAAACAATAAAAATTCCCTTTTATGACATTACAACTTTAATTTCAAAGTGTGATGCGTGAATATGGTGTTGTTCTCCTTATTAAGGCACAACGAGCTTGTATGCCGCGGCTCAAATTATTTTTACTCGGGGTTTACATAACCCTGATACAACAACAAGCAGATTGGGGTCCAAAGTGCAAACCCAGGGCACACGCAATCTAAAACCCCACCTTCCAAAATGGACGATGACTTTGACCTCTGCAGCTATAACCCATGGGGAGCAATTCTTACACTGCGATGACTTCTCTGCACAGCAAAATGACCGGCTCTGCAGCACGAGGAACTCTTCCACCAGTCCTCAGATCCTGGAGTCACGGGAATGCAGACACCTCCCTTTCGCTTCTTTTCAAACATGATTTTCTAGAACTCATGGATGCAATGAAGCCTTTGAAATACAATAGCCTAGCGGTGCAAGTGCAACTGATGGCAAAGTGACTTTTGGGGTGAAGAGGTGATGCTGATCTCTAAATTCCCAGTCACCAGGGAAGAAAGAGCGAGCCCGTGGCTCTGTTAAACCCAGTCCAAAGCTTTGGCTCCTTTAATTTTAACACAGATTTACTGATGGGGGCTATTTATTCCCCCCTTCCCCAAAAAAAGATGCTAATAAAAAAAAATATTGCCATTATGAAAAAACACACATATATAAAGCTACATAGATGTTCTAGCTCAAATTTTAAACATGCTAACCTCCTCGGCATGAGTTTGAACAATGCCGATTCAGTTCCAAGGCCGAAGTTGTGTTAGTAATGCCTTACTGGCACCGCTCTCGAGCCTACCTTCCTCACAACTGGCAAAAAGGATGCTTCCGCTGGGATAATTTATACCAGTTTCCCTAAGGAAATCCACTGTAACAGCAAAAGTGCTGTTTTGCCAGGATAAGCTATAACATTTACGCAGCATTTGCCAACATATATATATATATATTTTAAAAATTTTATGAAAAGCCATGCCTCTCTGCAATGCTGTTCCACTGACAATGATTCTTTGCACAGATTTGGCTTGGAGTGCCAAGTGGAGATACAAAAGGCATTATTATATGAGACTGGGGACTGGCTCCAAGCTCTGTAGAAGTAATTGAAAATAGGAAATGCTGAAAATCAAACTCAAAGCATGTACACAATCCAGGAAAATGTTGCAAACCACTTCTTTGAACAATGGAAGTAACTCAGTTCTGAACTAGGTCCTCAGCTGGTGTGACTGGCATAGCTCCACCAAGTTCAGCTATGGTATATTGCTGTGAACACAGCCCTGAAAATTTCCCATTTTGGGGGTTTCTTGTGAAATCTGGATGAAGACTACCTGCCATCTCTGGGCACTCCTACAGTGTGTTCAACTGCGACCAAAAAAAAAAAATTCAAGCCTCCTAGGACCTCAAATATGATGAAATGAAATCAAAGACAGAAATGTGACTCCAAAGAGGGCATCTCTTTCTATGTGAGGATGTCCTTTGGTTCGGTGTGAGCAAAGAAAAAAAGAACAAGAGAAAGAATGAGGGGTAAAGATGGAAGAAAGCAGCCAAGGAGGGGACAGATGGTGGACAAATTCAGAGGGAGGGAGGAGATGGGAGCAAAAAAAAAAAAGGGTGAAGAAAAGGCAGATTAAGAAATAGGAATCAGAGGTGGAGAAGAGGGAAGGGGAGGGATGGGCAGTGATAAAAGGAACAGGGTTAAAATGAGCAAACAGAGAAGGCATAAAGAGAAGGGTTCGGGTTAAAGGAGCAATTGCCCTCTGGCAAACATACTGCGGTGTAAATGGAAACACGTATGTCAACAAGGAGCGTCCTGAGGTGGGCTGGAGAGGAAATAGCTTACATGACATGAGCTTCTGCTAGGAATTGCCACAGCCTTCTCCCTCCACTCCCCCACCCCCACCCCAAGTCACCCCTTTCTGCAGATGCTGATGCCCCCACGTAAAGCAAAGCACCATCAGAGGGTTCGCTGAACACAGCCATGACTGCACCTCCACCCAGCACCACTGGTGGTGGGCATAAGCTCACAGCTATTCACAGCTACAGCTGTTACCTGGCTTCACCCAGCTCAGAGCAAGCTGCACCACAGCTCCTCAAGATATAAATACACATGACATTTTCACAGGTAGTTTCACACACTCTTGAACTTGAAAAAAAGCTTCAGAAATAGCTGATAAGGACACATGAAGGTCTGTAGAGCTCTTAAAGCTGAGTCCAGCACCTGAGCTTGAGTCCTCCAGGAGTCCTGGCCAGTGCTCAAGACCAGAATTATTAATTTCACTGCTTAAATTGCATCAGTCAGGACCCAAGTCCCTCAGAAGCATCTTTTCCTGGAAGCTAAACTCACATAAACCACTTTTGCAATTCCAGCCAGCCTTTTACATGATCCAGCCATCCAATTGCACCTTCAGACTTTTTCCAGAACATTGCTGGTGCTTTTGGTCTTCCTCTTCCTTTAGGAGAGAGCTGAGGGAGGATGGCAGCGAGACAACAAAAAGAACCATGATGATCTTCCATAAACAAGGGGAAAATCCCATGATAAAGGAAAAGGATCCAGCAAAGAGCTATCTGCAGAGGCTACCATTACTGCTGCCCAAGCCTTTGTACAGTTGCTTGAAGGTTTCTACACTTTTTTGGACATATCTGGTTGGGATGCCATACACTCAGGAAGGCCTATTCCATAAGCATTGCCTATTACACCAAAATCTCCAGATAGTCTGTGCATGCACAACAGGGATATGCTTCCTTGCGGCATTAGACCTTAACTGCCCAGGGTTTCCACGGGACTCAAGATTTGCCAAGAGAAGCATCCTGGGTAAAGAAACTCTTTTTTCTATGCTAAGGATTCAGCCTCTTTGGCTAATGGGATTTGTGTATACTGGTTTCTCTGGCCGGCAGCCCAGAGCGAAATCACCTAGTATTAATGCTCAGATGCCTTTTTCATGCCCAGCAGCATATAACACAAGTCTAGGGCACAGCTCAACCAAAAGCGTGCCTGGGTCACTGAGCACCTTAGTGATACCTTATTGCAGTGCAGCCACTTCTGCTCCTGCCTGACAACAGCCCATGTCAACAGGAACGCTTTTATCCGGTGTTAGTACAGCCATAAGCAGGGTGTTACACCACCTGAAAGACCCAGTAGGGCTGCAGAGGCAATGTATTGGTATATTCGAGCTCTTAGACTACTACAAAGTTAATCTGTGCGCCATCAAGGTACTGATAGCAGATCTATTAACTGTTAAGCATGTTACTGTGAAGCTGACACATGGTAGCTTCCACAGTGCTAAGCTCCTTACGAGAACACGTTTAATACACAGCACATCACATGTTGTAAGAGGCGGCTCCCAACAACCATTCATCTTTCTTCACTTCTGCTGTTGTGACTTCCCTTTGAAGTGTTAAGAAACACTTTTCAGATATCCTCCGTCACTTTGTCAAGTACAGATCACTACACGTGTTACCAGGATCATTAGTGCGTCTATACAAAGACCTTTTGTCTATTAAAAAAAAATAATGAAGTGTGCAGAATCCAACTCTTTGCATTAAGTCATGCATAAGATGACACAGGGATGAAGGGCTTCCTATAGCTATAAACTCAGAAGACAGATGAAAGTTCAATCACAAACACTGAATCTTTTTGACATTTAAACATTTCTACTCCAGAACACATGACAATCCTTCAAACAACCATGTTGTTTTATTTTTACAAGGACACCAATTAGCCTGTGTTGTTTAGATTGGTAATACTTGCAATGTATAAACTTTCTAGCACATGGCAAGTGAAAACAAATAACTCCCATCAGATATGCATTTTCTATGTCAAAAGGGCGAAGGAAAATTAAGTGGCATTTCTGTAATAAACTGCCTCTAGACTTCCATCCCAGAATCTGGAGAACCATTCAAAGGTAGAAGCAGAAATGTACATACTGACCCAAAAATAATTCTCCAGTGGGTACTTTCTCCCAGTGAGTAGCGTTGTTGTAGCTACGATGGTCTGAAAATAGAGAGACAAAGTCTCTAGATGATAACCTTTTCCTGGATCAGCTGATACAGGTAAAGAGAACAGGCTTTGGGCACACAGAGTTTTCTTAATTCTGTTCACATGAAGGGCATCTTTCCTTGCACAGCCTTGATGCCAACTCTTGTACCTCTGGAATGACTGAGCTTTTCCAACAGTTTTTTCTTGCTTCTCTTTGTGCTACCAACTGCCCAGCCTCTCCTGAGAGGGTAGCCTAGAAGTTCAGGAGACCTGGGTTCAATTCCCTTTTTGTCACAAGCTGCTTGCAAAGCTACGTGACGTCTCTAAACACCTCTTTCTCCATCATCTGTAAAGCAGGCTGCATGCCCCCTCAGCCAGGTAGGGGGGAGCAGGGAGGCAGCAGTGCGAGATCCAGCTGAAACCAATCTGCAGCGGTGCAAGCAGCACAACTGGAGATAGGACTCTTCTCATGTATAATGAGAGCTCTAAAATAATGTACCTGGACCACTATATTCTCCCAGACCACAGCACGAGCTGTCTCAGCTACCTGTGGTACTCTTCTGCTCAAGACGCAGATGCCTCACCAGGCTGCTGAGGGAGCCAGAGGAGAGGAACAGAACAAGATGCCTGGAGGGGGAGTAATTCACAATTCCTGTGGCTTTATGTGACTGTCTCACTCCTGAAGTGTCATCCTACTGCTCTAGAACTCATTGACTTAAATGCATTGTTGCACCAACATGCAAGCACATATCTCCTTCCTGCACGCACCACAAAGAAATAATTTCCTTTTAAGTCAGAGAGAATAATCTAATTCTTCAGGGAAAGACCAGCAGTATTGGATTTTAAGGCAACAGATATGTCAGAAACCTCTATGAAAGGGGAGCTAGAGAGCTGGGTAGCCACTGAATAACCAAAGAGTCTACCAGTCACAAGCAATCTATACAGGTCATTTGTAAATAGCCCGTTTTCTGAGCGCAAGACATTGGTCTCCTTTTAGAAAATGTAAATGTGTTGTGCTACAGAACTGTTTCAAAGACAGATGCAGAGAGCTGTTTGTTCAGTGTTCTTAATCCAAACAAACAGTTGCATACTCTTACCTACAACATAAGTCTCTCATCTTAAGACTCTGGCCAAGAAAAATATTTTCCTAGCTAGTTTGTTATGAAAATGTTTGAATAAAAGAAGCAACATCAATAACTTATGTAAAAACTTCAACCTCTAATCAGCTGAGCTTTAATAAGGTTTGAGATAACAGCACACGCATTTTGCCAAGGATATAAAATAATCATAAAATATTATAATTGATGTGCTGTTCTGGTTTATTACATCTCGCAAACTAGATAGCTGATTACACGGAAGAAAACATTTTGGACCCTGCGTTAACATATTGTAATAATTAATAGCCATTATTTGGATTTGGGGAATTTCAGTGAGGGGGTTTGTTTGTTTGTTCTTTTTGGGGGGAGGTTGTTGGTTTGGTTTGGGGGGATTTTATTGTTTTAACAGCATGTACAAACTTGGCCAAAGATTCAAGTCTCTCTGAAATCAATTGAGACTATTTATGGCACAAAGATTTGGCCCATAGTGTTTTGAAAGAAGTAGAGATGGCAGAGCTTAATTACTGCTCAAATTAAACCCTCAAAATAGAGGGGGGGGGGAAGCCCAAACTGCAAATAAACCCTTGACAATAAGTTACACCACATTGTTTCCTTTTTGGAAGGTAGTGAGCTGCAAATAATTGCTAATAAAAGGTTCACTGTGTTTGGTGAATACAAATCTTTATTTAGTGGCTGCAGAGCAAGTCTTTTTCTTGCTCTCTTGACAGTTTAACTACACGCCAACGATATTTGCTTAAAGTCTTCAGCTCCATTAATCTCAAACCCTGCTACACAGATTGCCAAAGCTGATGACAAACCCCAGTTAGCATGGATCATCTACTTGTCCATGACAGTATTTTTCCCATGACATTAAAAGGATGGGTTTTTCTCCAAAGAAGGCACAAATCTACGGATTCTCAAGAAGGTTTGAAAGGATAAGTCTATGGCTTAAGGTGACTGATAGAGATAGCTAGGGACTACACGGAAACGAGAAGGAGGAAGAATACCCTTGCACTCTAATTGGCTTTTTTGTTTGCTCACAGTTGCTTCTAATATGGACAGATCTCCATAAGAAAACACGAAATTAGCACCTGTTAGGACAACTTAACCTTCAGGGAGAAAAGCAAACATCCTTGGCTTGTCAAGATCTTGAAACAAAGGTTACAAAGGAGGTGATTTTTTTTCTGGATTGTTTTAACCCTTTCTTGCAACGTGTTGCAGCTCATTAAGGAAGGTCCACCACTGATTGTTAGCAACCCTCTTTTGAAATATGGTACATGAAGTAGCACCATAAAATGTGGGACTGATTACCAATATTGTCATACCCAGAGCATCAGATGGGGAAAGTATGTGAATATTAAACATATTATCAAGGGAAACCGAGGCATGGCAAGAAAATCACTTATCCTCTGCTCCCTCATGACTGGCAAAGTTAAAAAGCAGCATTCACCAGTTTTTCCCATTATGAGTCCTACAACTCAATAGAGAAGAGATTGAAAGCACCACTGCTTTAGCTATTTTTACAGTCACCCTGACTAAAATGGCTGATGGGTGGCAAGTGGGGCTGGTTCATTAACGTTTTGACAGCCTGAGTTACAGTATGGGAACAGGGAATCGAAAAAGATGCCTCGGCCTTGTCATTCAAAGTAACCCTGCTATTTAAACCCTTGGGTAATCCATGTAAGCTCCGCTGTAGAGGAGCGTGCTTTCCTGGTCCCTGTGTCTTCAGCTGTCAGCCTGGTCTGGAAGATCCTATTTATCATGGATAGACACTATCTTCTTACATCCAGTTCGGATTTACATGTGACCATAATAGCTTGAGTGGTTCCTGAGCCAACACCAGCCTTTCTCTGAACTCTCTCGGACACCCAGACTCCCACAGCATTTATTCCATGGCCATGCTCTCCTCTCGAGCTGTGTTGAGAAGCGGGATGCAGGCATTAGCAATGTCCTTCCTCCAGCCCAGCCCAGCCATGCCAGCACCACCTGCAAGATGACTGTTCTCCTCTCCCCACCACACAGCTAGACTTCATAGGGAGGTGCTACGATGCTTTGTGCCCACTCGCTCTGCTGAGTAATGCAGAGCTCAGCTGCTTCTCTAGACAGGAATAGCATCCAGCAATGACTTCTCACTTTCTTCTTACTTGAAAAAAAATAAAACCTTCTCAGAGACAGAAAACTTAAAGCAAAGCTAGCAATTAAAAATCAGTTCTGCATCCTTTTTCCTGACTCATCAGCAGGTGTTTTGGTCAAAAACATAGCTGCCTTGACTGAGTGACTGTGTCACCTCTCCCAGAAGCCTGCTTCCACAGGCAGATGCCAAAATGCTGGATCTGGTGGGAAATACAAGAGATATAATGGAAAAGCTGAGAAAGAAAACAGAAGTACTTCCAAGTGAAAGCCATGGTATTCAGCCATGGCTCTGGACAATGCAAGCAGGGTATGTATTATGTATACTTGGCTAACAATAGCATCACCCCTCTATCACCCTGCCAGTGGCTCCTTCTTGATAGATAATGACTTGATTAAGCTAAGGACTTCAGTGAAACTATTCATATGTGAAAGCATAAAGCCTGCACAGAACTCTGCAGGACGGTGACCTCAGCGAGTAAATTGAACTAAAGTGATTGTAAATGAGCTAACATCTTTCACTTAACACTGCCTCCTGTTACTCTCCAACAGAGGCACCAACCTCTCTCACTGGAATCTTCCACTTCTCCATCAAAACCACAAGCATCTCCCAATTTTTCTACACTTTAACCCCGGAGGGGTTCACACTGTAGCTAACAGCCTCTGAGAGGACTGTAATAAAAACTGAGTGAGTCTTTGTTCTGATTGCAGATTAAAGGGAACAATCCGCAGTACAAATGTAAAATAGCTTTCCTGAGTTTTCTTTCCTCCCCACTTTTTGAATAATCGGTATCTGCATGCGAAGGTTCAATGTCACCAAACATGAAGCTTGTGTACAAAAGCACAAGATCCTTGACTAAAGCACAGCATACTTAACAGCTCAAAAGCAATTGTTGTAAAACTTGATGGAATTGTGCCCGGCAATCGTATTTTATTGTCGTTTGTACAGGGAAGCTTCAGCATATTCTGGGCTGCTTTCCCCCCCCCCCCCCCCCTTTTTTTTTTTTACCTTGGGGAAGTGGTGGATATTTATGAAGAAACTTGAGCTCAGGAGTTCATGGCCATATTTACTGTTTTCTCCAGAACATACATATTTTATACAAAATACAACCCAGGTGTTCAGAAGAGAAACACTTTCCCTTTATCCAGGTAAGAATATAGCCCAAGGTCATATTAAAGCTTGTCACTGAAGTTTGCGCTGACTGTGGCACAATAAATAAAGGTCTGGTTTGGCATAGCATGGAATATTTTTGTGTTCTGTACCAGGTTGAACCCAAAATCTTTACAAGAGAAAGGGTAGGAAAAAAAAAAAAAAAGAGCGGTCTGAGGCCAGAATCCCCCAGGGATGCGAGAAACCCAGCATCAGCTCCTTCCACAGCAAGGATTTAAATTTTCAGTCCTCTTCATCCAAGAAAAGGTCCTCAACCACCTCACTGCCCCTCCCAGTGCCTCTCCAATGCAGTCACAGAGCGTTTTTGACAGCAGGGTGAATTACACATGTATCATCTTCAACCCCTTCATTCCAAAGGTCCATTGGATAGAAACATGCAAGAAATGGAAACGAGACACACAATTCTTAAAAACATTCATATAACAGCACTAGGAGAAGGGCTGTTTCCCTCTGGTAAATGATTTGGGGAAGGAAGGGAAAGCAGGACCCCGGCAGGGCTTGCTGTTCCTATCTTCCATCACCAGCACGTGCCGGGCACACGTGTGATGGGCAGGGGCAGAGCAGCAGGTTTCAGGGCTGTAACAAAGCCGATGCTCACCAAAGACCAGGATGGCCCTTCAGCTCTTTGCCAGCACATGTATGATCTTGGCCATCATGTCCATATGGGATCCATATAGCTATTGCTAGCAATAGCTAGCAAAGAAACATCTCCACAGCCCGGGACACGTGCATTGCCCTGCCTGAGGCATAAACAAGGGTGTAGGGGCAGGTGGCTGAAGCTCTGCAGACCAACGGGAAAAGGAGTCCCAGGAAAGCAGAGTTTTGCTTTCCAGATGGAGTCAAGCACATCTGGGGAGGCAGCACCTCTCCGCAGAGGAGCTTTTCCTCTGGAGTCGGAGTGCTACGGAAGTGACACCCTGGAAAGCATGCCACACGCATCCTCTTGCCTCTCTGCTGAATGTGCTCGGAAGCATATGGCACGTTCACAAACAGCAGTTTGAAATAGTTTGTTGGGATTTTTGTAATGCTGGGATCCTTATCTGGACACCAGCTGTTTATGCACATGAGAGTTTAAAACAGCACTTCTGGCACTGGGAGCGGCAACGTAGTATGTGTTTCTTTGCCTTAGAAGGAAGAACGTATACATATAGGTGACCAGCTAAAGTAGAAATGCTTTCTAGTCACATGTTTCACTGTATCTAGGCATTTTCATTTGTCTCTCTGCTAAGCAATGACTGCTAGCTGGGATTACCACATCTCTGGGTTGTCCTTTAAACGCTTTTTTCCCTCCCTAGAAATGGCAATGTGGACAAAATATCACAACATCAGAAATTTCAGAACATCACTCAGCCTAAGGAGATAAGTGAATTTATTTCCTCTCCAGTACATACACGCTAATCAATATGATCTACGTGCATATGTTCTGTGCACCATAAATCCTGCATAGCCAGTACCTGTCAGACGTACTATACATATTGGTATTTCCGTACAGGATTTTCTGCATGGAGGGAAACCTTAGTAATCGCTAAGTCACAGCCACACAGCTAGAACGGATCTCAAGACATCCAGTCCCCTCTACAGCAGTGTCCCTATCTTCTCCCCCTTCCCACCTCCAAGTCCTCTCATGGTTTTGATGAAAAACCAACCAACCACAAAAATGCTTCCAGCTTTAACAATGGGAAGATAAAATAGAAACACTGAGAGACTCATCCTAAATTTCTGGGGGTGTCCATGGGAACAGTGATTCCTGGTGTCTAGTACTTGCTCAGATCACTCCTGTCTCCTCGCAGCCCACAGCCTCCCCCCAAGCAGCAAATAACTTGCCAGCCTGGGAGAGGTCCAAATGCAAAGTACAGAGTGAGCGTGTGCATGTGGACACACGCATACACGCGTTTTTATATATATGTACACACACACACACACACATATATATAAAATCCCCAGGACTTTGGGGAGAAGGAGGAAGAGGGAAATCCCTCCTTTCATCTGGACCTAAATGGGAAGACCTGGTTTGCACTGGAAGTGAGATTTCTGAAACGTAAGGAATGAATGGTCTGCTTTGTCTCCACAGCTTTGATATATCAGTTCCTTCAGTGACAGACTTGTTAATCTTTCCAATGTTGCTTTTTCAAAAAAGACAAACACAGTGGATAAATGCAAAGGGCCAACCACATCCCCTCCCATAGGAAGTCTCGCCACATGGGCAATTCTTCCAAGTAAAGAAAACAGCCCACTTTATTTACAGGGTAAATCATTTTGACTTATCTTGCAGGGGTTTGCTCATAGCAAACTGACAGTTTCCCCCTGTTGCACAGTAAATGGCTGACGGGGAAAATGTTTTCCTTCCCACCATGTAGAAACAACCAGCCAGAAGGGAGGAGGGGTCGGGGACTTCATTTTTCTAATACTCCATTAATGTTCTCCTAGCTGACAATCACTGCAAAGGCCTGAACTCACCACTCCAGGCAGCTCCAGCAAGAAACCTGAATCTCTACAGGGATTTTTAGCTAAGTACAGGACTCAAGTTAGAACTTTTGGTCTTAAAGGGTAAGGTAACCATTAAAAAGATTTCCAAGTAAGTGTCACTACTCTAGGAAGCTAAAAAAAAACCCAAACCCTAAAGTTTCTCCTTTTTTTCCCCCCCACCCTTCTGTTTAATTCCTCACCCTCAAACAAAAAATGTATACATCTTTGTCACCTACAATGACAGGACAGCAGAGGTAGGAACTTTTTAAATGTGTAATAATGTTCCCCAATTCATTGATTTTTTTTTCTTTCACATACACTTTTTTCCATCATGATTCACTGATCCATCTGTTGGTTTGTGGTTTGGGGTTTTTTTGGTTGGTTGCTTGTTGTTTTTTTTTTTTAAATGTACAGCCAAAATATAAAATTAAATCTGTGTATAATGCAAATTGCTATTTTCTCGCAGATTAAAGTTGGCAGTTCAGGGATGTAATTAGGTCCAAATTTTCTTCTGTGGAAGTCAGCGAGATCTTGGACATCACCTTCAAAAAGTCAGCCCACTTCACCAGCCCCCCCAAGCACATTTTCCTTGTGCCACCTAATAAAGCAAAACATAAATGTTAAAAGGATCAAAAACCTGTGGGGAGGTTTGGATTTCTTACCACGCCACGTCTCTGCACAGCACCCACCATGGTCTGAATAGCACTGCCAGGTGAGCAACAGGAGCCACGCCAAGAATATAGAAGTGGTGCAGGTAATGTATTTGCTGAAGGTGTGCTCATCAAAAGCAGGAAGGATAGGATGAGTTAGGCAGCTCGGAGCAGTGCTGAGATAGGTTTGCTTTGGGATCAAAAGAGGAGAGCATTTCTCCCGTCACGCTTGCACCATTGCATCGGTTTAAGCCACTCCACCCAGACTTTGTTAATGATCCCGTTCAGCTAAATTGGGATGAACTGCAAGTGCAAAAGTCAGTCTTGCCGATTTCACCAGGGATTGCAACAGGATGCGAGCATGTGCTTAAGTGTTTTCCACAATAGCTAGCTAAATAAACCATCTAAGATGCCAGTCGTCACACAAATAACAGAAATCCACCACGATTTTTAGATGCCCTACGCACAAACACAAAGAGAGCAAGAGTGGTATTTTGCAATCTTAATATGGCAGGTTAAGAAGTGTGCATGTTCTACAGCCCAAATAATATCTTATTTAGGAGAGACATCAATCAAGGCTAGACCTCAAGCAAAATCCATGTAATTGCAATGATTTATACCTTTTGACACTCTGGTCTGCTGACACTGGAAAGACAATGTGCATCTGAGTTTGCTGCAAATATTCACTAACACATTTTTCTGGTTTTTGGGGTTAGAAATATGAAAACATATGTTCTGATTTATAAACTGCAGGTCAAACGTGCAGGTGTTAATGGCTTTTTCTCTGAGATTTTCAACTCCAGCCAGACCTGTGTATGAACGACCAATTAAAAAATAGAAAATAGCACAGCATAATGGTGTTCCCATCATCTCATAGTAACAAAATAGCACAGCAAAATTAGAAACACAGACCTTTCCACCAGGACTCAACCTCCAGGTAAGAAAACAACTTGGGATCCTGCTCAAATCCAACAAATGCTTCTGCTTTGACCTTAAATGGCATGATTTACAGTAATAATAAATATTTTAAAGACCTTTCCAATTTAAATGGCTGAAAGTTGAAAGTTTTCACTAGTACAGTTAGTTGAATGATTAAAAGTAACTATAACCCTGCTGGTACTAATGAAGGCTGCACAAAGGTTCAGATTGCCTAATAGGTACATTTTTCCTTGGTTTTTTTTTTTTCTTCGTTGTTCTAATATTCCCTTTGGGTCCCATCTGCACAGGTAAATTTATGATGTTGAGGATTATCCTGAAATATGGGCTCTATCTACCTTGGGCTAAAAGCCCAGGCAGATAACTACAGGCATATCGTAAGATCTGGTGTAGTTCGGTTGTCCTCATGCCTGGTCACAAGCATCGTGCCACCTGAGGTCTGTGTAGGTTAGGACTTCACCCCTGCTTACTCTGCCAGTCTACACGCAAAAGTGGCATGACATAAGAAGATCAATATAGTAAGAACACCAGGGCCAGGACCTATCCTCTGGTTTTCATCTATGGTCCCATGAAACAGCAACAATGACGGTAGGTGCTTTCTAAGTTATGGCCAGAGAGAAGCAGTGCATGAGGGCAGCTCAAGCTCCCCATTCATAGGCAAAGATAATTTTGGAGGACTAAGCTGATCTCTGCAGGGTTTTTCTTTGCTGTCTAGAGAGGAAACCCAAGCTCTTCCAACCAAGATGCCACAGGGAAATGATTACACAGGAAAAAATCAAGGTTTTAGGTCCAGGTACACACTGCAGAGTATGACACAAGAACAGCTTTGCCTGCAAGTTCATGACTTCAAATCTTCCACATGTAACACATCCATACTCTGCACGGGAAGCTCCACTGTCCCCGAGGTTGTATGTCAGTCTGCAGGTGTTTCAGGTCAACACTGCCCTACTTGTGGTCTGTAATGCACCAGAAGATTCAACACTTGCAAAGGTCCAAAAGAACCATAGAAACATGGATGTGTTTGCTGGGAAGGGCACCTGGAGATTGCCCAGCCCAGCTTCCCACACCAGAGCAGGTCAGCCACCAATTGAGTCCTGAAAACCTTCTGGAGTGGTGATCCTACAACCTTCATGGGTACCTGCTCCAGCAACGCACCACCCCCCCCAAGTGAAGCATCTTGTCTCAACATGCAAGATCAGTAAGAAAAGACCGATACATCCAGATGTGCAAAGTACAACGGGGCAAATCAAAGTAAAAATGGGCATTTGAAGAGTAGTCTAATTTTTCATTGCAGTATGTGGCTTACATCACACAAACACACACACAACTATTTGACATTTATTGGCACTTTTTTTTTTTTTTTGAGACTGGTTAGTCCTTTGGTTTACACAGGCTGAGAAACACTGCCCAAAACAGCCTGAAAAAAAATTCCATATGCATTTTCTTCCTGTTTTAAAAAGTATTTTCCCATCAGGTAACATAATTAAGCCAAAGATTTGTGAAGACAGCAAGTCAATATTGCCTTGAGACCACAGAATTGTTGAAAATTATTGTTTTAATGGGGATTCAAAGTGGTTTTGCATCATTATGTCAATATATAAATCAGCTACACATTTAAAAAAAAATGAACTGGCCGCATAATTCCCAGCAAGTCTAGCTTCTAGCAACACCGTCATGAAGAAAACACCGTCATTTTCAATCCCAGTAAAAACATGGTATATGTGGTGGAAAATACAACCAAAGAAAGCTAGAGAACATCCTTTAAAAACATTCCAAACATCTTTCTTTTTCATGCCATGAGAGATGATTTTTTCTATTTCTTGTGAGGCACTCTGCTGTTTTGCTTATAATTCCTCAGGGACTAGTGACCTCATGAAGAAAAACAACCAGGACAGAATTAGCCTTTATTTATATATTAATAGTTTTACCTCCAGCAATAGCAGATACAATTTTGAGTCAAAAATCATAATTTGTGAGTGTTTGGATAGCAGCGCTCCTGCAAAGTTGTGGTAGCAGGAATTGCCGGGGAAGGCTGAATTGTGGTTGCCGATCGTTGCATTTATTAACGATTGGATCCAAAAATTAAGCGCGTACTCCAAAACCGACAAAAGCCAGGAAGATCCTTTGCATTCCCTGGATTTTATATCAAACCTTAAACATACAGTAGAGTCATAGCACAGCAGGGGGCACTGACAGGGAACGCAAGACGGCAAACCTCTTCCAACGTAAGCTATCTCAACAGTATTAGCTAACAGGACAGTGCTGGAGGCTTTGGGAGGACTGGATGTCCAGAAGACCCCCTCTCCCCACCGCTTGCCATCCCCCCAGCTGGGTCACTTTAGCAGGTGACTGATCCTTGTCCTCACCCTGCTTGTTGAGAGGTCCGGTCCCTCTGTCTCCCTCCCTCCCCGAAAAGCCCCCCATGGGGCTGCGAGAGGGAACCTCCACCCCAAGGGCCAGCGAGGCAGTGAAAAATGATACGAACCCAACAGCAAAATCAATATTTGGTCAGGCCGAGGGGGGACTATCAATTCTTTTCTCATGATATCCGTGTCTCCTGCACTTCCTGCTTCTCTGGGGCACTGGAAATCCAAGTCCCTCCTAGACCAAGGGTGGCCAGGCTTTGACTCTGCAACATCTGTACCTCACAAGAAGTTCACGTGTGGTCTCCCAGGCTGAAGCTTGTCCACTTGAGTGGCAGCAGGGATGTGCTGGCACAAGGGCTACTAGGTAAGCCAGGAGGAAGCAGGACAGCAGGAGATGCCGAGGGCAACGCCGCTGGGTCAATGCAGAGGAACACCACACAGAAATGCTGCCAGCTCCTGCCTCTGCCCTCTTCCTCACAGCCTTGTAGCTGTATCAAGGCCTCTAGCTTTTCATTCAATCCCCCATATCCATGTTCTCTAGTCTTTCTTGCTGTCTCTGTCCCAAAAGTCTCATGTCCTGGGCAGAGCGCCACACATGACATTGACACTAGGGGGTCCAGGAATGGTTCCCAACCCTTGCATCCAGGAGCAGTGCCTGGGCATATCCCAGCCCCATGCCTGGGGACCTGACATCCTAGCTTCCACAGGGCATGGGGACCGAGGAGTGAACAACATTCATCACAGGTAAGTGCAAACACAGACCAAGGGCAAGACCAAGGGCTCTTCTCCTATGATGGTTGATCAACCCTTTCTTCCGGTTCCCCCACTACTGAGGGGCCTTCTCACAGGGAACCATGGACAGTATCATGATGCCCAACACTGGGAACAGCAGGCCAAGGCAGAAAAAGCCACACCACTGTGTCACTAACCACAGTCAGTTTTGTATCTCAAAATATGGCAGTTCTTCTCCAGAAAAGTTACTGTTTTAAGGCTTTTCTTCCTTGGAGAAAGCTAGGGTCTCCCTAAAAGTTACCCTAGATAAAGAGGGGTTTGCTAAACCACACACTGTGCTTCTCGGTGCCTCAGTTTGCCCAGTTGCAATAGTTTTGAATTGCTCTGGAAAGCACTCGGGGATACAAGGATGAGACAAGCGCAGAAAAGTTTTCCTCCTCTCTCATCAAAACATTTTGTTCCCAGGTTTAAAAGCAATACTACTTGCAGCAGAAAGGCGGATTTTAGCCAAGGCTTACAGAAACCTGCCAGATGCCTTGAACTCCAGGATGGAGAGTGACCAGTGAAACTTTCAATTTCTTGCCCGGGCAAGAAGCCATTTTCTCCAGAGCTCTTGCTCCAAGCAAGCAAATCAACTCTCCACTCACGTACCTGGCCGACACCCATAAACCTGACCCACACTGAACAGCCATGCAAACACATTTCAACAACCAAACACTACAGCACAAGTTGTCCTCTTCAGGGAGCGCAAAGGAGGAATTCCCACATCATGAAGTTCACACAGAGTTTGATCCCACAAGAAAACCAAGCCTCCTCAGTCATCTGCACACTATGTGTGGCTGGCTCAAAGTGGGGATATGGAAAGCCCTCAAATCCTGCTCTTCCACCCAGTCTACGTACAGAAGGAAACAAACCGGCTGGAGCTGGCTTTTGCCTTGGGAGATCTCCAAAGACATCCCCAGGCTTTTGGCCTCTCACTGCTCTGCCCTCCACCAGATGGGCCCAACAGAGATGGAAGAAAGCCTGAACTCAGCCCTGCTAACACACAAGAGAAAGGCATAGGAAAGCAAAGGACATCACACGGGGCAAAATTGTGCATCAAGGCAAATGTGAGCCCGGCAGCAAGAGACTTGCCTAGGAAAGGCACAGGCACGATGGGACCAGGGTCAGGCGCATTGCTGAGAGCACCAGGTGGCACTCAGATGCTGCTGTGCCAAGGATCGAGTGACACAGTGCACAGCTCTACCTCCAAATCCTACCCTCAAATAAATAAAACCAAATCAGCGGGCACCTGAACAAGAGCCTCTCCCATCACTGCTCACAGGAACATGAACAAACGATGGCTGCGACTGTCCTTTGCAGATTGCATCTGGCAAAAATTGCCTTGCGAGGGTTTGGGAGAGTCTATAGAGAAAGCGCTCAGCCCTCAAAAAGACAAATATACAACAGAGCTTGCTAGGTGGTGGCTGCCCTTGTTAAACTTCATGGAAAAACACAACTTGTGCAAACCGAATTCCCTCCCTAACCTCTTCCCCTTGTTGAAATATTAAACAAAAATAACTTCTCTTTTTATCTTTGAGCCAGCGGGACAAATTCATCATTAAAAGAACTTCACTGAAGTCAACAGGGATATATCTGAGATGAAGAAATGAATTTGACCTATTGTTGTGTCCTTATGTTCTAACTAATAACTAAGTTGTACAGACTTTTAATCAACAGAATCTGAAGACCTGGCCAACGCGGCTTGCTTTCTCCCCCCCCAAGTGTCGCTATCTGTACTTTCATATTGCTTTCTCCTTAAGCAACTTTGGAAAACAGGTATTTTCAGCCAATTTAGTCATATAATTTTTTCATTAATATATTGTCAAAATCTTAGAGTTTTCATAGAATACTTGCTCCTGGAGCAGAAACTGAGAACTAAAATAGAAAAGATTTTTTTTAAAAATTACAATTTTACCAATTAAAAAAAAGTTTTATAAGTGTTCTTAGACACACATGCTTGTTCAAACAATTCCATCCAAAGGACACCCAGTCTGATCCAGGGGTGTCCCTGAAAAACATATGTAAAGAAGCAAAGTGAAGCTGCAGAGCATGAGAAGAGCCGAAATAGTGCATCTCAGCACACCAGCAGCCCCCGACAGAGCAGGGGCACACGCTCCTCGCTGGGCAGAATATGAGGGATTCAGGGAAAGGAAGAGTCACTGGTGAAGGAAGGGGAAGATGATGAAATATAGAAGCTACCGATGCTGGTGTTAGGTAGAAGATGCATTTTGTGTCCCGTGTTATATTGCCTGCCAGTCGATTACAGTGCAGCCTGTATAAACACATCATGCATGCTCTGACAGGGAGTCGGGGTGAAGCAGGGTGTCAGGGTAAAACAGAGGATAATAAAATCACTTTAGATTTATTTCTCTAAATTGGAAACTTCATGCTTACACCTGACTAAATCATCAGCCTGAAACTTTAGCTCGACTCCCACAGAAAAAGTATGAAACCTTATCCCATCTTTGTTTAACAAAGGCCAATCAAGCTCGGCTAATGAATTCTGCAGATGTAGGCGACGGGACGCATTTGGCCATTTTAATTCTGCAGGGTTTCATCAGACCTGTCTCCGACATACCCTCCTTATTCTTTAAGCAACCAAAAAGGGTTTCGGCACTCTCTAAGCCAGGCTGCCCCGCTGCAGCCCATGGGCAGGGCAGACACATAAGCATGTTATCAGGCATTAGCCACGGCCTTCATAAACTCTGACAAATATTAAGGAAAACATCGCAGGTGGCCGGCAGCGGGGGCTGGAAGATGGCAGCGCTCGCCCACACTCATGCCCAGCCCAGCAGGAGCAGGAACAGGGCACCTCCATCGACATCCCACTGCCTGCGAGTCTCTCTGCTTGCAAAGTGCAAAAGGACTTTTTTTTTTTTTTTTTTTTTTTAGAAAAAAGTCTAGCATAAGGAGCTGGTTAAAAAACAATAAATCAGTGGTGAAATGTGGATAACAACCTTCTCTGTAAAATCAACATGGATTGTGTTCCTGCAGAGAGCCGTCTGACAGGCTGGTTGAAGCCTGACTGCTTGCAGCCAGATTTTTTTTCTTAATTTTTTTTTCCCCCCCAGGCTGGAGGAGTATCTTGGATCAGGGGGAGGCGAGGAGGTCTCTTCCTTTCGTACATGGTTCTGCTGTGTTAGAAAATCAATAAGCAAGGTCCTGACCTCAGCATAACTTCAGACATCACTCACGACTCCTTTGAATCTCTTCCCCCACAAAAACCCAGTTTTTAATGGCGCACACCAGAGGGAGTGCTGGCAGGGAGGGGAGCTCTTTCTTCAAGATGTGGGTAAAACCCATCTGCACCCATCTTTCCTGGCAGGTAGAAGTGAAATTAGAAGAGGAACGCACCCGGAGAGGGTGAGGGGAGCGGGGTTAGCTGAGGTAGAGCACAGCCCAGCAGGAAATGCTGAAAAGGAAACCATATGGAGCGTGGAGGTGCTACGGATTAATACGAGAATTGCCACTTTTTTTTTCTTTTTTTGAGGGGAGGGCATCAAAAATAGAACACATTCTTTCTCCCATCTTGTTTTAGTACTGGGCTATTTTCTGTTAAATACCCTTTCAAAAAAAAAACCAAAACAAAATGCAAAAAACCCCACTTTGCCATACATTTTCCCTCCAGCTGACTCCTCAGGCTGGCTAAATTGGGTGATTAAAATATAGGAAGGCCTCCAGATTCCCCTCAGGACTGTTTTTAATATCTGTAAAACTGCCACTTTGTCTTGCCAAGGTAAACACCATCGCATGCAGTTCAAAGGTGAGCAAGCCTAAATGTTTCCCTTCGCCTGAAAGGAATCTGCCTTGGGACCCCGCGGGCCGTGCCGGAGGGGGACGCGGCCGAGCCCGGACCACGGCGCGGTGGCCGGAGAGGCATCTGTGTACACAACGCTAACTTCTCCCACACAAATACTAAAAATTTCTCATTAAAAATTATTGCTGTGTCAACATGTGAGGCCGCTCAGCCCCCAATCTGGAAAAGACGTTCTGGTTTTTTCTTGCCTTTGCTGGGAAAGCGGCAGCAGCAGGGGAGGAGGGGGGAGAGGGATGGGATGTGAGACCGGAGTCATCTGCTGCTGACTTTGGATCTCTTCTTTCTCCCTTGTCACTCAAGTTGAGATTTCCAACTGTTCCACTTCATCTATTTTAGTTACTTGCTACCCAGATTTTTTCCCCTCTCCTCCTTTGCTCCCTATCACAGAGCTTTATATTTCCCTCACATGGCTGGGCCGGTCCACAGCGTTTGGTGTTACTTTAAATGGAAATGCAATTTTAAGCCATCTCTTTTGTCGTAGCGGCTGCCGTGCCTTCAGAGCAAAAGATTCGCTGTTATCTGGACCCATCTACACAGATGCTGCCATAAATCTGAACTTGCTCTGCCCATGCGTGATCCCTTCCACGGGTGGCCGGGAATTCACAGCAAAACAGCATAGGGACCAAATATTTGACCAGAGCCAGCAAGAGAAAATTCGCATCAAAGCCCCACCAATTCAGGCTCTTAATTCTGCCCTACAAGACTGGGCATTTTGCTCTGATGCACCAAAATAAAAGTTTAAAAATATGCTTTGTTATCAAGCAAGGTGAAGGATGGGAAGTGCCCCAGGGAATGAAAAAATGGGATGGTGTGGGGTGGACAGGGGAGGGCAGGGAGCCAGTTGTGTACTGTAAAACCGAGCAGCCGCCCCTGCTCGAAGCATTCATCTCAGGGGAGGGCTGGGGGGGGCAGGCGGGCAGCCAGCACACACCACCCCTGCGAGAGGCTCCCGATGCCCCGCTCTCCAACACGATGCCGTGATGCATGTGGGTTTGTGCCGAGACGACATGAAATACAGCGACGTGTAATTAACCTGATGTAATGCTATATATCAATAAGTTAAAAAAACCAACAACTTGCTTCGAGGTCAGGCACCCACACACACAACTCAAACAGTGGAGACCTAATCCAAATTTATTGGAGTTTGTAACAGCTGGACTTATGCCGCTAATACCTTTTAAGTGCCTCTTTTAACAGTGAACTGAGTGTGTCTTTCATTAAGGTGGAGTTGAAAGTATGTTAAGTTCATAAGCATGAAAATAGCCATTTAGTTCTCTTGGAGATTAATTCTGCCTTCAGTTTATTCTCATCGAACCCCAGTAATGTCTGGGATTTGGTCTTTAGCATCCCATTTGCATAAGCTCTGTTTATTATAGGGCCTCCCAATGACATGAAAGTATTAAAATATTTCTTTCCCAAAATATATAGGCATTAATCTTGGAATTCTCCTAATGTCCTTAATTTGCTATCAAATCCCACAACAGGAACAAATGCACTTTCTAATCAGCAATCTTTTCTCGCTTATAGGCCCTGATCCAACAAGCTTTTAAGCAAACAATTTACTTTAAGCAATGAGTAGTCATACTGGAACCAATGGAACAGCTCGTGTGTTGTGATGGATTGGGGCCATAGAAAATTGCCTTGATGAAAATGTCAATGCTCCCAAGAGCTGGTGAAAATATATTTTTATTATAAACACACAGAGGAACTGTTTTGATCTGAACATTATGGGGAACAAGCTTTGAACCAATGCTTTTTCACGGTCAGACCTAAACAGAAATTGAACACCACCAGGTTGGATGACAGTTTAAAAAGGCAGCCCAGAGCCAGATTGATGTTTGTATATAATGAAATTTAGTATTGATGTGATATGGACACTGTCCAGCCTCTATGACTTGTTAGGGCGATATACAGAAAATGTGGAGAAGATAAAAATCAAAGGAGCACAAGGAAAATAAGTCTCAAGACTAAGAGGAAACATTGTTTTGAGGAGCTATTTTGCTGCAAATGTTTTGAAGATAAGCTACAACCAGATGTAAAATACAGAAGTGACGATGATGTCCAAGCACCATGCACAGACATCTGTCATGCTTGAGTTTAAGTCAGCAAATCAAAGCTGGGCCATTCACCAGATGTGAGTTAATAACTGGAGACGGGTTCGCAGAGCACTCCCAAAGCCATCGCTTTGTCACCATACCAATACATGCCCATGGGCACCAGGCAACACGTGGCCAGGAGAGGTTTGGGCAGCATCTCCATCTCCCCACAGGTGATTTCAGACAGCGCCGCTGTACAAACAGACATTACGTGGCAGCACATGGAACTGCCAGATAAGAAGTGATAGCAGACAGCAACTAAATCCCAGAGACCGGCACAGAGTTAATCCTAGATTCCTGCTGCAGGGGATAGGGAATCACCCCGGTTTTATGAATATCATATGTCCATCTGTTTGCTGGACTGCCATTGTGTTGCCTGCTCTGTGATCATCAGGGCTTACTCCCACACCAGGAGCTAACACAGGTCGAAGGGTTGATGACAGCCCCAGCTGGCCCCATTCACCAACACCTAATGGACAACAGGAGTGCCCTTCACCCTGGAGGTTCACCTTGCACCACACCCAGCTTGGCACAAGGGGGAGAAGGCCAGGAGTCCAGCCAGAATGAGGAACTTCTCATGACAAATGAGAATACAGGTCTTAAAAGCACAAGGGAGACAGGGAGGAGCATTTCTGAGAAGGAACAGGAGCCCTGGCTCAGAGACAGCAGGGATCTCGTAAACCAGCCACAAATGGCTTAAACCAGCCCAGGTTTGCTGGGTTTTTTGGAGCACATCGTCTGCAAATCCTGAAAGGTACCTTTACACTGACACAGCTTCTGATGCTTTCCATGCAAAGAGAGGACAAACCAAATAGGACTCTGGGGAACAAAATTAATCACCATTTCTCACACCACTGCAAAGAAGCAGTCACTGCTGAAGAGATCAGGCAGCAGATTTCAAATGGCCATTAACAGCAGAAGCCTTTACCAGGGCATTACAGAGACCGAGAAGCCTCCATAGTTGGGTTTAAAAAAAATATATAAATTGGACAAGACAAATTCAACACCAGACCCATCAGTGACTCCAACAGATTACAGCTTCCACCCCACCACATTGCTAAACTTCCAACACAGAGGACATGTCGGGGGAAGAATCAGTCTATTCTCATTTTCCTCAGCTATCAGCAAGCAGACCCAGCTGCAGGCACAGCACTGGGTTAGACATACCCCGTCCTGACCCAGGGCAGTGCGTGGTAGGTTTGTACCCAGGAGGACAGCAGTCCCTGGTAAAGAGGTTTGCAGGACGCAGCCTTCGAGCAGGTCACAGGGACATTAGGCATCCCAGCAAGCCCACAGCCTGGTGAACCAGCCTCCCGCTCCCAAAGGGGAAACTACAGCCTAGGAGTGGGAATAGGAGTGGTACAGTACTGCAGCAGGGAAATAGGGAAGGGGAATCAAGGTAGTAAAGACAGGGATGAGGCAAAGGAGACACCTCTGTCCCATCAGTGCTTCCGCACTGAATGCCTTTGCATGTGGAAATTTGCTGGACCCGGGGGGAACCAGGCAAAGAGCCAGAGAGGAGCAGGCTCTTCAGCAGCTTCATCTGCAGCAAAGCCACATCCTGACTGCAAATCTTGCAAATCAATTATGCCCACAGGTTGTTGGGTTGCAAAGGCGGGGGGAGAGGGAATTTGTTTACTTTGCTTTTCTTAGTAAACCACAAGACCATTTCCTAGCACGTTATCCTGAGAATGACAGGCAGGGCCAGGGCTGCCGGGTGCCCAGGAAGAGGCTGCCAAGTCCCAAGGATCACCATTGCTAATTGGCTCCTCTGAAACGAGCGTGACAGAGAACCACATTTTCTCACCCGCGGGTTTTGGGGTTATATTTAACTGGCCGAGGCAGAATTAAATGTCAGCCTGGCTGGAAGGGGAAAAAACAAAACAAAACAAACAACAACAAACAAAGTGAGAACTTGTCATTGAGCTGGGGGAGAGTCAGTGCTAAGCACGCTGCAGACGATGCCCACACACAGGGCTGGCAGCCCTGACAGCAAGAAGGATCCAAGGGATTCATCCCGTTAAAACCGTAGTTTAGATTCAGGTCATTCTGATTTGTACGCAACGCAGTGGACTGGGGAGAGGGGAGAGATTGTGGGGACCTTTACCCCTTCTGATTTCTCTGCTGAATATTCCCACCCCCTCAGTTTGATTGCGTCCACAAACTTCCACATTCAGCAATACCAAGGGCAGAAACCTCCAGAAAGAGGGGATGGGGTGGTTAAAAGAGACAGGGACAGAAAACTCCTCAAACACATCCGGAGCCACTGGAGGAAGTCCCATTCAGCTGGAGCACAGGTCCCTTTGCGGGTGACGACAGAGGGTGGAGGAAGAAGGGAAGGAGCGATACCTCCCCCACATACAGCACTCACTCCAAAACAGCTGGTGGGGTTTCAAACAGCAACACACACAGTCCTGGCGTGGGAAGGGCAGCTCCACACCTCCATCCTCCTGCCCCCTAAACCATGGTTTGGGCTTCCTTGGGGCATGGTACCAGCCAGAGCAAACACATACCCCCATCCCAACAACCTGCTGCCTGTCTTCACCCCCCTGCCCCCATCCTGCCTGCTTCCTACCTGCATTCAGGCATGACAAGGTGGAAACAGCCCTTTGGGGGAGGGCAGTGCTGGCATCCCACAGGCTTCAAAGCCAGTGTCAGGCTCTTGAAGAACTCGGCGGCCCAACGCAGATAACAGCAAAGGGGCTATCTGCCCTCTGCCAAACTGGACAATGCAGCACCCCTGCAGAGACAACACACAGCCAGCCCGCTCTGGTTGCTTCCCATTTGCTTTGGTTCAGGGATGAGAAGAGGACTCTATTACCATGTTTATTCTGCAAGCCACATGGTATGGACCCTTCTCAGGTTAGGTTAATGAAGGCAAGACCAGGACGAGAGTGAGAGAGGCAGAGACCTCCCAGGTCATACTGTGCAACACCAGCTTGCTCCCACTCCAAAGGCAGCACAGCTGCCTGCCCTGTCCCCAGGGTCACCGACTGGGAAAGGAAGAGTAGGATCACAGGGAGTAACGAGGGGAGATCTTAAACCAAGGGAGATTCACCGCTTCATGTGCATTAGCTAATAATAAAATTAAATTAGGAGTACAAGTATGGTCTTATAAAAATAATTTTCCTTTCCTCTCCTCCACCAGAAACTATTGTTTAATCCAGGTAGTCTTCTCCTATTCCCCAAACAAGAGAAAATGTCAAATTCCAGGAAAGTAGAGCTCCTCCAGGAAACCAAAAGCTTCCCTTCCAAATGGAAGGTTTTGCTTTCCTGTTTGAAGTATTCCAGACCAAAGTGAGTTTAAAATCATGCTTTTCTAAGTCAAAATGGACATTGCAAATGGAATAATTTGGTTTGAGGCAGTTTAACCTAGAGAGGAGAATGACAGAGTTAAAGTTTTTGGCACTTTTGAGTCAGAGCTTCTTATTCAGTGGAAACAGGTTATTTTCACTTTTCATCTTAACCGGGGACCAAAAATTTCAAAAACCCCCACAAAATGTTGACGCATCCAAATTTCCTTCAGGCTGGAAGGTCTATTTTCTAACCATCCCTTCTTAAATGAAGATGGAAATATTAAGCCTTGGCTCATATGTCTACAGGCTTATTTTCTTTAGCTCCCATCTTTAAAATCTGGAGACCATAAATAGCCTGGGTTTTGTTTTGGTTTTTTTTTTTTCCTCCAGACTGCAACACAGCCTCTTAAACCAAACATTTGTAATCATCACAGCTGTAATAAGTACAATGTTGCTTCAAAGGGATTACATTGGACTGTGGTTTTCAGTATTGCTTCGTTGTCTGTTGTGAAATCTCCTTGCCATAAATTAATTTGATTCTATTATCTTTCCGACAATCTGCTTTCTGACAGATAGTTTTTATCGTGGTTCATTCCTGTTTCGTATTGACAGCTCAGAGTACTGTTGAAGAGATAGAAGTTATTAATGTTGACAGGGTTTGTAACGGAATATCTTTTATCCAGCAGCATAATCCTTTGCAGTGTTTTTATTCCCCCTTCTCTGGCTACTTTAAGAGGCTAAACAAAAATCAAACAAGCCATACAGCTTGACTTTCCTGGAACCCTTTTCAGTTCTTTCTGGAACATCTTTCTACATCCACCAAGGATGTTATGGTATAAGGTGTTATTCATACTGGACAAAACTACTAAAACAATAACATACTGAAGGTTAAGTACAGTGCAATCCTGTTGGAAATCCAAGCACTGGATCAAATAACTTCAGTTCATATTTTTACAAAATGATGTAAGCCTATAATGCCAACCAACCAGAGAAATGGGGAAGAAAATTAGCAAGACAGCTTATGTACTACCCAGGCTTGAGAGAACACCTCCCTGTGTGCCACCAAATAGGAGAGAAAAAAGCATAAAGAGATTCAAACCATTAAGTCAGAGGTGCTTGGCTGGAATCACCAGAAATTAGGCATGTGTCTTCTGTAGGCCTGATCCCTGGGTCAAAGTAGGGAGTTGAACCTAAACCTTCTCCGTCCTGCTTTACTACTATCCTTAAAACACCCTTCCATTCCACATATGATTCGTTTTGCCTTAAATGCCTACTAAAGATTTTCTTGAAAACATTAAGACTGTGCAAGGAACACAAGAGAAGAATTAAACTGTCATGCCTCTCCCTTTGCACCTTCTCTGCTGAAGCAAATAAATTCCAGGCACCAAAACTTCAGCAGCAGCGATTGTATTTATACCAGGGACAGCGGATAAAACACCTCTAAATCAGTGTAATTCTCTATTCAGGTTCCCCTGCAAAAGCATTTTACAGCCACCCTGGGTTCACGCTGCACAAGATACCAGGATTTACGATTGGGATTTAAGCAAATCTGTAACTCCTAATGAATGGGAAAAGGCTTTATGTGCAGGGAGCGTGACCCCTACCAGTCTCCTCTTGGTTTCCTATCTCTCTTTTCAAAGTGCATTGTGCTGACGCTGCCAGAGGCAGCAGAGGGTCCAGGTGTCCGGGACCGGCCCAAATAGTCCCAGAATAGAGCAGGAACTATTCCTTCATGCAGAAAAAAAAATCTGAATAGTCCCTGGCTTCCACCTGGAGCATGAGACTTTCCCAGTGGTCTCTTATGACCTTCACCATCAGGAATGCATCTCTCCCAACAGCATGGCAGGAAAGGACTTTGCCCCCTGCCTTGCTTGCAGGAATTCACTAGACCTAGCACTGCATCGGTCTGACATGTCCCTATGTTGACATTTACTGACACAGTATTTTCCATAGATCTGTTGGTTTACTTTGACCAGCTTCCATGTTCTTATCTTACCTCCAAAATGATCAGGCCCTATTTCTTGGTATCTTTAGCAGTAGGCTCTTAAGTCTCAGCCGGCTTGCCTTCCAGTAAAGTTAATAGTACCTTTCCCAATTATCTGGAGCCCTTGAGAGCCCCCTGTTATTACTGGAGTGTTTTTCATTAGCTGTACTGGTTCCAGGCTGCGGGAGGATGGAGCTCAGCACAGGAGTCAAACTGTTCTGGACAGAGCAAACGAGAAACCCTATAACACAATTAGAAGTACCCACAGGGTAACGTATAACTTTACTGTCAAGCCCTGAAATAACACGGCTAGCTAATGAAATAACAAAATAAACTTTGTTTTAATTAAAATTAAGAACATTTTATCTCTCTCATTTTAGTCTTAAAACAGGGGCAGTTCAAAAGTCACAACAGAACAAATGAAAAAAAACATTTGCAAAGCAAGGGGCAAGGCGTGAGGGCAACATCACCAGGTTCAGAGCAACCTGCACCACAAACTCCTGGCAGGATCTTTGTCTGAAAAATGCCTACAGTAGATGCATGTGAAGCAGTCTCGTAGTGAGGAGTTAAACCCAGGGATGTTCTCACTGACCCACCCTACCTCCAGATTCAGGCCGAGAAGAGGACATTCCCCCATCCCAAGGGAGCCCTGCAACCCAGGCAATGGGACCTGAACTGCTCAGGAGCCACCCAGACCCAAGAAGTGTGACCCAAACACAAGCAATCAGTCTCTGCCTTGTAACACCCCAGTCCCTCATGCCTGGGGACAGCAGCTCTGCTCCCCGTGGAGAGTTTCATTCTACTTTGTCTTCATCCATCAGCAGCAGCTTGTTGCTGGCAGCACTCCTGGTTCCTGTGCTCCCAGGGCACCGCCAGCCAGCCACGCTGCCTTCGCTGCTGCCACCCCACGAACCCCACGGTGCTGAAAGCAAGTCTGGCATCTTATTGCCTTCTGCCAGCTGGACTTACCCAGCTTAGGCTACACTGAAGACAGGTGGCACGAACCTGATGGCTTGTCCCTGCACAGCATCGTGGTGCACACCGACAGCAGGCACAGGCAGGGAACCCAAACGGGCCTGACCGTACGTGGCTTTGCTGCTCCAGCCACTAGTGAAGCCAAACACTGTTTCCACTGCTCTCGTTTCTCCTGGCCCTTTCTCCTACAGCTGATTGTTTCTTAAATGTTCTCAAAAGCCTTGGAGGGGCCTGGTGTTATGCTGTGAGAGGGACAGCACTGTGTTCCTTGAACTTGCCGTGGTTATTCAGCACAGGAATGAGCCTGCCTTGAGACACCCTAGCTGAACAAGACATGTTATAGAAGTTTTACACATACAAATGGAGAAAAAGGAGAGCTGGTTAAAAAAGGAAATCTGATTATTATTTTTATATATGTAAACATACGTTCTGGCAAAAGGTATTGGGGCAAAAGATATTCCATGCTTGACTGGTTTTAATGAACAATGGAGGTATGCAGAGAGCTAGACTGTATGATCAGAGTCTGATGAAAAGCAGAAATTACCCCTGGGAACCAAATCCTCTTGGTTGAAATCCCAGTTTTTTTCCTCAGAAGTTCTCTAATAGATTTTCAACAGTTTCAATATAACCTTTTTTAAAACGAGTTTGATATCTAGTCCTGCTGTAAGTGAGATTTGAGAAACTTTCTGGTCTCTTAATGCTCCAAGTATGTGTACAACACCAGTACATTCACTACAGATATGGATGAATGCTTCCACACAGCACAAGCACCACTGAAATTCCAGAAAGAATCAATTTATGTACATATATTTTAATGCATCTATCTCTCATTCTAAAATTCTGTGCAACCCCTGGACCACCACTCAACCATTGCCTCCAGCATTCCCTAGCCATTTCTGCTTGCATAAAGTGAGTTATGGAAGACAGATCAGAACTGGACTGGAAGTGTGTTAGAACAGGGCTGATCTGTTGGTGGGGCTTTTTCTGCTCACGGACTTGGGCACAGATGGGGGACCAGTCTAATGGAAGCACAGGTAAATAAAACCATACCACATCCTCATGCCCCCTGGCTGCCAAGTTTGAATGATGCTGCAGCTTTGTGGGAAGCATTAGAAGGTGTTCAGAAGGCAGATGGCCCCTTAGCCCGTTTAGAAATCAGGTCCCTCAAAGTCCAACAGATCAGGTACCCATCCCCTGATTTCTCAGGCAATGGACCTTAAATCACCTGCCCCAGCCCAGTAGCTGGGTCACTGCTTTGAGACATCTACAGTTTCCCAAAGAAACTGGCAGGATCTATAGCTTGCTCTGGAGGTTACCAAACGCAGAGCATGGAAAAAATAAAATCCCAAATCAAAGAGGAAGTAACACCCAAAGCCAGCGAACGGGAAATCAGCTGAAATATCCTCCTTTGCTTATTGTGAGAGCTCACTTGCTCTGGAAAGGAACCCAGAAGATAGGCAGCCTTCTTTGGATCAAAGTTTAATTAAACTCTTGACCTCAACCATTGGATCCAAAAGCAAAAATCTTCACATTTCAGGGAAATCTGTCAGTAACCAGGCAGGACTGTTGCACACGGCTGTGGTGGGGTCTTTGTACCAAACTCCGCATTGTAAATGAATTTGCTCTTTCTACAAGGTCTAACTGCCAGATCTGAGCTACCACAGAAAGCACAAGGCAATGAAGGATACTTCTAAAGTGACCAACATAGGTGCTGCAAACTATAGCACAAGCAAATTTCTTTAAGGTTCTTTAATGCTGTGGTTGCATCACTTTGCTTAGAACCAGCTCAAATTTGCTTACATGTGCCGTAATATCTAGAGACCTGCTTTGTGCAAAGTGTATGCTGCCTGCGACAAATATTAGATGCCCATTAAAAGCAAAGAGGCTTCCAAAGCCAGATCAGGAAAGATTAAGGGAAGAGTGTGAAAGGAAAAGAGCAAAAGAATAGGAATGAAAGTCTCAGAAGCAAACTCAGGATGTCAAGAAATAAGAAGTGATGTAAAAATAACATAGGAGGTCAATCACCAGTGATACAGTTCACAATTCAAAACCTGCATATCTTAAACAATCGAAACTTATTCAATCCAACAAAAGCAACAGTTCTCATTATACACTTACTATAGGGAAGTATTATTTCTGTGTTGGCTTACAAATTGTCTCCCTCTTTCTTTCTCAAACTCATCACAATCTTAGCTAATACAAGTAAATCTCTGTGCATGAAATATGAACCACTGGCAGCTCTAAGGCTCGCTTTTCATCCCAAGCCTAATGGGCAAAGCACTGTGATTTCATTTCATGAGCTTTTCCAACAGAGCTCAGAGTCGATCATTTGCCAGAGTTTGACTCTTGCAAACAGCCTGCTGGAGCCGCTGAACTCATGGGGCCAAATCCATCAATGGTGCAACTCCAGCTCACCTAAGACACTTTAGGCCAGAGACTAGTTTGTTCCAAAGCATTAAAAATGTCTTGAGACCTGTGATCACTGAACACTGTCATAACACTTAAGAAGTTATGGTATGTTAATTAAAGTTGTCAAAATATATGTATGGCCCTGCTGCGCTTCACTTGGATGTGCATGAGAAGCCAGGAAGTTCATTTATAACAAGGGAAACCTCACCAGAGTGCTGCAGCTCCACGAGATAGTCAAGTGGTTGTCCAGCACAGTGGGACAAGCCTTGAGGTGGAGGCTGTCTCTGCCACTCCAGCACAAGGTTCTTGGTCCTTCAGTGCTACCAGGCTCAGTCACTCATTTAAATGCCTGAACCAAACCCATGTATTTCCCATCTTAAATAGCATTGAGCGCTTGATGAACCTCTCCAGGAAGGGACCTCTTGTAGCTCAAAGGAGCTAAAAGAACTTGCTCTCAGGCAAAGAGTCTATAAAACTTGATAGTGTGGTTTCCCCTGTACTCAAGGGAAGTGAGATGCCGTGTGTGTTTAAATACATTTGCTACTGATGCAGTTTCAAGCATGGCAAAGATGAGACATTCTATACTGATAGAATTAAAGGCTGCTGTAAAGGGTGAAGTGAATCAGACTTCGAAGCTGCGGGTCCCAGGGGGAGCACTCCCACGACTGAAAACCGAACACGTGCTTACACAGGAGAGCTGGACCCCCAGTCATTTTCCCATTTCAAGATTTTTTTTTCATCTTTTTAAAATTTCTTCCTGCAGCAAACAGGGAAGAAGAGCCAAGGCTCCAGGAGGAGAGACATGCCGGACCTTGTCCGCTCTGCAAGGGAATCAGCAAAACAGATCCTGGCCCCATGGCAGTCTCAGCCGCTGGTTTGTGGACACTGTGGAGCAGCCCATGGTGGAGGGCCCCAGGACCACTGCTGAGGGAACCAAGGTGGCACCATAGCTCTGTGCAAGGACCCAACATATCAAAGCATACCTGGAGCATCGTCACCTTCTACACTCCATACAGGGGCAGAAGGACTTGGCATTACAGCCTCACTCAACCCGCTCCTGAACTCTTTGGAAAAAAACTAAAGAGCCCAAACCAAGGCTTGCAAGAGAGCCTGATCCCCCACTCCTGCCTACTGGATAGGCTCCTGACCACTCCACTCCCAGGGGATGTAGGATACCTTGGCCAATATCCTGCACCTTTTCCTGCAGAGTAAAGTCTGGAGCCACCCCCATGTCCCATTCTCATGTCCCAACCAAAGGGCTGCTGGGCAGAGTCACTCCCCACAGAAATTACAAGGAACACAGGAAGTTTCCGTTAAAAGTTTCATTTTTGACAAAGCTGCAGTTTCCAAACAGGGGTTAGGGGGACAGCAGGGGGGAAATGGGTTGTCAAATAATTCTTGTAGTGCTTTGTTTAAGTGCTTTGTTGGATCTGGATGCAAAGAAATTAGAGAAAGGATAAAAAGTGAGGACACACTACAAAACATGTTAGAATAATTTCAATCCTTGGCAAAAGTATTTTGGTTCCCATTGCTTTTGATAATATATCATAAAAGTCAGTAAAAACATTGTATGATAGCCTGTAAGAATATCATCATCTTACAAAGAAATGCTTTATTACTGCTTTCTGCTTAACTACCCTAGAACAGCTAGCCACAAGAAAATGTGAGTTGCCAGGAAGTTAAGTGCATTAATTAGAATATAAGGTGGTGCAGGATTCCTCAGAGAAAAAAGCACTTTTTCTGAGCAAAGATTATTATTAAAATTCAAGTCATGCAGATTATACTCTGAATCCAACAAGCAAGAACTTTCCATAGTAACTGTAAGAACATTTTCACAATATTAAGATAATAGTTAATTCATTTTAGGCCAATTATGCAGAACAACCAACAATATTTGGGTGGATCTGAAAAAGCAAATAATATTTGTTTCTAAAAGGGCTACATGGAGCATTCATTGACTATTCTGCTAGGTATCTCTCCAGTTATTCTCTTTTTAGAAGAGAGCTGGCAGGAGCTAGCACTGAAATAAGCCAGCCTGACTTGTGGCTAGGTTGCTGTTAAGCTGAATAATGGGAGGAGAGAAAATTAAGCCCAGAATAAAACCAATAGAAGAAAATAAGTCAGAAGCCTTACATGACAGAATGCAGAGCTCTGATGATGGTGCTTCCACCTCAGATGGTCTCAGTCAAGAAACCAGTGTTAACTCAACCATATCACACACCCTGTTTGATCTACAGCAGTCATTAATGTTGTAAGCCCAGGAGAAGACAGGGGGAACAGAGCTTCTCACATTCTTTGGACTCTGGGTCACCAAGACAGCCCTGGATGCAAGTTTGAGTTGCCCCAGAAGGGCTCCAATTTGCAATTGCCTCCCACAGGGATGCTTAGCACCATCATCCTTAGAAGAAAACCTTCAGAGGTGGAGGGCAGCACCTGGGAGGCAGCAGAGGAAGATGAAAGCACATATACACCCTGGTGAGCAGGGCCAGGACAGCCCTGGGAAATGGCAGGTTCAGGGCCCCAGCAGCTTTCTGTCAGCAGCTGCTTGGGGATGCTCACAGGCAGAAACAGGAGAAGCACAGAGGGTCACTCCCAACCCACAGGCTGCATGCCATGGTCACCAGCAGGACAAACAGGAGAAAAAACCCCAACTTATCAAAACAAGCAACAGCTGGGGAATATCCTCAACTTTGGCACACCTGATCTACCAATTATTATTTTCACTGTATCTTTCACTTAAACTCCTAATCCTGTTCTTGAAATGCCAGAATACAAAAAACCCCTGACCATAAAACTGAACTGCACATTTTACAAAGCTACACTGAACTTGACAGCAGGCTCTGGACGTTCTCAGAACACTTGAAATTTAGGGCCTGAACCAATTCCCATTGGAGCCTTTCCATTCCATTCATTCAACAGTAGAGGGATTGGGATGGTCAGTGAGCAGACAGGCAGGGGAGGGTAGCTGCCTGGGAGAGCGGGCAGCCAGGATACCCAGGTTCCTTTCCCATCCCTGTCCAACAAATGTACAGTCCAACAAGCCCCTGCACCTCCCCACAGCTGTTCCCCCTTTGCCCTATCTTTGAGGACAGCATTTGACCATTTTAGCTGCAACAGCTCTGCCCAAAATTCACCTTTTTCAAAAGCTTTTCCCTCCCCCCTGATCCATGAGCTCAGAGACAAGAGATGAAGCCTGGGAAAGTCAAGCCCAGAAAGGAACATTTTGGATAGGCATGAATGTACAAGAGCAGGGTGTGGAGACTGCATAGGCTTTGCCAAAATCAGACTGCCTGGGTGCTAATAAAGTCCCATTTGGCATCCCAAACTCCCAGAAAAACGTCTTCACTTCTCCAGAATACTTGAGCAGAGCGGGAAGGTGGGAGGCAGCTAAGCGTTAACAGCTTGTGCTATGGGATCGGGCCCTCCATCAGGGTCAAAGACACTCTTTATTCCTGGAACATCTCCAGTCCCTGGCTGCCCTTGAAACCTGGGAATGTAGCCACCTTTGCCCCACCTTCCCTGGCTGTGCCAAGCTCAGGCTGGCCACCACCCAGATTTGGGGCCACCAATTCTCATTTTTAAGTAAAAGAGGGAAAGGGGAGAGGAGAGGAACCAAGACACAGAAAGGTCAAGTGCCTTCGCCAAGGCTAAACAGCACATCAGTGGCGGAGCTGGCATTCGAGCACAGGCGCGCCTGTTTTCTACGCCAGTGCTAAAACATCCAGACCACCCTGCTGCCTCTGAGACCACACCGCCTCTGTGAAATGTGTGGAAATTTGCAGGCATTTTCCCTGATTTTTACAGGGATTTTTTTTTTTTGTTGTTCCACACTTGGCTCACAGCTGTTTGCCAAAATCAAATTGCTGAGGTGTTTCTGTCTCTTTAAAACTTCATAAACAGACACTTGGACAAAGACCATCAGTGAATCACAGCTGCAGCGGGGGGATTCAATTTAGCCATGGCAGGCTGGAAGCAAGAAACCCAAACCCAGATACAGCCCCATCACTCTACCATCCTAGGCAGGGGCTCACAACCCCCTTTGCTTGGCACAAGAGGTGCTGGTGTCCGAGAACCAGAGTGCTCTTTGATTCCTCCCAACAAATAAAACACCATTTTCCATAATAACCTTTTTACTCCTTACTTCCAAATCAGAAAACATTCAGGTCCTGTTCTTGTGCTACCAAACTCTGCTGCAGCTCTCCATCCACACTTCAGCAGGATGATGTGGATTTACTCAGTAAAGCATCTACGCCTTGCCCCCCTCCCCATCTGGGCCATATTTCCCCACTTTGTCACCTTGCTGCTCTGCTTGAGACATGCACAGCCCCAGTCTCTGGAAAGCCAGTCAGAAACCCCTCCTGCCCCTTCTCAGCACTCATCCCTGCTGGGTGATACACATGCTGCAGGTGAGACTTCCTTCCCATCCACCACACCTGCCCTTGAGGTCCCTGCCAATCCCACAGCCTTCCCCCTGGATCACACATCTCCCTACGGACCAAACCCAGGGCACATCAGGGTAACAGGGAAAGATATCCAAGGTTTACCCCAGGCAGAGGCAATGCTGCAAGCAAAGCACATGGAGATGATGTGACTATTTTTTCCTCCTTTAAAAAAAAGGAGCAAAACACCAATGCATCTGCAAGCAAACCACATTCTGCAACTTGCCACCGAGGTTCTGCACAGCAAACAAAAGGTTAAACAAACAAACCCCGAGCAATGTCTCAGGCTTGCCAGATGCAAAAAAAAAGCTTTCAGCCAGTGACATTTCTCCTTCCCCAGCTGTAGGTTCATATTTTTAATGTCAGATTGCAAAAATAATAAAAAAAGGGGGGAGAAGGCAAAAAAAGCAAACATTTAGCTCACAACTGGATGGGAAATGAACTGGAAGCTCACATTTGTGTGTATTTTTCCCTGGCGAAGGGAAGCTGGCTGGTATGTGCAAGGTCCTGAAAACCTGTCCTGACATCGGCAGAAGTGTGACCAGCAATACCTCTCCCGTGCCGGCTCATGCGTTTTCTCCTATCTCACTTCATCTCTCACTAAGCTCAAGTGAGCCCACACTATTGCAGATTTATCACCATCTGAAAAACATTAAATATCTCAGGGTTTCAAATATTTGCAGACAGCTGAAGAAGTGGCTGTGATGGAACTGTCTCTTTCTGGCATAAAGCTATCAATTTTCCATGAAAGTTGAGGCCTGATTTTTTTTTTAATTTTATTTTTTTTACCCCTGGTAAAACACTGTAACAAATGACTTATTCCCCTTTTAGCGAATGCAAGGGAAGCAGACAGTCATTATTAACAAATGTGTGCACGCACAAGTAACTAAGGGAAAATAAATCCCATTTGAAGGTTAATTAACTAAGGCAGGGTCACAGCTTGACAATCTGCCCTCAGCAAAGGGGAAGCACAACGTCGGAGGGTCTATGAAGCAGAGCCATAATGAATTGTGACTTGAGGCTTGTCTATGCAGGGAAATTACTGCGCAGCCAGCTACGGACTACATTTTTAGTGCTCACTCCACATTTACAGCATTAGACCCTTTGTGCAGACTAATTAGGAACTAGTTTACCTCATTTACCTTCTGACAAATGCTTCTTTGCACAGAAGCCTACAAGAGCAAATTGAACCCCATCAGCTCCTTGGATTTTGCCCACACAGCTGGTTTTGCACAGTGACTAGCAAGTCCAAGCTTAGGGAGCAAAGGAGGGGGTAGGAGAAGCATGCTCAGCTCCCAGCATGTGAGCAAGAGCTTGTGCTCAACACCCTTCAGTGTCCCCAGAAAGCCCCCAGGGTTTGGACAGCAACAAATTTACAAGAATAGTCACATCCAGACTTGGGAGAAGGCTGAGGGTGAAGCAATGGAGCAGCCAGGATACATTTGTCATCCCAGCACCTTGTTCAATCCACTCCCCACTCCAGCCCTGCCTCTCGCAGCTTCCTCTGCCCAACAGAGCAGGAAAAGCCACAGCGGTTCAGCCCAGGAGGCCGCAGGGAGTCAGAGCAGTGGTGGTAAAGAGCCATGCCTTCGGTGTGAGGCACCAAGGAGCTCTGGTGGAAGGGAGCAGGGCTGAGCCCAACCTAGATTTCTTCCAAGGAAATTTCTAAGGAGGCCCAGCTGGCTCACTTACATTCTGCCTGGCTTCTTGGCCAAGCTGGAGGGCACCAAGCCAACATCAGGCCACCTCGGTGCTGAACAAATACACCCACCACAGAGGTTCTGTGCAGGTCAGCTATTCTGCTTGCACCCCCTTTGCTACACAAGCACCAAGGGAGCACAGGGTCAGCGTGCTGCAGAGGTGGGCTATGCCAGCTATCAGCTGGCAGAAGGCATGAGCACCAAAGCTGGCACGGGCAACACCAGCCTGGAGTCTGGCCAGTAAAGGTGACAACATCATGCTCCCACACACTGATTGACAGCTATTTAAAGCCAAGTCCTTTAGGGTTGCTTCACAGATGCAGGGTCACACATGCAAAACTAGTCAAGACACCAGGTGCCAGAAGTGCTGAGGAAGGTCAAACATGCCATCACCAGTTAAAAAACAAACACAGATCTCTTGGCATTTTGGCCTTTTAAGGCACCGCACAGGCAGGGATATTAGCAGACGTCAGTAGGAGGAAAGGAGGAGTTGTGGGAAGAGCTGTCAGATTGGGATTTGCAGCCAGCCCCTACAGGGACCTCAAAAAAAAAATCATTTCACCTCCCTGTCCTTCTTTCCCTGCAATAACAGAAGGCAAGCGACCTACTCTGAGGGAGAGTTTTCCAAGTCTTAGGGTGTGGCAAAGCTCTGATAAGCAGCAGCTCACATCATGGCTTTCTCTGAAGTGTGGTTACTGTCACACCTCATTACCCCACACAGCAGAGGGGATGGCCGAGTTTCAGTGGGTAACTGCAAAGTGCAAAACACGCTTTCTGTCCAACAGGGTCTCCAACACGGTTAAACAGGCCAGTCAGTTGGGGACACACCATATGGTGGGCTAAAAGCTCCCCCTTTTGGGGAGATCCCTTTGGAGACACTCCGGCACAGGGAGGAGGTGTCTGGCAGACACATTTCTGTGCTAAAACCAGAGATTGGCAATCATTTCTGCTCTTATCTCTCATCTGCTGTGGAGCATAATGAAAGGGGTTCACTATTAACATTCAATCACACTCCTCCCCTTGGGGCTTGGAAGTCCACCACCTCCTGTCTGCGGCAGCAGTTTTTCATTTGCCACTTTATCTCAATTTTCTTTTCCTCCTCCCAAACTGTGGGTTTCACAAAGCTTCTGAGACAGCTGCTTTACTGGAAAGGAAATGCTTAAAGCCAGCTCAACTACAAGGTGAGCCCTGCTGAAGGCTCAAGTCAGCTGGTGAAAAGACTGTCTTCTCCCCGCTAGTCCAAAACCCAAAGGACATGGAGATAAAACCATCAGAGAAACTGCTGAAACAAGAAACAGACACACAGGCCACCAAAAGACAGAGCAGGCCCCAAGAGGCACCGTCTAAGCAAAACCATATGGCAATCTTGCCTGAGCCATCAAGAGATGTACTCCTACTCCGCGCCTGCTAGCATGCTCTCCAAGCACCTCATAGCAGTCCCTCTTTCAGTACAGAGGCATCCCAAGTGACCTGCCCAAAGTGATAACAGCAAGCAAGCCATTCAGCTAAGATCTCCTGAATCTCCTACATGACCCTTTCCCCTGCCCTCTACCTTGCTTTTTCTTCCCCCTCTTTTTCTTTACTTTCCATGCATAAGTATTCTTCCATTATGCACTCCTAACTCATCATCATCTAAGACTCATTACTTTCACCTACTCAATCTAAGCAGTGCAGAATCAAGCATCTCACCAGCTTTCACAATGTTGGCATCATGCTACCAACCAGTTCCCTGTGAAATCAATTACAAGATGATGTTCCATCATGGCCCATCAGATAAGCCCTTTCACCAAGAAATTTAGGGGAAGGGAGAAAAAAATCTATGGGTTTTTACTTTTATTTTCAACAGTCTGTTTCAAAGTACAGATTCACATTCACCACTGGATATGCAGATTGCATACCCATGAAGTGTAGATGGCCCCTTCTCTATGAAAAACAGCCTGGGGAATAAAATAGGTATAAAGCTATATACTCTGCAGGCTGGTCCTATGATGTCACAGCCCACCGATGTGTGCATACTGTCATATGTTTACCTACTAAAATATAAATAATATTTTATGTAGCAGTCCATTTGCAAGGCAGTGTTTATGCAGAAATGGAAGGCCTGTTCTACAGGAGAGAGGGGAGGTTAAAAGGGCTGTGTTGCTACACTGATTTACAGGCTGCCTGATTTAATTAGTATTTAAATATGATTATTTGGGGGGCTGTGGGTGGTCATTCACAAGGGAATGCCAATATCATCCTTGAAGGCTTTTCATTTATTTCATGGGCTCATGTAATTGCATGAAACCAAAGTACATGAAACTGTCAGAAACCCAAAACATCCTTTTCAGGTACATTTGTATAGCACCTTTACCCAAAATACCACAAGAAACAGGCAAGAACCTTTACTCATCAACCTGTAAGTGCAAGGCTGCAACATCCATTACACAAGATATGTTCTGGAGAGTGAAGAGGTTCAGCAGCTTTCTCCAGCACAAGGATGCTGTCCTGTCCATAAGGCTCCCCTCCCTCACACCTCCACCCACCTCATATTTCTATGATTGTGTGCTCATATAGTCTCATTCTTATTTTAAGAACATTAATATATACATTTGAAAACCCAAACCATTAAAAAGTAGTTGGCTCGGACTTTTACTGGAACACGTGCACAAATATGTTGTTTGGATATTTTTACGGCCATTAACTTTTCCATATATAACCCAGACCTCCCATTAGGTGTTGTGAACTGGATCACCTCTTTACTTGCCAAGTTATATTTCAATTAAATTAAAGTCACCTTTGGTCCTAATGAACCCCTGTTGTTTGCCTAATGCCATGATTAATTCCAGCTGCAAGAAATGGTATTAGCCTGGGTGGGTACATGGTTGAAGACTGATTCTCCTCCAAGATTTATAGGTACTAGAGAATGCTCCATAACTCATATTACTGAGTATATTACTTTTCAGACAGTAAACAGAGGCCTCTGCCACACTAGCCCTCCACTAGTACTTCAGAAACCGGGATTCACCCTAAACCTGTTCCTGCAGTAGAAACTAACACATTTCTTCAGGCACAGATACCCAACTCCTTTCTTCCAAAGCTCATCAGAAAGGGAGGCATCCCAAAGACCTTGAACAGTCACCTGGTAGCAAGCACCCTCACCTGGGGTACAGCACTGCCAGGAGGGATTGCAGCCTGTATTAGCCATCCACACCCTCCAGAGATGAAGGGTTCCCTCAGACCATGTTACCACACCAGACTTACAGGACCCAAAACCGAAAAGCAAGCAGGGATCAGATTTTTTCCTGTGATCTGAAGAGTGCTGAACTCTAATTCTAGGGCTAATGGTTTATTTTGGATCAAAGAGTGGCTACTTGACATGGAAAGTAACATTGGAAGTAGAAGCCACAGGCCACTAAAACCTCAGGTCTCTTACATACATGTCTAGCCATTAACATGCTCAGAAGGAAGAGGACAGCTCAACATCCTTGAGAGGCTGTACTCAGTAGCAAACTCAATGCCATTAGAGTGATCTTAGACACATCTGTAGCACATCTACTGCATCTTCAGGAGATGCAGACATGAGAAACATAGCTGTGAGTCAAAAGGGATGAGATCTCAGCTTTGCCAAAAGGGCACTGTCTCAGTGCTGTAGCAGGACCCAGACTTCAGGTGCCCCAGTACTTAGGAGCAAAGGTCCATCCAAGTGCAGAACCTCTTTCTGAACAATTTCCTATGAGGTAAGGGTTTCCATGATCAACAACCACTGATGAGCTTGTCCTTCATGACTGTATCTAATCCCCTTTAATCCCACTTGTACTTATGGTCACCATGGCATCAAGTGGCAGTGTCTCACCACTTTATTACCTCTGGTGTAGCAAAGGCAGGTGCCTGCCAGGGCACAGCATGGTGCTGGAGGAGTTGTGTCACCTCTGGCCAGAGTATCTAAATTCTGACTGTATCACTCCATGAGACCCACAGAGAAGGTCATAGTGACCTACAAAACTCTTCTGGGTTTTTTTTTTTTATTATTTCACAGGTTTACAGACAAATTTATTGGTGGCCAGCCCCTTCTCCACTCCCTTCTCTCCTCCTCTCCATATTAAGGAGATAGAAGCTGCTTCAGTATTCAAAAACACGATAGATTATCAGTCCTTTCCTTTTATTAGTGCCAGCAGCAATCTGATACCATGACCCAGCCTGGCCACTTGCTTCACACCTTCCCAGCTAGCATAAGCTGTCCTTAATCATAGTCACAGAGATTTCCAGAAAAGAGGGGGAACTCAGCAAGTCTGGCACCACAAGCTCAGGAAATAAAGTGCAGTTCATACTGTCCAGAGATGAAACAGGCTAAGAACAGATGGGATCTCTCAGCTATATGAAAATTTCTGCCTTTTCCTCCTCAAAAAAACCCCAAAAAACTCACATCAGTGGGGGGGGGGGGGGGGGGGGGGGGGAAGAGGCTGTTGCCACAAGATCAATTCTTAGAATTGTCCCATATTTAGACCCAGATAAGTCAGGAAAAGCTCAAGCTGGATGGAATTTAGAATAGAGATGAGAGTAAGGTCTATGATTTTAGAGGGGCCAGGGTAGCAGAAACAAATATCTGTTAGTCCAAGGTTCAGAACTGTCTTACTTCCTACAGAGGTTCAATACAAATCACAGTGTAAGTACAACATCAAAAAATAGTTGCACAATCGTCATATTCAGTTCCCATGACTTCCCTGGCATCCACCTCACCTAAACCAGGACTGCACTTGAGCAAGAGTAAGAAGGCAGAGCCAAACCCTGTTACATATAACTCCACAAAGAAATACAGAGGTTCAATAGGCTTCAGACAAACCCAAGAATAACCATTACACTGTGGAAAGTATTTGCCATTAAAACATTTTTCATTAAAAGTGGCATTTCTGAGACTTCTATCCTGCTGAAAAGCAATACCAGCCTCACATCAGTAAGTCTTTAAGAAAAATTTCCATTCCTATAATTAACTTTTCTGTTGAGGTTGTATTGTTCCCCTTTCACAGAAAATCTCAGCAAAATTTCCATGGTTTAAAGGCAGCCAAAAAGGTGTCCCATTCCATTTTTCAGGTGGAGCTTGTGGTCACAAGGCATATAGAAGAACTTTAAGCTATACATAGGTTGCAGAGCAAACGCACAGTAAACATCCACCCCACTGAAACCAAAGGCAAGCCAAATGAAAAGTCCAGCTCCTTCTGCAAGCCAGCTTTGATGCTGGAGCAGCTACAAAGTACAATCTGTTGGCCAACTGTTGCCACAGGACAGCAGAAGAGTCAGAAATAATGCAAGAACCAGGATTGTACAGCATGTTCCTTCTCCTGATGTACCTTTTCTTGCCAGCTTTATTACTGACTTGCAAAATAAGATGTGCAGAGCCTACAGAATGAAGGCAAAACCTTAGACAAGGAATCTAAAAGGAAACCCAAGAAGTTCAAGCAAACTGTACACCCACTGCAGGCAACTTCTAACCCAGCTTGGTTTCAACCCTGCCATTACTCCAGCAGTGAGAAACTCTCATACATAAATTAGTAGTGGTTCCAGCAACTGCAAATTCACTTTTTCCAGACACCTTTTTCTGGTTTGTGCGCTGCATTTCAGACATGTGAAGGGTCAGGCAATACCTAGAACAGAACTTAACCCAATTACTCCTCCATTGAGCCCAGTAACTTACAACTGGCCAGGACAAAGAGAACACTCATACTGATTTTAAGACCAAAGATGAAGACTCCACCATTTCTCTTTGCACCTTGCTCCTCACTATTTAAAAGAGGGTAAGTGGGCTGTAACTCTACTTTGAATGCAGGTCTGGTATCCACTCTTTATTCCCCCCCTCCCTGTCTCTCCCTCTGCCACCCCCCCAAGGAGATTAATATATTTTCTCCTGATCATAGCAGTCTATATACTAACAAAATGATATAAATTTCATCTTTGAGATTAAAATATTTTAAACTTATCTTTGTGAGCTAACACTAAAGACATTGATGCAATGGTTCTGTTTATTTCTCCATTCCCCCTAAATATATTGAACACACTTTTTCTACCCCTTGATCACTCCTTACTGAACTTAAAAATAAAACTGCTATGAATTGGATGGGGAGGGGGCAGAAACAAAGGAGAAAAAGAAAGCAAGCTTAGTTTATGTCCCTCAAGACAAAGTAAACAGTTCAACTGTCCCACAAACATGGACATACGGCCAGCTAAACACCACAAAGAGCTCAGAACCAGATGCCACTTGTGCACGCTGCTGCCCAGAAAATCATTAGGGGATCAGGGAAAAAGATACACCATTTGGAACAAGAACATATGAACAGAGAAGGTTGCCATGATCATTTCACTGGATTCATTGCTCAGGAAAGCCTTATTTTCCTTTAAAGCAGTATTTTCTTACAGTTCAGGAAATGGGTCAGAAACAACCTTGACATTTAAGCTACATATTTCCAGAATACAACTCTGGAGCTCGCATGTCAGAGTTGGTCAAGAGACTGTGAAACAGCTGGTCTCATTCCCAGCAGAAGACATCCTGCCTGAGTACAAGGCAGGATCTCAGCTCTCCTGCTCCAAATCCAAAGGCATCAGGTGCTCAGGTCTCCACAGCCACCTTAATACCAGATCTAATCCTGCCTTCTGCATCAAAGCAAAGCAAACTTGAGTAGTGCCCATTTTTGTGGGCTCTGGCTTCCAGGTTCCAGAACTGATGTTGCTAGAGACTAGGATTTTCTTTGTCAAAGCCGGGTCCTCTTTTGCTACTGAATCTTGGCCCAGCAAAACTCAATCTTTGACACATCTCCCCTCTCTTTACCACTTAAATATCACTAACAAATATAATTAACATCAGGTCAAACACCACTCTCAACACTTTAGAGAATCTGGCTTCAGCAGCAGTAGTAGTGAAGCCCTTTGATTGCGCCAAAGATGGGTAGCATTGCTAAAAGGCATTTGTTAAGATTACTGTCTCCATACTAATATAAAACCTGTTTACACACAAAAAATAAATGCCTATTTTATACATAGAATAAAATATTACACAGGCTTGAATGATCCCCAAAACCATCCAAAAACTGGACCTGAAGTTGAACATGCTGTTATCTTGACCCTCACAGTTAGTCAAGGAGACAAATCACTCAGGAAAAAAGTCAACCCCAAATTCCTTCCAGGCCTGCTTAAGTCCCACTGACACATCTCTGTTCCTTATCAAACAAAATGCCCAATGCCTCATCCAGAGGCTTGGACAAGTGACAGTGAGAATATGCTAGGAAATCTCAGCAAAGCATGAAGTTCACAAGAGGAGCAGATGCATTCCCCAACATTTACTAGCTTCAGTTTGAAATGTGTTTTCTTTCTGCGCCATTAGACACTGGTCAGCCCCAGGACTTTGTGCAGTTGTGAGCATAGGATCACACAGTGAAGTCTCTGGCTGGAGCTGCATGGACAGGCACATTAGATGAGCACAGCTTCTGCTCTACTTGTGATTAACCTATTCAGGAGGAGGAATTCCCAGAAATTCCAGGTGCTACAAACACATCATTCCCCAAGAAGAAAAGAAGTATTTTCATCCTAGTTTCACAGAGCCAAAAGACGTGGTTTGTTGAATTAGTGTTTGATTACACTCCCAGCTACACCTGATCTCCTTCACCACCCCCTGAGAAACACCTGTAGCAAGTCACCCCCACCTGTCCTAAAACAACATGGCTGGATAAGAAAAACAGAAGAATCAGACTTCAAAAGCAGTTCTACAGGTTACTGAAACTTCTCCCACCCTGGATGATTGCAAGCAAATCAAAGACCCACATATGTGCTCAGTAGGTTTGCTCACCATGAAACCTCAGATTCTGCAAGTGACTATCCCACCAGCCTGCATTACTACATGGGACAATTTAGCAGGCAATGCAAATACATCCAGTCCCTTATCTTCAGAAAGCTTCCAAATGCAATGTTTAAAGGTCTACATAATGGAGCAAAACAAAATAATATTTCTTTGTAGCAAAAATCCACATTCCAATAAGATTTGCTTTTGAATACAAAGCATACATGAAAACAATTTTTTAACATTCCCTTTGACAATATAACTAAGAGTAACTGCCATCCATCTCACATCTCAGTCCTCAAACCTAGAAGAGTCCTGTTCATCAGACAGGGACAAAGTTGTCCTAAGCAGCATCACAAAACTTAGCCAGGATGAATTTGTGAAACACCCCAGGAGAACTGGGAACAGATATGAACAGGGTAAAGTTGTGATAAGCCGCACACGGGTACAACAAAGCAATAACAATAAATATGACAACAGCCAGCTTCATCTTTAGAATCATGTCTCCAAGAATAGTAACTATTTCTCACCTGTGAGCCCATGACATATGGAGATGTATAAAGCCAAGAGGACAAGCTGGCTGCCTGGCATAGCTGGTGGAGCTTCTTCTCTTCCTCTGGAATAAAACATGTCTCTCTATCCTTACCTTGCAATCCAGGTACAAGTTTACAGCCAGGCACTGCTCTCCTGTTTGAGCACAGATCCCAGCTGCTGGCAGGAACCTGGGCAGAAGACAAAGCAGAGACTCATCATAAGCTGCCCAAGATGTTCCTCTCCCTCCAGCCCCAAACCATTGAATTCTGTCAGTCACTAGCATCTTTCTAAAGCAAGTCCTGGTGGGTGCATGAAACATGGACTGCCCTAGTAATGAAGGCTTAAAAGCTGCAGCCAGCATCTCCTTGCAAATAGACAGAAGAATCCAGGGCAGGTTCTTCCCTTTCTCTAAGGACATCCCAGATGGATTTCTCCTTCTGGAGATGGAGGCTGACACTTCAGGAAGATTTTGTTAGCTAACACTTTTCACCTGGGATACTCATAACTAACCCCAAAATGGATCTGCTGGCAGTGCTCACCTGTTGCTGTCATATTGCTGGCACCTGGCCATACCCCCTGAGCAATAAAGCAGACAAAAAGCACAGAGAAAATTATGGGATGATCTCTTGGAACAATAGGCTCATGCTAGAGTTGCAGACCCTTCATTTCTGAATCAGTTCTGGCTGACACTTCAGGCAACTGGGCCACAAGAGTCTTCCTTCTCCAAGGGGAGAGACAAATTAGCTCCATTCCCATTGCTTATTTTTTCATACTCAGCACTAAAAGCTCTATCCAGAGTACAGTTATTTCAGCATTGACTTACAGCATAGGCAGGTTTGGAGGATCATCAAAAAAAAGGCATGTCTTTTCAGCAACATGTCTCCGCAGCTCTGCCTAAAAAAAAAAGATGTATGTCAGAGTTTTCAGAAGGTAATGGAAGGACTTCTGAGCACACAAGATTAATGCAATTTAAGAGCCTTCAGTTAAATTACAGATATTTTGCCAAAGTTGGTTTTAAAAAGTAAAAGCCTCATTCCACCACAATGCAACCATTTCCATCCCATTTATTTCAAGAAGGAACAATGTTTATTCTCTAAAAACTGTTTTATAAATACTTTTAATCAAAAAGACTAGGGAAGAAGGGCTAATCTTTCTGTATCACTTTTTTTCTTCTCTCCCAGCTCCTTTATCTTTCCCCTAACATTTTAGTATGGAAAAAGAGGAAATACCAGTTATACACAGAAAGTTCAGCTCATGCTTTTTTTTTATTCCATTAAAAATAGCTTCAGAAAGCAACTAAGACTTTTTTTTTCCTCCCACAAAAAAACTCAAGTTTTTCCAAAACAAAATTTTAAAAAAATATCTCCAACCAGCTTTCCTTACTCAGTATTAACCTAGCTCTCTCTACAATTAGGGCTCCGCATTTAAAACCTTTCTAACAGAGGCATAACAAACCAACATTAAGCTCATTTATTGTTACTTGCTAGCTCAAAAATTTCTGCTTTCCAGCTAAAACACCAACTTGCATTCACAGCCTCAGAAGAGCCAAATCTGAGGTCAGGATCCCTTATCCCAAAGCCTCCTTTAATTTTACAATCAACAAATCCATCACTTCTGAATATCACAGCGATTATTTTCCAAGCAGCAGAGCAAGATTGCTTGCCTAATCGGAGGACAAGCAGAAGAAAAACTTGCACAGGGTTTGCCAGCAACCTAAATTTCCTATTCTTCCCCTCCGAGCAGAGCACATACCTCCAGCCTCTCCCCACAACCAGCACCCTATGCTGCAAACAGAGGGCTATTTATAGGAGAGGTGCCTGTGGGCGGGGCTTGTCGTGACTGGGCGGGGCCTATTGTGATGGGGCGGGTCCTATCGTGATGAGATGGGGCTAACACATGCACAGCTGGTAGCCACCAAGCTGTGATAGCATCAGGGGTATCGCTGCCCTGGCTCCGGAGCAGCGCTGCTTCACTGGGTTTGGGTGTTTTAAATAATCTTTAAGTGCACGGTCCAAACCGATGGCACCTCCTGCCTTCTGCATCGCAGGCAAAGCCAAGCTGGATGCTGGAGTGCTCTTCGGTGCTTCACAGCAATACTTGGCCCAAGTTACTGCCTCCTAGTTAGGGGGTGCCTGGGTCAATTCCTCGGCTGGGGTGTCTCAACGACGTTCAAGAAATAGAGGAGTCCAAGCCAACTCTTGCAACAATTAAAGGCTCCAGTATTATGCCCAGTAGAATCCACCCTAAAACTTCTACTGACCCTCGTCCAAGTGCTGGCCGAGGAAAGTGGGAGAGAAATTTCCCTGCAATTACAGTCTGTAAAAGCTGAGTTTTAGTTCATGAGTGCTGCAGATTTGTCAGAAGAGATGAGAAGCATCGAGCATACCTTGACTGACTCTCCCATGCTGAGCTCCACCGCACGCTGAGTTTAAACTAGATTGGCCACAAGCCTCCTGGATGCAAGCGTGGAAACCACTCCATGGTGGCTGAAGCCCAGCCAGGGCTTTGGTAGGCTCTGTGTGGTATTTCTGGGGCTTTCCACCCAGAAGAGATCATTAAAAGCTGGGCTTTTCAGCATCAGTGCTAGGAACTGGGAAATACAGCGTCTCCATGCTGCAGTATCTCACCTAATAATTTCATGTTCCAAATAACAAGGCTCTGCCTCCTCTGTCCCCAGGAACAATGATCAGATATGAACATAAAAGGACCAAGAGATCAAAGGAGTCTCCTTCAGCTCCATCTCCTTGATACTGTCCTCTATGACCCTGGGGGAACAGACCCTGAAGTAAAGATTTTTGGTGTCCTGGCACATGGCAGCTCAGGCACCAACAGAGTTTCCAGACAACTGCTGCATTCTCCTAAGAAAGCAGCATCTCCAGCCTACTTTGGCCCTAGAAATACTTCAGCAAAACCATGCATGAATGACAGAGGTATATTTGGGATGTTCGGAAATTAAATGACACCAAGCAGTTCTATAGCTAAAGCTAAAATCTGGTTTTCTTAGAATAAGGTTAAATAAAAGCCTTTGTCTACCCGCAAAACCAGGCATCTACTATCAATATACATATTGATATGTTATCCTTTCCCTAGAATGGTGGAAAAATCCACTTTGCTCCACAGCTCCCTTCTAAGCATTATGTCCCTCCTAAGACCATGTCCAGTCTAAGTCAGAGCCAATTATTTCCCTTCTATGCAAACCAGGCTCTAACGAAGCCAAGAACAACTCAGTGTTGCCAGAGTCAGAGGACACCAAGGATGCCTGTTGGCACTTGCCTTCTGCATGATTTCAGAGCTGTGAAGATGCCACAAGAGCCACGACCCAGGAGGTTGCTGGCAGCGGGGAGATGGGGTTAGGGCAGGCAGAGGACATCAATGGGTGAGCACACGGCTTGATCTCCAGCTGCCACCACGGCACATTTGCAAGTAGCTCTTGGACTCATGGCGCAGCCCCATTTTACTGACGTGAGGTCGTCTTCACGTTATTTCAGGCATGGTTTGGTGAAGCACAACCGGGATCCAAACAGGTGTATTTACAATCAGATACGAATACACCAAGCCAAGCCTCACTACACACAAACACTGCACACAGATTTACTGGGGGTGGTGGGGTCCCTGACTCACCCCCACATTGGCATTGCTTGATGTGATACATGTGCACTGCTGCACCATCTGTACGTCCTTCCCCAACTCACCCACCCCTGGCTGCAGACACATGATGGCTCTGCACTGGCTTCTGGTGGCTTCTGCAGGAGATCAGAGGGTTCATTCAAGGACATCCAAAGTATTTAAATACACAACCCCATTCCTTTACGCTACAGTGGCTTAGGAAATACTGCTGCCCTTTCCCTGCACAGCACAGCAGATGCAGAGTCAGGAGCTTGAATGCAGCTTTAACCATCGCTGCAAGTGCATCAACTTTACTGGTTTCCCTCAGGTGTCTATGTGTCCCTCAGGTCTTGGTGTGTGTCACACAGCCCTCGACCAAAGGGGCAGGATAAACAGCACAGACAGTCTGGAAACGCTGGATATTCCTCCACTTTCTGCATGACCGCCATGGGCTTGTCTTCCTGGTTTTCATAACTCTCCCTGGGCCTGACCATTCGTTTCATTGCTCCATGCTTGGCCTTTCCTCCATCCTCCCCGTGACTCCTCACAGTTGGGGGTCACTGGGGCTCGAGCTGCCGAGCGTCACCAAGACCCCATCCCTCATTCCCAACCTGTGAGTCACTTCCCCTCGTCAAACCTCACCTTTCAACTTCCATTTTTCATTTGCTTATGATTTTCTCTCTATCTCCATAGGGTTTTTTGCTCTACACCGTTCAATTGCAGCCCTGTTGACCCAGACAGGAGTGCTGCTACTGGTTTCAGCAGGAAACAGCGGGGTGTGAAGACACCACATAAACACGCAGGGCTACATCTTCCCTCCATGCAACACAGCGCCAGCCCCTGTGGAGATGGGCTGACTTGACTTGCATCGGCTGAAAATCTAAGCTATGTTGCTGTGGTCACTCGGGGTTTCTTTTCTCTCAAGAAAAAGCTATTATTGGATGATCAAAAGTTGATTGGAAATGGAAAGAAATCCATCTGGAAAAAAAAAAAAGAGAGGAAAAAAAAAATCAAATTGTTTCCCATTGCACATACTTTGAAACTGGCACCTTTTCTATGATTTTTCATCAGTACTTTTTGTTGAAATTATTATTTTTGGAAACCATCAGAAATACATCTTTTCATAAGAAAATTTAGTGTCTAGCCAATAAAATAATTACTATCAGGATTTGAAAGAGCATACTGAAAAATCACCTCTAATTTCATTGAAAAAATATGAAAATATAATTACTGCTAATATAGTTTCACAAAGTTTCATTGTAAAAGAGCTTAAAAAAAGAACTTTATGCCTGTGAAACACCATAAACTTTTAGCTCATCGTAAAACTACGCACACTGCAGTTTGGGGGCTTTGCCATCCTCAGCCCCTGGCAACCAGCAGCAAAGGAACTTCTGACCAGCGGGGTCCATCTGGGCCCTCTGGCTCAATGGTCTCTGATGGGCACAACCCCTCTGGTTCTGTCTCATTTAAAGCATTGACTCTTATGTGGTGTCTTCATTAAAGCAGTCCTTATTCTTCTTTCACTGTCTCAGGTCTGAATGGGAAAGTCCTCTGTGGAAGCAGTGGATGTTCAACCACAGGGAGCAAAACATGGCCAACCCGGGAATTTTAGCATATATGATAAGCTGTACCTAGGGTCAGAGCAGAGAGAATCCTACAGCCACTATTGCCCCTTTCAAAATGTCACTCCCACTTTCAGCATCCTCCTCCTCCTGAGCTCTTCCTCCTTTGCACCCTCAGGTCACTAAGGCCCAATGACAGTCAGTGCCATTTCCCCCAGGACTTGCCACCTGAGCATTCTCCCTCCTTCACTGAGGGCATGATCTTGCCCAAACGAGGTTCCTCTTTCTGGGGGTCTCTTCAAAAGGTCCCAGCCTCCATCCAGACCTCTCCAGCCAAGCATCTCTTTCAAGTGTCCACAGGGCAGAGACACCTCTAGGAACTCACACAGCAGGAGATAAGAGCATCCTTCTTAATTTACGTCACTTCCTGACAGCAAGATCATATCCGGCAAATGCTGCCCAGGGCCATGTACACAGGCTAGGAATCACGGCACGTGCATGACCTGCAGTACAGATTCATGTGGCCACTATCCCAGGCCCTTGACCAAGAAACACCAGGCTATATTGGGGTCTGGGATTGCTCCTCTGGCTTGCCAGGGGCTCGTGGACATCTCTGTTTTCTCCTCCTGCTTATTACACTGACTGTCCCCAAACACACTCTGACAGCACCTTTCCTAATGCAAAGACCAACCCTTTGCCAGGGTTTGGTCGTTGACCATGCTTGGGCTTTCCCTCATCACTGCCGGTTTGAAGGATGCAGACCAGGGAGTAAAGAGTGAGCCCTGCCAGGGACAGGGGACTGCCCTCTCATGGGTGTTCCCCTCCATCCCTGGTGACCATGGGCCTGTGACAAGGGGTGGGGGGCCCAGGGAACAAGGGAAGCAGGGACAGATGGGGCTTGGGAGGTTGCTCTGGTGTCTGCACTCACCCTGGGGGAGCCCGGTGGTGCGAGCGCGTCTTCCCCGTCCCCAGCTCAGCAAGCCAGAGATGAATTACTGGGGACAGCTGAGACAGGAGGCAAATGGCATCGTGCTGAAGCCGAACAAGGCCTGTGACTGTGCACTGTGGGATCCTAAATATTTGGAGAGCAAAGGTCAGGAGAACAGGACACTCCTCAGCAATGATTTTCTTCCCGCCCCCATGGCAGGGACGTGAGGCTGCTATGCCTGGAACGACCCTGGGCATTGGCCGGATCCAGTGCCCTGATGTGTCACGCCAGGGTTCAGTGGTACCCACAGGCAGGTCCCCGCTCTCCTCCAGGTTTCGGTTGCTGCCAGGGCCCAGCATGATGCCCTCCCTGCAGCCAGTCAGCACTTATGACTGACCTGATGTGGTGAAGCCTGAAGCCAGGAGAAAAGCGTCCGCCAGCCACTCCACATCCTCAACGGGGCACAGTGGGAGCTGCCGCTGGGTGGCTAATCCTCCTTGCCACGTCCCCCTGTGCCCGCTGGCCAGGTCCCTGGCCGTTGCCAAAATAAACACTTGGGCATGGCAACACTGACATTTGCTTTCTGCAAACAGGCACTGGGAGAAGGAGGCAGCCGTGTTATTTTTTGCAGGCTGGTCACGAGGTGGGAGACAACCTGCTCAACGCGGGGCGTTTGGGATTGCATCTGCCTCCCAAATCTGACTTTGCAGCCGTCCCTGATGGGTCCCAGCTCACCCCCTCTGCGTGGACCTCTTCCCCCACTGAGCTGGCCACCACATCCTGAGTACCTTGGCGATGCTCCCAGGTGTCTCTGCAGGGTTAAACATCTCTTGCCACAATTTGCTGCTGTCCCCACACCAGGGCCAGGGAGGTCCCCAGGGCAGCAGCTCCACAAGTAGGAGGATCAAGCGGGGCACAGCAGTAGCAGATACGACTCCATCAGGCAAGGGACAGGCAGCTGGCACGCAGACCATCCCTCCCCCCAAAAGAGCATCCTTCCACAGAGCAGGTCACAGCTGTGCCCAATGCCGGTGATGGCAGCAGCCCCCATGCTTGGCTGGTGGCTATTACTGGAGTGTAGGCAGGGGTGGTGAGATGGGATTTCACCTGCTGGCTCTTTTCATGCTGGGGGAGGTTAAAAAGGCATCTGGAGGAAGGTTAGGGAGTGAAGAAGTTGAGCCAAGCATCCTGCCAGGGGACAGAAAGGGTCAGTCCCTCAGATCAGCATGGAAAGTCCTTGTCTGCAGATTAGCTGCTCGGCTGTCCCAAGACCAGCTGGGAGGAGGAGAGGCAGCCCCGTCACTGGGTACGTGTGCAGCCCTCACTGCCCAGAGCTGCCGCCCTGGCTCCTTCGCTCGAGATGCACGCTGATGTTGCAGCCTTTCCCACCTGTCCCAATTCCCTATTCTTATCTCATCTTGGGATTTGGGAATCAGGTAAGATCAGCTGACAGAACAATGGCATCCCTGGGATTTCCACTGGAGGGATGGCTGGGAACAGAGGGGAGTCCCCGGGAATGTGGTGCCAGTCGATTTTATTCTGGGAGAGATGCCAAAGCCGAGCACAGCTGCCGAAACGGGGTTTCCTCATGAGCAAGCTGCTGTCCCGCTGCCCCTGCGCTTGGCTGAACACTGCAGGGAAAGCTGAGAGAGATTGTACATCCCTCCCCTGCACCCCGACCCCCACCCTGCACGGGGGAGAGGCATCAACGCCCCTGCTGTAACCACTATCCCAAACACTCAGGGCTGTGGCTATGCGAGCATTGCTGTCATGCTCATTAATTACCCAGCTGATTCAGCTCAGTGCAAAATAAAGAGGTTTATTTTTCTGGTTATTGCCCCAGCCAGGTTAAGGCATCTGGAAACAACTCCCACATTTTCAAGCTGAAGTGAGTATCAAAGGACTAGTTGCAGCAGCAAAAAGTCAGACTGTTAAATCACACATCTTTTCATTAAGACAGTGCATTACAGAAATGGTCAGGAACAACAAAGCTAAACAGGGAAACTGAGGCACGGAGCAGGAAAGCAGCATCTCCCAGGAGCAGACCACATCTCTGCAGCCTCATCCCCAGGACCACCCTGATCTCCCCCTTGGTGGAAAGGCTGGTCAAGGCTCTTGCTAAGCCAGCCCCGGGTCCTGTCCCTTGGACAGCAGCAGGCAAGGCAGTTTTGGAGGGTATTGAGGGCACACAGTCCTCAGGGCCCACACTAGCGGCGTGGGTGAATTCCTTGAAGCCGCTGGATGCTTCTCGCAGCTGCAGAACAAATTCAATAACAATACTATGAGCAATGCCTTTTTAATAGGCATGAGGTGAAAAGAACCCAGCAAGTCAATATTTGTGGACGAAAACAAAATAAGCCAAGCTGTTAGCACAGAGGAATGCAGAGGCTGGGAGGCGGCTAGGGTAATTATTATTTCATCTGCCAGATAGCCATGGTCCTGCCCACTGCCTCCTTCCCCCCGGCCCGTGCTGCCTGTGCTGGAGGGAGGGCAGGGGAGAGGTAGAGATGGGGCAGAAAAGAGCAAATGTTTTGGCTGCGGCAGCATCGGGCGTGTGGCTGGGGCTGGCTCAGCACTCCGTCCGCCGGAGGGTGAGCGCTGCCCTGGCCCAAGTATTTAATGTCAGCGGCTGGAATGTGCTTAACACAACATTTTACAAGGGAACATTAGTCAAGCATCCGCACTGACAGAGCAGGTCAGCGATAAGGATCCAGTGCATGGGAGCTGCAGAAAGACGGCTCTTGTTTCAGGCAAAGGAGGGCAAGGCTCGCAGAGACGGTGCCGAGGCAGGCTGACTTGGGACAAAAAGGGCCAGGTAACCCTGCTTTTGGTCTAGCTATCCTAACAAGCATCACACAGGGGTGATAATGCCACACCGACAGCAGGGTCCCACTTCCCACACTCCCCCAGCTGTTGCACGTGTTGCCTGAGAGCCCTCCTCCAAACCCCCTGCGAGGTGGGATTTGGGGAAACCTGTTCAAAAGCCATTCCCTGCCACGTGCCCTTGTTTGCAGGAGTACCGGTGTTTTGCTGTTCACAGGTGTTAGGTACAGGTGGGAGCTTGGCAGTAACACAGCTCAGGCTTTGCTCTGCTGCAGCAGGGTCTCTCGAGACAGTCGCTTCCACCTGAACCAGCACGATCAGGCCACGGCAAGGAGCATCCATCCCTAAACAGCAGGAGAGCAATGTGCCACAGCCTGGAAATCTCCCAGAAATCGGGTCGGTGAAATGTTAGCCAGCTTTGCCTGCGACCTGAAAACAGCACTACCCTTCATCTATTCCTAGAGCTATCCCTGTTCATTAGCCTTCTTGGCCCCCAGGCTTAAAAAAATCCCCCAGTGTCATGACTCCTTAATAAGATGTCATCTTCAGCCATGACAAACACGAGCGCTCAGTAAATAATAGCCCTGCCATGTAATGTCATGCCTCTCCCATCTGTTGTAGTAATGACTGTGCCTGCTCACCTGCCACCCTCTCCCGGCTGCTCCGCAGGGGCAGCGGCTGAGCCAAGCCAGCACGTCCCTGGCTGTGGCCGTGGCAGCGGCTCGGCCGCCCGGCCCGTCCAACAGCTGCTGGGCTTGGTTTTGGGGTGGGCAGGGCAGCCAGCCCTTCTGCAGGGGAGGAAATGTGCTTGGACACAGGTGGTGGTGCGGGAGAGGGGGAGCACGGCTCTCTGGCACCCGGCTGCCCTGGGAGCTGCAGAGGGGCTTCCTCATCTTCTTCCCTCTTTCCTCCTTGTTCTCTCCTTTTTTCTCTTTTTATCTTTCTCTTTTTCTTGCTATCTTTCTCCTTCTGTCTCTCTTTTCCCTTCCCCCCCCAATTTCCCCATTTCCATTTTCTTTCCTTTCCTGGCTGCCACAGACCCACGTCCCTGTGCTCGGTGCCTGTTTGAGCACAGTCTCCCCACTTTCACTGCAAACCTGCTTCCAAAACGGTCTCCAAGCATTGCTTAAGGGACAGAGCAAAGCTGAAGGAGGTTGAAAAGCTCACCTCAGCAGTTTTGGAACGGAGTTCCCCCTTTCTCCCCATCCTCTCCCAGTAGAGAGCATTAACCCCTTTGTGCCTCAGTTTACCCATCTGCAAATCTGGATTAATAACCCAGAGCAAACCTGTCACCATGGGGTGGGTTTTTCACACTGCTTGGCTGTGGGCACTTAACTCTGCTCCCCCCAAAAAAATCACCATCCTCTCTGGGCCAGGAAGAGCAGACACCACTGCAGAGCAGCTATTGCTCATCACCGCTTAAGTAGTAGTTCCTGTCTCCCTTCTCCCTACCCCATGCCCACCACATCCCTGGCTTGGCGCAGCCCCTTGCAGAGGTTGGAGAGGCAGAGGCATCTGGTTGGAGTTGCAGAGCAAGAGTTAATTGTTGATAACAATTTAAAAAAAAAGTGGCATGGACTAATCAAAGCTGTTTCTGGGGGGGGGAGGATTCCAAGATGTGCAATGTCCTCAGTCTGAAGTGAAGGTGGAGATGGACACTACTTTGACAAGATGCCCTTTTTTTCTTTTTTTCCCCTCCCTTTCCTATGAAAACTTGGGTTACAGTGAGTGTGTAAAGGACAGCAGGACGTGGCAGTGCTTTTTGCCATGAAAACTAATAGGGTCATGCCTGCTTTCATCAGGCGTGTAATCAGAGCCATGGATAATGTTTTAAAAGGCACAGCAGCTTCAAGTGCAAGCAGGGATTTATTAGTGAAAACGAAACCATGCTTGAGACTTTGCAAGTCTTATTTTAAGAGTCCAAAGGAGAAAGGAGCAGGGCTGGCTGGGCAGCCAAGGAGGCGAGGCAGCCAGAGCTCTGCCACCGAGCAGCAGTGACAGCAGCAGTGACAGCAGCAGTGACAGCAGCAGTGACGAGGGCTCACGGGCTGGGCTGCAGTTCTTGCTCAGCCACAGACTGTCTGCACAACCTTGGTCACATCACTTAGCCCACCGCTTCAGCTCTTAGCTTGTGCAAGGAGTTAAAAATCCCTCCCCCACAGCTCTATAGAGAGATTGTACTTCTGTTTAAATAAGGATCATGCTCCAGAGACACTTTCAGTCTCTACAGTGCCTTTGGGGCCCCGGCAGGAACCAAGGGTGTGGCCAACAGGTCCCACAGGATCCTACAAGTTCAGAGAGCAGCTCTGGGACCTTCTCCCACTCTGGCACTGCCACGTGACAGCACAGCCATGCACAGCGGGTGGGGACAGGAGGAGAAGGGGAAAATGGCCCAGCAGGTTGGCATAGCAAGCAAATGGATGCCCAGATTCCTAGGGTGTCTGGTTCTGCTATAGACCCAAAGCCCGTCCCATATTTGAGATCCCTGGTTTCTGCTGTCTTTAAACAGGCAGAGCGGTGGCCCGGTGCCACTGCAGGAAGGCTGAATTGTCAGTTTTGGCTGGCGCTCGGTGCTTCTGGTGTTACTCAATAGACTCAGATAGACAGAGGATGTCTCACCAGTCCTCAACTAGGCTCAGGGAGGCAGCGAACACAGTCGGCTCTTTTTGATTCAGGAGAGACCTGAGTTTGACCTAAAAGTGTATTCAAAGGTTGAATTTGGGCCTAGGAGGAGAGGGGACCATGATCCTGAGACCATGACACATGTTTAGGGTCTGTTTCTCCATCCCAAGGACAGTGTGGTTGGTCAGCAGGGGTGAGCTGAGCAGAAAAGATAGTTCTGCATCTATTTATCTCTTTTTGACAGAGGGAAAAACCTGAAAAGCAAGAACTTCTGTTTGGAAAAAGCCTGTTGGAGAGGCTTTCTTGGCCTCAGATGCCCTTGCCATCTGCACTCATAAGAAACCCTTCATAAGGTTCTCATTTCCTCTTTACCTTTTTATATAGCCCATAATAAGATCCCTAATTTTAATGGACTATATGGATCTCACTAGCAGGGAATGGCTCCAGCAGAGAGGCTTTAACCTTCTCTTTCAACAGAATCAGCAATGGAGCTTTTGGTCCTTTGCTCGGCTCCACTGCAGGTGCTGGTAGGATTTCTGCAGCCACCTCCACCAAAGCCCTCCCTACCTGCTGGGAGATGCTTGGGCGTAGGTGACCCGGGTAGTGTTAGTGGGAACTCACCCCTCTCCCTCAAATGCTTATGAAGCAGTACAAGAAGAATTAGCTGTACTTTGCCAAACTGGAAGATGTGGACAGCTGGGCTTGTTCAGCCAGAGAAGGCTAACGGGTGGTTATAAAGAAAACAGAGCCACATTCTTCCTGGAGGTGCATGGGAGGCAATGGACACAAGGCACAGCAAGAGAAACTCTACCTAGATATTAGGAAAATATTTCCTAGTGAGGCTAGTGACAAGAAAGCTAGAAAAGCACGTGGAAGGATGACTTCCCTGGGCCAACCCTCTAGAGAAAAAAAGAGCCTAAAGATATGGCACCAGGGGAGTGCAAATGGTCTTAGCAGGGCACCACGCCAGATCTGGATCTGTGTTAAAACCCACTTAATGGCTTGGGTGAGAGGCAGGGGAGAGCATAACCCAGCCCAAAAGGTGTTATGGTGTCCCTTGCTTGGGGCACAGCTCGACTTGGATGTCAGGAGCCTGGCTGGGATCTGGGCTGGGGAAGGCAGCGCACGGGAGCTGATGGAGCCATTACAACAGACGGGGGAAGGCAGAGCCAGGCAGCGAGGATGCACAGAGCACGTGTCAGAGGATCTAGGCTGGTTCCTGACAGCTCCTTTCTCCCAGAGCTCCTGGACAGGAGACAAAACGTGATTTCTTGCTCCTTCCACTCAAAGGCGGCTGTGAAAGTCTGATTTATGCTGAACGCTCTGGAGAAGAAAAAAGCTTGGCTGTGGAACCAAGTTCAGCTCCCAGCCAGGAAAACCTTGTATGGGATCAACAAGTTTTAACCATGCAAATCAAATTTAGGTCCAAACAGAGCCCTTTTTCATTACTTCTGCCTCTCCCTTCCTCACTGCACAGGGCCAGGCTACCTCCTCCCTGAACAAGCCTTCACATCCATTCCCAGTGGCAGAGGCAGGCCGGGATGTTGTAGACAACTTCCTTCATTTTTTTCTCTTCTCTTCTCTTCTCTTCTCTTCTCTTCTCTTCTCTTCTCTTCTCTTCTCTTCTCTTCTCTTCTCTTCTCTTCTCTCCTCTCCTCTCCTCTCTTTTCCAAGGCACAGCCAAACATGTCACAGCTCCGTCTTTCACTGAGATGATTCCCAGCTGCCACAAGGTACTGGAAGAGGTCTGCCCGCCCGTAAGCCTGTCACTAAAAGCCGTGGCTGAGCGTGGCCTCACACTATGTGACCCCAGGCAGTGCAGAGGGGCACTGGGGGGGAGGAGTTGCTTGGCTCAATCACCAGCAATGAAGGTGGGCAGGTGATCTGTTTTAGCCATGCCTTTGTTTCCCTTAGGTGGATACAGCAGACTAAAGGCCACTGTATGTCCTTTTTCCCCAGACCCACCATCACCTGGATGACCCTGGAAATGCATTGTGGGAGCAGTCTTCGGACGTTGTTTGGGGTGTCTCCAGTCATAGCAATAGCAAATCCTCACCCTGTCCTTCTACAGGTATGACTGATTCAACAGCAGTACTGATGCACCATGGAGAGATGAGACCTCCCACCCAGGCCTGCTCACATGGGCAGAGTCCAGACTCCAAGAGACTTGGGAGGTCCAGAAGCTGCTGTTTAAGCTAGGACCATCTCTGAAGCTTGTGCCCAACAATCTGGCTCACAAGGCAGGTACAACAGGGCCTGAATAGGTCCCTGATCCACCTGGACATCAACCCAAGGTGCACAGTGATAAACGGAAAGGCAATGAGCACAAGTTGCAGAAGTGAAAGCTTTGATTAGATATTAAGGGGAAAATTCACCTGAGGATGGTTAAACACAGGGGACCAGAGAGGTAGGGGAATCTCCATCCTTAGAGACATTCAAAACTTGGCTGGACAAAGCCCTGGGCAACCTGATCTAAGTTGGCTCTGTTTTGAGGGCTGTTGGACCAGAGACCTTCAGAGGTTCCTTCCAACCTGAATTATCCTGTGACCTACATTCACAGCATTCCCCAAGATGCTCTTGCATCATCTAGAGTTCAATAAGTCCATCTGGGCTTCTGCTTCTAAATCAGCAGGATCCTAATTCTCCCTTATGATTTAATCCCTTAATTCATTTGCCATAATCCTGTAGTACGTGGCTGGAGGAAAAGGAAACAACACAGCAAAGCAAACAGAGAAATGCAACCAGTGCCCCCTGAGAATAGTATATTACTCCTCTTTCCTCTTTGCCTTCCTGTCGTTCTGCTTCCATGAAAATTTGTGGGATTTCATCCAAAGCTCCAGTATCTCCTCTCCAGCAGTGGTTGAGGATGGATGCTTGGGGAAAAAAAAAAAAAAAATCAGAAACAGTGCACGCATAATGATCCTCTCTCTGCTGCAGCCTGCCAACCTCTGGCAGCTGAAGTTTCAAAGACATCTGAAGCTAAAGGCCACATCCAAACTTGAGCACTTAGTAGTTACCATCTGAGAAGCTGCCAGCAGAGTGAGAGCCACAGCAGAGTGAGTTTTACAGGGTGCCCCGGAGAAAGGTATTTCCTCTTCTTCACATGAAACAGGCTGCCTGGTCCTTTCACCGGGCACCTCCCCGTGCTCTCTCCCACTGTGGTCCCAGCCCCAGCTCTTGGGGTGGAAACTGGAAAGGGACCAGCATCACTTGTAGCTCTGCTTATTGCTGTGAGCATTGCATCTGACCCACAGACACCGAGCTTGAGCGTTTCATCCTTATTCTCCCTTTTCTCTTCTTTCTTATGCTCCTGATATCGCAGTGATCTCAGGAATATCATTAATAAAAGCTGTCTCGGGGGTACAATACCTTGACAGGAAGAATCGGGATGCTTCTCTGCAGTTCTGTGACTCAGCCCCAGCCATTGTTCACCCGGAGAAATGCCATGTGCCTTTGCGGTGCGCGTTCAGGTTGAAGAGCCCTTTGTAGACAATTTATCCACCCAGCCAGACCGGGAGCCGTTTACACTTTGCTCTTCCATTGTGCTGCCAAGGGAGACCTCCCTGCGTGCACACATGCACATACACACCTGCACGCACACACACACCTGTGCACACACGCACCTGCATACACATGCACCTGCTTCCCTGGGGGTGCTGAGCACCCTGGCCCTGGCTCAGGGTGCTGGGAGGCAGGAGGCGAGCACTGGGCACATCTGGTGCTCACAGGCAACACCAAGCCGTGGGTCCTGCCAGCTCATGTGATCACGGGGGAGGAACGATGAGGGATGCTCCAGTCCAGGACACGGCTCAACCCCACGTGCGTGCCTGCAATTCAGTTGCAGGCGTGTGTGCCGACAAGGTGAGGCAGCTTTATGCCAGACCTTTCCTCCTTCTCTGACCTCCTTGTTTTCAATAGCTCCCGCTGTTCTGCTTTCTCCCATGCAACACCAAAGTGTTGATACTGCCTCGGCAAAGGTCATCTGAAATGTGGTTATCTGAGGAGCTGGATGTGTGCGTCCATACCTCTGTTTCTTCAAAGGTGTGAGTGAGCTGAAGTGCAGCTTTATGGAGGAAAACAAACTACATGCATACTCACCGCTATAGCCCACTAATGAAGCACAGGGTGACAGCAGGAATCCCCCTCCACGGTGTTTCTGGGTACTCCAAGTTCACATGGAAGGCAGCAGCTTCAAGAGGAGAGCAAGAGGATGCCTCTCCTGCCCCCGCGCTGACACATGCGGCTGGCTTAGAAAAGATGTCGGTGGAGTTTGGAAAAGAAGCAGAAATATGTATTTCCCCAATAATCTCAAAACTTCAATAAATGTTTTCCCTCAGTAGGACATAGCTGAGGAATCTGGGGACCATTGCTGGAGCCAGCTGCTCTGAGAGGAGAAAGCGAAAAGCCGGTCCAAGTGCAACAACTGCCAGGACAATAAAGGGATCTGAAGGGGTTCAAGGGTAGGAGGGGGTTTTTTGTCTCTTCAGTGTTGTTTCTTGGTTAATATGTACATGTCAGAACCAGCAAAGCACACCTCCAGATCACGCACAGGATCTCTTTCTCCTTACTTGGGCAACAGAATATATAGGCAGGACAATTGTGCAAACAAAGATGTGTGCCAAGCCCACCGCACCGAAGGGAAGAAATAAAAATAACAGTTATTTAAAACACGTGTATTAACAGAGGGGTTCACCTCTCCCCTGCCTTTGTGCTCTGCTGACGTCACGGAGGCAGATGAAAAGTCTCACTGGAGCATCAGGCTGGCAGGACACAGATGCAGGAGGAGCTGGTTGAAATCCTCACCCCTTCCCTGCCAGGAAGAAGTACAGCTTTAAATAGGGGGCAAGGCAAGGTGGGTGCAGTGCCATGATACCTGATGTGGGAATGCTTCTCGCATGCCTGAACCTTGTCTGCATGTTTGCAGCATCTCCAGGTACAGCAACGGACAACAGCCACAAAGGGACAGCATCCAGCCAAATCAACTACATGCCAGCAAGGCTGTAGCTCTTTTCCCTTCCCATGTCCCTCTCCTCACCCTCCCTCACTGCTTGCCTTTTCAAATGCATTCAAAAGATTTCACCCCAAATGTTCCCAATTTGAGGCTGAACAGCATTCCCAGCATTTGTGCTTTGTAAGGGGGATGGAGAGATGCAGAACAGCAAAGGGCTGGTGCCACCCAGCCCCTTCTCACAGCCTGGCTTTGCACCAGGAGGCAAAGAGAGATGCCAAGTCCTGCCCAGGGGCACACCATTCCCCAAGCAATTATGGCAACATGATGTGGGTGCTTCAGCATGCAGTGAGGAGGGTGACGCAGGGCCCTCAGAGATAATGAGAGCCAGAAGGTCTTATCAACTTCATCGAGGGCAGAGTCAAGCCCTTCAAATGAAAGCCCTTGAGGGAGCAGAGAGGATCTTCCCTCAAGTATCAGGCACATTTCAGCAGTTTATAAATACTGATGTTCTCCCTCTGCCACGCTCGACCTCATAGCACTGCCAGCCCAGCTGCATCCTCAGCCCTGGACCTGGTCCTGATGGAGCTGAGCGCCTGCACTTGGCTTGGCCAGGGGAAGGCAGGATCAGGCCTCAGGTGTGCGTGTTTCCAGAGGCACTTTCAGCTGTCATTGCTTGGTTCAGCCTTCTTAGGTTTGAGTTGTGGGGGTTTTTTTCCCTACACAGACCAAAGAAGGGGTTAAACCAAGCTCATCTTTCCAGGAGCAGGACAAGGCAGTCACTTGGCTGAAAAGGGAGCAAGATCCAGCCTCTTCCTCTCACCCTTCCACCCCATTCCTCTCCTCCACCCTGTTTCTGTCCTGTACATCCCACTGCTGAGAGCACTGTCCTGCTGCAGAGCCTCCCCAGGCACCCTGGTGATGAGCTGAGCTGTGAACCTTAATGACAGGAGAAGGGACAATGGTGTCAGACCCCAGGGCTTATCCCAGCCCCGCTAGGGGCTCCCCAGTGCATCCGTACTGGGGACCCAATGCACAGAGCGGGGATCAGTAGCCTCATACCCCCTATCCTAGAGATGGAGCTCTCTCCAGGTCTCCACTCCCCATGGCTTCACCACCCAGCCCTTTCCCAGCTGATGCTCCGCTGAGTGGGATCCCTCTGGGACACACGGGGGACATGCAGCCCCCACAGACCTGCTCACCCTGCACGGCCAGGCTAACCCCATCCCTCTGCTGCAGCACACTCAAACCTGCAGAGGACAGGGAAGAGGCTGAGAGGTCCCAGGATGGCTACTGAGCCCCCACATATTGAGTTAGATCGGGTCTCACCTTTGCCAGGAACAGGAGGATTTTAGCAGCACACCACCTTCTGCCAGCTGGGCTCGTGGCTAGTAAAAGGGTCTGTGTTTAGGAAGAGAGTAAATAGAAAGCTCCTAGGGATGTTTGTCACACAGATTGGGGAGAAGGGGTAAGCACAGGCATTTTCCTGAGCAGCCCCAATATATCTACCCTCCCTTTGGGGTCCCTGGGAAGGAGATGGGTGTGCTGCTGCTTGCAGTAACTGCTGTGCTTTGCTGGAAAGGGAGCTGAGCCCACCGCCCTGCTCAGCCGTCCCAGCTCCTGCCACCTGTCAAACGCAGTGGGGTGATGTGGGGAGGAATTAAACCCAGCTCAGTTCTCCTAGCTCTGCTATGAGGTACCCAGCACTGGTGCCACTTGTTTCCAGTGGGATCCTAGGTCTGGGTTTCGCCTGAATTCACCTCTTCTTTAACGTCGAAGAAGGGACTGCCCCAAAAGGCATGACAGGTTTTCAGGGGTTGCTGGGCTTATTCCTCCAGTCCTGAGAACAAAAAGGGAGCATCCCGAGATGGAGACTTGAGTCTCTGTAAGAGCAGTCAAATCCTCCGAATTTTGAGGTGGGCTCAGTAGAGGCCCCCAAAAACACACAGGGACTTGTGGTTGTCTGGGCTCCCGGGAGAGCGGCTGGAGGGTGGCAGCGGGGAGGGGGTGAGACGAAGGGAATGGTTTTGCCAGCGATGCCTCCCAGACGGACACCGGCCAGCACGCCCCGCGCCGGTTCCTGCCTCTGCCCCCGGGTTCCTCCTAACGAGGTTTCCAGCTCGGCTGAACCCCCGCGTTGCTCTCAGGACCGCAGCCGGCCGGGGCTGAACCGGGCTGGGGCGGGGGGGGGCGGAATCGCCGTCCTCATCCCCCAGTATTATCGAGGGTTCGGGTTACATCAAACAAACGCGAAAGCGGGGCACAGTTGGGGCAGGGGTGCAGAAAATAGTGTCACAGATTCACGGAAAGACCGTGTGTGTAAAACCTTGTGCCAATGCTCCCTTTGAAAGGGGGCGGCTCGGAGTTGCTTTCGGTGGTGGTCCCCGCGCCCTGTGCAGGAGTTTGTGATGGAAAGTCTGCAAAAGCCATTAGGACTTTTGTGCTGGGGCATTAGAAAAGCAACGCAGACACCACTCACTTTTCTAAATAAACATTAGTCTTAAAAAGTTTGCACTGCTGACCCCCGCAGCTCTGATTACTTGTAATTCTCTGAACCATATTTTAAGGCTTCAAACTTTTTTTTTTTTTTTTTTTTCCGCGGAGGGGGCGGATTTTTTCGTTCCTCCCTGCAGCCGTGCCACAGATGTGCCACCGGTACTGTGTGCTCCGGGGGCGGCGGGCCGGGGCGGGGGGGTTCCCAGCCCCGCAGCCACAGCCCCTCCACATGTTCAGCTCCCTCCACGTTCCCCCGGAGAAGCTTTTTCTTCCTTTCTTCTTTTTTTGGTGGGGTGGGACGACATTCGTGATCCCGGTGCAGAGAAACTCTTCTTGGGGCTTCCCGGGAGGGCTGAGGCGTGCGGGCTGCGGTCCCATCCCCACCAGGCTGTGCCCCCAAACAGCTCTGAGACCCCTCCCCAAACCCCAAACAGCCACATCTTCGCAGCGCGGCGGAGGCAGCTGCACCGAGGTATCATCAGTATAATTGGAAGGGTCACATGTTAAACCCTCGCTGTTGTTCGCGGTAATGTAGCTGTGTCCCTCGGTTGCACATTTACCGATTTCTCTCAAACCAACCATTGTCACAAGGTTCATTCCAGGAGGAGTGATCCAATGGGTTGCCACGGCAACTATAATGACATTAAAATAGAGGCGGCAGCCGCCCCCCTCCCTCCGCGTCTCTCCCGCCTTAAAATCCGGCAGCAGCCCGGCAAAACCCCGCACCTTTCCCGTCGGGACAGCCTGGGAAATAACACCCAGTACCTAGATGCAAAAAAAAAAAAAAAAAAAAAAAAAAAAAAAAAAAAAAAAAAAAAAAAGTGGGGGGGGGGGTGGGGTGGGTGTTGGTTTATTTAAACCTTCCCGGAGAGAGCAGCCGAGGGGCAAAAAAAAAAAAGGGGGGGGGGAGCAGCGCGGAGCAGCCCCCCGCTCCCGCGGAAGGGGAAATTGACCAATTCCGGCCAGTTTCCAGCCGGGAAGGCGCGGGGAGCGGAGCGCTCCCGCCCGCGGGAAAGGGGCGCAGGCGGCCGGGATTGGGGAGCGGGAAGGAGAGAGAGTCGATCTCTGCCTCGAGCGTTCGCCGGGAGAGGGGAAAATTGTACAAACCTGTGGCATATAAAGCCCCCGCCGAGACACCTGCGGGGTGGGCGGTGAGACCTTCTCCCTCGGCCCGGCCCCGCGCTGGAAATTCACTTTTTGCCACTTAGTTTTCGGCGAAACGTTCATTTCCGATTGATTTGCCTTTATTATTTCTCATCGGCACTGCTACGCTGCTTTCCCGCACTTTTATTTTCCCCTCGAAATTTAGGGTGAGAAAAGATGTTTTTATAAAAGGACCCGTGTTTCCTATTATCACAAGACGCCCTTCCCTCTCGATGAATATTTCCCATCTGTTCTGTCCCGGGCACATGAAAAAGCGCGACCAAGGAATCCTGAGCAATAGCAAAAGGAAAATTCTGGGAATGTCGACTACAATATCAACTGGATCTGGCGGGGGGGGGGCTCCAATACGTCTGTTTTCCATATCCGAGAAAGTACTGCCCGCTTTCGTCCCCGGTAGCCGACAGCAGCGCCTGAAATCGGGCTCTCTGGGATTTCAGCGACGCTTTCCCCAATATCTTTCCCGATCTCTTCCCGAGCGGGGCCGGGAAACGAGTCATTTCTATCAATTTCTCGCGATTTTTTTTTTCCCCCACAGGAGCCCGTGGGCAGGATTTTACCGGGCAAGGACGGAGGAAAAAGCCCAGGCAGCTCCGCTCAGAGCCGTGGTTTCATTTCCTACACCAAAATGTGCCCGACACCTGTGGTTGGGGTAAATCCCCACTCCAGGCAGAACACGGAGCGTGCCCGCAGCTGGCAGCGCCAGAAAAAAGGGGGATTCGGCGCAACCCACACCGGAGCTGCCCGCAGTCGGTTCACACGCGGTTTGGGGCGGCGGAGCGGCTTCCTCCAGCCGGCCCCGACGGCGGAGCTGGCGGCACCGGCACCCGCACCGGGCTGTCCACGCCGAGCATCCGCCAAGCTCCCGTCGTCAGACGGGGGGGACGGCTCCGGGTACCCCCAATCGGAGCGCCCATCGCGAGTGGGGAAGGGGCCGAGCTGCGCTGCGACAGGGACGGCGGGGCCCGGCGCTCCGGGGATGCGGGGTCTGGGGGGCACCCGGCCTCCGGCCACGACCCTCCGGAGCTGCCTCCCTCGCACATAACCTCTCCAGCTGCCGTGCTGCCCCCGGGAGGGGCGGAGAACCCTATCCCTCATGCCACCCACCTCTCAGCAGAGATGGGAAAAGGGGGGACACGGGGACACCCTCGCAGCCTGGCCACAGGTTCCCCACCACCGGCTGCAGCTGCAAAACGCACTTGGGCTGGAGGGAGGACGACACCCAGGGTAGGCAGTTTCACCAGTCGCGGTTCCCCGAGGGGACCCGAGGATGCGGGCTCCCCCCAGGAGGCGGGGCGGGGAAGAGCGGTCAGGGTCGGGGGAAGGACCGGCCGGACCACGGGAGAGACGGAGAGGCGGCCGCGAGTGGGTCTCCCCTCCTGCAGGGCTAAGGGAGGGTCCCGGCCCCAGCCACAACTCCAGCTCCATGGGAGCAGAGGGTGTGGGACCCTCCGCCGTGCGGGGGGAGTGGAGTCCCGGGGAGAGGGGAGCCTGTCGGGGAGGCAGCCGGGGTTCAGTTCGCTGCAGCTCCCGGGAGGCCAGAAATGCCCTTTTCAACGATCTCCTGAGCTCAAGAGCCGCCAGAAACGTCCCTCTGAAGTGATCCTCTTGGCAGGGGCTTTTTGTAAGAGATACACAGAGTAGGAGCATGCCCGATAGGAGATGGGAGCGTTGTGGGGCAGGGGAGAAAATGAAATTAAAACCGAATTAAAAAGAAGAAGGAAAGAAAGAGAAAGGTGGGAAAACGAAATGATCCTCCTTGTGAAACTTGTCGGGCTTCTCCGGAGCAACTGCAGAAGGGAGGCCTTTCCACCAGGGTGGATAAATTTACTCGTGTCCCACATGACCGAGGGTGGGGGACCCGGGGGGGCGGTGGAGAGAAAGGTCATGGGACTGGGATTTGGGTTGTAAGTCACAGAGGAGACGTGGATTTCAGCGCCGGGATCCGCGTTAGGTGGCAGCGGCCTCGGGTTTTGCAAAATAAGTAATTAAATAGGGAAAATAAAAAAAAAAAAAAAAGGGGGGGGGGGAGGAGAAAAAGAGGAAAGGGCATTTCAGAAATAACCCCAGTAAAATCTCGGGGCAGTTAGCGGTGGGAAGGTGTGTTTGGGGGGCATAGCTCCAGGAGAGCGTCGCTCGGAGACCCTGCTCCCCTAGGGAAGGGGTCGCCTCCCGCATGTCCCCGGCCCGGCGGTGGGTGCTGGGCGCTAGACCCCGCGCCGGCTCGGAGAGCGCCCTCCCGCCGGCCCCGGCTCTCGGCCGAGCTCTGCCCGCTCCTTTTGTTGCCTCTCTTTTGCGGCCACGTCTCTCTCCTGGGAAGAAGAGATCCCAGGAGCGCTGCAGGCGGGAGGGGGGGGGGGGAGCGGGGGGGGCAGCACTGACCCCCTAACCGCTTCACATCTCCCTCCCCTCGCCCCCACGCACCCAGCCGGGACCTGCCGCGGAGGGGGAACCGTGGTCCGAGGCGAGGGGGGTCCGTCAGCCTGGACCCTGGCATTTTTTTGGCCCCATCCCCAGACTGGGGAAGTTTTTCCTTCTCCACTCACTTTGTTTAAATTTAAAGCCACAGCGGCGGCCCCTCCGTCCCCGGCCCGGGGCTTCGGCCCGCCGCGGCTGAGCTGTGGCCGGGGCTGCCCCTAGCACGGCTCCGCTCCGACCCGGGTGGGGGGTTTCCTGCACCTGGGATCTTGTCCTGTGTATCCCCCTCTCCCTCTGCCCAGGGCTGATGGGGGAGCACCATGGGGGGCATCCCAGGTAATCTCGTACGGGTGGGGGGAAAAATTCCCACGGAATTTTGCAGGGAGTCCAGCTGGAATTAAAAGCCATCGTGCGTCCCGCAGACGGCTCTCAAAGCTGAGGAGTGATTGGGGAGGGGGGAAGAGGGGGCTCATTCAGGTTACACGGACTTTCCGAGGACTCTCCACTCGCCTCCGTCGGCGGGGAACAGGGGAGTTTCTGGAATTTTTGCGAGAGTGAAAAGAATCGCCAGTGTCGGTTTAACCCGTTTCAAAACTTCGGTGCTAACGAAAGAGGAATGTAATTTCACTTCAAAGGCGAGTTAAAGCGGGGAAATCGAAATCTGATCGAAACGGACACGGGCTGCCCCGAAAAGCGCTTCTCTGCCACCCTGCGACATCGAGCCCGACCCTCGATACCCAGAAAGGATCGGGGTGTGGGAGAAATACCACCAAATCTGTAATTCGAAAGATCCCGATACACCAACACGAAGCTTTCCCTGTAGGAACTGACACGCAAACTCATTACACCCCTTGGGGCTCCCGCCCGCCCGCCCGCTCAACGGGGAGATTATCTCCCTTGCAGGTTTTCATTCGGATTTACGAGACCCGCTTTGGCACACGGAGAGATGAACGATTGCAATTCATTCCACACCCGTATATCTAATTTATCCGAGTCCCAGGGGGAGGGATGCGGGCAGCCAGGGCGATTAGGAAGCGAAGCATCCCGCCTGCCCGCGGCTGGGAAAGGCCGCCGGGCTCTGGGCTGCTCGGTGCCGGCTGCCCAGGGGGGCCGGGCCGGGCGGGCGAGCCCCTTCCCGGGCGGCGGGGGGGGGGGCACATCCCGGGACCGTCCACCCGAGGAGATCATTAGCATTTGAATGCTGAGGAAGGGTTGGAAATGCGCGATCAAACCGTGCCGCGAGTGGTTTTTTTCTACCGGTCCGGATGGCAGCGTCACCTGTTGCTGCCACGGGCTTGGGGCACCAAGTTGCATCTTATTTAAGAAAATAATAAAATGCGACCTGGTCCCGCACGGGTGCCGGGGCCCGTCTGCGCTCGGGGGGAGCAGGGACCGGCACACGCTCGCCCTTGCAACCCCGCCTGGGCCGGGGACGCCGCCTCCCGCACGGACCCCCCGGTAAACGCACCGACGGGCCAGCGAAAAGGGGGGTGTACCAGGACGTGCTGCCGGGGACCGCCGTGCTGCCGGCCGGGGTGCTGGGCTCCAGGAAACGCGCCCTGAGCTGCCCATCGGACACAGGCAGGGGAACCGCCGAGCCCGGGGTGGGGGGCCCGCCGGTGTCTCCCCCTGGTTCCAAGGAGGGGACCCCCCCCCCCCCCCCCCGCTGCGGCCAGGCGAGCGATCCTCGGGGGCTGGACATAGTTGGAAACGTGGAGAGAGGGGGAGAGTGGCCCGAGAGAGACCGACAGGGAGAGAAAGAGGGAGGAAGAAATAAAGAGGGAAAGAGGGATGAAGAAAGAAAAATATAAAGAGAGAGAAAGAAAGATTAAAATGGGGGAGAGGGAGAAAGAGAGAGAAAGAGAAACAGATAGAAGGAGAGAAGAGGAAAAAGAGAGAGAAAAGGAAAGAGGGGAAGAGGGAGAAAGAAAGAGAAAGAGGGAGAAAAAGAGGGAGAAAGAGAAAAAGAAGCAGGTAAATAAAAGAGTGGAAGAAAAAGAAGAGAGAGAAAGAAAGAGAAAGAGGGCAGGAATTAAGGAGAAAGAGAAAGAGAGAAAGAGAGAAAGAGAGAAAGAGAGAGAGAAAGAGAGAAAGAGAGAAAGAGAGAAAGAGAGAAAGAGAGAGAGAAAGAAAGAAAGAAAGAAAGAAAGAAAGAAAGAAAGAAAGAAAGAAAGAAAGAAAGAAAGAAAGAAAGAAAGAAAGAAAAGAAAAAGAAAGAAGAATGACAAAAGAGAAAGGGAAAAAAGGAGGGGGAAAGGACAAGAAAGAGAAAAGGCGAGGAAGAGAAGGAGAAAGGAAAGATGAGCGGCGGCCCGGGAGGCGAGCGGGGAGCGCGGGTCCGGCCCCTCTCCTCGCCCTGCGGACAGACGGAGGGGCGAGTGCGGGGCCCTGACCTACCGCGAACATCGCGAGGAGGATTTCGAAAGCACCGAGTTAATTTCCAAGGCAATTTTCCTGCGGCTCGGTCGGCTGCGACAGCTCCTCCCGCCCTCCCCGATCGGAAAATGTTTGTGTTTGTTTTTTGTAAAAAAAAAAAAAAAACCACCCAAAAAATATAGCAACAAAAAACCCCCGACTTCTCGTTTCTCTACTTTCTGTGTCGGGAATGGAAAGAAACGAAAGGGAAATGGAGAGGGAAAGAAGATGCTGGAGGGCAGTTATTTTCCAAAGTTACGAGGCAGGGAAGTGTTTTCACGTAGGGCACTAGAGCACAAGGAGACTGGGCGTTATTATTAAATCCTAAATCCACCGTGAAAACGGGAGTTTCTGCGTAGTCACAGGGAAGGGCCAGGGCAGGCCCGGAGGAAGGGCCGAGCTATTGGAAAAGATGCTCTTGATGTTTAAAGGTGGTTTCTGTAATCCAGGTTGATTTATTTTTGTTCGGGGCTGCGAGGAACTAGAAAGAGAAAACAAAAAAGCTACCGGGGAAAGAAAGAAGATCTCGACCTTTCCTAATTCTCCAAATCGGCAGTAATGGAAAGCAGAAGGTGCCAGGGGAGGAGGCAGGAGGCGAGGGCCGAGCGGGCGGTGCAGTGAGGCCGGCCGGGCCGAGGTCCCGCAGCCCGCAGGTAGGAGCCCGGCCGGCGAGGGAAGGGCCACTCGCTTCCTTCCTCAGGACCCGCTCTGTTTAACGGGGGCTTAGCTAAGGGAAAGCAGAGAAAGAAATGATCCCCCTCTCCCCCGAGTTGCGGTCCAGACGGAGATATTCCGGGGCAAGATCGTTTCATCCCGCCCGATAAACCCGAGAAGAAGTGCCCGTTTTCCGCCTCGCCAGGGCGCACACACGGAAAACCGCCGCCGAGTAAATACGCAGAGAGCATCGCGGTTTTGTTACAACCCCTTCATTTGACGTATAGAAAAGAGAGGAGTAGGGGCACGTTACCAAAAGGATAAAATAAAATAAAAATAATTTTAAAAATCAGCTCCACGGATGTCTGACCAAAGCCAAAGCAAGGCGGCGAAACCCGCATCTCCCCGGCCCGGGTCGAAACCAGCCGCCGAGTCCAGCCCCGGCGCGAAAGGGAGAAGGGGAAAACTCCAAAACCTGCGGCAAAGGATCGGGCCCCGCGGCGGGAGCGGGGTCGCCGCCGGCCAGGCTTTTCCCGGGGTTTAACGCTGGCAAAGCAACCACCGAAAGCAACGCTGAGAAGCGGGCGGATTCGCCTACGGACGAGAGGGAAGGGAAATGCCGGGTCGCCTTTTTGGCCAGGGACTCCCAAGGAGCGACTGCAACAGCTAATTATTTTCCTTTCAGTGCTCGGTTATTGCTGGTGTCCTCCCCGCCTCCCCCCAATAAATAAATAAAACCCTCCTTTAGGCAGCGAGGCGTGAAAAATGATCCTCGCTGAACGCTTAAAAATAATGTCCCGTGAAGATCGGGGCTGCGGAGCCAGCCAGCCCCGTAATTAGGAGCCATTATCCGTCCTGCCTCGCCGAGGCAAGATTTCGCATTAACCCCCCGAGCCGCGTCCGGGGTTCCGGGCCCCAGAGCAGCCCCCTCCCGGTCCCTTCCCCGCCGCCCCCCGCCCCGGCGGCTGGGGAAGAGCCGGTTCCCGGGGGGTCTCCGCCGATCATCCCCCCGGCTCCCCAAGCGATTTGCAGGCGGCGTGAGTTTGACCGGGGCACGGAAAGAGCTCGGGTGCTTTAGAGAAATTTAAAGGATGGAAAAAATCTGAAGTTAGAGCCGCTTGAGGATCCCACCCCCACCCCCCCCCACCCCCTCGAAAAGAAAAAAAACAACAAGCCAAACAAAAAAACCCCACAACCAAAAAAAAACCCCAACGGCGCCGGCGCTCGCAGACCCCCGCAGGCCCGGGAGAGCCGAGCCCAGCCCGGCCGGCAGCTCCGGCAGCGAGCGGCCCGCCCGGCCCTTCCTGCGGGGGGTACCGAGGCTGCCGGCTAAGGGGGGGCAAATCCCCCGGCTCCCAAATCAGTTCAGCTTCAATCCCGGCCGGCGACCGCGGCTTAAAAACCCTCATTGACTCCGCAATGCAAAAGAAGGGGAACGGAGCCGGGGAAAGGCGTCCCAGCCCCAGAACCCCCCAAGCCCCCTCCCCCGAGCGTGTGGGGGAAGGGGTCTCTCCGGGGAAATACCGCTTCCCTGCAGAGAGGACCCCCCTCCATCTTTCCAAAGCCTGAGACCACCAACTTGGAGAACCCCCTGCACCCAGCGGGGGCTGCAAGGGCGAGACGCACTCGTTCATCCCCGCGGGCACCGGCTGCTGTTTCTTATCCGTTCCTGGCACCCTTGGCTCATTTCCCTCCCGCATTTCGCAAATAAACAAGCAAAAAAAAAAATATTAAAAATCGCTACTTTATATTAAAATAACCAGCACACACACACACACACACCCCCTCTTCCAGACACACAACCACCACCCAGGCTCGCTGCACATCGCTTTCTTCCTTCGGATCCCGTCTCCTCAAAGCAGGCTCGGTTATTAAAGGAGGCTGAACAAAGATAGCCCCGAGAGCAGCTATCAGCGCATTTTAACTTCATCAAAGACTTCGGGGGAGAGGGAGAGGAGGGGTCTGGCACCTTCTAGTAATGAGCTTGTCAGGAACACCCCTGCCAGAGCAATTGAACAATTTGCACACAAGCAAAAGAAAAGGAGCGGGGAGGGAGGGAGGAAGGGGAAATGCTACAAAAGCCCCTTCAATTTCCAACCATGTGCTTGGCAATCTGGAAAATAGATTCATTGGCCTCCTCTTTTCTCCCATGTCGAGTCTTGTAGCCCCTTTTGTAGGAGCTGGACATGAAAGGGAGACAACCAAGTGCCGGACACGAAGATCGCTTTTCAAAAGCAAATGTGTGTGAAGGCGAGATGTGAGACCGCTCGCTGCGGGGAGGCGGCACGTTCAGGAACAACATCAACAAACTGCGCGGAGGTTCGAGGTGGCACAGACAGGGGCAGAGGAGGGGAGAAAAGGGCGGGGGGGGGGGGGGGGAGACAAAAAAGCAAGGCCGACACCCCCTCCCCGGCGCACACCGCCAGGCTCCTGGCAGTGCCCCGGCGGGCCCCGCACAAAGCCCAACTCGCCCGGGGACCGGCTCCGTCCCCCGTTCCCTGCCTCGTACGTCTCAGCTTTTTTCTTTTTCTCCTTCTCCTTCAGCTGGCTGCACGGGCAGAAAGGCCTCGATTCTTTAGATCAGGATCCCTGCCAACAAACAAACCAAAGAGCCACGTTTGGTCCCTGAAATAAATAAATAGAGATGGGGAGGGGGGGGGGAGGTTTGGAGGAGAAGGGAGCGCTTAAAGATGTTTATTTACTTTGTAAGTTGTTGCAAAATTTAGGCGGAGATCAAGTTTCATTCGGTCATTCAAATGCTGCAGGCCCAAGGGGGACGTGTGTGCGGGGGGGAAACCCTCCAACTTACTTTCTCATGTGTCAACTTTTCCAAACAAAATAAAGGGAGGCGGAGGGGGAAGAGAAGGGATAACCTTTCTCCCGGCCCCCACCTCCTTCTCCCTGGAAACAGGCTAGTTTTTGGTTTGGGTTTGTTTTGGTTGTTTTTGGTTTTGTTTGTTTATTTTTTTTTTTGGGGGGGGGGGGGCCGCCACACTAAAAAGCAAACAAAGAAATAAAAAATAAAATGAACAAAAAAAAGTCCGGAGATTCCTTTCCCTTGCCGGCCCGTGGACCCGAAGCGGGGGCTGCCCCCCGCGCCCGGCCGGGGAAGGGTCCGGGGGAGGCACCGCCGGTGTGGCAGCCTGCAGCGCCGGGAAGGAGGAGGCGCGGAGCAGCCCCGCGCAGGCTGCGCGCCCGGCCGCGGAGGGCAGGACTCAGCCTCGCCGGCTTCGGGCGGCGAAACTCCGCGGCCGGCCGAGTGTCGGCAGCCCGAGGGTGGGAGCCACTCGCTTCCCCGAGGCCCGAGCGGGGCTCTCAGCGTGACAAAGGACATCGCAAAGAACGATTGGGATGATTATTATTTCTTTTTAACCAGGTCACAAACATTTATTAATTTACACCAACGGTGGACAAAATTCTGTTGCCTTTTCCACATCAAATTATTCACAGATTCTCTCAATAAAATAGATATGACGGATGCACAACCAGTGAAGAGTTAACTGGACTCCGCTCATTAGCTCCCGAATAATCTATATACAAATAATTACCAATACACCAAAAAAACCACGCACGGAGGGAGTGGGAAAACGGGGGATCAAAAAAACAGTATGGGAATTCTCCAAACTTCCTGACGGATCGGATTTGCTTTTAAACGTGTGTTTGAATGTCTCATTAAAAAAAAAAATTAAAAAAAAAAATAAACCACAGTCCTGAGTTTTACCGACTTTTCTTCTTCTTAAAAATAAAGAAACCCTAAACAGTGCCTTTTAAAACCAAACCCGAAGCTTCAAAGAAACTAAAAATAAGATCGAGCCATTAAAACATTTTCTTTGAGAGCCGGGGAGAGACAGACACACATGGCAAAACCGCCCGGGAGAGAGATTTGCAGGAACGAAAACGGGCTCGCTGCGACCTGGGACGTCTGCAACTCCCCTGGCCACTTTCCCAGGCAATCTGGGGGATCCCTGCGGAAAACCCGCACCTCTCAAAGGAAACATTTCCGACCCTAAGACCGTTACTTTCTTAACATCCTCCCCGCAAGACGTTGCGTGTTCAACCAGCCCAGGTCCCAGCTTAGGCTACGGCCACTTTATAAATACGCTTTGGCGCTTGCGGGACCAAATCGTGTTATTCTTTCCTCCCTCCCGCCCTCCCGATTTTTTTTTTTTTTTTTTCCCGAGCAAAGAGACACAAACAGATCTGAATGCCACAGATCCTGAAAATAAAGTAAAAATTAAAAAAAAAATATTTCCTACCTTAAAACACAACAGGAGGAGATGGGGGGGACGGGGAGAGGGAAGGGGAGCAGTTTCGGAGGAGGGGGGGGAGAGCTGGGAAGGGGCCGTTTGCTTCGCGACTCTTCCCCCCCCCCCCCCCCACCCCCCAGCACACTTTAAAAATGACAGCTGCTCAGGGTTGTGATTTTACTGGAAAAGTTCTGGGCCGGCTGCAGGAGCGGCTCGTGTGCCAGGCTGACCTGGGGCTGTGCCGGGGCCAAGGCGGGGCTGAGCACGGCCAGGACCTGCGCCGGGGGGCCCGCCTGGCCGGCGGGGTAGGGCGCGGCGGGCGCGGCGCTGGGGTTGGTGCTGGGCGGCGGGGGCACGGCCCCCCCCGATGATGTTGTCTATGGAAAAAGAGGGCCGGGAAGGGTGGTTGGTGCTGCCGCCGCTGCCACCGCCGGGCGTGGGGTCCGGCTTCAGGGTCTGGAGGAGGGCGGCGGGCAGGGCGGTGGGGCTCAGCTGGGGGTGGTAGAAGGACTTCCTGCAGTTCAGCTCGCCGCCCAGGAAGGAGGGCAGCCCCGAGGCGGCGGAGAAGACGGAGGCGGCGGCGGGAGGCGGCGGAGCCGGTAACGGGCAGTGCGGCGCCGGGAAGGGGAAGGCGCCCGCGGCGCCGCCGCCTCCGCCGCCGGGGTGGTGGTGGTGGTGGTGGGGGTAGCCCTGGAGCTGCAGGCCGTAGTTGTAGCCGTAGGGTCCGTAGGCGAAGCCGGGCAGGAAGGCGGCGGGGTCGGCGGCCCCGGCCCGCAGCAGCAGCTCGGGGTGCGGCGGGTGCAGCTGCTGCTGCCGCTTGAAGCGCTTCCTCCGGCGCAGGAAGCTCCCGTTGTCGAACATGTCGGCGGACTCGGGGTCCAGCGTCCAGTAGTTGCCCTTGCCCGGGTTGCCGGGCTCCCGGGGGATCTTGACGAAGCAGTCGTTGAGGGAGAGGTTGTGGCGGATGCTGTTCTGCCAGGCGGGGAACTTCTCCCGGTAGTAGGGGAAGCGCCCGCTGATGAACTCGCAGATCTCGCTCAGCGTCAGCCGCTTCTTGGGGCTCTGCAGGATGGCCATGGTGATGAGGGCGATGTAGGAGTAGGGCGGCTTCACCAGCGGGTTCTTCCCCCCCGCGCCGCCGCCGCCGCCGCCGCCCGCGGGCGCCTTCTCCCCGGGCGCAGCGCCGCGGGCGCACGCCGGCTCCGAGCCGCCGGCGGGGGAGAGCCGCTCCGGGGACCCCCCCATGCGCGCCTTGGCGGCCCCGCTCCGCGGCAGGGCGAGCCCCAGCGGATCGCCGCCGTCCTCGTCGTCCTCCTCCTCGTCGTCGTCGTCCTCCTCCTCCTCGTCGTCCTCGCTGTACTTGCCCCCATCCTGGGGCGGGCCCACCACGTCGATATCCGCGTCCTCCACCTCGGAGAGCGGCTCTTCCTCCGGGGAGCGCTCGGACATGATCCTGCAGCCGCCGCCGCCGCTGCTGCCCAAAGTCATTGTTGTGCGGCCGGGGCGGCCGGGGCCGGGCTCCCCCCCCCACCTAGCGGCGGCTCCCGGGATGGGCCCGGGGCCGTGCCGGAGGGCTGCGGCCGCCGCTGGGACTCCGCGCCCCGGCGCCGCCGCTCCGCGCCCCGCTCGCCGCGCCGCTGCTGGCGGGGCCGCGGCAGGGCTGCGGGGTGGTGGCTGCGGAGGGAGGGGCGGCCGAGGGGGCGCGGGGCGGGGGCGGAGGGACGGGACGGGACGCCCGGAGGCTGGGCAGGGAGCTTGGAAGCAGCGATGATAAATAATAGTAATAATGATAATAAAAGGCGAGAGAAAGAGGAGAAAAAAAAAAAAAGAAAGAAAGTGGGGGATGCGGCGGCTCCTTGGCTGGGCTGAGGGAGGGAGGGAGGGGGAGGGAGGGGCGGGGGAAGAGGGAGGGGGGAGGGCAGAAGTTGGGAAGGCGGCTCCCCCCTCCCCACCCCTCCCGAGCCGGGACCCGGTGGAAACGCTCCCACTCTGCGCCTCCTGCCAGCGCTCCCCAGGCCTTTATACGGCCGCCCCGGCATCACGTGGCGCCCACCGCCCGCCGCAACCCCCGCGGGGCACGGCGAGGGGCTGCCCGGCCCGGCCCGGCCCTGGTCCCCGGGGAGCACGGCTCCCGCCGGGGATGCTTTCGAGGAAAGACGCTGCCCGCTCCCCCGGCGCTCGGATGCCCCGGCTACCCCTGGAGCGGGCTGGTGCGGGACGGGGGGTAGGCGCTGGATAAAGCCACCCCCGCCCCAGGCATCCTGCGGGATGCGACGGCCGCCTCCCTCCGCCCGGGAGCCGCGGAGGGTCCCTGCTCCCCCCGAGGGCTGCCCACCCGCGGGGCTGGGGACTGAGTTGCTGCCCTCCAGCAGCCTCGCCGGCGGGGACCCTCGCTCCGCCGGGGCCGAGTCCTCGGCCCCCTTGAGGGTTCGTGTGAATTTGGGGATCCCTGCTCCCCTTCTCCACGGGCTCACGTCACCGACGCGTCGCTGAGCGCGGAGCGCCCTGTCTGGAAACCCACCTTGCCCGAGGGCTCCCACGGGCCCACGGTCGCCGAAGGGATGCTGCTGCCTGGCAGGTGCGGGGCGAAAGGCGAGAAGGAATGCTCAGTCAAGCCTCCCCCCACGCGAGAAATAACCAAAGCGAAGGCTGTGCGTGTCCGCGGTGTGCTGGGATGGCACCCGAGTCCCACGTTCCCGCCCGACGGCGCTGGCCCGACCGGGTGCCGCTTTCCGCGGTGGCCCGCTCGCAGCGCGGCCAGGCCCCAGGCACCCTCCGAGACGGGGAATCTCCTCCGACCTCGGGATCTCCTGTCCGTCGCTCTCCTGCCATCGCTCCCCCCGAGGCGCAGCATCCCCCGACGGCTGGCAGGGACGAGGTGGTGGGCAGCGGACACCCACCTTGCCGCGGGCTGCAGCCGAAGCGGGAGGATTTCCCTGTAACCAGAGGCACCCCAGCTTGTCCCCCCCGCCCCGGAGTCACAGCGGTATCCCCGCGGGTGGCAGAGCCCCGCTCCGCCGCCTACGGCCGCTCCTTCCCAGGGCAAGGCCGGGGCGGCCACCCCGGCGCAGGGCGGGGGACGCGGCCACGGCTCCAGCCGCCCATCCCACGCCCCGTGGGTGGCTGTAGCAGCCCGGTGCCCCTGTTTCTACCGCGGACGCACCGAGCCATGCTCGCACGGATACGGTCTCCCCCGCCCCCTTAGAGGGTCTGCAAACACGCAGTCGCTTTCCCGGGGGGAAGGATGCCTGGGGAGGGAGGAAGGGGATGGTTTCCTCCAAGGGGGTGCCAGGGGGAGATCTCTTCCAGCCCCCAGGGCCGCGTTCAGCAGTGTGAGAATCCGCGGTGATGAATTGCCAGTCGCTGCCGTTAACAGGTGCGAGCATTTGGTGATAAAATCTCCAGCACTAATACCGGGGAGCCGGGCCAAACAGCTGCGCGGCCCCGCTTCCAAATGCCGGTCACAATTACTCAAGCCCTAACGACTCGGTGCACAGGCTCGCCGAGCTCGGGGGGACCCCGAGGAGCGGGCAGGAGCGGGCAGGAGCGGGCAGGAGCGGACTGCGCTCCGCTCGCACATCTCCAGTTGAAGCACCTATGACAGAGCCGGAGCCTTCGGGCGGACTCGGTCGCATCCTCCTCCCTCGCCGCCCACGCTGCGATCGGGGAGGATTTCTTGACCGGAGGGAAAAATAGATTAATAAGTGTGCTAAGAGTTTCTCGGGAAGGTGGGAAGTCAGTCCCACGGGCGTGTGTCAGGGCTGGGGGAGCTTTCCTGCGATCTTTCACTTTTACACTCCTCCGATGCTGATAAACTACGTTTGCAACACATACGCGTACTTCTCCCTCTCATATGCGTGTGCGTGTGTATGTATATATATAAAAATATATCCCTACATACATTTATATTCATATATATTTTTCTTATTTTTTTCATATATATATATAAAATTAGCTGACACGGAGAAATGCCTCGGAGCCGCCGCATTTTTCCTACCGACTTTGTTTAAACTCTCCGTTCGTCAGCCCCGCGGAAAGGCGATGGGAAGAACAAATGGAAGAGAGCGGGGAGGGAAAAGACCCGACCCGCTTTCCATTTTTATTAAGTAAAATAATAGTTATGCCTCCCCTACATAAACGAAAGTGTCATAAAAAATTCCGAAGCAGCTGCCAGAGGTTTCGACCACACACACAACGGGGCGATTGAATTTCCACTTGGTGCATTTCATGGCAGCGAGGAACCGCCAGGAGCTGAGCCTTGTGCCTCTGCACGGCAGCGAAGGGGAGCGCAGGGGGGGGGGGCACCAAAATGACGCGCTGCGAGCGGCCGAGGGCAGCGGGCACCGCCCGGGGGATGCCCCGCCGCCCCCCGCGACCCTCCGCGCCCCCGCGGCGATCGGTGGCAGGGCGGCCGCCTCCCGATCGCCCTGCCTGGAGGTTGGCCCCGCACGGCTCGAAGGGAAACAGATGTGGGTGTCTGCTGCCCGGGCCACCCCCCCACCCCCACCCCCACCCCCCCGCTCGCTTTGCCCCGGCTACCGGCTCTCTCCCTGCTTGGAAGGGCGGGCAGCGCCGGGCAGCCCGCCGGGGGAGTCCACGGCAACGAGGGGCTCGGGTGGAGCCCTTTGCTCATGGGCATCGGGACCCCGAAACTGGGGGGGGGGGCGAGAAGTCTCGATCCGAGGCGGCCGTTGATGATGGGATGCGGCCGGTGGCTTGTCCCGCTCCCGCCGGGACTTCCCCCTTCAGCATCGCGCATCCAAGAGCCGCCGCAGCTCGAGAAATAGCGTGTCCCGATCAGCCACGATCGACACGATCCTTGGCCGTTTCAAGGCAAAATATCGTCCCTCTTAAAGCTGGGAACGACCCGAAAGGAAACGACAGTGAAGGAGTCCCGGTCCCTCCGTCTGCGAGCGGGTCCTGCTCGCCGAGTTGGGGTTAGCCTCGGCTTTGCCACGCGAGATCGGCTGCAGAAACAGATCAAAACGAGAAAAAGTACCTAAACTATACCCGTCCCGAAATGATTTAGAAAAGGGAAACCCAGGACTGAAGCAAACCGGATGGTCGGATCCCAGACACGAACGTGTCTACACGCATTCACACGCACACGCGCGCCGTCCCGGCCGTGCATCCACGCACGGAGCGAGGAGTGAGTTTTAATCACGGGTTTACACGCCGGGGTAAGAAAGAGAAACCCTATCGATCGACCCGAAAAGATTGCCTTGTCATCGTCCCACTGTTCCCAGGCGTGCAGGGAGGGAAGCCTTTTTCCTGGGGCAGATTTTTAATTTTTCTGCTCTCCTCTCTGAAGTATTTTATTACAGACAGCCTCCCTTCCCATCTCCCGTTTTAATCCGACTCTGCTTTACATTTCACGTTAAATTGCGGTATCAAACGTGCCTGGGGCTGAGAGCTGGCAGGGTGGGGAGGGTCTCAAAATTAAGTCTCAAAAGTAGGGGGGAAAAAGCCATCAATCGATCAGGATTTTTTATTTTTTTTTTCCTTCTTTAAACTGACTTTCACTGTCTGTCCCGCCTGTCTTAATGAGGCGTTTGGTCCAGGCGTGTTGGGTCCATGTTTTGATGCCCTGCAGACCTCTTCAGCAGGTGGATCCTCCCTGGCCGAGGTTCCCCCCCCCCGCCCCGGCTCTCCCGGTGCCCCCGCCCGGGCAGCTGCGTGGGAGCGGGTCGGAGCCCCTGCAAGCTGCTAAACGGCAACAATGACCTGGCATTTTAAACAATTTTTAATTTCTTTTTTTCCACGAGGAAAAGTTCCTTCCCTGCTCGTCCGCCGAGCGGGTTGATGTGGTGGTGGTGGAGGGGAGGACAGGAAGATGAAACCCGGAGCACCCCGGGGTGCGATCGCTGCTCCTGCCCCGGCACCGGCCACGTCCCTGCCTGAGGGAGCCGGTCCCGGCCGGAGCATCCCCCGGCGCTGGGGTTTACCGGGGGGGCAAAGCCGGGGGAAGGGCAGCACCGGGCCCTGCAGCGGTTCCGTGCGCTGCCTGGGGCAGTGCGGGGGGTTTAGCTCCAGCCCAGACGTTGCTCCCAGATCGTTCCAGATGATCCAGGTTTTGCAATACATAATCGTTTTCGTTGCCTTTGCCGAGCGGAATCTAAATTCGTTTATTCTGATGAGAACCGCGTCTACAAGTCCCCCAAGGTTCAGTGATGGATTTTTCTGTATTACCTCGTTATCAAGCTTGGCTGACCTCTAACTTCTCTGAAAACATGAGCAAGACAGACCTGCTGCTGCCTGGGCTGCCCCAGGGGGCTCTTTTTCCACTTATGTGATTTCCTTTGATATTATTTCTCTTCTTTCCATATCCAAGGCTCGGAGCTTCAGTGCTCCCTGCAGTTCAACCTTTTTTCCAGCCCAGTACTGCCAGCTCCCAGCTTGCAAAGATCAGTTTGCAGCCTGCACACCAAGAGCTCCCAGTACAGGGAGGTACGTGGGAATGGTGGTGCCGGATAGTGCGAGATGCATGAAATTCCCAGTTTGGAAACCACTGGAGCAAGGTGCCTATATCCATCCCTGCAGCACTCAGTTGTTGGGCATCCCAGTTTTCTTGACTTGATTTTTCAAACGCAGGTGTCCCAAAATCCACACCAAAAAAAAAAAAAAAAAAAAAAAAGGCCTGGATTTCAAGGGAGGCTTTCCCCAGACATCCCATGTGCAGGGCTGAAACCCCATGAACCTCTGAAGAACAATTCTCCCTGTCTCTCCTGCTCTTCAGACAAGTGAGAAACTCCTCTCCCCCCATACATGTGCATTTATTTAGATGTTGTGATCTGAGTTTAGGACCTTGGTTTTGGACTTGCAGTTCAAAAACTGTGTCTGCTGTTCTCTATTCATAGCTGATCCCATCCCACATGGATTTGAAGCCCACCAGGCAAGCTCATACACAGCTTAACACTCAACTGATTAACTCTGGCTTGGTATAAGCTTTTTTCATACCGTTCTTCAGCAATCTGACATGAAAAGAGATGGATACACACATACACACTTATATGACTCAGAAGAATGCAGTGATTTCAAGCCATAAACCACCAGGTGCACTTTTGAGACTCACCAAATCCAGCTCTCTTGGTTGCCATAAAAAACACATTAGCCAAAGGCCGATGCATGCGAAGGCAATTATGCTCTGGCACATGGCAACATGTATAGAACAGCCTGGTAACTGTGCCTAGAACACAAGGAAAAATATTCCTGTGAAAACAAGCCAGCTAAATAATTTCATTCTTCCCCAAATCCCCTGAAAATAAAAGAGAGGATTTTTTTTTTTTTTTTTTTTTTTTTTGGGTGGGGGAAATATATATGTGAGAGGGAATTAGAAGTTCCAACAGTGGGTGCACCAGTGCAAGAACCTAAATAAATGGCCAGATTCAGAAAGTTGTAGAAACTCATGATTAGAAATGCAGAAACCCATGATCAGGTTTTTGAGTCCTGGTTTTCCATCTTAGCATCTGATCATGCCAAATGTGCCCAGGAAATCCCTCCCGCTGAGTTTTCTGCATTTAGCAGTTCAACAGCCCTAGTACCCACTTCACCCACTGACTTGGCAAAAATCCACTTCTGCCAGAAACACCAGCTGAGGACCCTCAACTTGGGGGGCAGGAGCAATACAGAGAGAGCACCTTCAAAGGAGGAAACTACAGAGAAGGTGAGAAATTACTGGAATATAGCTTGATTGGGACAAGAAGTGTTCGAGTCCATTTATTTTTTCTTTTCTGTGTGTCATAAATGGCTAGGAATAGGGTTCTTTGCACCTGGAAGTATCCAGCAATCTCCAGCTGGGGATCAGGTTGGGGTATATCTGCTGTAACCTTGTTAAGAAACGAGCCCTGCACATACATGCTGATATTACAGATCTGACTAGCAAACAGGTTCATAGACACATTTTGCCTCTTGACCACACATAAGACTATGCTTCAGTCAGTTTGGAGGCTGCAATGTTCCTACTGCACAGGAGTATAGTGCAGGGCTCCTTTCCTCTGTTCCCATCTTGGGAAGGAGCTGAATAAACAGAGGGAAAAAGTTTGAAACTTAAAGTATGCGGAGGGAGTTGAAGTATCTCACCCATGCAGAGAAGCAGAGGCAGAGCCAAACACCTTAACCCCATCCCTGTGTCCATCAAAGGACAGTCAGGTAGAAAAGGGGAAGGACAGACAGCAGACATTTCATCCAGGTCACTAACAACAAGTAAAAATATGAATCCAGGCATCACTCTCATAGTTTGGGGCTGAATCTGCACAGAAGGGTGAATCTCAGCTCCGTTGCCCCACCAGTGTACGGCTTTGGATGCCAATTCCTCCACTGCATCTCCACCAGCTCACAGCTTCACCGCCCCCAGCCTGGCACCAGCATTTCCACACCCCAGCACCTTCTTCCCTCGGGTCCAGGGCCCAAAGATAATCCCTGTTTTGCACACTGGGACACGCAGACCTGGCACATCCCAGGCTGACTTTGTGGCGGCATCGGTGTGGCTGCAAGGGATGTTTCTCCACCTCTATAAAATAGATGCATAGGAGGTAAAAGGGACACACAAAACACCCATCCCCAGCATCTCTAGATCAGTGTGAACTTCTCCTGCCCCTTTCTTCAAAGCACCAGAAGAAATTGCTGTCCTGCGCTGCACAGAGGCAAGAGAGGGAAAGCCTGTCAATGCACAGATTAAAATGAATCCAGCCACTCTGAGGGTGTTGAAGCTTCATGTACACACACATGTCCCCCCCTTCTTTCACTTACTGCAAATGAGCCTCTCCTCATTCTTGCTGGGAAGAGGAAGCTGTATCGCTTGGACAGAAGAAATGACACTGAGGGCTGACATCTGGCTTTATGTTACTTGCAAAGACCTGATTTCTGCAGGATGGATACTCAGCGTTGCCCAGCTAACTGGATCCCACTAATGCTCTTTTGAAATGCCTTTTTTATTGCCGTTTTCCAGGCTTTTGCATAGTCTATATGCTCAGCATTAAAATTGCATTTTAAGAGGGCATGAGGCACTGGCATAAGTTATCTGCTCCCTGAAAATACATCACGGGGGTCCTGCGGGGGAAGCAGGCTGGTGGGGCTTCCCTCCCAGCACAGAGATAAGCGTGCCATCTAGAGGAAATCTCCTTTATTGCCAGGACTGGCAGCTGAAAATTATCCAATAAAGCATAATTAACCTCTGGCTTCAGAGAAAATCCTCCATCCGTGCCCTGCTGCTCCGGGCTGCCGCACAGGCTCAGAGGGCTGGCAACGTGCCGAGACATCAGGGTGGCTCGGGAAGGTCCTGAGCACTTGAGGGCCATCACAGCCCATGCGGGCACACGCTGGCCTATCCCTTCTCCATAGGTGATGTCAGCCGTCCAGCCCCACTGGTATGGGCGTTTGCATGTAAAGGAGGAGAAGGCAATGTGGGTCTTTCCATAGCACATGCTCTCTACCACGTCTGCCTCAGAGCGGTAAGAGGTCTGCGCATGTTGCAGGGTAAGAAGGCTGTATATATCATATAATGCCCTCCAGTGGCTGCTAGCAGCAGTCCTGGACCTATGGTGCCAATGCCTGAGCCATACGTGAGGGCCCAGGTGCACTAATGGAGGCAGTGACAGGGTCACTGCCTCCACCAGCAGCTCCCACCCTGAGGACCACAGCTGCAGAGAGCTCTCAGGGGGCGGATACAGGTGTGCTGGGTACAGCCCGGTGGTGGGGATGGAGCTCTAGCCTCCCATGGGGCAGATCCATATGTCCACCCATTTTTCCTAAGGAAAAATCTCCTTCACGACTAACTTCCCAGTCTGGGCTGCTCTCATAGACTGCTGCTGTCATGGGGACCCTCATCCAAACCTTCAGACATGGTTGTAGGTCTGGGACATGTGATGTGGGAGCACGTGGGACAGCAGGTACCATAGGTCTTGTACCCTCTTGTGGTCAGCATCAGCCCACCAAAGCCCACAGCATCTATATCCCATACCTTCCACTTTTTCTCTTTCTACCACTCCAACAGTGAACAGCACACCTGCAGTCACCAGCACAAGGCCCTTGTCCCACTAATAAAAACAAATCCTTCAAGCCCTAAAGATAATTGAAAAACAGTGATCTAGGTCCAAGCAGAGGGACAAGTGCTACTGCCCAGCAGGTAGTTGTCTTGTAAAAACCTGAAGGCTTGCAAAAAAAACCACTTCAAAGATGGAGAAAGAGCAGGGAAGATCTCAAATGAGAGAAACCTTATTCTGCAGAAAAGGTAGGTGCATGTTTAGGCGGAGAACATTTGGAGGGGAGATGTTATTGCATTGATTCGCTCATATTCTGCAGGATTTTTTTATTTTCTTCACTTTTTTTAATGAAGATTATTCCCACTTTTTCCCACCATCTCAAAAACTCCCCTAGATACTGCTATCAGGTGCTCCCAAGCAAGGCTGAACCCAAGCAACTTCTGCAGCACCTTTCTGCTTTTAATGGTGATCCTCTTTCCATTTTGCACCCTCCTCACCTTCTTCTCCCCCACAACCATGGGCTCTCAGGCCTGACTCCTAACCCGTGTCTTGGTGATCACCCACGCTGCTCTCACCACCTGCACAGTTGTTCCCCCGGCTCCGTGGCAGCGAGGGAAGGCATGGATGTCCCCACAACTCATCACAGATGCTCACTCCTCACTTGGAACGAAGGGCTTCACGGCATCGTCCTAGGAGCTTGTGCGCTTTGTAAGTCTCTTATTTCCTGTCATTGCTGAGAAGAACCTAGTTGTAATAAAAATCTGGGCTCCGATCCTACAAACACTTATGCCTGAGCTTAACTCTAAGCACGTGAGCCGTCAAAGGGGACTATTCATGTGCTTAAAATTTAAGCATGTGCTTAAGCGTCTGTGGGCCTGGAGTCTGTCAGTGTGGGGATTTGTGCCTTAAGCCCATATTCTGGGTCATTATCCTTTTCATGTCTTCTCTGGCATCTCAGAAGATGCTTCAAAGGGGAATTTTCAAGTTCTTCAATAAACTTTGTCTTCCCGAGCAGCCTGGATTCTTGCCTATTTGATGGGGCAATTCTCCTCCGTTGCTTCCCCTCCCCCTGTTAGCGATAATCCGGTGCTATTTCATGCTTGGCCAGACAATTAAGCCCTCTTGCTGCTTGGCTCTGTCTTTGTTATGTATAATTGTTCCAAATAATTAGCCACTATTGCATGCTATTCTGAAACTACTTTGTATTGCAATTATACTTAGAGGGCGAGCATCAGCTCGGGAAGAATCCAAGCGGCAGACAGCCTAGAAAGAAGGGGCTTCAAGCCGGGGGAAGATGGATACATGCTTAAACCAACACTGTGGAAAACCTAACAGTAGGTAACCAGTGAGGAGTAAATGTTGCTTGGAGAGAGTCTGCAGCTGGTGGGGTCTGGGCAGGAGACCTAGGGGTGGGTTGCGGGGGTCTTGGTCAGGGTGTCACCTGGCTGCCACCTCGTGGGTGCTGGCTACGGTGCAGGAGGTAAAACCATACTCCACTTCCATCACTTCCATGGTGACTTGCAGCAAGCAGCTTGGCCAAGTGGCTGGTTTTGCCGTCTCCATAAAATTTAGGGAATGCATAGCTGTGCTGGGATGCGTTTGGGGTCTGGCAGCAAAATGTTCCCTAATCGTGTCTTTGGGATGGCGAAACTTGTGATTTCCTGAGGGTAAAGACTCCAGATTATGAGACTCGGTCAGTAATCTCCTGTTTTCCCACCAGCAAACACATCTCTGCTGTGGATGAGTGCTGGATGGGATGCTCAGTGGAGTTACAGCCTTATGTGCAGCATCTTTTTGAAAACAAAAATAATGTGATGCAGCAGAGTTCCCTTAACATTACTCAGTCTCTTGTCTTTCAAGCAGGGAACATCTGAAAAGGATATAACCAAGGACCTGCATTGGCTTGACCTGTACTGGTGAATTAATTCCTCTGCTGAAACCCATGGTCTGCTCTGAGCAAAGAGCCAGGACAGCCAGTGACAGCGCACTCGGACAGTTTTGTGCTTTTTTAAAATTCATTTTCTCCAGCCAGGTTGAGCCACTTGAAACCTCCTGAAAATGGATCTACAGGCTGGCTGGGTTTGGTTTCCAACACGTGGTCAGCTGAAGGAGTTTTAAAACTGAGTAGAGATGTCTGTGGTGCAGATGGAAAACACCCAAGCTGTCTGAGACAGTTGGAGCCATTCTCTGCAGACATCGTACACTTCTTCCTTTGACTCAGCAGAGCCAACAAATGGAAAATTAACTTTTCCCCAGTGTGTGCGTAATTGGCCCAGGTGCATCCTTCCTCCATGCAGCACCCCAAGGTGACACGAACCGAGGCTGCTTGTTGGTGTTGGGACTGACACAGCTGATTCAATACATGCATTAAACCAAGTGCTGCATCAGCAGTCCCAGTACAAAGGTTGTGAAATGAATGGACCTTGGATGCTCTCATAAGAGCTTGTAGGTGTTACACTGCCGATGCTCGGGCTCTGCTGCTTTGCTACCTGACTGCAGCCTTGCTTCTTGGCTGCTGTAAGAGTCAGGCCAGCCCCCAGCTCTGCCATTCACATACACCACACAGCACAATTCAAACACAAAGTCAGGCTGCCAACGAGGCTGGCTGCTGCAGACAAGTGCTCCTTCACCACTGCCCCCTCACCTTCCATCAAGGGCCCAGATTCTCGCTGTGTTTCCACTTGTTTCCCTATTTTCACTCTAGGGAGAGGAGCTGCAGGGGGACAGGAAGCACTATCCAGCCCTGTACCCTGTCCCCAGCGATGGCCTGGAGCGGATGCTTAGGAAAAGGGTAAAAGAGGGTATAGCCAGAGAAATCCTTCCTCTCTGAAATCTTCCCGGCATCAGTAATTGGTGTTTTAGGGATTTCCCAGACTGGAGGTTACATCCAACCTACTGCATTTAATAATAAGCTTCACGCCGTTCTCATTCTCATCCTGACCATGCTCCAAGCCCCCACGATGTCCTGCTCCCACGCAGCCGCGAACAGGACAGACCCCAACGGCCGGGATGCTGCCGGTACATGCCGAGCCCCCCCGCCCACCGTGTCCCCGGGCCCACGGCGGGGGCCGGGAGCGGCTTCCCAGGGATTTCCACTGGAGGTCAGTGTTGGCCTGAGGACGGCAGCTGGCACCCCGGGCCACATCCCCCCGTCACCCCCCCCACGCCGGGGTGTGACACGCGTGGGGTAAAGCGGTGGAGGGCAGTGTTGCTCTGGACCCGTTCAAAGACGGCGGCTGCATCACCCGCTCCTTCCCGAATACGAAGGACCCCAATATAAAGGACCCACACATAACGTAGCAGAGGTGGTGACAGATCCCCAGTACCCCAAGATGTAGCTCAGAGCTTGGGCAGTGCTGACTCCCGGATGCTAATTTTGTTAAAAACTCATTATTAGCTGGCAAAGCCAATCTCAGCTGGTCCCGCTGTACCCACTGCCCATCCCTCCATCACTTTGCCAACACCGTCTTGACTTTCTCCTTTAGGAAAAAGAAACACCGCTGGCTGTCTCCAAGCAGTGTATTTGCAAAAGGGCAAAGCATTGCATAGAACAAAAGCTAGTTACCGGATAAAATTTCCAACACTGGGACTGCCAGTGGACAGCTGGCAGCATCCAGACAAAATCTAACACTACCAGAGGGACCGGAAAGTTCTTCAGGAAATTTCAGCTAATGCTGTGCTTATTTGGAACCAGATGGAAACCACTATTTATAGCTTGGGAATATCAGCTGGAAAGAGCATTTCTTATTGCTTGTTTTAACCTGTGGAGAAGCATTAGGAAGCATGAACCATGCAGAATGCTGTTGTATGCAGACAGACGTAGCAGCTCAGTAGGTCTTCCCTGGGCAGCCAGTATTTCCCAGAGGAAAAAAAGCGTCTTTTTCAAAGTGGCAGCTCATTTTGGTTATTTGTTTCTGAACACGCAACCTGAGAGATCTGTATTCAGCCTGATGTGCAAAAGGCTGTTCCCTGAGAACTCAGACTGCCTTGGCAATAGCCCAGACCGCCACCCAAATCTCTTTGGTGCTCAGGATCAACTCCAACCCTCCCTCTGCGTCTCATGGGCTCGAGATGGGGCTCTCCACACCGCGGGATGTCCAGAGGACCTCTTGCCATCACCCTGAAGGATGACATTCATTCCACAATCTCAAAGAGCAAAGGAAGTTTTGCCTCTGGCTATTGTGTGAACACGATTGAGATAGTTATGACTGTCATTACTCAATATTTCCTAAACTCCCTAAATAAAGAGGGGAGGATTTCAAAGGAGACTTGGTTTCACAACTGAAATCTGGGTGACAATTACTCCTGTTTCATTCAAATCCCTCTTATTCACTAAACAGGGGCATCGAAAAGACACTAAAACAGATGAAGGGATCAAGTATAAACTTTACAAAGCTTAAAACTACTCTGTCCCAGCTTTACATGACACTTTAATCCTACTCATTTGCTAGATTCACCCTAACTGTAAACAAAGCTTTGAAATGAAAGCTTAAAAGCCTGGTTGGGATACATTAAGTTAACCAAGAAGGCATTAGTTTAATGACAATCACAATATAAGTTGCCAGAGGTTTGTGCGTGTGAGGATTAATATCTACAGGAAAAAGAAGAAAAGAGGTCTGTTCCCTGTGCTTTCCAGCTTGTTTTGCAGCAGAAGGCCTGTGGTGAGGGTGGTTTATTGCCACTTGTTGGGGCTCTGGGCTGGGGCTGTCTGGCAGACAGGGAAATATGGGGCCATGGCAATATGCACAACCCAACGCTGCACAACAAGGTTTGTCCCAACACACCAGGATAGGGTCATCTGCTCTCTCCAAGCCAGGTTTTCAGGGATTTAGTCCACTGCGGTGACTCTTGCTTCATGCCAAAGCCCCCTTGGCTGAAGAGATCCCTCTTGCAGAGGCACAGGAGTGGGATGGGTCTTCTGCAGACCACCCATCCCCCAGATCTGGATTTGGGTGCTGCTCTCCAGAGATCCCCATGGCAGGAGGGTGCAGGCAGCTGGGGGACAGGAGCAAGACGCAGCCCAGCCCTTCAGGCACCCTGAATCCCCCTGGCTCCACCAGCACTTGAGTTAACATCCAGAGATGCCAGGAACTTGGAAAGCCCTTTCTGGCACCAGCTCCCCACTCCTGCAGGGAGGAGCTCAGCCCTGTTTGAGATGTCCCAGCTCACCCACCTCTTCCTGGTGCATCCCACCCAGGCACAACCACAGCATCTCCTGCCTACCCTTTCCACCCAACGTTGTTTTCCTTTAATGCCAGTACTTGGTTCTCCCCTACCTCAGCAACCCTCCTGTTTGTGGTGCAAACCCAGCAGAGTCCCAGCCTGGCGATGCTGGGGAGAAGCTGCCAGACCCAGTGTTTCAGGCATGTATCTGGCTCTGACCCCCTGCATACTCAGGCAAGACTTCAAAAGTGCTTTTGTTCGCAAAACATTGCAGGATCAGGCCCTGGGAATGAATGTGAGCTACGACAAGTGTCCATCCTACTGACTGTCCTTGCAGCAATTATTTCAGCATCCCCCCAGTCCATCTATACAGACAGTATGTTACAGACAGGAATGGCACTTCGCAAACTTTCACTAGATAGGAGATCTCTGTCTATTGATATATTCTGTAGAAAGCCAAAGGATTTTAAGGGATACATTTTTTCGCAACGCCTTTTGTAAGCAGGGCTATCGCTAAGGGAAAAGCACAGAAGCTGCTGCTGGGACCAGTGTGAAAGCTGAAAAGGTGAAGCCAGAGGGACCAGAGAGGAGACCCAGAGCCCAGCAGCTGATCCCAGAGTTTAGGCCTGTTTTTAGAGACAGATGAAGTCTCAGTTTTAAGGAGGCCAAGAGGGAAAAAAGCGTTTTCTTCCCCCCCCTCTCATAGTAACCCCACTCTCAGTTTCTACGGACCACATGGGATAAAAGAATGAAAAGCCACAAGCTCCCAAGCTGCGGGCAAAAGCTGACTCCTTGGGTACCCGTGTGTATACCCAGCTTTCGCTCATGACCAGCAGCTGGGGAATGGGATGCTCAGTTTTGCATCAAAGCTCAATTAAAATCCAACTCCACCTTAAGCAGGAGGAAGGTGTAGTAGGGACGAGAAGCTGCTCTGCTTCAGAGGACACCCTTGAAATACAGGAAAGAAATCTTAGCTTGTCACTTTTACCTGGAGGATGTTTAAATTAAAAAAGCTAAATCCAGGGATGAGGAATTCTGCCTTATGACATAAGCTCTCTGACAGAGAGCTTATTACAGACTTTGCATGGCTTGGCAGTGGTTAGTTACCATTCACTTTTTAAAAAAATCATAATAAAATAGACAGTTTTAGAAAGAGTCACTAAAAATCTAAGACATGGCAGTGTCACAGCAGCAGCACGCGTCTGTCTCCCACCAGTTACAAGACTGATAATTTCCTCTTGCCAAGGTCCGGCCAGAGCCAGAGGAACAGCAGCACTGGACATACTGGAAAGAAAAACTTTATTTTAAAAAGTCCTTTCTAACAATAAAAGTTATTTTTAAAAATAGTAAAAAGAAGTAGTCAGGGTGGGGGGTCTTTTCCTACAGGGGAAGGAAATTATAAACATCTTAAATATTCATTTAAAATCCAGTGAAATGGTTTAGTGGGGTTTTCTTCGGTAACTTTCATTCCAGTTACACAGGAGGCACCCAGGAAAGAGAGAGAAAGCCCATTTGTGAGACACGTTACACCACGCACCCCCCTCCTGGGTGTGCTCCTCCTCACCCTGGGGGTGCCCCGGGGTGCCCCAGTGCGCCCTGCAGCAGATGGCATCCCCAGGGTTGGGCTGTGCAGGAAGAACACCCCCGTGGGGAGCCCAGCCTGGCCCATGCAGCTAGAGATTACCTTTTCCAGGAGGGGTTGGGGCAGAAAAATATATCTATTTGCCTCCAGTTAAAAATAAGCTGAGAAAGAGAGGAGTTAAGTCCCCCGATAGATTTGTGTCCGCACACAGCCAGAGGCCAGGAACCCCCGATCCCACTTCAGCCGATGCCCGCAGCGGGGAGAAGTCTGCGTGTCCAGAGATGCTCGTGGGAGCCTGGAGATGTCCAGCCAAGCCCCCCCTGACCCCATCACATGTACCGCTCCAGGCCAGCGGGGAAATTGGGCTGCCTCATGTAGGCATTGCTGGAGCCGAACTGGCCGAGGGGTGACGCGGAGAGACCCAGGAGCTGCTCACTGTGCTCGGTGCAGGCTGGGGGCCGCATGGCTGGCAAGGCCAGTCTGTTGGGAGCCCCGTAGAGCTGCGGACTGCCGGGCGAGTAGCTACCCTGTGCCACGGGCAGGTGGGTGGGCGAGGCGGCGTAGGGGTAAGCCAGGGTGTTGGGGCCGGCACGGCCCAGCAAGCTGGGGCTGACGGGCTGCGCTTGGAAGCAAGGAGGCTCGGAGCTGCCGGCGGAGCAGGTGGGAGCCAGCTCGGCCCCGGGCAAGCCCAGTGATGGGTGGCCCAGCTCGGCAGGCGGTGAGGGCTGCAGGGCCTGCTGCCCGCTGATGAGGCTGTCAATGCTGAACATCCTGGGATGCTGCGCTGGTGGTGCTGCCCCGGCTGCGTAGGGGTGGAAGACAGTGCTAGAGAGTTGGGGGCTGTAGCTGGGCGAGCAGAGGGTGTTGGGGTAGGGTGCCGTTGGTGCCGTGGGGCGGCCGGCGGGCGGGGGTGTGAAGGCACTGGAGTTTTGCATGTAGCCAGGGTAGGTGGTGATGTCGGTGCGCTTGAAGCGCTTCCTCCGGCGCAGGAAACTCCCATTGTCGAACATGTCCTCAGCAGCCGGGTCCAGTGTCCAGTAGTTGCCCTTGCCGGGATGGCCGGGTTCTCGGGGGATCTTGACGAAGCAGTCATTGAGGGTGAGGTTGTGGCGGATGCTGTTCTGCCACTTCTTGGGGTTCTCCCGGTAGAAGGGGAAGCGCTCGGTGATGAACTTGTAGATGCCCCCCAGGGTGAGCTTCCTCTCGGCGGCGTTGGCGATGGCCATGGCGATGAGGGCGATGTAGGAGTAGGGGGGTTTGCCCCGCTGCACCGGCCGCTTCCTGCGGCGGCCCCCGGCGGGGGGCGGCGGCTCCTCGGGAGGCGGCGGCGGCGGGCTGCCCCCACCGCCCCGCGGCTCCGGCTTCACCGGCAGCGCCTGACCGGCGGGCGGAGACCCCCGGGGCGGCCCAGGAGAGCCGGGGCTGGCCGCGGCGGCGGGGCTGGGCGCCGGCAGCGTACACATGCCTCGCAGGCAGGGAAAGCCGGCCGCGTTCATATACGGCCCTCACCTTCCTCCTCCTCGGAGGATGGGCGGGGGGGGGGGGGGGGCCGCGGCAGGAGAAAGAGCCCCCTCGAGGGGAGGGGAAGGGGGAAGAGGGAGGGGAAGGGGAAGGGGGACAGGCGCCACGGCACCTCCCGGCGATGGGGAGGTCGGTCCTGAGCCGCTTTGCAATATATAGGGCGGCCGCCCCCCCGCCTTGGAGGGGCGTGCGGTGCCCGGCCCGCCCCGGTCCCTCTCCCCCGCAGGGAGGAGGAGGCCCCTGGGGAGAGGTCCTGACTCCTACGGCTAAATCTCCCAGCCGCTCCCCAGGGTTTTCCTTCGCAGCCGTGCCCCCGAGCGGTCCCTCCCCCGGGGGTCCCGGGTGCCAGCGCGGCGGCCGGCTCCGCTCCCGGGTCACTCTCCGCGGCGCTTCGCTTTCTTTTTGACTGACGTTTCCTCCCAGGAGAAAAACTAAACCAAACGAGTCCCGACGGCCAGACCAGGGCGAGTTTGGTGCCGCAGCCGGCCCCCAGCAGCAGAGCAGGTAACTTCCCGCTGGGACCCCCCCACCGCTTGGATTTCGTTGTCTTTTTTCCCTGGGAAAGGCGCTCAGACGCGGCCCCAGACGCAGCGGCGGCAACAGCCGGGGGGTTCTCCCCGAAACCAAGCCCCTCGGTTTAGTTACTCTGCAGCCTGGCGAGACCTCCTGGGTAAGGAAATGCTGGGAAAAGTTTTTTTTCTTTTCCCCTAGAAGAGAGGAAAATGGTCCGGAGAGCTCTGGGCTGCCCGCAGGTACCTCCCACAGGGTGTGCAAGGAATGGGGGACAGGAATGACATTTTGGGGGCGGATGAGGGGAGCAGGGGTCTCTCTGTTACTGCAGAGGGGCTGAGCCGATGGCTGAAGCTGAAGGAAGACACCCAACTCAGAAAGCGCTGCTAGGTTTTAGGGAAAACCTCTTCAGGTCTCATCCTGCACTCTAGAGCTGTCTGGGTGTAACCGCATCGCCCCCATGCACAACATATGCCGATACTGGAGCTGGGGGGTTGCTGGCTGCTTTATCAGCACCAAAAAAATCTGTGGGCTTTCACACCATTCTCACCCATTGCTGCTGAGCATCACCTCTAAGCCAGATGCCCACCCTTGGAGAGCCCGGCCTGGAGCGGGTAAAGGAACCAGCATAAGGGTGGGCTGGACAAGCCGGGAGGACTTTTGTAGCCAGATCACAGCTTTCCATGTAGCTACACGTCCATGTCCCGAGAAGACAGGTGGAAATGTCCGCACCATTAACGCAGTGGCAGATCCCTCCATATGTCTTACGTGGAGTAAAAATCACAGCCTTCAACTGTGTAACTTGGTTGAAAGTATTTCCAACGGCAGAGCAGGACAAAAGTCTTTTTCCACAGAGGCAAGTAGGTTATCTCGACCAGGTCGTATCATCCTTCTCCCTTCCTTTTTAAACTAAAAAGCCACCCAGTCTTTTGGAAAAGGTTCTTCAGCCGTTTTCTTTAAGCATTTCCTAGTGTTTTTAAATTCTCCCACCATCATTTGTTCCTGTGCTTGTGTCTGCGTGTGATTTTGTTCTTGCTTTATTTTTCCTGCAAATATTTGTGGCTCTTCTTTCGCTCTCCAGGGCTCAGGCAGGGAACCGTGGGTCTAACAGAGCTGCGATGGGTTCAGTCCTATTCTGCCACAGACCAGCTGCTGTTGGAGTAAACTGCCTCGGTTTCCCTTCTGCCAAATGAGGATAACAAGAGCGTAGGTGCTGGCTGGAGGACAGAAAGCAGGTGAGAAAGGCTGAAACGCAGCCTTAGAGAAAGGTGCCTTTCTCCACAGAAGACAGATCTTCAGGGAGGAAAGCAAATCAAGGGTACAGCAGGGACCATTCATTCACCTTGAGAGCATTGAGGGGAAAAGGATGGAAAATTCCTATTTCTCCTGGAGCATGTGTTTAAATCAAGTGAGCATCTGAATGCATCCACTTAATTTCAGTCAGAGGATCTGAGTTTTCCAGTCACTGGAGACACGCAGGCACCCAAGAAGGGAGTCACTAAAGATGAGTCCAGGATGCACAAAGAAAAATACCCCCCCGGGGGAGATGGAAAACTTCAGCTCTACAGACACTAACTTGAGAGATTTTCATGTCAATGTAAGGATTTTAATGTATCCTGATCCAGCAAGAATGTGGTTGGGAGGGAAAAGGGTTATGGGGTACAAAGCAAGAACAGCTTTTCTCATTCAGTCATAAACAGCCCTTGCTTATCACCCACTTTCTCCTTTTTTATTGGTCTAAACATCAGAAAAGGAGTTGGAAATGAAAACCCAACAGTACGGCTGGGTCTGGAATTGCCTGCTCCTGAGATCACCTTTAACAAAGGAAGAGACATCTCATCTGGACAACGGGGTATGAAGATGCAACTGCTTGAAGTGTTTATAGTCCAAGGCCCTGATCTCATATCATTTTACACCCGGTGGGAGAAACCCTGGCCCCGTCTTGGGCTGCGGGCTGGCTGAGACTCCAGCTGGTGAGTAGTTACTTTAAAGCTGACAGGACCATTCAAATTGCTCTCAACTTCACCAGGTTAGGACCCAGGTGTCAAACCAGTTTTGACAGACGGATAAAACAGCAGGATGGAGGTGGGCAGCACAGAGGCAGGAAACAAACTGTGTTTTACCTTTGAATACAGAAAGCCAAAGCAGACAGACTCCAATTCCCACATAGGCTTTATCACTCAGGGTGCTCTTCCTGGCCCGGATCTTTTATAAAAAGGTGGAAGACGATAATAAAGATGGCTACCAAAGAAATGCAATCTGGATCTCTCTTTAAAATGAGGTGATAAGGAGGGAATAAATCACTTTTACTAAGTATGTGTAAGTTTTGCCAGCATCTGCTGCCTTCTGCATCAATCCATCCTGAGTACACAGAGCAATTTCCACTGCTCTTTTACCTCCATCCCTCAAACCATTTTGCACTACAGCGGCAGCTTCCTTTAGAAATGTCGCACACACACAAATCTCTTTACAGCACGGGTGAACTTGCTTCATGGCAGAGGGAGGGGGCTGTGCGCCCTCACAGAGCTGCTGTTTCAGGCACCCCATGCACTCAGGCAGGTGTTGCATCAGTGCCACACAGACCACATTTCCAAGCTGCTCTTTGCAACCCCACGGGTTAGAAAAACATGCATTTGCTTCCCCCAAAACAATCTTCTGCTAAACTGCATGCGGTATGGGGGGAATGTTCACATTCCTTAACGTGGCCGTGCTGAGAGACTAGTGGTTCTGCCCTGTTTTGAGTGAAACAGTAGCCTAGATATCTGCACTGGGCAGAGTTGTGTTTGGAGCATCCCTGTTTGCAGAGCCCTCCCCTTAGTCACGAAGCAGTCATCTATATCTCAGCCAGCCCTGGGACATGCCAAGAAGAGGCATTGGGGGCCCGGGGAGCGAGGACTTCTCCGGTTCCTCTCCCAAGGACTGCTGCAGTGAGCAGTCCAAAGCGTCCTCCAGCCTTGAAGCCAGCAATAGCGTCTGAGGGATGCTTCAGTGATACATGACCTACTGATGGTGCTCTTAGCCTGGCCCTGAAATATCCCATCACCTAACAACAACCACACATTTGGGGACTTCCTTGGCTGAAAGCTGCATGAGTACCACCGCCTTGAAATAACAGCAGTTGTGCCCATTCCCACCCTCAGCACATCTTGGTCTGAATCCATCCACGCTCAAAACTCCCAGATGGAGACCCTTAGAAGAAGCTTGAGACACCCTCCCACCACAGCTACTCTGTGTGATGGGAAGGCTTTGCCACCAGAAGGTGAATCATGTCACTCACATAAGAGCTCGACACATTAGGCTGAGGCAACTACAGCTAGGAGGTGGAGGGGAGGAATCCTTTTCTCTTGAGGGATTTCCCTCATGGGATGCCACCTCACAGAGGAAGAACGTGTGATGGAGAACAGCAACAAGAGCAAAACAGGAGACCCAGAGGGTCTACTCTGTGGCTTGTAACCACAACTAGCACACGAGCAGGAGTCTGGGCACCACACTGCTCAGCTACATGATCAGCAGCCCTGCAAAAACCAGCCCAGGACACCGGGCAGTGACAGCCTGGGGTCAAAGGAGCCACAATTAAACACCCTTCCTGAGCCATGCCATTTCTTCAAGACGCAGGAAGCGGATAACCAAAGCAAATAATTTTTTTCCTGAGAACTAATTCTTTGAGTCATTAATGTATTTGTACAAAATCGCGCAGCAAGGTCCAGGCAAAATAATTTCTTCACAAAAAGTATAGGTAAAGTATTTACCAAACTGGGGAACATCAGGGAAAAATTCCTAAAGAAAGAAACTTGCAACCTATTTTTCACCTTTGTAGGGAAGTCGTTTGTTCGTTTTTTTTTCACTACAACCAGTCAAGATTTTTTCCCCAAAATTCATTTTGATATAAAAATTGTGAAGTTTTCTTTTATTCCTATGGAAATAAAGGGGATGGGAGGAAGAAAATGTTCCTTTTTTGTTTACCAAAAATAATATTCTTAACAGAAGCATCTATTTATTTAAACTTGAAAGAAAATAAGAAAGATTCTAAGGGACTTGAGCTATTGAAAACCATAATTCAGGGGCAAAATTTGATTTGGAGTTTTGGAGACTTGGCTTCTATAAACTTTGGTACTTTTTTTGTTCAAGAAAAAACTCAGGATTTGGGGTGAATAAATATTGAATTTTCCTTTTTCCTGGAACAAAACAACATAGCACAGGTCCAGAAAACATCTCTTGGTGAGCATTCCCTACCAACATTCTGCTCTGAGCAGGGCACAGCTTTGACCGTCCTCTGACCATCCTTCTATCCTGGAAGGATTCAGGTTATGCAGCAACCAGAAGAAACCATCACACAAAAGTACTGAGGACAACCCCACAAGAGCAGATCTTCATAAGAAACCTCATTCTCCTGCTTTCCAACTATGTCCTTAAAAATTGTCCCTTCCCAACAAAACACTGATGCACACTGACCAGGTTTCCCAGGTTTTGTTCAGAGGATGGGAGGTAGGTGATGAAAGATAAGTGCCTGGCAGGGCTGTTCTGCGAGGCTCGTTCATGGGCCCTCCCCAGAAACGTTGATGTTTTCACCATATAAATAAGCAGCCAGGTCCATGGGAGAACCTGGCCCATCAGACCCGCCAAAAGCATCTGTAAATCCATCTGAGGATCACAAGAACGGGACAGGAACAGGCAGGAAAACAGCCTGGACACGGGCTGTGCACACTGCCCACACTATTTCCCTCTCCCTGACCCCATGAGTTAGCCAGAGCCCTCCCCGCAGCAGGAACCTGTCTCTGCCCCAGTGCTTGCTACCTGCCGTGCAAGAGGCATTTCTGCTGCACAGACCCTGTCTACACCACAGCTCCATCTAGCCCTCCAAACCTGCCAAGGCTTGATTTCAAGGAAATGAAGGAACTGATGCCCAGGTGCCCCAGATGCTGCACACCAGGGCTCCCAGGCAAAGGACTTCATTGCAAAATTTTCCCTTTTCCTTGACCATTTGTTACTGTCTAACAACTACCAGACCAACTAGCTGCAAGCCCAGGCAGATGGTTAAAATCCCACCTTGCTAGCTCACTACCTGCTCTCTTTTTCCGGTGTTTAATGCTCCTGCCAACAGTGATTTCACTCACTCCAACCACAATAGCCTTTTCCCTCCCCTTAGGTCAGGAGCACACCTCTGTCATGGAAAATTTCTCTCCATCTTGTACCTTCAGCCTGATCTGCCTGCAGCCAGGCTGGCAGGTTGTTTTTTTTCTCACCGCTTAAAATGCTTTTGAGACAAAGGCTCTTTAATCCCCCCAGCCTATCCAGGCACCACTGTCAACCCCCTCCTGGTAGAGCAGGCAGAGCATAAACCTCAGCAGGAGGTACAGGGCACCCCATGAGCTGGTGGGACCAGGTGGACGGAGGCTGGGTAGGACATCAGGTGTCCTGAGATGATGGGGAAAGAGCAGGGCTGGGAGTGGGGAGAGTGCCCCAAGCCAGGGTGCAGAGGTGAAGCCATGAGATGATGATGGTGATCTGGGGGGGAAGAAGAGCAGAGATCCTCCCATCCAGCTTACTAGCCTGGAGAGGGGTCTCCAAGGCCCGCAGCACTGATGGGGAGCCAGAGGCTGGCAACCAAGCACAATGCTTCTGCTGGGCATCCTAACGCCTGGCAAGAGAAAAGGCAAGTCCAGGAGCAAGATGCCTGCCTTCACATTCCCCAGCCATAGAGGGGTGGCTGGGCCACTGCCCAGTCCTTTTGCCCCAAATGGGGACATATCACCACACGTCTGTGTTGGTGGAGAAGCTAGCTCTCTGGAGGGGAGACAACTTAGCTAAGGTTGTGAAAAACCTCATCTACATTTGAGACCACTCCACAAATCACCAATAACTAAAATTTCGTGCAATGACTTCAAAATGCAGGAAAAGGGTCTCCAGCCATGGCAGGCCAGTGTTCATCACATCATTTCCTTGTGAGAATACAAGAGAGATGATTCACACTCAAATCAGACTGGACAAGTATGAATCACAGTGTTTGTCTCACATTCCTCCTAGACAAAACCATCCCTGCCTGGTGCTACTTGGGACTGGGAGAATCAACCCAAATATTTCTTTATTTCAGCGGTTCACAGAGATCCAGTTAATTCATTTCCATCTGCCACTTCTGAAGTACTGTGGACACTCGGGTCCTCCAGCTGAGATGGGAATCCCCATATCACAGCATTTGATGCAGGTAGGCAGCTGGCACCAGCATCCAGGTCCTGGGCAGTTTCTGTGAGAGCTGAGCACCTTAGGAGAGCCTTTGTGGTTCATCCATCACCGCTTGCTCTGGAGTAGCTGTTCTGGAGGACCACACCACATCACTCTGGATCAGAGACCACATGATGTCAACCTCAAACACCCTTTTTTAAAAACATCCAATACATTATGTCCTTGGGGAAAGGTCAGAAATTATTTTGCCCATTTCTAAATGGGGATAGCAAGTAGAGCATAAAAGAGTGACTCTACTGGAGTAAAGCACCAAGCCAGTGGTGTAATCAGGACCACAGTCCAAATACTCTCTGATGGAACCAAGAATCTTACTCATGTTGGCTTTGCAGACACATCTAATTAGCATCTCTGGAAGCTTTTCCCACATACATCACGTTGTTTAATTTATACTGCATATATTGCATGCATTCAGTTTTTGTTTGCAAGAAATACATTTTTACCATGACTCTGTAGGATGGAGCTAATGGATTAACCATACAGGTAAAGTTTCCTCTGAAACTTCATAATTTAGCTTTTGAATAGGAATGGGTGAATAATGAACTCTGTGGTGGAGTTTCCCAAATGAAAAACTTGTGGTAAAAGAGCACAAGATCCTTCTTTTTCCACTGCAGCCAGAACTTCAGTACCTGTCTCACCTTTTCCTCCGCCTGCTCCATCCGATGAGCTCGAGATGAGAGGGGTCAGTGGCGAGGAGGTCGTCTGCAAAGCATGGCAGGCCTGCTGAGATGCCAGGGGAAGGGAGGGATTTCTCTCCCGGGGTGACCAAGAGGGCAATTTGTTCTTGGAGAAGAAATGCTGAATGAAATACTTCAGCAGAGCTTCATGATGGGAGCCAGGCTGGAAGGAAGGTGGCGTCCCTCAGCACTGTGGGAAGAAAACCTCTTTGAAATGGCGTGAAATCATCAACTAGAAAACGACAGTTGAAGGTCTCCAGGAGGTAACAGGGACAGGCTTGATACAGATTTCTGCAGGCCCACAAGAAGTCAGGAGACAAAACTGAGCATCAACTGCTCCTTTCCCCTCTCTCCGTCAGTTTGCTGTACTACATACTCTTCTCTGGAAGATGCTCAGATGATTGAAAATCACCCATTTTCTTTCCACCAACTTGGAGTGCACAAACTTTGCACAACTTTTCCTGCCTTGTGTGTGTCTCAGTAGGCATGGCATATCTTCAAAAACCTAAAAGATCAAAAATAGGCAGCTTGTCCCCCACCACACAGGGAGGGAAACTGAGGCAGAGGGAGACACACAGGAAACCTGGAGCAAGCCTGGGAGTGGGTTAAAAAGTCAGAATCTGGTTATCATTTTTCCAGCATAAAGAGTCAGAGGGGTTTGTCAGAGAAATTTAGGAACCCAGCTCCCATCCAAACTGATGAGACCTGGGTACTCACATCCTGCCAGAAAATTTTTGAAGAAAAAAGATAAAATCAACAGCAACAAAAAGCAGCTCTAGGAGGCGCAAACATGTTCAGGCAGAGTGGAAGTCAGAAGAACTGTCTTGAGTGCCAGATGAACAGCACATCGACACCAGGATATTTGAGATACGTACTTTACCGCAGGGCTGAAGGGGTTAAGAGGAGCCCCAGCGAGCCGCCGGCAACATGCCAACTCCCACCAGAGAGTTCAGCAGCTTCTACCACAGAATTAGCTGGCTGCAAACAGGTCCTAATGGCTTTGCTTTGTGGAGCCACAAAATCCAGAGGCTGGCAGCTGCCATGGGCTTATTCTTCCACTGCTTAGTCTCCCCCTAAGGAAAAGGGGGCCAGACGCAGCCTCCAGCGGTCAACAAAATCCCAGAGGATAAAAGATGAGCAGGGGAGGATGGAAGACCTTTTCAACAGTCAGGTGTCTGTGCTGTAAGCGTCCTGTGGGACCAAGGTTGGCTTCCTTCCCAGGGCTGCCAACCCTTGTGTTTGCATCACAGGTCTCTCAGAGTGGGAAGGATTTATTCCCCTTTAATTGTTTTTTTCTTTACACCACAGCTGAGAAGTCACAATTTCAAAGGCTGACATGAAAACTGTGATCCTTCACGCGCAACCCCAGAGAGCAAAAAAAGATCCAGTGTTGTTGATGGTGGTGAAAGCAGGCAGACAGGGGAAAATGCCCTTTTTCTTTTTAAGCCAGTCTCCAGAATTTGGCTGGCCTAAGCACCAAGCCCGAGGTACTTTGGGTCTTCCATCATCAGCTTCCAGGAACACATCCCAGTGCTGACCAGACCCCACAGAGGGGATGTCAGCACCAGCTGGCCAGCAGTCCTTGGCCTCTGGAGACAGGTAGTTACTTCTCCACCAAAGCCAAGACAGACTGAGAACCTTCCCAGGGAGCAAATTGCAGCCCGCGCCTTCCACCAGCAGGACCCATTGCCAACTGCTCTCATGGGGCCACCAGCCAAGAGCTAGAATAATTGTATCAAAATTCATTAACCTAATTATTGCTTGTGTTCCAAGTGGGTGGAGAGGGACTTCAGCAAGCAGAATAAGCATGCCACGATAGCAAGCAGCGCCTCTGCACAGCCAGTGCCAGGACTTGCAAGGAGGCTCCATCTCTTTCTTTGCTATTTCCCCTGCACACACTCAAGTTACAAACTTGGCAACCCCACGCTCAGCAAGTGCCTCTTTCTGTAAACAGACACTCCAGACCCCAGAGGGGCTCACAGGAGTCATTCAGGCTGAGGCTTGTGAAGAACCCCCCTGTTCCTACCCATTCCAGGGAGAAACAGTGGCAACGGCAGCCCCAGGCTAAGCCTGCCATGGGATGCTCTGCTCAGGATCCAGGGCAGAGCCCTGCACACCACGTACACCACGGGGGCAGGAGCAGAGCAGCCAGCTCCATGGAACCTGGTGACCTTGGCCACCTTCAGAGCATCACTGCACAAATATCTCTGCAAAGGAGGAGCTGATGGCAATTTCCCCCCTCTTGTGGATGCCTTCCCTGGATGTCCCCACAGCAGATGCTGGGTCCTTACAGTCAGGGTGATTCTCATGAGCCTGATGAAAGTAGACTACATCCCACTTCTCATCTGACCCAGACCAAACATCCTCCAGATCCTCCACAGAGCAACCAAAAGCCTGAGCAGAAAGGAAGGACACGCTGGAAGGGCCCTACACAGTTTACCTATATGTGGTGAGGGTGGAACAGGCTAGTTTTAACTTTCTGGTTGGGGTGGGGGACATTTCAGCTGGATTTAACAGCTCTCATCAGTGCTTTGATCTATTGACTTGGATAGGAGCAGAATCAAACCAGGGCTTAGCATGTCCAACACCCTTCTTCCCATGGTAAGACCCAACCAGGACACAAAGTCATCATTCCCCTTATGTATCTGGGAAGCTCCCCCACAAACCATTTGGGGAGCAGGACAGAAAAGATTCTTGGGATGTATGAAACCAATGGAGGATAATTTTTTAGGTGGGACATCTTTGCTTAGCTACATAGAAGAAACACATTACCAGCCTTGATAATGGGTTGATAGCTGCTGGTCGTTGTTCAGCAGAGTCACTTGGAAAGGAAGGATAAGAAACACAAGAGGAAAGACTGGATTTACACCCGGCACTCTGGTGGTGTGGAACGATGTGCCTGCTCTCACCATCCTACTGCAGTCTCCCCACATGAAAAACAGAGATAATGCTCATCACTTGCCTCAGAGGTGTGTTGCAAGGGTTAACTCATTAACCTGTCCATCCAAAATGGCACATGGAGCTTGAAGAGCATCCGTGCCTGATGTCAGCACCATTTACTGAATCACACCCAAACTCCTGGACCAGGACTCTGGGAAGCGACAGAAAAAGCACGGTGAGGTACCACTGCCAGACTACACCAACAGCAGCAGTCACATCACCATTGGCCTGGGCTTCACGTGTCACTGATTGACTCAAGTTTTAATTATGCCCCAATATCTCCATGTCTCCCAAAACACAAAGCTTTCAGCCAGGCAGTTCCTGCCAGCCGAAATTTCATAAAGAGCAGCTAGTGACTAAGACAGCCCAACCTTCAAGTCAGATGCTAACAGCTTTGGACAAGTGTGGGATTTTTACACCCCTATCTGCAGAAAAATCTGATGTTTAGTGCCCTGACTGTGAGCAGGTCACTCTTAAACCTCTGAACATCCCAGGCTAAAAAAAAAAGAAAAAAAAGAAAAAAAAAAGAAAAAAGCGCCGGAGGGGAATTGTACTGGCTCTAATCCCTTCTGCCATTCTGCATATTCATGGAACATTGTCATAACACATCAGCGGGACAAAAGGTCTGTCGGCACCTCCTCCTCATTCCTTTGATAAACCACGAGACAAATGCTGAGTAAACACTTGGAATCCATTCACTGCACTATTCTCATCGGGATGAGAAAGGCCTCCTCTTTCTTGCAGGCCCAGAGCTGCTCAGCCTAATAAAGTACGGCCCACGGCCCGTGAAAAGAGAGGCCTATGGATGATGAAAACATGGATTATCTCATTTCACCCTCCTTGTATCGGACCCTGCTCACATTTTGAGTGCACTTGGTCTGACACGCAATTACACACACCAAAAGAAAAAAAAAAGCCAGGGGAAGGGGTGTTTAGCAAATGGGGGGGACTGTCCGTGAAATTTCACATATGACCTTTCCCTAGTGGGAAAGTAATTTGTTTCTGCCCCAGCCATTGCCCGGAATTTTCTGATCAATATCATCATTCCCCTGAATATTGCAGTTGGTGGGAGAAGAGATAACAAGACAAGGCTTTGCAGGTCACTTTAACGGCCTGAATCAAGCTGGTGCTGAGCCCTCGAGAAGTCAGCAGGATGTTACTGAGCACCCCATAAACGGCTTCCCGGCCGCACCGCTGCCTCTGTGTTGCCTGCTTGGCAGCGGGTGTAGGCAAAGCCCCGTTCTCCTCACGCTCGCACGGCCACGAATCGCAAGTCCTGAGGTCAGCCAAGTGCCTGGAGAAGGAGGAGTGACTTCTGCACCCGTGGAGGGATGCAAGCACCTCGGTGGTTTGGGATCTCCGGGTGAAAAGCACAATGTGAGCCGAGCGGGTCAGGGCACGAGATCTCCTGTGCTGGAGGTCAATGAGCTTCAGCATGGAGATGAAACCATCCAGTCCCTTTGGTCAGGCTTGGAGCCCACCAGAGCACAGAGCAGGCTGGTGGGGCTGGGAGCAACACAGCTCCTTCAGCCTGTATTCATACCCCACAGACAGGCAGAGAGACCAGAAACATGTTGTCAGGTAACTAAAAACCCCCAAAAAATCAGCATAAAGGGCCTCCTTACCGTTAGGCGTTCAGTGACTTGACCAAGGTTACACGGGACATCGATCAAAGTCACCCTCAAGTGCTTTCCAACACCTACAGCAGCCTCCTCCATTGCCCAACTTTCTGGAGGCTGAGCTAAAAATGCCTGCAATAAAACCAAAAAGACTTTAATAACCCCAGAGCAAGGAACTGGTTTGTTTGAAAACAATCATCTGAAAAAAATATTTTCCATTTAAATATGATCCTTTTTTTGGAAGAATATGAGCAGTTTTCAAAGTGAAAATTAATTTCAAAGATAGTACATGGGGAATGAGCACACTTAATAAAATTGTACCCATAATAGCAAACAAAACATGGTCATGAATCGCTGTCAAATGATTAAGAAACAATAAATAGACTGCTGATTAACTAGGGTCTCTTCTCTTTTAAATAAATGGCTCACAAACCTGTCCACTAACTGAGGGATGAGTGTATTGGTTATAAACAGTGTATTCAAAGGATTTTCCAGAGGCAAAAAGGTAAGTTCATCCTTAAGTTTCAAACAACCTGCAAAAAACGTGAGCAGTTGTTCCTCAGCCTGGCACTTGTGAACGTCGCTATTCAAGTATTTGCATTTTACAAGGTGTTTGTTACAAAACCTCCCAGAGGGCTCGGCGCAGTCTCACAGCAGCTCCAGTCGCTCGCTGGGCTGGAGTAAAACCCATCGAGCCCCCAGCCAAGCTGGCGATGCCGGCTGTTTGTTTTCCCCGAGCGGGTGACTCCTCTCCCTAAGCAACCAAGATGTAAAAGCAAGCGTGAAACTTGCAGGGCTTCCAAGAGGTTGTTTTGCTGCCCAAAAGCAATTTTGGGGCTAACTGTATTTGCACGTGTAACGGCCACATTTCCCTGCCCCAGGACGGGTGACAAGCAGGCTGCTGCCTGCCACCTACAAACACCTACATCCGACCTGCAGAGCAATACAGCACAGCACTTCATTAAAATATTAGACTAATGCAGTGATTTCCTTTCTTAGATGATGCTTTTATATCCCAGTTGCTGTATTATTAAAAAAAAAAATAAATTAAAAAATTCAGCAATGGTGTTAAGCCCAGATCCTCTGAGATTACTTAGGCACATAACTCCCATTCATGTCCAAATGATCTCAACCGTCTTGGATACAAGCCTCAGAGAGCTCATGGCTCAATATTTCTTGCAGACACAAATCTCCATGCAGTTTCTCTGCCTGCCCAGCAGTGGCTCCAGCCTGCAGGGCTTTGGGGCTCTGAATTCAGCCCCGTGGGACAAACAGTGGTTTTGAGCATGCAAAGCTGCAGAGCCATCTCCCTTCTCTCCTTCAGCCACCACCAGCAGCCACTGCCACCAGATGCCCTCGGCTCCCTTCACCAGCCAAGGACCCAGCTAGGGAACAGATCAATTTTGAAGGGGAGCAGGAATGACTCTCAGCCTGTTCTGGGCAGTTTTCCAGGGACTCTCCTGTGCTTTGCACCAGGTCCCATGGCTTCTGCACCACTCCCCAGTGTCGGGACACAGGTAACTGCCCTGCAAAAAAAAAAAGTCACCTGGACTTTAAGACCAACCCAGGGCTTCTCCAAGGATGCTCAGTGCTTTGCAGGGTAGGAGGCTTCGTATATCTCATTCCAGCCCGTCACTCTCAGGGGCTGACACTGACACCCTCAAGAGCTGCTGAGCCCTGGGGAAGGGTCAGCATTTGGCCCTGAAGATTGATGGGGAGTTTTTTCATCAACTCCTGCAGAAATGGCTTTGGTACCTGTTGTGTGCTGTCAGCAGTAGTCAAATTAGAGCATCCAGCCTTAAATTGACAACGTTCCTCTCAAAACCCGATAAGTAATTGGGGGATCTGCTAATAGGGCTTGTCAAAATCAATTGGGGTTAAACACCTTTAGCTACAATAACAGTCATCTGACCCCAGGCTCCAGAAACCGCTGGGCTCAGAGGAACCCTGGGGGGTTATTCCTGGCTTCCCATTGCTTTGAGACAGATAAAAGAGCAGACGATGCAGAGCTGGGTAATCCGTTCAGCCTGTCCCAGCCATGCACTGAAGTGACAGCTCCCAGAGTTTCTGCAGAGCTGGCTCCTCCTGGGAATTGTGTGCAGAGGGGCCAATTTGTTCAACAAAACCTGGGCAACCAGAGTTTTCTTAAATTCAATTGCCTGAAGGAGAAGGCAAATAGCATTTAAGCGGAGGAAAGTGCATTAAAACCACATCTTTGATACAATGGCCGATACACCCCATGCTGCCAACGCCTGAAATGATAATATTTTTTTTCTTAAATAAATAGCTCAGCAGCAGGATCCCAGCCTCCCTCGGCACATGGAGGCTTCACGCTGCAGCAGCCACATTTCTAGCCCTCCAGGCCAAACTGCTTCAATGCTTCCCCTCTTTGCTGGGCTCATTACCGAGGGTGGACCAGCTCAGGAGGGACTGACAGCAGCACTCACGCTGCGCTGAGGATACACACATCCAGAGGGCACTTTCAGCTTATGTTCCCCACCGGCTCCTGGGAGAGAGGTGTAGGAACACCAGTTCGCACGGACATCCTTCCCAGGTTGGTACAAAGGGCTTTTCCTGCCCTTGGGAACTTACTGCCTTTAGACACCTGCCAGACCTTGACACAGAGGAAGGCAAAGGAGGATGGGTCAGGAAGAGAAACAAATATTCAGGATTTGGGGCACTTGCATAATCCAATGGGCCTCTTGCTCTTTCTCCAGTTGTGGGATGCACCACCACCTCCTCCTCCTCCCTGGGAGCTTTTCATCTGTGCCTTCCTCCATACTGACAGCGTCTGTGACCACGGGGGCACTGGGGACCTCAGGAAGAGGGTCTTCGGGTATCCCAGGAGAGGCTTCTCAGGGACCTGAGACCCTGAGCTAGAGAGAAGCCATGCAGGGGAAAGGGACACAGCTCTCATGCTGTGCCCCAGCCAGGATGCTTGTTGGCTGGCTGCTGGTTGTCCCTTTGCAGAGCAGCACCTAACTTCATCCTTAAGCATAACGTGTGATATTTGAATGAAGTCAAGCCTGTAATGAGGGATTTCAAATTGTCCCATCTGGTCTCAAAATTTCTGTGAAAGTATGAGACAGTCAAAGAAAACCATGCCTTGCCATGCCTCCACAAACTGCAGAGAAAGCTGGTTTCAGCCTTCCCTCCCTGGAGATTTCAGCTTCTCCCACTTCTGTGAGAGTCCTAACAAGGTTGCTTCTCCCACACCAGTCAGGCATTTTAACTTCTCACTTTGGCTGGGGCCCAAAAATCCAGTGCCAATGTGAAAGCAAGCATAGAAAGAGCGAACAATTACCCCAACATTTCCAAATAGGTACATGTGAGATGAAGGGAGTGATACCAGGGGATACCAGTAGGGAAAATGGGAAGGAATTAACTAAATAAAATCTTTCCTTCAACACCAAGGAAGGGCTTCCATCTGTGAGGGATGTCATACCATGGCCATCTGCATTGTCATCAAGAATCAGCTCCCAATTTCCCCCAAGCCACCCTCTGCCTCTCTTCCATGAGCGCAGCCCCATCCAGCAGATACCAGACATCCACAGGTAGGATCCTAGCGCATGAAACCTTCATTCCTGAAAAGTGATTATGGTCCCAGTGGAGGAAAAGCAGCTTTTCAGAGGAATCTGAAAAGGGAGGGATTGGTAGTGATTCAACACAAAAAGCAGCTGAGGAAAACCTGGAGAAGACCAGCAGCAAAGGTCCCTGTCGGACCCCAGGGAACAGCAATACTTGGTCCTCCTTGGGGATGGGGTGCAGCCAGGACCACCCATATGGTCATACACACATTGAAGGCTCTTAGTTATCAGCAAGCCCAAAGAAAGAATTAAAAAAATAAAACCCCAAGGTCTCCCTGCATCCAGAATCGTTTCCCCCAGAGCCCAGAGATGCTGCAGGAGGGTGGTAGCACCTGCCCAGAGCATGTGCATGCTGGTGTAAATCAGAGGTTACAACCACCTGCACAGCAGATGAAATTATTCTGCTGAGATACTTAGTTCCCCAGGTGACTTTAGAGAGGATCAGGCTTCAGGCAGCATCCCTTGGATGCTCCTGGCTGTGTAGACAGGGCAAGCACTGGCTGCTCTGTGCCCCTTTTTGCCCATCCTCAGGGTGCAGGACGACGGCAGCTTTAGGGCTTGGTTCTCTGGTTCTGGGTTTACACAAGGGAAGGGGAAGAACTGCTGGTCCACAGCCCTCTGAGTCGCTGCGGCAGGGGAAGCGCATCCCCCTTTGCGGGAAGGAAGGGCTGGGTGGGTACGGGGAAAGGGGACACCAGCCACACCTCTGCTTCGCACAGATGTTGGCTCACATGTGTCACATTCTATAAAAGTGAATTTACCTGGTCCAACACACTTCTGGTGCCAGTAGCAAGACCCCTCTGCAGGGAGACTAACATGCACCTTCACCTGGGCTCTATTTTACCAAAAGCCCCAAAATATTAAATGTGAAGGGAAATTCAGAGCAAGTTGAAGGACTGCACGGCTCCACTCAAAGGAGACTCCAATTTCTAAAGAAAGTCTAAACCAACTGTCATCGGCTGAGAGGCGCATTGTCCCTGGGAGCAGTGGCTGGTGCCACATAGGAGGTATTCAGTCTAAATTAACTCTCCCCCTAATACCTGAGCAAACACTTTCAGCTTGAGACTTAATATCCCTGGACATGTCTGCTGTCTCCCAGGTGAATCCCCAGATAAACAAGGTCAGCTCAGCTCTAATGCGGCTGTAAAAAGCTGTCAGTCAGCCCAGGACGTCTGGTTGCAAGGTCAAACCAGTTCTGAAGGTTGCTGGGGCCAAACCTGGCCTGTCACTCATTTTAAGTGCAGGAAGGTTTGTTTTCTCATTACGAAGTCAGGTATCCCAAATTTAGGATTAGCTGTCAGCCGCCACAACATTGTTCTTTCAAAAAAAAAAAAAAAACCAAACCAAACATGTGCACACATATATCCCGGGCCCCAAATGAATCTGTGTGCTGAGCCTGCCTGCAGCTGGGAGATGAAAAGAAACCTGCCCTTCAAGAAAAGAGAAAAGGGACATTTCCACACATCGTGTGACAGTTTCTGGCACAAAAGTACAAAGAAACATCCTTCAGTTAAAATATACACTTGAATTATATGTTCACCAGAATAATCCACTGCTGAAAAGCTTCTTTGTCCAGCAGATGGGGACCGAGGCAGGTCACCCTCCATCTCAAGGGGGACATGTGAAAGCTGTCCCAGGCCAGCTGTGAGTAAAACAGCTTTGCATGGGATGAATCCTTGGTGCCACATGTGAAATGAATTCATCACCTTCCCCAAATCCCACCAGCTATTTAAGTGCAGGGATCAATTTGCCTCTCTGCATCCTTTCTCCTTGCTACACATCACTTGTGACCAGATGACGCTCTGGAAACAAGAACCGAACCAAACAACCCACCAAAGTCCAGTCCAGCCTTGGCTTGGTCCTCCCACTGCCCTTGCAATACCAGCAGCACATCACAGTGATAAAATTCACAGTCTAGGGGATGAAAGGGAATGTACAAATGTCCTCAGGAAAAAGACCTCCGTGGTGTTCCACTAACCACAACACTGTTTAAGCGGGGAGTGAATCTATCTGGGGTGAATACTGTGGAAATAAGTCCACAGAGAGAGATATATTAAAGGGCCTCTTAGAACAGCTCATCCCTCTTGGAAATGCACCAACCTCCACCATAAAACTCACTTGAGCTTTTGCCTCCCACCAGCTCCTACATTAACTGTCTCCAGCATTTCACCTTCTGATGCTAAAAGCAGCGTAAGTGAACCCATGGTCAGTTTATCCCTTTCTGGGGGAACCAACATCATCTCTAAATAGCCCTCCTCCTCCTCTTCCTTGGTGCTCAGCCACAGTATTGGTCCTGTGTTTCTGCCGGTGGGGCAGGGACCCTGCCTGCAGCTGAAGAGGAGCGGAATTTTTCAGACTGTGTCTCAGGAGGGAGGGATGGGGAACAGGGAGCTGCCCTGACCCCTCAGAAAGGAAAAGACAAATAAGCTCCTCAGAGGAGGAATTATCAGGTTGTGCACAAAGAGGTGAACCTGAAGAGTCTTGTGCCAGGAATCCCTCAAGTGAGACAGCCTGACGACTGACAGCAGTACCCTCCCTCCACAGCAAGCGTTGCAGCAAGCTTGTGGCAGAGAGCAGAGAGGTGTGTTCATCTCAGCCCCTGGTGTTTCCACACACCAGTGGAGGCTTCTTGTCCCAGTCTTCAGCTTGTGTCGTCATGCTCCAGCCATCTATGGAGACTAAAGGACCAGGTTGACTTTGCTGTGATACCTCAAAGAAATATATCAATCTCTGCCCCTAAGCAGATTCCCACAGAGAACCCAGCCAGTGTCCCCAGGGCAGTAGAGAGAGCAGGCAACCATTGCCTCTTTGGGGCACACATCTTTGCTCTCTAAGGTTGTCAAAAGACCCTCTTCATGTGCAGTGCATCTCTAGGTTTTGCTAGTGAGTAGCTATTTCAGCACATGCATGGCTGAGGAGAGCATCTCAGCCACTGGGATAATTTGTGGGGAGAGATCATCTGAATGGCTGAATATTCAGGTATAACTATACAAAGCCTTGGCTACCAAGGCAAAAGCAGATGAAGAAATTGCCATCCTCGATGCCTGCAGCTCCATGTTAGAGTTCACTGCCGCACCTCCAAAAGGAATTAGTTTTTATCCCAGACCATTTTGTCATCCAGCTAACTGCTCAGCCTTATAAAACAGTTACAACTGTGCAGCACAGGGGCTGGGGAACTGTGGCATAGCTGGAAGAGCAGTTGGGCCAGGAAAAGCTTGTTTTCAGCCAAAGTGAGTGAATCATCCATGACTTAAACAAAATTGAGTTGACACCATCTGCTGTCCATCCTGGAATAAACTTCCAAAGTGATATCTCGTGGTGAAAGAAACCTCCAGAAAGCAAATAGACAACAAAACCCTGCAGTATGCCAAAGGTGAGCATCCATCACTTGCAGGGATACAGTATTTCCCCAGAAAGCTTCTCCATGCTGTCCATCACAGGGACATCCCACAGTCAGTTAACAACATCCAAAATTGTCATATTCTTGTTCTTTCAATTTTTCATGCCCATTAGTAATTTCAAAACAAAGAAACAAGACACTGTCCTTAAACATCCCCAATATTTCAAGTTCAATTTTGTTTCAACATCCTTAGAACTGTGGGGTTTTTTCAACAATTAAATCATTAATCTTTTTCAGATCCATTCAGAATCTTATCTAGATACAACATTTATCTTCCTGATCTCAAAGCCAAGGAAAAAATAGGCATTTCTTTCTTCTGCTCCTACAGGACAATACTGTCGCAACATTCACTGCCACTTCCAACCCAGGCGTGCAGACATTAGGCTTTCCTCATGTTGCTACTCAGCCTAAAATATCTGATTCACAGTTTCATTCCATTACGCTTTCAACATCCTAACCCACCACTCCCCCCCCCCAAAAAAAACCCCACAACACCAAATAACGCAGCCACCTAATAAAAAAATCTATTTCTTGCTAAGGGCTGAGAAACTCTCTCTCCCAAGCTGCCCCAGAGAGGTCTCAGGAGCTGGTGACAGCAGCTTCTTGCCCTGCTGGAGATCATTGCATCCACTGAAGAAGGGGAATGATCCACCCAGCTACCTACTCCATCACCTAAGTCATCACCACTTGACAACCAGAGCCCTTACTCATTCCTAAGCAGCTTACGTGTAGGTGCCGCTCCATCGTCTTCTCTCCTCACCTCTCCATTCTTCATGAGATTCAGCTGAATCAAGATCTGCTCTCCAGCAAAGACACTGGAGCTAGTCCTGATCCACCGCAGTGGTGGAGAAGTTTTGGCCAAATACCAGTTCTCTTCCCTTTCCCAAAAGATGTCATTCCCCATTCTGGAGCATAGCATGATGGATGTTTTCACCACTATCAACACACACAACACACGACGCAACGCAAATGTTCTCACAGTTTACAAAGCATGTTCCTCCCCTCCCCTCCTGCCTTGCCTGCTTGAATTCAGAGATGGCCAATAACTATTAAACACATCAATGTAAATGTTAGTAGATTGCTTCTAATAGGAAACAAAAATGTTTTGAGCAAAGCTAATTGCCGGGAAATAAGGTCATTCCAATATTTCAGCGGGGGGTGATAAATCTCTTGGTTCCTGCCTCCTTCCAGCGTTAAGGCTTTACAGATGTCGCTGTCAGAAGGAGAAGAATGATTTCAGATGCTTGTTTCCACTTTACATTAAAAAAAGACATTAACATATGCAGCAAATCACCGGGCAAGTTTTCTTTCTACAAGAAAAACACACAAATCTCAACAAACAAAATATAGAAAATCTGCATCAGGACTCCTAAAATCTTATAATGGTACAAAATACTCAACACATCAACAACTGGCAAACCTTAACACATAATTCAACTTGGTCAGTTGCATTGACTGCCAAAATACTTCTTCAGTCCTCTGCTGCTTTTTACCCTTCTCAGCTACCTTCACTGTACATGGAGGGACCCTCTATGCCCACAAGGAGATCAGGAACCAGCCCAGTCCCTCCCAGGCTCTAAGAGGAAGAGGAGAAGGGGCTGAGCTGGAATGGAGGAGAGAGCTGTTCTCTGCAAAAGCTAGACCTAGACCCAAATCCAAAAGTTAAGAGGGTGGGGAGAGGAAAGAAAGCCTCTACTAAGTACAAGAGGATGGTTAGTGAAGAGAATGAGACCTGGTGGCTGCCTCTAATTTGGCTGGACAGGGGAGTTAACCATTTGCATGGGAAAGATCCATCAGCAAAGGGGTTAGCTCAGCTCCTTTCCCCTCACACAGAAAGGCCGATGAACTCTAGGGAGCCCCCCCAGATGTCCCCATGATTGGGGTGAAGCACATACAACAGCCCACCCAGTCCCATGCTGACACCCCACAGTACACGCTGTACCTGGACACACAGTGTGCTCTCTTTGGAAACCATTCCTCAAGCAGAAAAATCTTGTTAAAAAAAAAAAAAAAGATAGCAAAGCCTACCAAAATAAAGCACTCAGCTGCACAAACATTTCTCTCCCTGGAAAAACACAGGGAGCATGGAGAGCACCAAAGGCAGACCATCGCAGACCAGGGGTTAGTCCCTGCAGGAAGATGCCCATTGAGTTTCTCATCACTGTATTGGGATAACGTAGGCATTAAACAGGACGATCGTGCTATGGCTCCTGCTTAGCACCACCACAAGATCTCTCACCTCCCCAGCCCAGCTGGTGTCCATGGTGTTGGCAGTGTCTGCACCCAGCATCCGAACAAGGCACCAGTCAAACAAGGACTTGAGTGGGCTTTGGATGCCTGTGTGCAAAATTGCCACCACAAAAGCCAAGGTGGCTCAAATCGTGATGGGGACACGTACACAAAAGCACACTGATTTGCTCAGCTTTAACCCAATGAGCTGATTTAACATTCACAGGTGTCACCGTGACACATTGCAGCGTGTTAATAATGAGACCTTTTTTTCCAGCAAAGCATAATCCATTCATTCTCCTTCAACTTCACTTACCCTTAACTCCTTGACACCACCCAAAGAGGAGGAGGGCTCTGCTCCCCCTATGCCCACCACCCCCAGTGTCTTCCTTGGGGCTCAGCAGCATCCCTCCCAAGGCACCAGGCTTGCTCCAAACACACCTGATACAAGCCAAGGGGCCAGCACCTCTCACGAGAGGCATTTGGACTGCTTTATTTTTCCAATCCAGCAGAAGCTGTGCCTCTCCTGCTGAGAAGCCTGGAGCCGGCTCTGAAGGCGAAGGGTCTGTTCCAGATTTACACTATTTTTCCTTAAGCTCAGAGATCGCCGCTGAGCTGTCTCTCATCCTGCTTTTGGCACCTTCTTCCGTTTTAAACTGCAATCATACTCCCCCCAAAAAACCCATATCCGGGCAAGAGAGCATTCAGTTCAGCTCCTCTTACATTCCCAGGACAGCAGTACGACTTCTCCAACCATGGTGGGGTTACACTTTGGATCTGATTTCCACAAGACCCAAGTGGCACCCCTAAAAAACAAGCCAAGCCAGAAACAACCCACTGGGACAGAAGACCTGAAGTTCGACATGTCTCTTATTCAAGTAGAGGGACTCACGTCTCTCAGAATCCAGACAACCACCAGGTATGAAGAAGCAGGTACATGTCCATCTTAAATCTTCCAATACTCACACATGGCTGGATCCTGGCAAGGAGGGGACTGTACAGGGCTGTATTCATGCAGCCCGTGTGGCTGTCCTCCTCATTTCCCACCACTTGGGCTATTCTGTAAGACCCATCAGTGGGGGTTATATTTACACCAGCTGGACCTGGGACTGATACCTGGCATCTGGAGAAGATAAAGATGTTGGGATGGCCCATTTCAGGATCAACCTGTTAAATCGAAGAGGCCGGCATGGCATCCCCAGGCATCCCTTCACGGCAGGTCAGCACCTCCCAAGCCGTGGGTTCAGGAGACCCACTGGGAAGGACGAGTCCCACCGCCTCCACACAGTGAATCACACCAGCTCCTTGCAGGAGGGGTGGTGTGGGTGCCAGGTGTGCACCTTGGGGTGTCTATTTCGGGAAGGCTTCTCCACTTTGGCTATAAATACCAGCCCCGACCACATGTTCCCCAGCGGCTCGCTGCGTTCTTCCAGGAGATGTGCCAAGACAAGCCGACGTGAGGCTCCGTAATCGGCAGTTTGTTGGTCTCCTGGGACCAGTGAAAGCCCAGATTAGACTTTATAGCTCACTCGAATGCACAAGCAACCAGGTTCTGTTAGGCCCACAAGCAACTGTGGAATGATTTAGGAGATGGGCCCTCAAAGTTGCCAATTATTTATCTAGTTGATGACTCAGACAAGCAGTTTTACTGTCCAAACCTTGGGGGAAAACATGTGGAATTAATCAGGCTGCACTGAAAAAAAAAATCAAATAAATACAAAATAAATTGAATAATGCACACAATACCAAACCTGATTTTTCCTTTCAAAATAGGCACTGTATCTAAGTGAGATTCTTTTTGTTGCTTATTTATTATTCTTTTGCTTTTAAAGGGCAACACATGGCAGCAGAAGTCATTTCTGCAAGCACAACAAAACATAATCTCTTCACAAAGAAAGGCAATGCCTGTTTATTCAGCAGGTCCCTTCTATTCATGATGTTGCCATCTGAAAAAAATAATAAACCAATGCATTTTTGTCATTACCTTAGAAACACACCCATTTCATTGTTAAACCAATCAATACGAACAAGGTTTCTCCCTAACAGGTACCATGAGTTTGTTGCCTGTTAAGAGGGAGACAAGATGCTTTGGTAGTTTAGTGTTGGCTGGAAGATTTGGGGTCCTCTTTCGTGCCCCAGAACCCTTGGGAAAGTCACTTCAGTTCAACCTTAACTCCCAGAGACACACGTTTTGGGATCTTTGGGGATGTGAGACCACCTCACTGTACAGTGATGCCCGGAGCCCTCACTTTCACCCAGCCAGGATCCGTGCTGTGTTAATCTCTAGTTTCAAAGGTGCGCATATGGATAAAACCTGAAACTTTTCTTAAAAATGAGAGATTTTGCTCAAATTTCATTCTTGGAGAGGGAGACTCAAGTACCAACCACATTAAAACAACATGCTTAGAAACCGGTCTGAAAACTATTGCACCCAGTGTCAGAGAGAACATGGATACGTTGAGTTGGCTTAAACCAGACTCAGCCAAGGCAGCACTCAGCCTCACGCAGCTCTCCTCCGACCCCTCACATCCCTCTCCAGCACTGGTGAAGCACATCCCCTCTCCCACCAGGCACCACTCCTCCTCGGGACCCCAGGGCTAGACTCTGAGCCAGAGGCTCCTGCTTGCCTGCTTCCTCCTTGACACACAGCCTCCTAGATAACATCAGGCCAAGGCAATTATGTCCCCGCAGGGCCAGCAAACCAGATTTTCTGAATGACCTGCCCAGATCAACTCTCATCAGCCTCACGCACCAGTTGGTGCCAGGGCTCTTCCTCTACACAAGTCACCAGGTATTGTTCTGGAGCCAGACGGTTTCTCCCTCCTTACGTTCACTGAAAGGCTGACCACGTCATTGCTGGAGCCATTAATTTTGTGTGCGCTCCAGTGATTCATGTCCCCACCCCAACATCAGGTCACCCTGAAACTTGCTCTTCCACTGTACCCTTCCTGCTTGCCTTCTCTTCTTCACCACCAGCCTTTGAATGACTTGCTTAAAGATGTTCCCATCAAACAGGCTGTGGTCTGAGACCAAGAAAGGGAAAAGACCACAGGTCAGCAGAGGGAAAGTACCTGCTGTGAGAGCTTATTTCATCCCTGGCAGAGGGGTCATGTCTCACCCGAGATATGTGTCTCCCCATCAGATCAGCCCAATGCTTTCCAGTCAGAGCTCAACAGTGAAGATCCCACTGCTGATCTATCCTTAATATCTTGCTGGCAGCTGCTGGTGGGTGTTACTTATGATGGGTATTTAAAGCAGTTTCATGGTTGCGTTTTCTATCAGAGAGCAGCAGAGCCTGATTTCCACCTGCCTCAACCTCATCCAGCCCACAGCCATGCTCTCAACCAGGAGGCAAGGGGTGACCTCAGGGGCTCCTCTTGCCTGCAGAGCAAGGTGGACCCACAGCCATCCTGGGTACGCATCGTTCCTCCCCTCCCAACCAGGGGGTGCCCATTTTAAGAGACCACAATGGCCTCAACAACAGGTCTATTCACAGACCTGCAGGTCCCACCATCTCCCCTACCTTCATCAAAATAAACCTTTCATTGGGAACGCACCTTCACCCAAGTCACAAGGCAGAAGAGACCAGGTAACTACTAAAGAGTGAGAGCACACCTTAAACCAGAGCAACCACCTCGCACAGCATCCCAGACACTTTTTCTTTTTATTAAAGAAGAGAGGCAACCGGCATTCAGGCTGACTTAAAAAGATTGAGGAGCATGATGACAGCTCCCATTTCAGAGGAGAAAGACAGAGAGAGAGGGGATTTGGATTCAAACTAAACCCTTGCGGCAGGTACCCATCAACACGCACCCCAAGGTCACGTGTGGGAGGCAGGTCCTTTTAAAATAGGACAGCTTAGGGCTTTGTTCACCTTCAAAAAGGTTTTTTCGCTCTGCTGGCAGTGGCTTCACCCCTGTAGACCTTATGGTACTGTCACCCTTAAAGGAGCAGGTTTTGGGGACCACCACTGTCTAGATGTGCAGGGAGGGGGGGAAATCCAGGTGCACAGAGCCCAGACAGGGGTCCCACGTCCCCATGGATACCTACCTGATGAACCCATCCCCCAGAGGGGCTCTCATCCCTACAACACACAGCCCAGTACCGCCACCCCACTGGTGTCCTGTCCCCCACATGCATGTCCTACAGCGGGTCAGCCTCTCCTCCCACAGCTGCCTGCAGGAGCACAACCCCTCCTTCCCACCTCCATGTACCCATGGACACCCAATTTTAAACACATGAACAGCTCGTTTCCTCTGCTCACACCATCACAGGTTTAAAAGCACCAAGGATGAAGCCTGGGATTGTGAGTTTGCCGGGGAACTGAGGGTCTGTCCCCACGGCTGGGTGCAGTAGCAGCAGAGCAGGAAGCCAGCAGGCCCACAGCAGCAGCTCAGCACCACGGCAAACAGTTCTTATTTTTGTCATGCCTCTCAGGTGTTAAAAACACCTTTTTGAGGCAGAATGGCCATAACGGCATCACCTGGACATGAGACAGAGAGCAAGACTGTTGCTGCTGCGGGCAGGGGACAATATTGGTTCATGGTCTTTCTGTCTCACCTCCATCACGTGTGCCACAGCCCTGCAGAGGAGGGGACAGGGTTTACTCCTGCAGCTCACTTGCCTCTTACTTAGAGCTTGCTCCAGCTTAAAAGTGAGCCAAAACAAGGCCAAGTACTGTGGCCTCTCAGCAGGACACGTGCTGATGCGCAGGCAGGGCTGAGCCCTGGCAGGCAGAGCTTGGCACCAGCCTGAGAAACCAGGGCAGCTCCTCCAGCAAGCGAGGTTCACTGACTTGCCGCAGGTGTCTGGCGGCTCATTTAACCTTTAGTATTTCTCTTTCACCTCTCATCCTCTGCTCATTTTCTCAGTTTAAGTTTAGTTAGCAATGCTTCCTTAAGGCTTGCAATACAGGAGTTAGAGGGACTTGGGTAGGATTTTTTTTGTTTCCTTTAAATGAAGCTCCAAGAGATGATACAGAAATCTGAGTCTGCTTTAAAAAGGAAAAACAACTTTCCTATGCCTTGTGGTTATGGGACAGAAACAAACAAACCAAAAAAAAAAAAAAGGGAAATCGGAAAGCAAGGAAAAAAAAATACAAGCTTCGGATGATTTCTAACCAAATTTCATGCTCTCTGAGTGCCTGGCAGGCTTTCCAGTCACGCAGCCTTTGGGGCACCAAAGTCCCCTTGAGCAACATCAAACTCCCCAGTAATTTAAGAGCTTTGGGGCTTTTACTGGTGGGGAAAGGGACAGGCAGCACAGCAAAGCCCCGCAGCTGACAGAGACCTCTGCCCAAGGGATCCCAATGCTTTGTGCTCCAATCCACGCTCTGGCTTCAGCAACACCCGATGAAAACCGAGGAAGCTGCTCAGTCCCACATCCTTGGCGTTGCCCAAAGCCACCCCCCAGCACCTTCCCCTCGCACAGCCCAGCCCCGTTCACACAATCCAGAGGAGCCGGCAGCTTTGCCCCAATAATTAATAACTAAACCCAGAGCTCTCACCTCTGCTCCTTCCCTGGATCCCAAAGCAGGGGCTGCAGGACCAGCACTTCCCACCCTGAGCTCCAGTTTGCGATACTGAACTGACTTCTGGGGATCAGCAGAAGCCCAGTTAGCCCGTACCTGTCCTCACCCACCCGGGCTGGGTTCCCAGCTGGAACCAATTAGACCAATTAGTAGCACATCAGGGTTACTCTGCATTTGTACCAAGGACTGTCACATGTGGGGTTTTGCCAATGACCTTACCCATTTCTGCACCCTTCAGCATCTCCCTGGCTGTTTGGGGGGGCTCTCGTCTCCCCACTTTTATCCTTTTCCCTCAGAGCTCATATTTTTATGGGACTGTGCAGTTCAGAGAGGAGACAGCAGGGTAGATAAGGCAGGAGTTAATTAATTGCTCATGATGGAAGAATAACAACTGAGCTAATTAAGGCTCTTCATATGCCTCCTGTCTACTGTCGTTAGCTGCTGTGGTGACCCTGTGCCTACTCACATAGCAGAAACCTACCTGATCTCCCAAACTGACCTAAAATCTCCCTTCTCCAGAGTAATCCCTAACACAGTGTCAGTTAATGGATGACTCATTTTTTCACTAATTTTCAAAATTAAGATTATCTGCTATTATTATTGTCACTTGTGCCTTATCATTTTAATTACCTGATGTTGTTCTTAACTTTTAAAAGCACGTGTTACCTGAAGCATAATTATCTAGTCTTTTATTCTGCAGCAGAGATGGACTTTTATTCTGCAGGTTAGATGTTACTGCTGAAAGATGTCATATCCCTCAAGGGTGACTGGATTCAGAACCAGTTTTTGTTCTGACTCTACCCACAACTGTGTGAAATTGTTCTTGAGACACTTCTTTCCCAGCATGAGCAGGTGCCCCAAGAAGATTGCACTGATGAATTTCCCTGAAAAAATACCTCCTCTAAATACTTTGGAACACAGCAGAACTTGTTTAACATCCTGACCCAAATACCTGGAAAAACTTTGGGGGTAAATGACCCTCAACTCAGTGAACTGATGCAGTGAAGTTCTCCTAAACCACAGTATGCCTGTCCTTCCTAAGGGGTCTAATGCTGCTCCTCCTCAGAGCCTGTCCAGCACCAAGGCTTTGCAGGAAGCAAAACAAGCTGTTAAACCACAAGCCAAGTCAACTCTTGCCCCTTCTTCCAATGTCTTTGCTGCCTGTGAGACACCTTCCCCTTCTGCTCAGACTTGGCCCTGCAAGTCGCCACTGCTGAGCCTACACGGAGGACTGCTGCCAGTACTGGTCCTGCTCCATGCTTGGGGTTACTGGCCATGCCCCAGCACAACCCTGACAGCATCTCCAGGCCCCTCTTCTCTGCCTTCCACCAGCCAAGATGCCAACTCCAGCCTGCCTCTTCCCATTCCCCGACTCTGAGTCTTTTTGGGAAGCATGGGGCTGTTATTGCTGAAGGGTGCCCAGGTAGTACCTGCCCAACCGTGGCTGAAGGACTAAACTAGTCCATGCTTCTCCACCAGAGTCCTTTGGAAAGAATAATAAGATGGAAGGACAACTAGGAGATTTTTCCAGAAAACCTCAATTGACAGACAAAACAATTTAGGGGTTTAACTGTGTAGTTACAGTCGTTTCCCCTCTAAAATTCCCCTGTGAAAGGGAATCGGGTGCTTACCACTCAGCTTTTCCCAGCAGCTTCACTTTTAGTGCTCCATCTGCCAGCCTAGGAGGGTTCTCACTTCTGAGGCACTCTGGGATGGAGACACACCAGGAATACTTCTCTGCCATGGCACAAGGTTTACGACTCCTTCGTTAATGGAAAGCTCTCACCCAAGCCAATCATGGAAAGTTGACTAGTTGGTTCAGGATGGGAATGACAAACCTATCACAAATGTAATGGCACAGAAGAGGCACAATAATTAATTTGGCCCCATCTAGTCTCATTAGAAGCAATTAAGTTAAATGACAAAAAAAGCACAACGTTTGCTGTTGCCAAGTTACCAATATGACGGATCTCAGTGCAACAAAAAAAAAATCCATCCAAAAATATCTGTTTCTTTATGGGGATTTTTTTTTTAAAAGTTACACCATTAAAAAACCGAAACAAACATGATTTTGGGGGAAAAGTTAGGTCTTTCAATATACGGGAAGTACCGTACAGCCTATGAAGGACACTTTCAAGCTGCATCCTCTCCTCTGCGAGCCTTGTACCCCTCCTTGTGGTAGATTGAAGCAATTGTCGTGTGAGCAAAATCCTCTCTGCTGGGCTTTGCCTTCCAAAAAGAGCGCAGCTAAACGCCCGAGACATGCTTTCAGCTCTGGCACCGACCATCGACTTCTCCAGGTTGCGAACGTCTCCGACCTAGAGATATAAACAACTTCTGCCTCTCACTAGATGTCAACTATAAGCATGTGTTTCAAACATAATTAAACTGGAGGGTGTAGATGCATGTGACACATTGGAACAGTTGAACTACCCAATCTTAACGTTGGTTTAAAGGTTACTTTTGGATGAAAGCTGGTTAGAGAATAAATAACAGATGCTGAAGGCATCCATTATGTATTTTTGCAATTAGCAGAAAATCTCGGTACTTTTCTTAAAGAACATACATAATTTTGTGGGATGTTTATTGCTGGAAGCAATCTGTTCTCGCTGGCAAGAGCAGCATCCAAGAGCCCAGGGAAGCTTCACAAGAAGTCACACATGGTAAGCCAAACGCAATGCTTGCTTCAGGAACAGCACTTAAAATCCTGAGCTCTCTGTCACAAGGAAGCGGTCAAATGCACTTTCTTTCCACAGAAAATTTTAAATTAGAAAGAACATGGTAAAATTATCCCTCTCTCTATTTTCCATTGACATTTTGATTACCCAGCAAAAACGTGGCCCCTGATTATACTTTCATTTGAAAAATGCATCCAGCATGTTTCATGCCATTGTTGTCTCCTACGCCCAAGGGCTTCTCCCTTGGTCTGGCTACCACCTCCCCTCTTGGGGTAGGAAGATACTACTGTACCTTGGGAAACATTGCCCATGCAGGATGCGTGGCCTGGGAAGGAAAGTGGAAGTAAGGAAGCCGCTAGAGAGCATCTCCCTCCCACAGAAGTCCGTGTGTGCAGAGTATGAGGTGGGGCAGCAGTTTAACTGTGGACCGTGCCAGTCATCCCCCTGAAATAAAGGCACTGGTGATTTCCATCATATCCAACCGAAACCACGGGAGGTATTCAGACAAGGACAGAGGTATTTGGGTTAGAACATAACATGGACCTCAGGATACCTGGTGACCACAGCTGGGGACTTCAGCTGGTTCTGCTTTAGAAGACAACAGTGGTAACAGAGATAGCATCCTGCTCAGTCAGGAAAGGGGACCACTGCATATTACGCCCTCCAAATACCTCGATAGATCCCAGTAGTTCCTGAAGATCTTCATGATAGATTAAGCTTCACTCCTAAAACTTGATGCAATTGAGAAGCTATCTAAAAATCTCTTTTCACATCTCACGGCACCAAATAAAAGTGCACACTGAGCGTAAAAGTTTAGCTTTGTGCAAGCACAGCTGCTGTACAAGTTACCATTTCCACGTACCATCCATATCGTTACACTTCGGTAGTCGCACAGCAATCCAGCAACCTTTGCCATTTCTTACCACAAAGAAACTTCATTGTGCTAAAAAGCCCTCCAGAATAAAGCAGATAATATCTTTTGGGATGGCGCCCTGTATTTTCCAAGAGTTGTCTTGCTGCAGCAGCTATTACAAGAAACTAAACCAAACCCTCCTATTTGTAAATTAGAAAGAAAAAGCCCAACTCAAACTGGTATTTGGTTTAGGACTGAATGGTTCGTGCAGTGCTTAAGAAGCATTTTAGACAAAAGCAAGCTTTCTGCCAAACATTTGAGGGGAAAGAGAAAATTTCTGCTTTGCTGTCTGAATGCAGCTATAAACCAGGATGACAAAATAGCCTGGCATTGCTGCCCACAGTGAAATAAGCCGTGCATCTAGTTCTTCATGAGCATGGCTCAATTCATCTTCATCCTGCCCAGTTTAGCTTTTACAGCTTTACCCTGAAGACAAATTCCTGCCTCCACAACCCCTGGAATTCAAGGTGGCAGAGATGATGAGAGGAGACGGGCAGCTTCTAGGCAGGGAGTGGTTTTGTATGAATTTCTATCCAGCACAATCATGAAATAGCTAGACTAAATACAAGTGTCGCTGCTGTGCGGAACAGATACATATCTAAAGCTGAAGTCTGGTGAAGCAGAATTGACCAAGCTTCTTTAAGCATTTTTCCTCCCCTCCTCAGTCATCTCACTTGCTGCCATCAAAGCAAAGCAGATCATTTCTAGTTTAACATCTAGTGATTTAGAAGGGGTTTTTTTCATGCAATTGCTGCTAAGCACTGCGCTGAAGCAGGACAGACACATCTGATCTCATATAGGAGAAAAGAGCACAGGTACTACACAGATATTTTCTATAGTTGGGGAAAAAAAAAAAAGCTTTCTGTTAGTTTTGTAACAGATTATGGACCAAGCTCATTGGCAGAAACAGTAGTAGGTTCCGATTGTTCCAGCTGAAGGTACAGAAAGATTTTGTTTCTTTTGTAAGGCACATAGAGATTGGTAAGAGCATCCCCTTCCTCAACTCAAAGAGCATCTGCAGTTCAGAAAGGTATGGAAAAGACATTAAAAGCTGAGCAGATTAGGAGACTCAGTAAAACCGCCTATTGTTACCAACAGAAATACTTTACAGACCACAGGCTGAAAACCACCGTCTTAAACTAAGCGATCCATGCGAAACAGCAGAGAGCAGCAAATTAAATTCATCTATGTCTCCTATCTCCACTGAAAGATTTATAGAGGTCTGCAGATCAAAAGAGTGTGAGAACTGCTGCTGTAGGAAACCATGAGACTTAATATTTTTGTTACTGTCTCCTTTGTTACCTGATTAGCTGGATCCTCTTTGAATCCTCTTGCAGTTTTCATTACCAGCTGTTAACCCCGGGATTTTTGGACTACGGCAAGCGCACAGCCCCGAGTGCCCAGTGTCCAAGTCCTGCTGCACCACGTCTTGAAGAAATAACCTGATCTTGCCAAGGGTCACACCCCCCCCAGCCCCAGAGCAGGCGGCCAGCTGAGTAGTCGCAGATCGTAGCTTTCAGAGACATCTGTATCACAACAAGGACTGAACCGCTATCGAACTTCAAACTAAGCAGAAAAGTAATCCCTTAAGCTGCAACTTTCCTAAATGCTGGCAGCTAGAAACTGCCAACCGGTAACGACAGTTGGCAGCTCCAGTCTGAACTGAGAGGTTTTTCCATTTAACTCTCCCATTCTCCCCAGTTCAGGCTGGGCAGCGGCACACAGATGTCCCCACTGTTCTAAGACACAGCATTTTGCACAAGACCTTGGAATTCCTTCATGAACCAGCTCTTCTTATTAAGACAAACGTTGTGAGTGGGGAGCATCTTCCACTGAGGCAACCCTCAACTGCGTGCTTATGGTCTTCTCCACGCTAATGTCTCCTCCGCCTGCCTCCGCTCCATCAAATCGGCACCTTTTGGGCTGAGATTTTCTGTTCAGGCCTCCCACTTGTGGGAACGGGAAGCTTGCTTTGGGGCAAAGCTAACAAGCCTTGCCCATCAGTCAGTCCCCGAGAAGACGCTACAACCTCAGGGTGAGGTTTCAGCAAAACAGTTTGGTCTATGTAGCAGAAAGATACCTACCACTGCTGGAAAATCCCCTGCTTTTCTTATCGCTTTCAGGCCAGCTCTGCAAATCCTTCCAGAGTAAGGTTTCAAGTTCAACATGTTGTTTACTGGAAACCTACATGTGAATTAACAACCCATTTTGTGACAAACCTTTATGCAAACTGTAAAGACACTTTAAAATAAGCCTGGCAACCTCTCAGTTTCTTTTGTAACGAATATTATGTTGTGCCCATCTCATTTCAGAACGCAGGCCCCAGTAGAGCACGTCGACGTGTGCTGGAGAGTGGCAGAATGGCATCCAAGAAATCAGCTGATAATTGAGCAAGGAAGCATGAGAAATCAAGGAAGAAAGCATCTCCAACAGCAGCTGCGCAATAGGTTTGTGTTTCCTAGCCCTCCTCCCAAACCCCCTTTCTTTCACAGATGTGCCAAATGAATTATTACTGCACAACTATACAAATAATTTGACAAATCTATATAATCAAGAAAAGGTACCAATTCCACAGGCATTTGCTTGATCTTACCCTGTGCCTAACAGGGTCTTCAGGACTTCAGTTTTGATAGCAAAAGCTGAACTTCTATATACATATCTGTGTGTATGCAGGCTCGCAAAATACATAACATTAATAAATACACACTTTATATAGATATGAAAAATGTCCCTTGTGACAGATAACTGTAAGCCAAACACTCTTATTAAGCCACAGAACAAAGTTTATTGGATCTTCTCAAATTCTTTGTACAGTTTTGCTGCTAAACAGACACAACACATTGGCATATTGCCTTTAATCTTTATTTCAATCATAAGTCCAACTTGAAAGAATTGGTAACACATTTAATGGCATCTTAAATAAATAAAATGACAAAAAAAAAATCTAGTCTTTGCACAGACACATTACAATCCACTCCAAATTCAATATTGCCAAAACACTGGGTTTTTTCCTAAAAACTTGCTCCAAAGGTGGTGGGTTTTTTTTTTGTTTCAGCACTTAAATACACAGAAAAGTATACAATAAGAGAAAACAGATACTCTATTCTGAACAGAATTTGTAAAATCCAGTAACTTAGAAACAAAAGATAATTAAATGCCTCTAATTAAAGAATCCTGTTTGAAGTCTCTTTGGAAAAATCCTGATTCTAACTTTCATATCAAAACACATAGTTTTGCTGGATCCTATCCTATGTCAGCATACTTATGCAATAAGAATTAAATTCCATGATTTCTTTTTTTTTTTTTTTAAGGGGAAATTCATAAAGCAAAAGCATTAGCCTCCCACACTCACAAAAGTAGTCATGGTCCATATATTCTGCAGTAGTAAACAGCTATTTGTGCTCAGTACACTGTTTGAGCTCCTACCATAATGGAAAAGATACTCCAGTTTACCCTTTGTTTCTGTACCCATCTCCTCCCCAGTCCAGCAGCCTCAAGAACCTCAGTGAGATGAAGATTCATGCAAATACAAATCTGCCAGTGCAGATCAGATTGCAGGATGAGGACCAACACATATGATTCTAATTAGAAGCTAGGCTTAATCTAAAGCTTTTCCTAAATAAAGTCATCAATAAAGAAAAGGTGAACTCCAAAGATTTCCAAACTGCTATCCCTGTAATTTGCAACATCTATTTAGCATATCACAAACCAGTTAGTGTCAGTTAATGTAGGAAGAACCACTCTATTGCTAAAATTAGTTAAAACACTCATCTCCAAGCCTTCTGGGGCTTCCTCACTGAATGCTTAGGGCATGCAAGGAATGCATGCTTGCCGCCCCCCCCCCCCCCCCCCCCGCCCCGACCTATGCAAACTAGTTTTATAGGGGAGAGAAAAGGTTACTTTAAACAAAAGGCAGAATTACACCTGTGCAAACATTTAAAACAGTTTGTTTCAACTAGTTATCTGCTTATCCCAACTACTCCTGCTGACTGTACTTGGCTAATTCAAGAGAACGTGATGAAGCAAGACCCGATTTAAGGGAATGAAACTTTTTTCTGCAGGTATCTTCCCCTCAGCTGACCACATCATAACAGAAGTGCAATAATTTACAATCTTTTCAAACAAATAGCTATTAAAATGATACAATTTTAGGGGAATAAATTCACTAGTTTAACCATAAAAATATTTCCCCAGGTAACAAACCTTAAAGCATTCCATAACACAGTATTTCAATAATAATAATAATACAGAAAATCCCTTTCACTTGCTACAAAAGACAGAACTTTCAGAAGATTTTGCTTATTGTGCACTATTAAAGAGTTTTTCCACCTTGTGAAGACCATGCTGTAATTAAGAATATAACTATCATTTAAAATAAATGCAGATGGAAATACTGACCTGACTTTGAAATTATATTCTTAACATTCTGCAAATGAAGCCAAGGCAAAGCCCAGGGTCATGTCATCCAGGTACTCAAGAACTTACAAGACAGTTTACACCCAGAGTCGTAAGAAAGCACCACTTTCATAAAGTACTTTGTATGTCTATTGCTGAACAGCATATTAAATAGTTCTGTGAGAACTGCTAAAACAGATTCTCATACTAACTGTAGCTTGACTTACAGAATGCAGGTTTGGGGATAACAGGGACCTTGGTGACAAAATTATACTCTGAAAAAATATCTGTTAAATTTGGTCCAAGCATCCAAAAAACAAACAAGGGCACGCGGGTCCCTCATTGCTTAACGCTGCTGTTTAGTTGCTCCTTAAAAAAAAAAAAGTGTATGACAATAAGGAATAAGGGCTGCCCATGACAGGCACAGAACTGTGACAGAATAAATAGTCTCTTCAGAGAGATGTTTTAACTGTGGTTTTGCCATGTAACTGAACTGTACTAATGCAGAACCCTGAAATTTGCATACTATAGCAACAAGAAATTATTTCCTATTTAAAAAATGGATCCATTTGCAATTAACTGCTTTTCCAATCATCATTAGATATGTGAAAAACAATAAAAAAATCTTTTAAAACAATTACAAAGAGTGGACTGCAGTAGCAGCTATTCAAGCAAGATTCAAGCACAAGTTTAAATGAACTTTCAAGCTGGGAATTAGCCTTCTTTGTCGAAAATTTGTACAACTTTTTCAAAAACCTAAAAAGAGAGAGCAGAAGATTAATTCTATGAAGTATTTGTCAAACAGTTACTTCAAGTTAAACCAGCACACACAATAGTTGACAGTATTTTAATAAATATATAGTTTTTTCTTAGAACAGTCGCAATAATTCTTTAACAGTGAAATTGGCATCAATTCAGGGAAACTGAGACAGAAGAGTAATACTTCTTCAGAAAAGCAAAAGCTCATGAAAGTGAAAAGGACAAGACACTGTTAAAGACTGAACCACTGAAAATGTGTTTAGCCCAGCTCATGTTCAAGCAGAACTAATTTATTTCTTATTCACATTTTAATCAGCTCTTCAAGAGTCAAAACAAGAGTTCCACAACCTCCATCAGTAATACACATCAGTGTTTGATTAGCACACTAACCACACATACACACATCTCCGAAGAATGCCAAAAATATGTACCCTGCCGCTGTCATCTCCATGTTTTTTTGATTTATACACTTACTTCATCAACAGATTTAGAGGCATCCACTTTTCTGACTTTTCCCATTCTCTCATACAAGTCTATTATAGGCTTAGTGGACTGCAGATATGTATGAATTCTAGGAGAAAGCACAGGGGGAAAATGCATTACATAGTAAAATATAAACAGAAGGGAACTGAAAAGTTTTCCAGATAGTACCTCTTTTCCAGACTTTCCCGATTGTCATCGCTCCTACCACTGCTCTTGCCTCTTTCAAGACAGCGGCCAATACATATCTACAAAAAAGACATAATCAAAAAGATGATCACAACCAAGAACAGAAGGTGCTATCTTGAAAGTAGGAACAAAACAAAAATTCTGAAAAATCTAAATAGGCCTGACACACAAAATACTGTCCAAATCTGGTGGATGTAACCAGAATTCACAAGGAAAGCTAGATTCTTCCAGAGAAAAAGGATGATAGCTTTACACTTCAGCAGTTCATTAAAATAGAGGCTCTTAAAACAGGATTGGGGTCAGTGGAAGTAAAAGAAACATCAAGCTGTGTGGTTTGACTGGGTCTCTAACTTGAAACATTTAAAGTAGAAAACTATCTGATTTTAAAGGATATGTTCAGACTTTCTGAAAAGCAGCATGTCAAATTAGACTACTAATATATGCCTGCACTGAAAGAAAATCACTGTATTTTCTCCCAAGAGTTCTGTATGGCTCCATACTAAACTATTAGAATTTAAAATGTCCTTACTTTACATTGCTGTAATGAAGCAAATAAAAAGCAAAAGCTAAGTAAAAACTGAAGAACTAACCATAGTTAAAAGCTGCCAAATGAACTAAGTTTTGAAGCACAAAGTAAGCAAGCAATACTCACACACGTACACCTTATGTAGACATTTATCTTACTCATGAAAGAGGACAATTTTTTTTTCTACAAAGTACACCCATAGTAAAAAGAAAAAAAACCCACAAACCAATCACGTAGGCATTGTTGTCTATTTTTAGATCTAGTAAAAAAAAATTAGAACCCCAAAATTAACACACCACCAAGTAAAAAAAAAAAATAAAAAATTAACCTTATTTAATTTTTTAAATAGAAAAAAAAATAACCCCTCACTTGTTCTTTGCAATTAAAAAAAAATTGCAATTAAGTAAAAAAAGAGGTAATAAAATTTCTCAGGAAATTGGGGAAAAGAATAAAAGGAAGAAAGCCAGCTTAATGTGCTGGGATTCTCATATCCCTCAAGGGCACTAACATATCATGGCATTTGTTAAATGAATATAATGTATCACTGTCAAAATGCCCTTGCATCTAATGGCTTGCTGAATAAAATGTTGGTGACTGGCTATTCTATAGCACAGCTCATAACTGTGAAAATAAAGACTTTAGTAACTTGTTTGCTTTAATTCTAAGAGTAAACAGAGTAATGTTTTCTGAAAATTAACCAAATAATTTTCTTTGATGTATTTAAAGTTTTTATAAATTTTCCTTGAGAATACAGTTGCTGAAAATACTTCTTCAATACGATTTATTTGCACGAGACTATATCAAGTGTAATTAGCCGCCTGCTATTTCAAAAACAGGCAGTTTTTTAATCTGCAAAAACAAGTTGCCAAAAAAATCCTTGAAACTCACAGACCAAGTTTTCCTTCTGCTCTTGTACTAGCCCATTCACTACCTGACAGTTTTATTGTTCTTGAATGATTCTCGCAATATAGCAAGAAAGGAAGTTACAGAACAACACACTTCATTACCTCATTGTCACAATCAAAAAAGAGAACAAAAGAAACATCCGCCTTTCCATCCATAGTCTTATTCCAGCCTTGAAGATTATCTTCATTCCTGGGAAATCCATCAATCAAGAACTTGTTCTTCTGGGAATTGGCAGCCATTGTTTGATCCATAGCCTGATAAAAGGGAATTCAATTAATGATCTCCTGCACATACAACCATTTATCTAGTTATTAAACTACCCCCCAAAATGGTGACATGGTAAATTGAGAAGCGTTTATTTTAGGATTATTGCAGATTTACAAAATATATTTTTGTTTCACCTTCAATACATTGGATGCACCAATATAGCCTTCTTTCAAACTGAATTCACTATTTCATAAAGCTCAAAATCTCAGAACACACAATCCCAGATTTAAAAGTTAATTTTCTACAAGATACTGGAAAGTGCTGTTACACAATAAGATGCCAAAATATCCCTGATCTAGAGTTAATTCTAATTGAAAACCTCCAGATAAATGTAATGCCATGAGCAACAGAAGTCTTTTCTGTCTTAAAGGAGATACTCTGGTTGTTTTCCTGGACATCTAATGAGTATAAAGACTGGAGCTTTCCTTCCACAGGAATATTAGCAGGTGCTCTTCTCCTTCACCTGGCTATTTATTTTGATACAACTTAGAGAAACTTAGTAACTTTAAGACCTCTACCCTCCAAATATGACTGAGCTGACCAAGAGGTCCAAAAACTAGTCAAGGAAAAGAAGAAATACAGAGTTTCACTGATTTCCCTAGAGCTACTAAAGAAAAAAAAAAAAAAAAATCCATTCTCACAGACGCCATCACCTACTGCCCTCCAACCAGCCAGAAACACGAGTAATTGCTAAGAGAAGCCCAGTACACGATGTGCACCTACGTGTCTGCCATCTCATGCTATTCACTCCGAAGGAGAGGCAATTCTTCAAGATTACAGCCACTGCTTTGTTGCTTAATCTGCAAGAGTGAACCAGCAAGGAAACAGCCCTTTCCTTACCCTCTTCAGCAAGCTGATTGTTATTTCAACCGGTACAATTTCCCCCTCTTTAATGTAGTTTTCAATGAGTTCTCCATACTGTGAGCCTGGCCTTTTTCGTTCATCTCGAAGGAGGTCACCAGCAGAAAGGTGCGTGTAGCCGTATTTCTGAAATGTGCAAAACAAACAGGCATAGACTCCCTTGAATTAGTACACATGCAAAGTTAACATCAGTCAACAGTGTCAACCACGTTTATCTTTGCATTACAGCAGAAAAATACAGGAAATAGCATCTTGCTAGTGACAGACCTATTCCACCTTCAGCATGTAATCTGAAAATACGGTTTACTTGTTATGCAGAGAAAGCACAGCAGTAGAGAGATTCTTGGGCCAAATGCTCAACAGGGCTTTGGTCAGGCATTTGTGTCCTGTTTTCATAGGTTATTTTGTCTCATTTGGAAATGAGACTGTCTCAAAGTCCCCAAAGTGCTTCCTGAAATGTCACACTGTGCAGTGAAACATTTAACAATCACCAGACTAGATACAAGCTATACCCATCCTAATGGTTCAACCACTTAAAAATTTTAAGTGGTTATCAGTCGCTGGGTCAAGTCTTGAGTCAGAAATCCTTCCCGTTCCTGTTGTGGTTCTGGAATCAACTTCCTCCTCTGCCTTGGTGAAATCACAACTCTGCCTCTAACACTGCAGCTACACAAACAGTCCTACCCACGCACCCTTCCAAACCCAGCCCTGCCTGCCCCTGCTCCCTCCTTCCCTGGGACGAAGGTGACAAACCCAGAAGGCAGCCCAAGGGGAGGCTGGTGCCCTCTCCTAACGATGATGTGGCAGATGAAGGTAAACAGCTACACTGGTGCCACCCTATGTCACACCACGTACAGTAAACAGAGCGTAGAGATCAGGTCCAAATCTATCAGTTTGATACTAGCATGCAGGAAAACAGCAAACACCACCGCTCTTTTCTTTCACCTCAAACTACATCTAAAAAAAGTTGCTAATGCAAAATACCAATGGAAGTTATTTATTGCACTCAAATTTCTCAAGTATTTACCATCATAAATTGACACCTGGTGCAAAAATGCAAATATACTTTTACCTAAGAGAAATGCACTGTTATAAAGGACATTTCAGAGCACAAAACAATCACTTTCTCAGCTCGTTTATATACCACAAGAAAACTAACCAAGTGTACTATGCTCATTGACCAAATATAGCCCATAAAAACAAGCAATAAAGACATCTCCTTGGTGTCTACCTAAGCTAGTTACACATCAAAAACAGAGTATACCTATATATACTCATCCTAAAGTTTTTACACAAAACAAAAGCAGCAGCAAAAAATTCAGGGTTATCAGCTTGGCTGCAGCAACACCCAAAGCAAATTTCAGAAAAGGTGTTTGAGCAGCATAATAATGTGACTACACACTTTTTAAGGCTGTGAACTTGGGATTTAAAAACTCGGCTACTGGACTAAGTACAACAGAAATATTACACAATCCACTAAGTTACTTTAAAAACATTTCAGTTGCTTTCCAATTTCACCCACAAAAGCGTGGAAAGTTAGTTCTGCCATAGTCCGAATTTAATCTCCAAAACTCTACACAGCTGGTGAAAAAAAAAGGAAGCAAGATTTTGCTCTAAATAACTGTGAAGAAAAAACTCCACAGACATCCTCTATAAGCTCACTGTACTCCTGCTTTAATGTGCACTGCATTTGGATATGCTTATATAATTGCAAATCTAAATATTAACTATGAACTACAGAAGCCATAAACCAGAATAAATCTTTCCTTATAAGCAAGAAATCTTACTCTGCTGAACCCTAAATTAACATGTAGTTCTTCCTGCTAAAGTTTAAGAATGATGATTTTTTTAACATTAAGTTTCTACAAAGTAGAAAATGGGAAGAAAATTTAATCTCTTCGATTTTAGAGGACTACCAAACCATTTAATTTTCCTTGGCATTTCCCTTTTCATGCATGAAAATTAAATTCAGTCAGACAATTTTTGGAATTTGCTGTCTTTTTGCAACAGCAAACTAAAATAGTTTTTAATGGCTGAACAGGAAAATAAAAGATAGAAGTGTTTTAAAGTGCTGTTGCATAAACAGAATTGTTTTAGATAATAGTAAATTGTATTTTAGAATAACCTTCAGAATGGATTAACCAAGCAATAAGAAAAACAAACCTCTCCTTCAGGGGCAAAACATCTATTTGTTAACTGTACTGAGTCAAGAGCCAAAGACAACACGTCAGTTTAAACAATGCAAACAAGCACGGAGAAAGGCTTGGCTGCTGCTCTGCTCCGTACACAGAAGGCTTCAGAGATGCAGTGCTCATGCTGCTCTTGCCAGTTTTAATCAATGCGTACAGGGCACAAAGTTTTCCTTCGTCTTAGGCGAGATAAACCCTCAGCAAGCATCCTGAATTGGAGAAAATCGTCACATCCCCAAGAGCTCGCAAAAGAGGCTGGGATGTAACTGCACAAAACCCAGGGCAAAGCAGCATCTTGCTGAAGTTTGCTTTGTGCCAGCATGTTTTTCCAGCAGCGCCAAGTACATCTTGATGCAATCCCCAGAACGTGACTTATTTCAACTACTGCCTAATTCTTCTCCGAAATCAGAAGAGGAGCAGGACTGTGGCTGCCAAACAAAGAAAAAGCAGTTTCTCCAGCTCTTGAAGGATGCATATATACTGGATTCATAATGTCAGACTGAAAAGGAGACTTGAAATAGAAACCAGGTTAAAAAAAATTTCAAAATACTTGGATGCCAAGCACCTAGAATCTGGACAGAATTTTAGATTACAGAGACAAAAAAAGAACATATATAGTTAACTATTCTAAAACTTATTTCAGAGATAATGTTTTCTGCTGTGCTAGCAGACTGGCTATAAAAAGAAAAAAGATTAAATCAATAAATTGCTGTTACACAAGTTCTCATTATTTTCAAAACTATTTTTATATTTGGAGAACCATAATCCAACTCTTAGAAAAATTAACTGTGAATGAAAAAGATAAAAATCAGCTGTCTTCAGCCCCACTGTAGACATCTTCCTCCTTTGCTTTCCAAAAAAAAAAAAAAAGAAAAAAAATCAGTGTGCCATGGAAAAGCAAGCTCAAGTTTCCATCAATCCCACCACAGAGGTGTTACTCAGCACAGCACTTCGCAGTACTGCATAGAGCAGAGCAAAATGTTTCTTGCTTTTTTGTCTTACAGTGGTGTGGTAAATCAGTCCCCATTCTGCAGGACAAACCAGTACATGCCAGCTATATGCTCCACATCTCCAAATTACAACCCAAGACCACAGCCTCCCTGAGAGCTGCTCTTCTCTCCCCTGTCCTGTAGCCACTTCTAGCTTTCTTCTGCCAGCCAGGATTTGCAACTTCTGCTCCCCAGACAGAACATGTTTTATTTTCAGTAAACTCAATAAATAGATGCAACTGAAAATACGAGTGATCTGCATGTCACACTTCAATAAGGTGGAGTCCGCCCTAGCAATCCTGTCGAGGCAGTGAGGAAGGATCAGCGGAGTGCAGCGGCTGCTGCTGCTGGGACTCCTTACGCAGCCAGCTTTTGTGGGGGGGGACAAGGTTTACTTCTGATTGAGTCCTGTGTGGTCCAGAAATACATCTATGCAGTAAACACACAGCTTGAGACTTCCTTAACTGAGTAGAAGCCAAGAAAAAGCAAGAGAAACACAAATTACTACTTTGACCTTGACTCCTATCTTGGCTTATCATTGTTACTCTAAAAATGAAAGTCACAGGGCTTAAGATCTAAACAAAATACAAAGTTTTATTGCTCTAGTTCTAACCTGTTGTATCTTGGGCAACCTTAATAAACTACTGAAATTTGCTACATGTTCTCAGATACACTACTCAAAAACTAGTTAAAATAAAAACGGAATCGTGTAAAGCCTGCAGCCTTCAGATACATTTTTTTTAAATACAAAAAGCTTTTGACCATCCTATTAGCAATTAGCACATGGAATTACAACTTTGAGGTATACACTATAATGCAGTAATAGACCTTCAGTCTGCTTATTCCAATAAGAAAAAAAAAATTGAAGACATTTTCTTAGTTTGAAATACGTTCTTGCCTGAGGAGGGGGAAACAAATAAAAAACACATTAACTAAACAAAATGCACAAAGGAAATCCCACTGACAGTGCCCCCAGGGAAGGGGGGAGCAAACAGAGCATCCCAGTGCTTCAGAAACACTCAGCTCAATAAAAAGGCACCCAGTATGTTTGGGAAAATCCAAAATTCAACGCCCAGTGAGTTTGAGTTCTGCGAAATGGAAGCGTTTAGGAATAAATTTTCAGGGGGGCAGATTTATACGATCACTCACCATGTTTTAAAAGCACTCCATAGTTCAGAAACATAAACTTACATTCCAAAAAACAACTATGAGAATTTAAGGCTAAGCAGACTACTAATACTTGGAGGTCTTGAAAGAGATTTCAGAAATAGAGTTTAAAGAAAACAATTTTAAAAACTTTTTTATTCCAAGGAAGTTAATGTTGTCTCTCAGCAGACTTCCAGAAGACATGACAGCAAACCTAAATCCACCGCTACTTTCAGAAGAGTATTTCTGATACAATGAGTTGTTCTTTGCATTGTTTTCTTCACCCTAAGAAATCTCCTTATCATATATCCCAAAGCAACTAAACAGCTTTTTCCTTTTGGATATTAACATGCTCTTCTAAAAAAAGAAGGCTCAGCAAACCACCTTGTGGGATTAATTTTAGATTTAACCACAAACATACAGGATAGGGCTACTGCTTCAACTACCTGCTCAAATATTCTGCCTCACAGGACAAGCTACGCAAGAGTCCCAGGTGATGGAAGACTCCACCTCACAGAGCTGTGGAAGGTTTCAGAAGTTAATCTGCAGAGCTGGAAGGGAGGATAAGAACTGAGGGAATTCTGCTTCATCCCCTCCTAAATCGGAGGAACTGGTCCAGAGCAGCATTCTGCCTCACTGCATTTGCATTTCAGTGACAATTCTGTGAGTTTGTGGAACGTATACACAAGTCTTCCCTCCGTGTCAGAGAAAACCAGCCTGGTTCTGCTGTCCCCTCCAACCTTATCTGCGAAGATAAAGAAACCTAATCACTTACCTGCTGTTCCCTTTCGTACCCTGTGTCAATACCCATTTCCGGTTGTTATTGCATCTTCTTCCCTCAAATAATTTCTTCATTTTGGTCCAAATTTGGCATGAACACTTGCCTTCTCCGGAGTGAGAGACTCCAGCACATACATACTGAGCAGTTACGATTTAGGCTAGTACTTGACAAATACATATTTCGCCTACAACATGTGATAGCCATCTCCCTTTTCTGCATAGTCAGCAAAACAACTACAACACTTCTTTTAGAAATCGTTCCCAGTTAGTACATAATACTCGCTTTACTCTACAAAACACTTATGGTTACCCTCGCTTTTTTTTAATAAAATAATTTAATGCTAAAATCATACAAGATGTCACCTCAGCAAAGCGAGACTTCTTCTACATGTGATGTGCTCTGTCCTAAATCTCTAGTATGAATAGCAATCGAGAAGTATTTATAGCTCATACTGACTTTTTTGTTGAGCACAAACTTCAGATTTACAGCAAGATACTGGGTCAGATTCATTCCAAATGTAAACTAATATTATTCGGTCCATTTACAACAAGGATGAATGAGGTTTATTATTACTCAGCTACAGCCCCTCCTCTCTGTGGCAAGCTGCCAACAGGGTTTAAAATCTGAACAAAAATACACCTTGAACCTAAAGGCAGCATTGACTGCATCCAGGCTATTCAACCGCCTGCACCAGGGCACTCTGGGGGGCTGCCAGGGGCGAGGCCAACAACTTGTGCTTAGAAAAGGTGCTGCTCTCCCGTACCTCTGCTGCGTTTCATCCACACTTTCCGGTTCGTGTCCCCTTTTTCTAAAGTTTTCCAGCAGGCTCGTATCAGTCCAACTCTCCCTTCGACTACCTCAGACCCTCTCTCCCTCAAAGTTTAGCCAGTGGCTCCTGTAGAGGTGTCCAAACGAGCAGGAAGGCAGCTCCTTTGGAAGACTGTCCATTGCAGTCAGCAGGTCCGAGCGCTCTCAACTGTGAGCCCACTGACTTCAATTAACTTCTTTCCATGCAGTGAACAGGATTAGCAGAATTAAAGCAAATTTACATTTATTAGTATTTGGACTTCCCAGGCTTAGAAAAGAAAATAAATACAGTACAAGCAAAGATGACTTTCTTCTTTCATTTTCAGCTGCAAATACAATTTGAGTAGAAAGGAGTCCCTTGAACTGCTCCTAATAAAGTGGTCTTTATCCCATTATATTAGCCTATCAAACCAAAGGCATTTGTACCTCCAAACGTAGGCCAGCAGCCACACAAGGTACACCCTGAGGCTACATTAATGGTTCGGTGAAAGCCAGTAATGACAGACTACAAGATTTGCCTACAGTTTCAGCTCATTTGTTTGCTATGTGCCAGGGACAGAATTTGACCTTACCAAAGAGGCTTTATGAGCACTACGAACCTTTCATTCCACAACTTAATTTAATGAATAAGCCGGTTCGAACGAGAGTCTGTAATTTGAGGTTAAAATCCTTCAGAACTAAAGTCATAATGGTATTTTTCAGTCTGGACCAAATTCGTGTAACTTAGTTACACAACTCTGAGAACTGGGATATAATGGCAGCGTGGATAAACTGTAACAGTGCTGCCAGGGCATCACCAGAATAGACAACACACAAAATGTGCTTGTGCCAGGAGTTGGAGGGTTTTTTCCACCAATATAGTTTCAGAAACATGGGCATTGCTACAGTTCTGTCATTTCTTTCAGTGCAGATGTGGATAAACTTTGACTCTACACAGCCTTCAATAAGAAAAAAATATATATGACTGTTCAGAAAAAAAAAAAACCAAAAATGCTTCAAATCCAACATAAGGCTGAATGCTTCCAAATACGTAACTACTTCTGTAATTATCTACCTGAATACAGTGTAATTATTCCTGCATTTTTGGTCTTTCAAAGGGCAGTGCTACACCATGTAGCATTCTCAGTACTTTCTTAGATGCTTGTTTTATCTCAAAGGGCTGTAAAAATGTATTTAGAAAACTGAAAGCATGAAAAATAACGGCAGACAGTCTTCTCAAGCTATACAGTCAGTTTTAGGCTCTTTGAAAAGCGAGAACAAGATTAATCACCTATGGGGTCAGGCCATCCTTTGACCGCTTATTTATCGTATTCCATCACAGAACAAAATTTTAGTTCTATTTTTAACTTTTTACTTTCACAACTTACAGAGATGGCACCAGCTCAGAAAGCCAACACCTTGCAATGTCTACTGTACCAAGCTCTTACATTTACGGGACAGGCTTCAGAAGCCACGGACCTTGATCCCACACGTTTAAAGTCAATACCTTCCCAACCACTGTAAACCACCTCACCTCCACTCCCAGGCCACAAAACCGGCAGCCCGAGACATGCGGGTGGCGGCCCCGCAGTCACCCCCGTGGCCAGGCAGAATGCACAGAGCCACCCACGCCAGCTGGGCTGCAGGACCGGCCTGACAAGGCATCACCGCCCAGGCGGTCCGGAACTTCTCCGGGGCCACCATCCTGCTCCTCAATCAAGGCGCAACGAGCGACCGGTGCCCCCGCCCGAACCGCTGCCGTTAACGCCGCGCTGGGGCGGGCTCCAATCCCCGAGCGGGTGTTCCGCTGCCCAGGGTGGATGGCAGCGCAGGCAGACCCACAGGTGGAGCGGGATCCCGGGGTGGGCTGAAGCGGGGGGGGGGCCGAAGCAGAAGGAAAAAGGCCCGCCCCTGGCTAGGCCGCCTGACAGGGGCTGGAGCGGGAGCGGAGGGGCTGGAGTGGGGGCTGCCCCCGCCGCTTCACCAGCTGGCGGGCAGATGCGGGTCAGTTATTTTTATTTTATCGCCTCCATGGGGCGGGGGTGTACAGCGAGGCTAGACAAGAGCCAGGACCGCAGGGGAGATGCGGGGTCAGCCGGGCGAAGGGGAAGACGCTCCCCCAAGCGCCGACCCCAAGGAGAGGCGCGGACCTGGCGGGGGGCCTACAACTCCCAGCGTACCCCGCGGCCGCACCTGCAGAGCCCCCCGCAGCCGGAGCCCCGTGGCACGCCGGGACGCGTAGTCCCGTAACCTTCCCCCCCCCCCCCCCCCCCCCGCGGCGGCGGGTCCGCTGCCCTCACCTCCACGATGCGAGCGCACTGCGTCCCCTTGCCCGCCCCGGGCCCGCCGAGGACGAAGACGACGAGGGGCTTCATGAGGAGAAGGAGGCGGCGGCGGAGCAGCAGCAGGACAGCGGCGGCGGAGCGGCGGCCAGAGGGCGGCCGTGGAGCGGGCGGGGAGCGGCGGGCACCGAGGCCAGGTCTGGGGATGGAGCTGAGGCAGAGCCGCCGCCGCGCACCCGCTGCTGAGCTGTCCCCGCCGAGGGAAAGTGCTTCCGGGTCCCCGGCGGCGCGCGCCGACCGGGAGGGGCGGGGCGGGCACGTGCGCGCGGGGTCGGCGGCTGCCGCTCTGCCATCCGGTGCCTGCAATGCGCTCCGCTCTCGGCCCGTACAATGCGCCGTCCGCCGGTGAACGCTCGCCCCGAGCAGCGCGTGACCGGGGGCCGGGACCGGGGCGAAGCAGCCGGACCGGACCGGACCGCTGCCGCGGGGGCTGCCCCGTGAGGGACGTACCGCAACCCCCAACCGGCCACCCAGCCCCGGCGGGTGTCACACGGGTGTAGGCCCTGACCGAGCCGCGGGCGCTGCGGGTGGCTCATGCCTCGGGACACCCGGCGGGCAACGGCCAGGGCCGGAGCGACGCTCGAGCAGGACCGAGCAGGCGGGAGGGCCGTGCCCGTTTACTTTGAAGCCACGGACCTTTCCCGGCCCGGCCATGGCGGCGCCCTGCGCTGCCATAGCAACCCGGCCGCGCCGCATTGCGCCTGCGCGCTCCCCGCCCTCCCGCTGACCGTTTATTAGACGGGTGGTGGTTTTAAATCCCCTGCGCGCGCGCGCTGGGCGGTTGGTTCCCCGGGGTGCGCTTTGATTGGTCGAGCGAACCGTTTTCCCTACCGCGCGCCCATTGGGTCGAAGCAGGCAGTAGGGGTGGGAGCGCGGCCGGTTGTGCGTTCTGATTGGCTGGCAGCCGTTGGCGGCGGGGGACGAAGGGTCGGCCGTGGGCTGAGGAAGGCGCCGGAGCGGGGCGGGACGGGTGCTGCAGCGGCGGGAGGTGAGGCGGTTCCTGGCGCCTTCCCGCAGGGAGCGCGGCGGTGGTTAGGCCCTGGGGAGGGGGTGTCACTGGCCGCTCCCCTTGTCCCTCAGGGGACGCTGGCAGGCCCCTCCTGGCGCCCGGCTGAGGGAGGGGCTGTTGCGGGCAGGCCCCGCACCTGGGCGCTGCCCCACGCCGGTGCCCCGCGGCCGGGAGAGAAGGGGGCAGAGCTGCGGCCGGCTCGCATGGACCCTGTACTGCCCGGCTCGGATCTGAGGTAACCGCTCGGGGTGGGGGGAGCTCTGCCGTACTGTTCCCAGCGAGGGGCGAGGAGGTGGTGCGTCGCCCCCGGCCCGTCGGGGCACACGCCGGGCCAGATGCCGCTTTGCGATTGTGGCTCTGGTTATGGGGGTGTGTTTGATTCGTGCTTGCCAAAAACTGTTGAAAATAGTGGGGCTTTAAAAAAGTTTTCCCTTTTACAAGCCTTACTTAGGAGTTGTTTTGATGGGCGTTTACCTTTTAATGGAAATCAATTAACTGTCGCTGGAAACATGAGAGGCCTTAGAGGGTCGCCTTAAAAATAGAGTAAGTTCTTTCCTGGGAGCGTAAGGAAATGCGAAGAAAGCACCTTGGCAAAGTTTGATGCTTCAGATACCTACAAAGAAAGTTCCTGTTTATTGGTTAAAAAGTGTTATTTGCCAAATGGTGTGGACTGTCAAATGTTTTGTATTTTACTTACTATACTTGGTTTAGGTGACTCTTAAACAGTGTATTCCTACTTGTGTAAATTAAGTTTATGTGATTGCATACTAATTTCTTTCAGGCCCCTTTGAAGTGTGATTGCAAATTTTGCACTGGATTATTTAAATTAAACCAAGGCTTTTTTCCAGCAGTCTTCAAAGCTTAAGTGGATTGAATATTGACTTTTAAAAAGTGACTAAAGCAGGGCTTTTGGAAGCTGATCAAATATTAAGTTTGCTAAGTTAAGATTTTCTGTGTACCATGGGATATTCTAATGACTAAGAACCTTTTCCTTTCCTACAATATGTCTAGAGCACCTGTTTCTTGAGCTTTATCTGCAAACTTGTATTTTGGCCTACACATCCTCCAAATTTACATGAAGGAACTGTCAGGTGGGAAATAAGTTTTGTGTTCACTTTGTAGTTCATATCCTTGACAACTTCATAGGACAAAGTTTCTGCTTCATTGGCCAGGACTTGAAACAAAAAAAGTACCAACAGTTTATGTATCCTATTTGTTGTTTTTCTTACAGTGTCATTCCTTTGTTCCTTCTTATAAATGCTGTTTGAAAGTACTAAACTTAATCCATTTTCCTTTCCTATGTCTGTGATCTTCTTCCCAGATTTGTTCCCGAAAGGATGGTCCCTTTCAGTTTCCCTCTATCAAAGTGTGCACTTTGGGACCCAATCCCAATGGGCGATGTCATTGTGTCACATATCACCTATTACAGGTATGAATAACCTTTTTTAAGCGGCTAAAGGTTAAAGTAAACTCAGATTTATATGATTCAAAGCCTTGTTTTATCTTTTGAGTCTAGTGTATGACAAGGCACAAAGGAAAAACAACCAGTGTATTCATTATAAGTATATAGGGATTTTCATTGGTAAGATTTGAGAGTTTCCCTTTCTGTGGTGATACGCAGTCAGGTGGGTTGGAGGTGCCTCAGTCTAAAGTAACTTACAATTTCATTCAGTTTCCTTCCCATACGGAAAGGTGTAAAAGTAGCTATGGGCTTGTAGTTTTCTTTAACATGATTTTCCTTTTCTCTAAATATTTACAGAGAAGAAAATACTTTTGACAAACTTGGATACAGATAGTATACTTCAAGTAAAACTTAAAACTAAGTATTTTGCTCGCTTCAGGAATCCAGATTAAAATGCCGAAGTTGTGATGTTTTTTGTTTAGAATGAGTCTGGAGGCAAATCTGAAGCACTTGTGAATTTCTAGGGCAGGATGTTCTAACCCTGACTAGTAAAACAAATGGAGGGTAAAAATTGATCCTTATTTTTTTACAGATTTCATAAAAAATCTTACTGTAGTTATTAAAGCAAGTATACGAGCAAGTATCCACATATATGTGCATACAAGGGTGGACAGCTCTTACATACAGGTCAGAGGGGCTTTCACTTGTCCTTGCCACGTAATATTCTTTGACTTAAAATTTAAACTTCAAGGTTTTAACAGAGTTTAAAACAAATTACTTTTATGGAGGCACTTTGCTTAGTTGATCTTGAGCAGGTAGGATGTGAGCCATCATCACAGTATCCACATAAACCAGTAGCTTCACTTTCGACTTTGACCTCTTTCCAAGTCAAAATCAGATAAGCTATCGCAAGCTAAAATAATGTTGATGTATTTACTGCCCTAGATTCCAAACTTACTACCCTTTTTCCCCCTCCTTTTTTTTTAACTAGATAGTAATTTTTATAATTACCTAATCTTTGTCCATACTTGCGTTCCTGTGTCATTGAGCCCAGTCTGTTGCTGCATTAAGCATCGACATTAAATATTGTGCTAAAATGGGAGTGCACCGTGTCAAAATTAGTTAAGGGTTTTGGCCTATTCTGTTCTTTCAACTTAGGGACTTTTTAGAGGTTCTGTGTTTTGGTCATAGTGTTTCTAACTTTTCCCACTTTCTATTAAAGTAATTCACTTGTGTTGGTCTCTAGTTCTTGTGACATTGTTGCCCTTCAGATGGAAAAGCTTTTCTCTCTCCTTGCTATTTATTCTCAGTAGGAAAAACTGTTTCCCCTCTGATACTGATTTGCTGTACTAGTCAAGCCAAAATATTCTTAAGATGATCACACAGAGCATTCTGTGGATCTGCTCCAGTTTAAATATGGTTTCTTGAATACGAACAGTTGAGCTGATGCACAGAACATGAGCTAAAATTCCATTGACATTTTATACAGTGTTGTTAATTCTTACCTTTTGTTTAGGGCTTTGGGCTGTTTCTATATATTTTCTTTTTAAAGGACAAAAAATGTGGAAGCTATTGCAATATTTAAAAAAACATTAAAATAATTTGGGTCTTAAACTTGTTTATTGTCTCTTTTTAGAAACCCAATGTTATCTCTGATGGAGAAAACCTTGCGACTTGCCTATCGCCATGCTAAGCAGAATGAAAAGAAATTATTTTCCTGTTTTTTGCTTGGGACTCTTGCAGCAGATGAAGGTAACTTTTTAAACATCAGATAAACAAGCAGTATTGCTTAGTTGAGTAAGCCATTATCAAGGAAAGCCTGAGTTGTCGCTGTTGGACGCTTAACTTTATTTATTTATTTTAAAGATGGGGAAGGCATAACGCTAACAATAGACCGCTTTGATCCTGGTCGAGAAGTTGCTGGTGGATCAGGCAAAGTTCCAACTGCGTCTCTTCCTGGAGACTTTTTGATTCCATGTACAGTTAATACCTGGGGATCTTCAGATAATATTATAGTGCAGAGTGCTGAAGATATCAGCTTGGCTTTCAAGGTAGGCAACTCTTGACAACTTTTGGGTTTCTTAAACAGTTAACCGTCTTCTAGGCAGGAGACTGGACTATGCACAGGGCTTGATTTTTAACCACCACCGATTTCAAACGTGCCAAAATTGTGACTGATGCGAGACTATTTAGTTGGTTGAGTGTCCTTGAAAAGTGTATCAGAAGCTATTAAAATCAGTTAGTCTTCATGGGTCTTTAAGGATCACAGTGTCTTCAAACTGTTACGGAAATTACGTGTGCCAGCCACCATAACTCTAGGTTTCTGCTGAATCAATACACCAAAACGAGATTTTTCTATAATGTCTTTTTTATTAATAGCACTACAGCTCAAGCTGGCTGCCTCCGGCTGGCGTGTGTAATTTCCATAACAAATCTTGGACTAAAATCTTGCTGTCTGACCAAAGGTTTTTTAGCTGGTCTGACCACCAAAACCAGCAAGACAACAGTGATTGCAGCAAACTTATTTAAACAAGAACAAACAGCTTTTTCTTTCAAGTCTATCATGAATGAGTTGCAGTGTTTGCGCAATTGTTGATAAAAAGTTTTGCTAGGCCGGTGGCTTGCAAGAAAGTACGTAAAGTCTCTGTAGGTTACTAGTTATGACTGAAATGTGTACCTGTTGCTTCTGTGCCCTGCTGTAGACATATCATCTAGTAAATATACTCTCCATTCCTGTAAATGTTTGTCTGTAGTTGTTGTGTGTATTTTATAATACAAGTGATGCTTACTTCATATCTAAACTTTCTCATGACAATACATCCAGATGTTAAAATACACATTTCTTGAATGCAAGTAAGAAAACTTTGTCAGATCACCTTGAGCCTTCTAGGTGCTTGTTATTTTACTAATTTTTATACAGTTCAAGTAACCTCAGGTGTTTAAATACATCGTAAAACAATGCTGAGATACACATAGCTTAATTTCAAGTGTATTTCACATTATTCATTATATTCAATATAGGCATGAGCTTTGGAGACCTGGGTTAACCGCTTTTTATACAGCACCTGCTACAATATAGCTATGATGAATGATTTGAGTTCCCAGTGTAATACAACTTGAATCATGGTAGTCATATGAAGACAATTTAGTGTATTTAACTTTTTTCTCTTTTCCCTACTTCTAGGGTCTGCAGCACAGTCTGTGCAGTAAAGAATCACTGGACCTTTCTAAACTGCTCACTGTTAGAGCTCACATTGTTTTCACAGAAAACTTGGATAATCTACATTTTAATTTTCACTGGGCTTCTATTACCGTAGCAAATATCTTGGAATACACACCTGTGAAGTCTGTCCCAATTATTCCCACAGCCCTAGCAAGAAATTTGAACAGTCCTATGAATATTGCACAAGTTCAAGGAACTTATAAATGTGGGTGAGTAAAGGGTGATGCTAAAACTTATCAAAGTTGCCTGGCACTTTGTTTCATTTCCTAAAGCAGGTACGTAGGTGAGATCTCAACCAGTGCCTTGCTTTTTAGTAAAATAACTGGCATAAAAATAACAAAACTTCTTGGATTGGAAAAATTTTAAACAGGAAATGGGGTGGGGCAAAAATCTTAACTGATTCAGCAGGAGTTCTTGCTTTTGACTTCAGTAGAAGGATCTTCCTACTGGGGCAGGGACACACACCTCTGGTTGACATAATTGACTATAAACAGCATCCAGCTTTTTAAACAGTATCAGTGCTGGCTCTAGAATGAAAATCAGATGAATGTGAATCAAAGGTCTTTCTGTTAATCATGCTTGTAAGATGGTATTGGGGAATTGTCATTCTGACTGATAGCTAATTTAGTAGAATGAACTAAGAGTAAATCAGAGAAATAATTTGAAGCAACTGAATGTCATTTTATTTGAACCTTGTGAATGCCTCTTCAAATTTAACATGAATTGCAATTCTGGATTTGTTATGACTACCATAATATTAAGCAAATATGGTCTTTGATAATTCTTTGATACACAGGGAATGGGTGAAAAGATGAGGAATTACTGTAAGTATGGAGGAAGAAGAGTTTTGATTTTTCTTTTTCTGAACTTTTTTTCTTACAGTATTTTCTAAACTTGTCTCTTCATGATTTTTCTGAAAGACTGACTTCCAAAATACTAAAAAAAAAAAACCCACTCAAATTCTGCTTTGTTTCAGCTACCTTACTATGGACCAGACGCGAAAATTGCTTTTGCTGCTCGAGTCTGACCCCAAGGCTTATGCTCTGCCATTAGTTGGAGTGTAAGTGTTTGGCTCCGTTTGTACAGATCAATACACTTATTGATTTGAAATGTATTTGAGAGATTACGTACTGGAAACCTGGTAATGGAACTATCTCTAATTGGATATTTCTTCTTACTTTTAGTTGGCTGAGTGGAGTTACTCATATCTGTAGTCCTCAAGTCTGGGCCTGTTGCTTGCGATATTTATTCAGTTCTTCAATTCAAGAAAGGCAAGTCACTTTTATCTACAAAACATAGAAACTATTGGCTGCCTAAAAATGTATTCCACAGAAATGCATGGCAACATGGTCTCTACTCAAAGATATTTGAGGGAATTCTGTGATTTATATAGGAGGTGAGACTATCTGTTTTAATTGTTCATTCTGGTTTTGACTTCTGCCTCACAAATTTCATATGACAGAAGTGTTAGAAAGCTGGATTGATACCTCAAAGACAGAAGAGGGTAAACATTAATATCACTAAGGTCATTTAATTTAAATTAAGGACCAGCAAGCAGGAAACACTACTTTAAACAATAGTGGGGTTTTGGTTTTGAACTGTTCTTATGAGAGTTTCCTTTGACATAGGCTTTCTCCCTGGTTGTCTCTGACAACATATTGAAACATACTGATTTGCAGCTAACACTGTCTTGTTATGACTTCCTGCTAAATATTCTGGTTTTATAGTTTTTGCGTTCTGATTTTTTTTTTAATTGTGATGTTAGTGGATAATAATTCCTCATTCTCAACATCATTTCACTTGTAACATTTACTAAGTTTTATTTATATGGAAGCTGGGAGGGAGTTCAGGTGTTTATAGTTTAAAACTGCTCTTCAGGTAAATGAAACTTTAAAATATTCTATATGCATAAGAATTTCTTCTGCTGGACCACACTTGCTTTTAAATTATGAAATAAAAGCACATTTGGTGAACAGATATGTCTATAATTGCAGAATAGACTTTTTCCCTTAATGTAAATATGCCCAAATACAGATAAGAGCCAAATTAGATTATTAGATAGGCAAGTTAGATGCTTGACTCATTAACTTTCACTGATTCCATCTTGGAAGTGGATTAGGCAGATTTGATGAACCATGCAAACGGAATTAACCTCTGCAGACAAACTGCTTAATCTGTACATCATACATTTTTAACTCTTAAGTTGTAAGTTAAAATTTTAAAGTTGTGTGTGAATTTGTTTTTTCAAGCATCTTGTTCCTACTACTTTCTTTATCACATATATTACTTACAAAACAGAAAACCCCAACACCCCCCTAGCCCAAACAAGTGCATTACAAATGCTATAAAAAGAAAAATTCTTCTGAAAAATAGTACTACCTTTTCCTGGAAATGCACGTTATTTTCATGATCTTTGATCTTGTGTTAAATGTTGACTGTTGTTATCCACTGTTCTTAACCTGTAGAAAAAACTCCAATATAATTTTTCTCGCAAGAAAAAAATCTGTTTGCTAATGAGCATTTTTTGAATATTTAGGGGTAACTAAAATACTAAATGTCTTTATTATACATCTTCAATTGAATTATCAAAAAATCACATTATCATTTTTACAGATGTTTTTCCTATGTTATGATTGAGGTCTTCCTGGAATTCATTTAAAGTACTTAAGTGATCCTAAAGGTTTGAATTAGAAAGTAGATTAATTATTCCCATTTCTCTACTTTAATTCTTGCATGTGGGATCAGTCATAAGTCCATTTCTCAGTACCACTCAAAATGCAGTGATTCACCAGTTTGCTAAACTGTGTGATAGTTTGCTTAGTGTATTGAGAAACTAAAAGCCTTCTTCCTGTTTCTTAATTTTTAAGATGTGGGTTTTTTCTCTTTTAGGGTTTTTTCAGAATCTGGGAGTTTTCTTATTGTGCTTTATTCATTGACGCATAAGGAACCGGAGTTTTATGAGTGCGTTCCATGCAGTGGACAGACTGAACTAGGGTTTCAGATCTTAACTTGCAATGAAACAGTACACCTTTTCAAAGTAAGTGGCTTGGTTTCCTATTGAACCATGGTACTTTAAAATTTGACTTTTGGTGTAAGTACTCAAAGGAGGAGTCCTATAATGTGACCCAAATGGAACTACAGTATTTGAAAATTATGTAGCTCTATAAAGCTACCTTTTTACAGTGATTACTGTAAATTCAGAGTTTGTCTCTCAAATTGAGAGATGACCTTCAAAGTCAGCAACTGCTCACTTTTCTAATAGCATTAAGAATCTGTCTTTTAAAATGTAGTGTGCTTTGTTGGACTTGATTAGGGCTCTTTCTTACTAGTGACCTTTTAGCTTTACGAGCAGAGATTCTGATTTCCTATAGCACTTGTTAATCTGGTATGCTATACGCATGCTGGACACATCTAACAACTGCTGTGGGTGATCTGTATTGGTGCTTTCTGGAGAGCAAAGCTAGGTAACTTGTGCTCTGCTTGAAGTTGAAGGCAAAAGGGAATTCAGCGGTTACTAATCTGCAGATCTCTTGCTGCACTACAGTAACAAAGCAGGAACAATTTTATCTTTGCGCAAAGTAACTCTCTGAAAGAATTTGATGATACTGTGTCTGGGAGATAACTATTAAGATTTGAGGAAATTCTAGGAAATCTTCCTTACGTGTTTTCCTAGGCTTGTGCGGAACCTGAAGTTGAATTGTTAATCTGCTCAATGTATGCTCCTCTGCTCTGGTAGAGAAGCAGCTGGTGTAATGTGTGTCCTGTGCTGTTCTCTTTCCAGTTATACTTCCCTGTTCAGGGCTGCCTTTTACCTTTAGCCTAGGTAAAGCTTAGCTTTTTGAAGATGACAAGCCTCTTAACAGAGGCTCGCTTCTATTGTCTCCAGGACTTGCTCAGCTGTGGTGTGTGAAACAGTATAGGAGCAGTTGCTGTTTCCTATAGTGGTGAAGGCTTGTGGAAGAGTATCTAAGCAGTTACAGCAAGGAAGCATCTGCTTAGGGCTATAATTAGGCCAACTACTTCAGAGCAGCAGGGGGAACAGTGTTAAACAGGAAGGGAAGTTGCCTGCCTCCTTGTAGTGGTGAAAGAATTGAGAATTGAAAGTAGAGGACAAGCAGCAAATAATCAGATCTAAAAGTCCTTAAAACTATTTATTTGGGAGTACTACCTCAGTGATTAAAAGTTGAAAGTTTCATGCTTCACAAATACAGAAAATGTCATTCCAGGATGTTGAACCTTCAGACAAGACCCCTATCCAGTTTGAGTTGAGTGCAGAAAACCAAAATGCAGAAACTGAGTTCTTCAGCAGAGTTTGCAAGAAACTTCCTATCAGAAGGTAAATCTTTCAGATGTCATTTATATGCAAAAATTAAATATTTATCGGATGAGGGCTTTTTTGACCTCTGCTGTGCCAGGCATCAGTTTAGCTGTGCATACAGTGATCTTCTTGCATTAAAATCTGTGTATGTGCTTTTGTTTAATCCTAAAGTTAATATTCTTCAAGTAAGACTGTCAATCTGACTATATTCCAAGAGAAACTACTTGTAGTTCTACTCTTGATGCCGGTGGTTGTAATTTATACAGTAAATGTTTCTCAGAAGACTTCCTTACTGATGGAGCTTAGTTCACTGTATTAAGCTTCTGTGAGATCTGTCATTTGAAGCAAATCTCTAATTGAAATCTACTTAAGTTGGTAAAAATTCCTTTTGCTTTCTGACTTTTCAGACCTGTGAGACCTGGATAGGTTGAAACTTAGCAATTTTTAAGAACCTGACTTATCTGTCAGATTTTTCTATATGACTAAGATGGCCTTAATTTTCCTTTAAACAATGTTACAACCTTTACTGTAGTACTCCCTATCTTTCTAATATAAATCCCTGCTTTGCAGCTAGAATGTCACTTAAAAGGTATGTATGTCTGAGGGGTGTGGGGAGGGAGGGTTAGTATTTTTTTGCCCAAAAGCAGCATTTGTATTTCTCTTTGATCTTAGAATTGTTTACTGTGTGAACTCCCTAGCTGACCAGGGAGATGAATAGTAACTGCTTCTTGAAAAAAATGATGCTGATATTGCACTGCAGATGGCACAGTGAAAAACATGAAGATTCATGTTACTGCTGCCAAATCTGACAAGCAAATGTTTTTTGTTTGATGTATGTTGGTTTTAGTTCTCCCCAAGGTTGTTCACCCAGCAAGTTGTCAGCAAGCGATCATGACTCTGGTGTAGAAGATGAGGATTTATCCCCCAGACCAATTCCAAGTCCTCACCCAGTGAGTCAACAGGTAACTAAGTAAATTGTTCCAGACATCTCAGATGTGACGCTTAGAGCAGCAAAATGCACTGTAATGGGACTGGAGAGTATAAAGCTTCTGTCTCAAAGTGCTAGCAGGGAAAACAGAACTGAAGAAATGGATGAAGAGTCCCAGCTCGTGCTCTAGTTAACCCGCCTTTTTTTCAGGATTATAGAAACTAATTTCCTACATGTGCTAGGATTTAGGAACAGAGATAGTAGGTTTTACTTTGGGAATCTTGCTACCATGAAATGGAAGAGCCGTGGTGTCTGAGGCAAAGACAGAGGCAGCAAGCTTTCTTGTGTTTTTCTGGGTAAAAGAAGTAAAGATCTGCTGGTCTGTCCTTTTTTACTGAAGCATATACAAATATAATGAAATAGCAGCCCTCATACAGCATAGGTCTAGAAGGATGTGACAGTTGTGGCTTATAAAATACATTCTGTTGCACTGGCTCTAAGAATAGTAAGAGGGAACACGTAGTCCACTTCTTGAAGAGGAAATACTCTGACATGCACTCCAGGATGAGATGGAGCATTCATTTGGTAGACATGGCTGTTATGCCATATGAAAGCCATTTTGTCTTCTAAGAATGATCCTAGAGATCTTGCTGTGTTTTCCGTATCTGGATTCTTCAAACTTTAGAAAACTATGCAATATATAGTTGTTTTGGAGGTGGTAATGGTCATATATTGATTTTAAAGATTTTTTTCTTTTAAATTCTGCATGTGAAGAGCTGAAAGACAATATTTTAAAATACTCTTGAACTTGCTTGTATAATTGTCCCTTCAGGTTACCAGGATCTTTCCTTCAGTTCCTGAACTGTCACTTGTTTTGGATGGGAGTTTCATAGAATCAGGACAATCGTCTAAGCCTATGGGGACTTCAAATGCTAAAAGTCTACCCTCAGCGCTAAACCAGCCTATTAAAAAGAAATGCTGCTTGGGATCTACACATTACCTCACCCAGCGCTCTGAAGACAAGCAAAACTCTTCTGCTAATCTGGGAGATCCCTCTTTGAGGCCATTACCAAACCATTTAACCCAGAAAATGCCAATTTCAAGGCCTTCCAGAGGAAAGCAAGTTCTACAGCAACAGTTGCACTGTAAGAAAGCTTGCCCTCAGTCACGAAAAAGTTCCGGATCTTCTTCTCCTTCAACCCCTTGTAGTGGGCCTTCCCCAGATACATCTGTGCGTCATCCCAGAAAGCCGTCAGAAAGACTCATATTAAATCCTGATGGAGCTGTACAGCAGGGAGAGCCTCCAGTTAGAACATCATCGATATCCGGTTCCAAGCAGCTTCCCGCTGTTGCGCAGCCAGTTCTCTACACCTCTGCTTTTTCACCACAGAGCTGCAGAAGACCACCAGACCTGCAGATGCCAGTTCAGGTGCCACCTTGCTGTCCAGCCACTGCATGCAGCTGTCAGTTTCCTGGTTCTGTCCAATATAATCCGATAAACTCATGGCAAGGCATTGGTAAAATGAGCCCCAAACATGCAGCAGAAATCCAATCAGAGATGACTCAACAGAATCCATGTACAGTGCTCCATCAAAATATCATTTGTCCAAATATTTGCTGCAATCTAGGATATACCACAAGCAGCCCTATAAGCATGGGATATCATGGGAAAATGGGGAACTGTTCTCTCGACAATAGCTTATCACCTGGAGTAAGACTCCTTTCAAGTGCAAGCCCCTCTAGTCCGCAGTTTTGTGCAGCCCACTCGCCATGCCTGCACATGCCCGCTTCTAAAGCAGGATCAGATAATGGAATGATGGGACTATCTCCAGATGCATACCGGGTTCTTACAGAACAAGATAGACAACTCAAATTACTTCAAGCTCAGGTTTGTGGAAATGGCAGCTTTCTCCTCTGCCTCCTTAGTGATTCTGCTTTGATAGTTCCCCTGCAAAAGGAATTAATTTAGCTGTTGTCTGTCCTTGTTGGAACAAGAGAGCCTGTCATACAAGCTGCAGTTTGGGGTTGGAAGGGGGTCCTAATGAGCTCTGCTAATTGATGTCCCTTAAATGAGAACTATTTTACTATTTCCTAATTTAAATATTGCATTTATTTTGATCCTATTTCTATAACACGAAGGTTTCCCTTTTAGCAGACTGTTTTATAATGCAAACCAGTATGCCTTCTGTATACATGCTTTCCTATATATATATGTGCTTGTCTAAGTAAGAAAAATTTACTGCATAAGCTATAGACTTTGGAATTACTGTAAGCGTACAGGTGAAGCATAGAATGTTCTCATGTGTTGCTTTGCCCACCTAGAAGCATGCAGTTTCCTGAGATAGAGGCTGTTGCTTAGAAAACTTCAGTTGTCTGCAGCAGACTGGCAGGATTCATCAGGTGTTTGTTGCTGGGCTGGAAAATTGGGCTTTGCTGGTCTCCCTAAATCCTGTTTCGATACCAGATTATGTTTCTTCAAAATATTGACCTCTTGAATTACACTGCTGGCCCTGTATCTTGCAGGATAAGAGCCAGAGTTTAAATTTTGCTGCTGGTGATGAATGATTGGAATAGGAAAGTTGGTACAATTGCTCACAATACATATTTTTCCTCTTTAAACCAAAAAATAGCAACTTAAATATGCTTTATATATAGTTGCTGTACATAAAATTAAGCTCTCGAAGCATGGGTTGTGCATGAGGGAGGGAAACCCCTCCCTGCTGTGTAAATGCAGCCTTCACTGTTAGGGTATTTCTCCATGGAGTTGTGAACTAGTTAGTGAACAGGGTGGGCGCAAATACTAGCGTGAATATTGCCTGGGCAACCTTAATTTTATCATTTAAGTGCTTAGTTTTATAATTAATACAAAATTGGTTTAGCATGGTGTAGGGACAGTTGGTATATAAATGCTTGGCTGGTGAGTTGATAATAGGCTTTGTATATGAATGAAAGGGACGGAGAATACTTCCAACAAGTGTAGTGCAAATAAGCTTTACTCAAGTTGTCTTGGTGTAGTTCTGCCAACATGTTTAAAACCTCTTCTTTGCTAGCTCTGCCAACATCAAAATTGATGTTTTGATTTATGCTGCATGCGCTGCCGAGAACTGGAAGGTTATCAGGCTTGTGTGGCAATGCAGCCTGGCTTTGAATCCAGGTCTTAGAGGAGCCTAATTTAGTAATTCAGTTTTGCCTATTGTACTTTATATTTTATGGTACAAATCATAACTTTCTGATAACCGCTACAGATCCAACGCTTACTGGAAGCACAGGCTTGTTCCTCTGAACCAGCAGCAGCTAGCCACGCTCTGCAGCCTGAGAAGCGAGGGGACCTTGTTTCTATGGAAACACAGTCCTCACCAGGTTTGCACATGAGGAAAAGTGTGAACATTGCTGTGAGCACAGGTAACGCTTTAGTCTTTAAAAATAGACTGGTGTCACTTTTTCTGGGTGTTTCTGTGATCTGTTTGAGCACGGAGGGAATGTTTTGCAGAAATGCTGACATATGCAAACATGCACCTAGATACAAAAAAAAGTTCTCTGGGTGTTATTTGCAAGTTTAGGCTGGAGCTAGTGTTGTCTTTTGGGCTGCAGTGGCAATAATTGCCATCACTGGAAGAATTATTTTTCCAATAGCTTTAGCAAGGTCTTCTATTCTAAATTGTGCCGTATTAAAGGGAAAAACTCCACATCTTTGTTTTAATTAATACACTGTTTTGAAAAGTAACAGCTTCTATACAATCTGGTGTTCTGTTAAATATATTATTGATGGGTTTTGTAAGTAATGCATTTACATGCATGGAGAAGAGACTGTATTTGCTTTAATTTTAGTGAGTTAGGCAGCTGTGTCTGTAAACTTACATATTAATGTATTGGTTCCTGTCAAATTCATGGCAATATTGTGGCTAGTCTGGAGGAAATTTTCAAATTGGCTCAAGGTCAATGCATTAAAACACTTTAATACAACTATTTATTTTCATCAAGTAATGCTTTAGAAGAAACTAGGACTCACGTGATGTTTCGGCAACTCTTAGATGTTCTAAACTCTAAATCACCTTTAAAATGGTGGAAAAACCTGAATGTGAGGAAATTATTCCTCTAGCTTTACAAAGCCAAAGGGTTTCAGAAGATAGTAATGACTCCCCTTAAATGGGTAAATCCCTAATTCTCTTTTAGGTGCTAGCTTATTTTGGAATACAGCCTCAGAAAAACAAGATGACTCCATACCACAAGGAAAAAAAGAGGATGAAGAGATTTCTAAGGAAGACATAAACATTTCAATTAATGCTGAACAAGATGCAAGTAATACAAGTATTACTTCTTCCTTAAAGGTAGTTGACATGCCCAGCTTTGTAGACAGTATTCAACTTGTGGAAGAAGGAACTAATAAGAACACTCTCCAGTAAGTAACCAGAAATATCTTGTGTTCACATAATAAGCTGAACTGCCTTTCATAAGTTACCACTCTCATAATTATTTTTTAAGGAATTATAAATAGTCACCTGACTTCAGTTGTTGTGTTCTTTCCCTTCTTTGTTTTTTTTAATTATGCTTTGAATTGTACAGCTCACCAAAACACAGTTGCCTTTAGAGTCTGCATTTATCAGTCATGCACGTTTAGCTAGCCTACCTATCAGCAGGAGCTGATGGCAAAAGCCTTTAACTTGGAAAAGTATGTACAGTGCTGGCAGCATTCCCTTTCTTACCTTAAATCCTGAGGGGGAAAGGGGGATGCTGCTGTAGTCAGTTGTTTTCCTACAGTGGCTTTTTCCTGTCCGCATTTAGAACCCTTTCAATTCTGAGGGGCTTAGAGTGGGGGGTTTATGATTATATGACTGTTCCTGAAATTCTCTACATTTTACACCCCATTAGTGAATGGCAGGTACCAACTTCACTGCTGTTAATTTAAATATTTTTAAGTTCAGATTCTTTATAGTGCAATGACTAATCTCAGACTAATTTGGGAAGCATTTTAAGAAATATTTTTAATTATCTACATGGGTGTTATTTTTACACAGGGTATAGCTCAACAGTTTAGCACTTTTAATGATCTAATATTCTCTAAGTATAAAAAGCCAAAGGGGGGGGAACACCCCTCCAGTTAAATTAGGCTTTCAAAATAATCGTATTGGGAAAGATGATGATAATTAAGCTATAACTTAAATATTCATAGTCCTTGATTAAAGTATTATCTGCAAACATATACTGCTGCCATAAATGTTACTGATTCAAATCAGTCTTTTGAACGCTGTGTTTTAGAGATGCCATCTTAAGGTTCTCTTCAACTTGGATTCATAAACCTGTAAAATAGCTATGTAAGTATCTTATAGTAAGAATGTAGAGCACCACCCAGATTTCTTTGAGGAGGAGGGGAACATTTTTGGGGAATGATGAATAATTGCCAGTGTAACAGTAGCTGATAACCTACATTGACTGTCTAGTATGTCACATGATTTAAATCTTATCGCTTTCAACACAGGCAATTGATCAGTTGAGTTCTGAAATTCCCTTATCTTACACTTGTCTCCTGAGGAGGAAGAGGGAGGAGGGTCGCTTAAGGATCTCCTCAGGATGATAGTACTATTGATATGTCTGATCTCAAAAGGTTTATGTGATGAAAGGGATGCAGAGCATCACATTCTAGCTCATTCTAGAATATTTACCCTTTTTTATCTGGCAACTTCAGGATGGATTATGGTTCCTCTTTCACCTCTGCTATCGAGAAATATTTCAACTAGGTGTTTGTTCTCAGTTCATGATACTCAGCATGCATGGTGTACGTGTGTACTTGTAACAGTGTCTTTTGAGGAGTTTTTAAAGTGTTTTAAACTACCACAGGAATCTTGTTATCAATTACTCACCTTGGTAAAAACAGCTTTTTGAGTAAGTCATGTTTCAGAACATATGGAAGATACTTACTTCTAAAGGCTTTTAAGTGTCCATAAAAATGCTGAAAACATAAGACAAACTTCAAACTGTTAATCAGTTTAATTTCATCTGCTTTAAGATTATGTCATAGAATGTCACTGAGTCCAGAGAAGCCATTGCCATTTTCAAGTCATCTTTTGAAAAACTAGCCAGGCTGTTGTAGTTTCATACTGCAGGGTGTATTTCCTCAGTCCTCAAATGACTTTTGAAAGAAAATGACTGCAAAAAGGAACAAAGCCTCAAGCAGTAGACAAACCAAGAAATGTTAGGATCTATTTCCAGTACTAGATTTTTCTCCCCATCTGGTCTTTGTGAAAATACATGTAGTGATATTTGTGCTTTTTCTGTTTTGAGGAAATATCTAGCTATCTCGGTGTTCTCTTTCAGAAATGGAAACATTTCCCAAGCGCTTGTTCACAGTTCATCATTGGAAGAAAGTATTAGTGTGTCTTTAGAGCAAGAACCAACAGAGGGAGCCAGCAACCATGTGGAGGTAACAAGTGAGCCAAACTCGGAGCCACCTGCCTCCTTGCTGCCTCGGCATCCTTCGGAGGATCAGAAGCTTTACCAGGACTTACTGGTAATTCATGTAAATTTGATATTCTGCACTGAATGCAGCAGTCACAACAGCACACTGCTGAAGTTATGATGTGGTATTGGCCTGAGTGAAAATGGTATGTGTGGTTTTTAAGTTCACATGTTACGCTCTACAGAAAAGTTCCAAGTTTGTGGCTCTTTGTTTTTTAAGGTTTAAGTGGTTATTCTGTACTTCACTCTTCCATGCATACATGGAGTACTGTCTGCTGCCTAATAAATAATAATTCTGTAGTTAAAGGATAAAGTCAGTTGATAACTTCCCCAATTAGTGCCCTTTAAAATGGCACAACATTTTACCTTCAAGTCCCTTAAAGGGCAGATACTTTAATCTTGAAGAGTTATCAGTATGTGATGTGTTCAAATTCAGAACAAGCTCTTAGAGAAAGCTTGAAATGTAAGATATTTTAGTGTTTGACTATACTGCTGTAAACTTACGTGACTGCATCTGAACTGAATCTGAATTTGGCTTGTTTGTTAGAATAAGCTGCTAACCCATTTAGCCTCATTTAAGTTGCCTAAGAATAAAACAGGATTTTGGTTTTTGACACTGCATGTCACAATATTTTTGTCCACGTGGTCTCTCCCCTACTCCCTTTTTCTGTAGGGCCAAGTAAACTACCTCTTAAAGTCCTCAGAAGAACAAGATCACTTGTCTGTAAAAGCAGGATTTGTTAATGATGATGGTCCTAAGTATCAGGATATTGATGATACAACAGAAGGGGCTTCAGAGGCTGACATGGGAGTGGTGGATAAAGAGAGTGTGGTTAGTGCTACACTCAAACAACTGAAGAGTCTCGGAGTGACAATTGACTCGCCTGGCAAAATGAAGAAAAATACACACAAAGTGGAGAATGCCAGGTAAAATACTGGTTGTTTTGAGTAGTAATTTGTAGATCCAACCAAAAATGAAGATTGGCTTAATGAGCAAGGAGAAGGGACTGTGTTCACTGCCCTTGGGGATTTGTTTGGCAACTTGATCCACACTTGCCTGCAAAGATGAAACACTGACTCATGCTATGGGTATTTCAGATAGGTTTAAGAGCTCTGCTAGCAAAACTCAGATTATTTAAATATAACACAAGTAGCTCTAGCTGTTCGAGCATCCAGTGATTCTTAAAGTATTGTGCATGCAGTGGCACACGATTCCATAGAATGATAACGAAGCTGCTTGAGTAATTTCAGCCCTTTGGGCTATGTCAAAGTATTCCAGATGAACACTGGACTTGGGAGGCTGAACATTAAGCAGCTGTATATTTTGTCACTACTTCTTAACCCTTGTCTTGCACTTTGCCAGTGTAAGTGAAATTGTTATCATGGCTTTGATACATAATCAAGCTGGGGTCTGTCCTAATTGCTTGTTGTTGTGAGTGCTCTGACTTGAAACAGAGGGAAGGCTGCAGTGGCTGGAGGGGGAAACAGCCTTGATGAAACAGAAGAAGGAGCAGAAGTAATTTCTGAAGAAGGTGTTTGAGGCACAGGAATTTACTTATGTAGCAGCTTACCAAGCAGTGAGCCTGTGCATACAGCTTCATTTTCATCCTTATTTTCATCTTGATACTAGTATATAACTGTTAGGTAAACCAAAAATCTAACTGTCTCCTAATTAATCTTTTATTCAGCTGTGTATCAAAAGCTGTTCCCATTCATTCAGTTTCTAAGTTCTTTTTTCTGCTTTTTCACTTGGATTTCATTAGGTATTTTTCTGGAATTTGTCTCCTGGCTGGAGAGTCTGCTAGTGTTCTTTTAATGTCAATAATATGCTAATAAGTGAACCCATAAGACCAAACCGGAATTCTTGGTTTGTTTGGGTTTTTTTTTTTTTCTTCAAACTTGGGGAGAGGGGTGAGAATCTTCCTTCTACTTTCATGACTGATAAACAATTCTGAGAAAAGGTTTACAGCTCAATAGAGAAGGAAACAACAGTGCAACTCCACAGCATAACTAGTGGTTGTTCATCTGAGCCAGGAGTTTACTCTCCCTAAGCAAACTTCAGAGTCTGTGCTCAGTGAAATAGGAAGACTCTTAACTCTCAATACCAGGCATTTGGATTTATGAACCAGTATATGATACATATACTAAATGCACTGGTTTATAATCACTACCAGTGTACCAGAGCTTGTCCTTTCAATCTTTAAACGTCTAATGTATGCAAGAAATTAGTGCACCAAGCAACAGAATGAGTGAACGTTTCCCTTACTGAAGGATGCCTTCAACAACTAGAAGAAAAGATACTATGTCAGAATTTCTGTAAAAAATCCTGGAATTGGCATGCAATGGGAAAGAAATGTTCTTGGTCTCTGTCACTGGGCTTGTATCTTCTATCTAGATAGAAATTTTGGGTCAGAGGTACATAATGTCACTGGTGAGAACAGACCAAGAGCTCAAACCTGCTTTAGAAAACAAAACCAGCTCTGAAACCTGCTAGAGGCAGGCTCCTCTTCATACAAGGGTTGTAGTTAGTATTGTATCAGAAGGGAACATCATCATTTCCCTAACACAGTGTTTGGATGCTGACAGCATGAGTAGCTGGAGAGCTGCTTCTTAGTATGTGCAATGTGTATGATCTCGGCACTGAGCAGCCTGAGAGAGTTGTGGTGTTCAGAAGGAAGGGAAAAATGGTGCAGCAAGCAAAATGAAATTATCAGATTACATTGTGAAATGTGTACTTTCCCTGTAATGCTAAACTAACTTTTTGATGCTTTATTTCAGCATCTTAGCATGCATAAATCCTGAAGCAGTGGTTCCTGGACTAAATTATATGTCATTTGCCAATGTCAGCATGTGTGGCTTAACTCCTAATGTTGTTGATCTGAGCATGGAAGCAAACGCTATAGCACTCAAGTATCTCAGTGAAAATCAGTTATCTCGACTTTCTTTCAGTCGTTCAGGCCAAAATCCTCCTGCAGATTTCTCTTTCCAAGACCTGTTGCATACGAATATGGACAAGAGCATGGTGGGTCTTAGCTTAATTTCACCAAACAATATGTCTTTTGCAACGAAGAAGTACATGAAGCGATATGGGCTGATACAGGGCAATGACAGCAGTGAAGACGAAGAGGAACTGCAGGTTCAAGATGGCAGTTCTGGCACTGTCAAAAGCAAAAGCGTGCTTGACAAAAACTGTACCCCTGTGTTGGATGGCTTCAACCACTGGACTGAATTATCCAAAAGAACTGATGGAAGACTTCCCATTCATTTAAAAAATCACAGCAGAGAGTTGACAACTGATGCTTCTCCACCAGAATTAAACAGCCCTGTATTAAGAAATATTACAAATGAAATTTTTCATCCCAGAGCAGATCAAGCAGGTGAAAACTCAGTTCAGATTTTAAAGGACTTAAAGTCAAAAACCAAATTGTTTCCTGGGAGAGTTGAATTCACTGAACAATCTGGCAGGAAAGACGAAGGAGATATTGAGGTCTTCCCTGGAAATCTGCGCACTCCAGCCCTTGAAACATTAAACCAGTCAAACAGCATGAATTCCGTTGGCACCATTCTTGATGTGAAACAACTCAGGCAGTTGCCAAAGTTGTTCTGAACATCCCCCGAGATGGCTGGCAACCACTGTTTCAAATTTGAGAGGGACCTCTCTAAAGGACTGCAGGAAACCAAGGATTAAGCTATCTTTGAAGAGGTCACTCTGTTGTAGCAATGCAAATCTTGCAGAACTGAGTTTTCAGCCCAGATCGGGGACAGCCACCTCTAATGCATGGCTGAGTCAGTGCTGATCAGCATTGAAGTATGTGTGCACTTTTGTTTACAGTTAGACGTGATCTTAAAATATCTAAAAGGTGAATCGACCTGCGCCCAGGATGTAGTCTTTATATACTTTTAACAATGATGCTTGTTTAAATGTTCTTCTGTTGACTTTTTTTTTAAAACACTGACTTTAACCTGTTTATGCCAACCATGAGCCATTGATACTGTGTGTGGCAGAGCAGGGGTAATGGAGCTTAAAGCACTAATTTCTAGAAATTTGCTGAAATGGTTGGATTACTGTGTGAGGTTTTATATCGGGTGGGAAGGGAAGTATAACCGTGGCTTTACTTTGCATAAAATTATTTTGAATTCAGCCAAAATGGCACATGTAACTCTCTGTATCATGAAATCTTGGAAGGAAATTGGAAAAACTAGCACTTTTAAAACTTTTGTGATTTTTTTTTTTTTCTGAATGAATGTTTTTCTATTTATTTAAGAAGTACGTATTGCTCATAAAGGTCAAAGGTTCCATTAAAAAAAAAAAAATCAACAGTTGTGTGATGTAGCCTTTATTTAAGACACTTGCCACTTTCCAGTCATTGTTTAGAATGGATAACTGGAAGTGTGAGGATGTCACTCTTCAAGAATTCTGATACTGGGTGGTGGGATAAGCAAAAATAATTGATTTTTATTTTATTCTGTATTAACATACAAATATTCTGTCATCAAGCACTGCAGTCTGTTAATGAAACAGCACTTTTCCATCTCCAGCACTTTTCCATCCATTTCCACTGTAATAATAATATTCCACAAGCTGAGAAATTCAGTTACTTGTTGTTTAATAATTCCATTTGTGTTAAGACTTTGACTTTTGTTCAATTTTTAGGTCTGATATATATTTTTTTGTGGTTACTGTTGTATTGTCTTGCGCTACACAGTAACCTGCTGGTGCTGGAAGCCCCAGGTGCCCAGTGCTGGCTTTGAGTATGTCTGAGGACGTGGCTCAGCGAGCGTGGCTGTGAGGTGACGCACCTCTGTCCTGACCTCATGGTCCTGGAAATGAGACAGTGGCTCTGGAAGCAGCAATCCATTCCCATTCCCACCGATTCTGACAGGAGGACAGTGCAGAATGATGGTCGGGCCATCTGTTTTCTCACTGGCTGTAGCACATCAACATGCTTTAACAGGAGTTTGAACAAACTTTGTTTTAATGATGGCATTGTCTCAATAGAAGTTCAGCCTACGGTGCTGACCTTGACTTTCCTGTCCAAGAGTGTTAAACTAGAGATTTAAACACCCCACACCAAAGTCCCAGGCCTTTCCCATTCAAATCCAAAGGACTGCACTGTTTATGGTATGTTTGAGTGGCCACTAATTGCTAATTAATTTATTACAATAATACGAGAGTCTTTTCCAGCATCTACCACCGTTGTGGGCCTTTGTGGATTAAGAGTCTGGGGGTGAGATAAGCCATTTGCTCTTTCAGAGCCAGCACAGAGAGAGGGTGGCAGCAGCTCCCCTCAAGCTGTGTCAGAATTTCTCTTCTTGCAGTGTCTTCCATCAACAAGAATATTTGGTTTCCTTCCAGAAAAGATGCTACTTTGTGCTGAAAAATAAAACCTTTCTCAGTCCCTGAATCTCCCTTGGATCAGGCACAAGCTTCATATTATCTGGCAGCATGTTTTCTGCTGAATCAGTCAAAAAATAGTTAATGTTTTTGAACATTCCAGTGAGATGAATGAGGCAATTCATACCTCTGAGCTATTGTTGTAGGGTTTTGTTCTTTGTTTCCTATTGTAAAATGTCTGGAAACACAGGAAGATGACAGTTGTATTGGTTAATATTTTAAAGACTTTCTTCAAATGCTTGAGGGCTAGAAACAATTTGAAAACAAAAGCCAAACTACTTGCACGCAGCTCAGGACAAGGGTGTGGTATATTAAGTTACACAAATCATACAATCCTGGACAGCAACCTCTGAGCGAGTAAGACATTAATTTACTTGATGAAAACAACAAAAAAACCACCCTTTCCTAAAGCAGCTTTTCCTTTCATAGTGTAGTGCTGAGTAATTTCAAGGTGCCTGGCTTTTTTTCCTGAAGCATCTACTGCAGCTTGGAGTCAAAAATACATGGAAAGCTAGGTCTGGCTTTGATAACCCTGAGCAATGGGGACCAGACTCAAGTGCTGGCTCAATCGCCTGTTCAGGCAATGATGCGTGTGGAGGGGCAGCACAGTTTAAGGCTTTATTTTCTTTTTTGCTTCTGTCATTTCTAGCTACCCTTTGTTGTAATTTAAGATATTTACAGCACTTGCTCGAAAGGGCTCGGGCCTGCTCGGAGCATCAGTGACTTCTTCGTTCTGTATCACTTTGGTGCTCCCTACCCCTACCGCAGGGCTTGCTGCCTCTTAGCCTCGTGAAAGTGGGGAGAGGGGACAAGCCCTGGGTTGCTCGGTGTGAGCGGGAAGCCCACCCGTGGCAGGACAGCGGTGAGGAAAGGGACCGGTTACCTGCCACACCAGGGTCCCCCTTAGGCTCGGGGTGGGGCTGCCCAGCGAGGGGCACTCTGTGTGGGCAGTGGTGGGTTGACCACGGCCACGGCTCCCACCCCACCGGGGGCAGGCACGGGTGGGAATGGCCCCGCAGCGGCTCTCGGTGCACAGAAGATGCTCGGCTTCCTAATCTCCCCCGCCCAGCCCCGGCTGTTCTATCTTTAACGCTTCCTGTTGGTTAGAGGAGCCGGCTTGAAAATGGTCGTGTTTCCTGGCGGGATGCACGGCGGGCTCTCCACCGCGTCGTGACCGTCCCTGCCCCGCCGCCCCACGCACGTTGCCGGCATCGTGCGGGCTGCCTGCCTACCGGGACCCGACCCCAGCCGCGCCGCGGGGGGAGCGGGGAGTGTTTGTGGAAACCTCTCCCACGGCCGCGTCCAGAGCGGGAGGTTGAGGGGAAGGAGTGAAAGGAAGAATAACAGCTCCGGCATTTCCCCCTGCGGGAGGCCGTGCAGGTGGCGGGGAGACAATAGCGACCCCCGCACCCCCAGCCCCGCCGCCGCCCCCGCCACACGGATGACCCGGCAGGTGCGGCGGGTCCGCATCGCCCCGGCGGCAGAGGGGGCCGCGGCTTCTCCCCCACGTCCCAGGCTCCACGCATGGCCGGGGGCCGCAGCCTCGCCTCAGCCCCGCAGCAGGGACCGGGGGGCGTCCCGAGAGGTGCTCAGCCCCGGCCCCCTCCTCCCCGTCCCGCTCCGGTAGCGATTTCGTTGATTTTCGGCTGCCCGTGCAGGTCGATCACCCGCGCTAGCGCAAACCGCTCCCCGCCGCTGTCTTTAGGACCGCTTCACTTGTGAGTGTCCGGGGGAACGGACCGAGGACCCTCCCAGCCATTCCCACCTCTCCATCCTTCCTCTGCAGGGACCCTCTGGCAATTTGGGGAGGGTTTCAGAAGCGTCCTGTCGTCTCGCAAGCGCCGCGCAGGGCACCCCGATCCCCGCACCCGCCCGCCCCCCCTGTCCCCCAGCAGCCGCTCCGTTCGCACGGCGGCTCTGGCGAAGGCCAGGGGTGTTCCCCGTTCCCCCGGGCCCGGAGCCCGCCGCGGCCGGGCTGAGTCCCAGCCCCGACGGGGCGCTCAGCCGGTCCCGTCCCCCGGTCCCGTCCCCCAGCCCCGCACTGCTCCGGGGCGGCCAAGGGCCTTTTCTCCCCTTCCCCAGGCCTCTCCCCTCCAGGCTCGGCTCTGACCCCAGCGCCGAGCTCTCCCCTCCGCTCCCATTCCAAATTTCCCAAGGGCGAGGGGTGCCGGCTCGGTACCTGCTCCGCTCCCCATCTCCCGGCCCGGCAGGGATGCTCAGCCTGCCCCCCGCCCCAGCACGGGAGATGAGACAGGGAGCTCGCCCCAATTTAGCCCTTCAGCGAAAACACACGGCGTGGGGAGAGGAAGGCTGGGAACGGGGTCACTTTTTTCCAAAACATCTCCTCTTGGTGTGCTTTATTTACCTCCTCTTGTCCCAAAGCAGCCCACACCCCTTCCCTCTCTCTCAGCATCTCCAACAATTTATTTTGGCTCATTAAATTTAATTAAGAACGGAGTAGGTGTTCCATATTTAATCAAAAAAAAAAAAAAGGAAAAAAAAAAAAAAAAAGCAGGGGCATAATAACCTCCAAGAGGACTAAAATAAAGAATTGCTATTCAGATGCGGGCAGCCACGGTGCAATTTTTTATTACTCTTTTTTTTTTTTCAGTGTCTTTTTAAGAGCATCTAAGCACACACACATAAAAAGCTAGAAGGCATGCATTCCGGAGTTATTCCTATGCATATCCCTGCAATAATTTTCCGCTTTCCTTCGATAAAATTGCCAAATAATAATGAATCATTTCATAAATAATGGGTTTAGAAGCTTATCAGGGCAGGCGGGCCACTGCTGGGGTTTTATCTCTCTCGGCCACATTGCAGTAGTGTTCCGCTCTCCATACTAAATAGGAAACTGGACGTGATGTGGAATTAGAGCCTACCCAGCCGAAGCCACCCAACACTTACTACAAATATAGCCGCGATGCGTAGGCCACAAAATGGCTCCACTCACTTTTCCCAATGAAAAGCAAATGGTGAGTAGAGAGGGATCTGGCCCTGCAGCCGGCTGGGGCGGTGGGTACGGCAAGCTGGGGTTTTGGGGGGGTTTTGGGGGGCAGCGAAGGGTGCTTGGGGGGCTTCTGCCCCATGGAGAGACAGGCGAGGGGAGGAAAAAAAAAAAAAAGTCTTTTCCGCGGTTGGGTTTTAATCTTTTTTTCTTCTTTGATGCGGGGTGGGTGAGGAGAAGACGCTTTCCCTTTTGCAAATGCGGGGTGCGCTTCCCCCCTCCTCCCCGGGACCCCCGGGGTGCGGCAACGAGGAGCCGGGTGGTACCGGCCGCGGGGGAGCCGGGGGCGAAGCACCCACCGGGCCCGGCTTCCCCCAGCCTCTCCCGGGGCGATGGGGGAGGACGAACCGGGCCGGCCAAGGGCCAGGCCCCGTTCGTTTGTTCCCGGGGGGGGGGGGGGGGGGGGTGTCCCCCATATACCGCTCCCTCCCGCCCCTCCGCTTTGGGGCAATTTCCCTACAAAGGGCCCACGGGAGAGCTGCGTTTCTGGGCTGGAAATTTCCTGCCGATCCGCGGCTGGAAAACAAAAGGATTTTGCGGAGCAGAAACCAGCGGGCGGGGAATTAATGCCCCCCCCCTTTTTCTAAACGAAATCACCCCCAAACGAAGGCAAAATACTGCGGGTATTTTTGCGGGTTTGTGTATTTCGTTTTTAACGAAAGCGGGAAGAGACGCCATCGGGTTTATTTCATTTTTTACGAAGGCGAAAACCTTATTTTTCATGATTTCGTTGGCGGGGGGGGACACGACCGTCCTCGCCTTCCTGTTGATCCGCGGCGGGGAGCGGGCTCACCCCACCGGCGGCCCGGCCCCGGCCGTCGCGGCATCTGGGGCGGGAGCGCGGCCGGTAACCGGCCCCTGTAGGAATTAAATTTGCCCCTCTAGGAATTACATTTTCCAACCGGGCGTGGGAGAAACGCCGCCGCCGCTATTTGGGAGCCCATCGGGAGAAAAACAACTCCGGCCCCGTCTGGGATTTCCTCCCGGGGAGACCGGGCTTGCAACGTGTCCAAAACCCCACCCAATTCGCCCCAAATCTAAGGATTTTTTTTTTTCCTTTTTTTTTTTTTTTAAAACTCATTTTTTTTATCTATTTCTCTTTTCCACGCCAGGCCGTGGCCGCCGCGCGTTGTGGCCCCGTGTGCGAGGCGGCGGGTCCCGGCTGCCCGGCGGCGACGCGAGGAGGGGGGGTGGGGACCGGGGGGGTGGCCGGTTGTCCCCTACAACAGGGGCCGCCCCGGGGTGCCGTGTCCCCCCCCCTCTCCCTTGCACCCCGCTCCCCACTGATGTCTGGCAATCCGGGCCCACGAGATCCACCCTCTCCTCTTTTTCTCCCCCCCCCGCCCCTTCTCTTCCTCCCAGGATTTAGCAGTTTTATCCCGATGCGGGTGTCCTTCCTCTCTGTAAAGTCGTAAGTACCCTGAGGTGGGAGGAGTAAATTCAGCCTGACACTGAGAGCGCTTTTGTTGAAACAGGAGAGACTTGCGGTGTCCCTACTTAAATATGACACATGTGAGTAATCTCTTCCTATACAATATCGGAACAGACAATTAGATTTTTCTTTCTAGAGGGCTGGCGGGGAGGGGGCTGGAGGGAAGACGGAAAGCTTGTGCTTTAGGTTGGGTGGTTGTTGTTTTGGTTTTTTTTACCAAGAGAGATGGTGAGAGATAGCAAAAAAAATGGGGTTTTCTCTCGAAATTCAGCCCAGCAGAAACGAGGGGGAAAAAAAAATAATTACTCAAGGCAAAGGAGCGAGAAGGATGGGGAGGAGACCTGCTGTGTGTTAGCTCTCTGCTCCGCGAAGTCCCTTATTTATAGGGAGAAAAAAACCCAAAACTGAACGAGGGGTGTTGTGGGAGAAAGAGTATGGCCATAGTCGCGATATCGCTGCCTGCCCTCGGCGCGAGGTGCCCTGTCGCGACAGTATTCGTTCTACGGGAGAAGGGGGACAATGACCGTGTGCGGCCGCGGATGGAGGGCTGCTCCGCGCCGAGCGCCGGGCCCCTTCCTCCTTCCTGCGGTAGCGAATGGCGGGGGGATTGACTCCGTCATGGGCTGCTTTAACCCCCTCTCCCCCAAAAAGTGGCTCCGGGTATATTTCGCTGATTTCAAAATAATAATAATAATAATAGATAAAAACGGGACCAGAAGCGATCGCCCGTGAGGCTGAGGCCGCTGCCGCCAGACGGGGCCACGATAGGGCTGGCTCCGCGGGGCAGCAAACACCGCCGGGGCCCCCAAAACGGAGAGGGATCCCCTGGGGGACACACACACACACACGACACATACCGAGCCTCCTCCCGGCCGTAATTTGGCCGCATAATTTAACACCCAGCAACCGCGGCGCGCCGGGCGCTGGCCGAGCCCCTCTCGCTACACCAGCCGCCTGGATGGTGTCAGCCCTCCGCGTGTAGCGGCGTAAATCACCGCGGGGCGCCCGGCGGAGTTGGGGGGGGGGGGGGGGTCCGGCCTGGCCGACCCCTGCGCGGCGCGTAGTGCGAGGCCTGGGGGCTGCGCGACGTCACAGCGCCGCACTGTTCTGTGGGGCTCCGTGACGTCATGGCAGGGCCGGGGCGCTCCGTGACGTCACAGCGCCACACGGTTCGGCGGCGTGGCCGTACGCACCCTCTCGCAGGGGTGACGGGGCCCGTCCCGCCGGTAAACTCCAATTGATTTGGGGTAATTAGTGCCTCCCCTGCTCTCCTCCCGTTTCCCACCAATTTCTCGCCGGCGAAGCCCGACCCCCGAACCGCACCTTCCCCCCCCCCCCTCCCCCGGCTCCGTCGGGGCGGTGCCCGGGGCGGGGTACCCCCCCCCTTTTCCCCTCCGAGCCGGGGCCGCCCCTCACCGCTGCCTCTCTCCGCAGGACGATGGACAGGCCGCCCGCCCCGCCGCCCCCCAGTGACCCCCGCGATGCCCGCCCCCCCCGGCGGCACGACTCGGAAGCGGAGACCACGAGCGAGCCGGAGAGCAGCCGCGGGGGCATGGAGGCGCCGGCGGACCCCCAGCTGCTGCTCAACGGGGCGTCCAAGGAGGCGGGCCGGCCCTCCCCCGGGCCCCCCGCCGCCCCCGTGCCCGTCATCGAGCTGGTGCGCCGGGGTGGCTCCCTGGACATAAAAAGCCGGGAGGCGGCGGGGGAGGCGATGCAGAGAGCGCCGGGCGCCGAGCCGTGCCGTGCCGCCGAGGCCGCCTGCGAGGCCCGCATGGTGCAGCTGAGCCCCCCCGCGCTCCCGCTGCAGCCCCCCGGCAGGGCCATGCTCTACAACCTGGGCCAGCCGCTGGCCACCATCAACAGGTCCGTGTCTCCCTCACCCCCACCCCCGGCGGGGCTCCCTCGGAGCGGATCCCCGAGGGGTGCCCCGCTCGGCTGCGGGGCTCGGTGCCGGGAAGGGCGGGAGGGGGGCGGCAGCGGCATCCCTTCCTCTGCGCGGGGCTTAGTCATCGCGGGTTTGCATGCAACTTTGCAAAGGAAGAAAGGGGAAAAAAAATAACCCGAAACGAAAAACTGTCATTCCTAGGGGGGGAAAAAAAAAAAAAAGTAACGGTAGAAGTGACCCGGGCAGAGCCGGTATTGGGCGGTGATCCCGTACTGAGGTGCAGCAAAGAGGTCCGGCAGTAAACGCGGTGCTTGTCGAGAGCTGGTTTAGACCCTCGGAGCTCCCCGGGCTCTCTCTCCTCCGAGGAGTGCCGCACATAAGCGCAAGGGACAGAGAACGCTGTCGGTGCGGACCCGGCCCGGGTGGGTGCCCGTGCCCGCCGGCTGGGGGGCAGAGGGCTGCGGGGTGGGGGGTGGGTGTTGCCCGGGAGCCCCTAGCTCGGGTGCCCCACGCCGCCCGCATCCCCCTGCCCACGCAGGGCTGGCGTCCCTCGGTGCGTGTCCCCGAGCGGCCGCGTGTCGTGTCGCTGCACGACCCCGGGCTCGGCTTCGTGAGCCGTGAGCTCCCTCGGATGTCACGGAGCTGATCGGGTTCCCGCCGGCTCCGAGCCGCCCCCGCGGGGCCGGGCCGTGCCGTGCCGTGCCGTGCCGGGGGGGATGCCGGTGTGTCCTCACGGCCTCTCTGCCTTTCGTTCGCAGCGGGTTTTTCGGCGAACCGGACTCCTTCTCCATGTACGGCAGCAACCGGGTGAAGAGGAGACCTTCTCCCTACGAGATGGAGATCACCGACGGTGAGAGCGTTTCGCCCCTGCGCTGGCTTTTTGGGGGTTCCCCATCTGATGAAGGCGGCAAGATGCTGCACAGTGCCACATGCTGGGATTCAGACCCCAAATTGTAAAGGGCAAAGAGGATGCCTGTGGTGGCAGGGTGGTTCTCTGTGCAGCAGAGCCCAGATCTGTCCCGACTAACGACCAGCAGCGTGCTCGGTGGATTTGCTTTCACGCAGCAAAGCAGTTCAGCGCATGGTTAATTACATCCCTGTTCTGCAAATTGCTTAGAGATTAAATCCGAAGGAAGCCACTAAATTTAAGTCTTTGTTGAAGTGCAGAGGCTGGATCAGGGCCATTGCAGTGACATGCTGTGTTTGCAAACCCTTTCAGCCAGGAGACGTCCGTAATGCAGACCACAGCCTTAGGCAGACAGATCCAACCCGCCTTTAAACTGCCTAAAAGCAAAGAGCTAAACCCGTGCTAAGGTCTGCGGGTCCGCAACGGGATTGTGGCAGGTCCCTTTGCCAGTTCTTCTGCTCCTTAATTCAGTATATATCCACACCCTGCTGCAGTCTGCCGTGGAGAGATACCCGTGTCTGGTCTTGTGGCAGAGCCTGGGAGCAGATGTGGAGGGTGACAGTGTGGTGTCCGAGCAGAAATCCCAGGTGCGGGGATCCCTGTCAGGCTGGCGGGGTGATTCCAAAGAGAGGAAGGCAGTGCAAAGGCAGAGCAGGAGCCCGCTGCCTGCTCCCACGCAGCCGGCGTGGGTCGTGGGAGGCTGCGTGCAGGCGGCAGCGCTGCCCACGCAAAGGGGTATTTGCAAGAACATTTTGCACGTGGAAGGCTGACACGTTTATCTGCAGAGTTAACAGCCCGTACAAATGAGGTCCATTGTAATGTGTTTTCTCTTTAGCAATTGTAAACGCTACATTTCAATTAATTTTCCTTCTTTCTAGCTAGCTGTCCCTTTCCTTCTACCCGGCTAATCTAAAATCAGATCCAACCATAACCCACGTCACTCTAAAATAATACGGTACGAAATGATGGGCTCAGGGCGTTATCTGCGTCCATCAGTCCCTCTCTCCGACCCTCTGCCCTTCTGGTCGTTCAGCCGGCACCCCGTTGTCTCAGCCCCCGGCACACGAAGGTCTTTTTGTCTGGGTTTCGATGCAGAGGCTTAGCGGCTGCGGTGAAAGTCCATCAAATCACGGTGTCTGACTGAAGCTTTAGATTTGCTATTAAATTAGATATTAAGGATTACAGAGATATTTGGTTATAACCAAGTTTTTGCTTGCCAGGTAATGCAGGTATATAGATTGGGCCCAATCCTCCAGGTTCTGGCTCGTGTGAACTTGCAAGACTGGGCTCGGAATTTTTTGAGGGGAAAAATAGGTACCAGGTGATGAGTGTAAACAGGAGGAGTTTGTAGGGATGTGTGTCCTGTGCTGAGGCATCTGTGCTATTTGCCGGGCTTTGCTCGTCGCTCTGATGCTCACCTGCCGGGTGACATCTGTGGCACACTGGAGCATCGCTCCTGCGGGTCCTCAGCCCTGGGGAGGTGCAGAAGGGCAGGAGAGTCTTGCCGGGCGCTTGGTGTCTGGTTTCCTCTGTAAGGAAACGAGTGGTGGTTTTTTGCAAATATATCTATTCTGGAGAGTTTGGTGCATTGAATATCTTCTTAAAAATAGATAAAAACGGAGATAAAAATGTAAAAAAAAAATCTGCAAGGATATTCTGGAACTTTGGAAGATCATCTTTTTATTAGTTTTCTTCAGATCTCTAATTACAATTAAAAAAGCATCAGTCAATCAATTGGAACAAAATCCAAGCAAAAATTCTCAGCCAACTGCTTGAATTAATTATGAGGCAAGTTTCTTTATGAGAAATAAGTCTCTTCTATTATAACACAGCTATGGGGCATTTTAAATTTCTCCATTGCTTGACATGTTTTGTCCAAAACCTGATCTCTTTCTAAAAGATACGTTTAATTCGGTTGATGCAGGAATGAAGAATCTGCGTGGTGTCAGAATTTGTGTTATATACTGGAGCTTGGTTTGGGTGCCCCTGAATGAAAACGAACAGGTCTTTTTTTCTGATTTCTGACCGATTTATGAATAGATGCCTTTTAGTCAGCAGCTTTCAGTGAACAGGGATGCATGTCTGAAACCTGTGAAGACTGGAAGTCTCTTGAGTGTTTGGGGTTTTTTGGTTTTGTTTTTTGAAAATAAACACTCTCCAAGGGGTTTTTTTCTCATACCCTTATGGGAGTAAAAAGGTTTTAAGCTGCATCTCCTTCTAGATTCAAGGCTGGTTGCTTTGTCTTGCCTGGAAAGAGCATATAAGTGTTGAAGCTGATGTATTTTTGTAGCAGGTTGCAGCGTGTTCTCCACTGCCTTATTAACAGTGCTGGGCAGCCCAGTGTTGTCGAGGTCCCTTTAGTCCCTACCACCTTCCCCGTGACCCCATGGTGCAGCGGGCTGTGCACATCAGGGACAAGAAACCTTCCCTTTCCATGAGCTCTTGCACATTAATTATTTGCGTGCTGTTTGGAAGTGGAAGGTTGGCTTAATTAAACTATCAGACCAGGATCTTGGTGGTCAGAGATGAGTTTCTCATTCTGACATCCCCCAGCTTATCCCAGAGGCTCTTTGCGATTTTGGGGGGCTCTCTCCTCCTGAGCACGCTAGGAGGAGAAGTGAGCTGTATGGCTGCTCGCACGTTGAAGAAGCCGGTAGCTTTAGCCTGGCTGCTTGGGAGCGCGCTCCCATGCAAACCCTGCGGTGGGGGGTATTACGTGTGACGCACTGGACCAAAGGGGCTCAGTTTCCCCTGAAGGGAGGAAAGCGTGATGGTCTTTAATCAGCTGGAACGTGGGACTCCTCTGGTCGTGCCAGGTGAGACCTGTCATGAGTTATACTATATAAGAATAAAGATGTTTAAATGCCCCTGGGATGCTGGTGTCACTGGGTGATGGCAGAGCTATGGCTTAAACTGCTTACCATGGCCAGGGTCTTGCTCCTACCAGGAGGAAGTAGTTAGGCAAGTGTCTCAGGGTGGGGGCCACAGGGGAGAGATGGTGTGGATGGGAATAGCCACAGCCTGTCCACCCATGTGTTATCTGCAAGTCTTTGCTTCATACTCTGTGATAATTTTCATTGTATGTGATGCTTCCCATCCTATGGGGGTTTCTGCCATGGTCATTCTCCCAGAGTTTCATGAGATTGATGTGTCCTTCCACTGTTTGCGTCTGCTGGAGGTGAGGATGGAAAGGGCATAATAATAAAAGCATCTTATGGTAGCATCTCCTTACGTGAGCAGTTTCCACAGACCCAAGGACCTGCAGTCCTGATTTACAGCGTTGCTACTCCTGTAGCACAGTACTTTTGGGTAGACATGCTTTTGGGTCTCACCTAGCATGGAGATAATGCCTTGCTTGTGTTTACAGGACTAACCCTGATGATCTGAAAGGAGAATTGATGTGGTTTGTGTGTCCATACTGTGTAACATGTCCCACCAGGAATGTGGCTGTAAAATTACAAGGAGTTCACATGTAACTGAGCCAAATGGACACCTCTAGCAATTTAGAGTCCCTTCTCCAATTAGTATCCTTGCCCTGCAGCACCGATGTGCAGAGAGAACAGGCAGTCCTCAGGTCAGCTGTGAAATTGCTTCATCCTCCACCCGTGATCACCCTTCCAGCAAGGACACTGCTTTCACTCTGTGTGTCACATCGCTACCTGTCCTTATTGCCACGGGGTGTATCCTGCCACCCCATTTCATAGAAACCACCCAGAGGGCTGGTGGCAGTCCTACAGGCTTTATCAGCTCTGCATCCTGCCTACATCAGGGAAGATCTCTGGATCTTAGAGTTGTTAAAGCCTCTGCTCAGGCTAGTTTCTTTCTGTCGTCAAGACACTTTTGGGATAGAAAAAAAAACCATCTAGTGAGAGAACCTTTTAATAGGACCTTTGTTGCTGAGATGCCCTAAAAATATAGCAGCCTTCTGCACATGTGTCATGGCCTAAGCCTTCCTGCTTGGAGAGGTAAGTATAGGTATCTCAGGAGACAGCTAAAAAGATGCAACTCCATTTTTCCCTTCCACTGGATTGAACAGAAATTACAGCTACCTCAGCTCCTCAGGTTAGCTTCCAGTTAGCTGGAAACTCCCAATTCACTGCCTTGCTGATGTCACTAAAATAAATCGGTTAATCTGGGAAATGATGACCTGTTTAGCAAAGTACTAAATAACCTGTTACTCCTCGCTTCTAACTCTGCACGTTTGCAATTGCAGGTCCTCATACGAAAGTGGTTCGTCGCATTTTTACCAATAGCCGGGAGAGGTGGAGACAGCAGAACGTCAACGGAGCCTTTGCAGAGCTCCGCAAGCTCATCCCCACCCACCCGCCCGACAAAAAACTGAGCAAGAATGAGATTTTGCGCCTGGCTATGAAATACATCAACTTCCTGGCCAAGCTGCTCAACGACCAGGAGGAAGAAGGAAACCAAAGGGGCAAAGTGAACAAAGACTCTGGCATAGTCCAGGAAGACCTCCTGCAGGACATGTTGTCTCCTAACTCTAGCTGTGGAAGCTCTTTAGACGGAGCGGCAAGCCCAGACAGCTTCACGGAAGAGCACGAAACGCTAGATTCGAAGCACACGCGGAGCCTGCACCATGCCATTCTCCCCGTAGAAGGCAACGCGCAGCGGTGATGACCTTCCGCATCGCTCCCGAAGCACCGAGGGGGGGGTGAGACCCGAGCGTGCAGATGCTGGAACTTGTGCCCGTGGGATTTGTAACTCTGCCTTTCCCCGGTGGCTCGGTCTCCCCGTCCTCCCCAGCCCGGGATGGAGCGGCTGGCACGTTGGCCGAGGACGAGACCAAACCAGATGGATGTTCGGCATTTAGGTACGTGATCGTACAAAGAAGAAAAGCATTGAAGTCATCTTCGTTGTACATACTGCTCGTGATGTGACTCTGCGGAGGGGCAGGAGACGCGGCCAGCACCTCTCCAGCTTTTAGAGGGTTTTCAGACCGTTTGATGACAGTCGTTTTTTAAACAGTCCCCTGGTTGAGACGTGAAACTCCTCTTTCAGTGCTGGCAGAGGCCACCGACGCTTTCTAGCTCCATGTGGCACTGGAGACTGCTGAAACCTGCCGGCGCTACGGCATTTCTCCAGCCTGTGGCATATACAGCCGGTCTGAGCAGGAGCGGGGCCACGTGTTCCTGATGGCCAAGAGCTTATGACTGTATCTTTTTAAAGAGGTGAAAAAATACCCTCAGCAAAAGAACTATTAAAAGGATTAAGACTTTTTCTTTTTCTCTCTTTTTTTTTTTTTTTCTTTTCCTTTCCCCTTTTTCCTTTCCCTTCTACCTAACTGGATTGTTTGGGGTTGTTGTATTTATGACGTGGGATTACTTCTGTTTAACGCTGTCATGCAGTATCCACTGAACGAAAAGGTACATAGATGTTTTCTGCCACCCTCCCAGGCCCTGATTTTTCTGCTGGTAACGCTCAGCGGATGAGCTCCAAGCCTGTTGTGTTCTTCTAGAGTTTTCCCAGCGGTTTCTGTAGGGCCAGAACTTCTCTCAAGGAAGATAAATTTCAGAATTGGTAAGAGAAAAAAAACCCAAAATTGCTAGTGAAGCATCCCCTTGAATTGGGGGATTTTTAAATTCAAAAAGCAACAAAAAGGCAAAAGGAGTCGATGGTGCATCAACAGTGCGTGTGTACATAGGGTTATAAAGGGATTTTAATGTATGCTTTGAATTTTTTTTGGTTTTATTGTGTGAAAATGGTGGTGGTTCAGCTGTGCCAATGCCCGCAGGCTGGACTCCAGGTGCTGGATTCAGTCTGACATTAGGAGGATCCTCACCTGCCTGGGGCTGGTAGGAGGCCACAGCCTCTCCAAATCTTAGGGGGAGGCACTAAAAGCAGCGGTGGGATTAGTCTGCGACTGAGCTGATCTTCTGATCCCTGCTGCCCCCCTCGGGAAGGCATTTGGGAACAGACTGGGTAGCAGGAGCCTGCTGCTGCGGTGGCTGGGAGCTGAGGACCATATCATGCCATCACCGCTGCATCAGGCCCATCTCTCACCCACCGCCTGATGCCTGACAGAGCGAATGCCCCAAGCCCACCCTCTTCCTCTGCAGAGATGTCAAGGCACAGAAATCTCCACTGTGCTACAGTAAAAAAACCCCGAACACCCACAAACATCCTTTGGAAGGGAAAAAGTCCTTCAAGTGGGGACACCTTCCACCGCACTCGTTCCTTTTCAAGGATGCTGAGGTACAAGGAAACACAGAGGATTTGGGTGGGTGTCTGCAAGCCCCTCCAGGCTTAATTCAGAGTCCCATCATTTCCATCCCCGCTTGGTTTTACCGCCTCTTTGTAAATAATAGGTGGGAGGCTGGCGCGTGGGTTGGCACGTTAGGTGGAATTAGTTGCCTGGGAAGGGGTGCCAGCACTAGCAAGGGTTTCCAGCGTAGACCCCAAATCCTCTGAAACCATTAAACTCCCCCATCTAAAATAGGGGAAAAGGAGGAAAATTCCTTCCTGGATGTGGATTGCCCAAGCATGGGGGTTTTTATTCAAGGGTGCTTCCTGGAGGGGTGGGCCAGGGGAGAGGTGCCAGCGGGTGATGGAGTGATGCTGAGGAAGAGGTTTGGGCTGCCCCTGGCACCAGGGGTAGGAGAGGCGAGCGGCGGGGGCTGGCAGGTGGGGGCCCTCCAGGACGGGAGAGGGATGCTCTCACACAGGTAAAGCTGTTCTTGGTTTTCAGCGTTCAAAATAATCTGGGGGTGGTGTGGGTGGGGTCTTACACTCTTTTTATTAAACTATTGTAACAAAAAAAATCACCGACGCTCAGAAATTCCTCATTCCCCACAATAATTTTTTTTTTTCTTTTTTTAGTCTTTTTGGTAGCTGAACAGTTGGGAAAATGGTACAACCGTGGCGGCACACCCCCAACACCCCCACGCACACGTACACCTGCTCGTAGCCCATAGCAGAGTGCGCCACAGGTTTCCCGGGGTATGTACAGTTGTACTTTAATTGTGATTTGAATGGTACATTTCCTCTGCCCACCTCCTCCTGCCTGCTTCATCTCTCGCTGTGTGGACCATCGCCCCCCGTTTCTGTTGGGAACAACGCTTTGGGGCAATGTCGTACCGTGTGAGTGAATTCCCGCCTTACGATTTTTGGGTCTTTCATCTTCGTCCCTTTCTCTGCCACCCTCCCCTTGGATTTCTGCATTTTTTCTGCAGAAACGAAGTAACCAGACCTGGTACCCTGAGTCTCAACCCACTGTGGATGTGCTATTTGGAAAACACATTTGTTGTAATGTGTGTGTATATATAAATATATATATATAATGAATATATCAAGAATATTTCTAAATAAAGTTTTACAAAGCAGCCTCCACTTGCTGTTTGCCTCTCTCCCACCTCGTTGCTCGGATCCATCACTACTTTGGTATCGCATTTCGGAGCGAGGATGCCAGGATGGTCCATCCCCAGCCATCAAAAATCATAAACAGGCAGCAAAAACCTTGCAAAAGGATCTGCTTTTTTTTTTTTTTTTTTTTTTTTCTTGCTTGGCTCATGCTGTCCAGCCTGGGCTGGGCTTTTGCAGAGAGAGCAAGCGGGAGGAAGAGCACGCGGGGCCGGCAGGAAGGAAGACGGGTGGTGAAGCAATCCCCCCGCCGCAGGCGAGCGTTACCAGCCGCCACCACGTTACCCCCACCATATTATTTGCAGGTCCCCCAAAGGCTCTGACAGCCTTTTCCCCTCTTTTGGTGAGGGGGCTGGTGCGGGGAGGGGGCTGCTGGGGGCAATGCTGCTTCCCCTCACGCCCTGGCAAGTGTTTGGCCACGATTTTATAGGCAATGACAGTAATTCCTCTTTTTTTTTTTTTTTTTTAAAATAGAAGTTATTATGCCAGCCATGTGCACAAATACTTTAAAAACCAATTGAACTGGTAACATTAGTTCGGCAATGTTTACAGACTAAGTGGTCCATTGAATGTGTATATATATATATTTTTATATATATGTGTGTGTGCGTATCTATATATAACTCTAGCATCATGCTGCTGACCATGGCCAACACCATACCCGTAGCACAGAGCAGTAGAACAGGAACGGCACCGCGGATATTTTCTTGCCTTTAATTTCTATGATTTCCAGAGTCATTACCTACTTAAACAGGGTCTTTTAAAGCATCCCTTGCTTTTTTAAAGTATCTCCCCAAAGCCTCACTGCTAACCTCCCCCCCGACCCCAGCAGCCCGGCAGCCAACGTTTGCTTTTAAAGTTTCTGGGTGATATTTCCCCCCTGCGTGGAAGAGGGGGGCCCCTCCCAGGCTCCAAAGCGGGGATGTGGGGAGCCTTGTCCAGGCACAGCCGCACACTGGGGACCGGGGGGGCACCCCGCCAGGCTGAGCAAACCCCCACAGCCAGGGCCGGGCTGGTTTCCATTCCCGTTGCTGGGACAAGGCGTTGGGCGGGCGTGGGGCAGCGTGTGGCTGCGGGGTGTTTATCTGGGGTCGGGCGATCACGGCTGCACAGCTGGTTTAACCCCCGTCCCCCGTCCTGCTGCCCGCCCGGGGAGACCTGATAGCTCACTCACCATTTATCTCTCCCTCCCACCTCCCAGCTCTCCCTCTCCCTCCTTCCATCACCAGAACAATTCTCCTTCCACCTCCCCCTTCTGATTTTTTTCTTTCTTCAATTAAAATGTCCATGGCCACGCAACCTTTGCCACCAGCAAAGGGAAGAACATCCTCAAGGTGAAGGTTTCAAACCACTCCTTGTACATATATATTTAATATATAGCTCTACAGTCTATAGAAAGGTCCGGGAGGGTGCCAATGCCACCCACTTCGTGGTGGAATGACCAACGGGTGTCACTCCTGGTGGACCCTGGTGGTGAGGAGACCATGGGAGCTGCTGTGCTGGGACAGGCTCTGGGGATGTGTCCCCAGCTGGGTGGCTGGTGGCCCCATGTTGGTGGTGATGGAAGGAGCATCCCCCTTCCAGCATCTTCTGGGCCTTGATGCTGCTCGGCCACCAAGATGCAAATGTCACAGAAGGCAGCAGGCATCTTCTGCCGTTTTTTTCTTTTTAAAACTATTTTTAAAGCCCTTCCCACCCTTGCCTTCCGATGGTAAATTTAATTAATTTCCCATAAATTATATATATATTTTTTACAGTCATGCTGCAAGTATGATGAGCATTGCTCTGTGAATTCATATATAAGGGGGGAAAATCCCCAACCCAACCTGTATTATTTTTGTCCGTCGTCTACTGCAGGAAATTTTCTGGCAAATAGTGGTTTCTTCACAAACTTGAAGCAGGTGCATTTAGAGGGATTTTTGTTGCCCACGTTTCTAATGTGTCGCAGGAGCCTGGTGACATTTGGGCTCCTGGTGGCAGAAAATCCATTGCATGGATGACACTGGGGAGCAAGAATGGAGGGGAAGTGGCATTGAGATAAAATTGAATTAAAAAAAAAAGAGAAGGTGGGAGGGATGTGTATGCCTGAGGCAATGAAACAAGAAACACAAAAAACTCAAAATCACCCAAAATTTGGGCAGCTCTGATTTTCAACCCTCATTAGCTGGTTTTAATTACAGCCTTTCTGGCAAAGCTATGGTGAGGGCAGCCTGCAACTGGCACCCCTGCCTGGGAACACCACCGAAGGCAAGAGCAAGGACCTGCTTCATTAGCGGGATTCCCACATTATTGAATTAAATATGCTCACAGAAATGACAGGACCCAAACATTCCCACCCTAGCAGATGATGAGAAAGCTTTGCCTTTTCGCTATTACAGGCCAGTGGCAACAGGAGGGGGTAATTTATGGCTCTCTGGGACTTCTCAGTACGCTCCTCGTCCCGGGGCTCGTCCCCAGCATTCCCACCGCCGCACAAAGGCTGCAGCCGGCCAGCAGTGCCCAGGGGACACCGCGCTGTCACACGCGGCGCAGGGATGAGCGGCGAGCGGGATCACCTTCCTCCTCCCAGCCCTTTTCTTTCTCTTCCATCCTCCTGCCTCTCCTTTCGCCTCATTTCTTGCTCTGTGGTTTGTTTTTTGGTGTTTTTTTTTTCCAGTTTCCACCCAAAAAATTGGTGATGGGGTGCTGGGGGAGCCAGGAGGGTGCTGCAGCTTGGGGGGCTGGGGGTGGATGGGTGAAGATGGGGATGCGCTGAGACCCCGGGGGGTCAGGAGGGGGGACCCTGCATCACTGATGGGGATGGAAGAAACCTCCCGGGGGGGGTCCGGCACGCACTTTCCAACTTGTCCCCCCGGTAGACATTCCTTTTCCCCTACTCTTGGAGTTATTCTCAGCCGCCCCGGTGACCTTTCCGGGGAACAATTTACTATTGTGTTTTGGTGAAGTCCAGCCTCTATTTTTACACTCTGTTTTGCTGATGTGGGCGCAGGGAGTGAGACGGGAATCCAGCAGGAAATGGGAGGGAGTGTCTGGAGTGCGGTTAAACCTACCCCGGCACTTTGATGTGCCAGGCCTGAGCCCGGCCGACAGCACGTGGTGGGGCCGGGGGCTTCGCTCCCTGCCCATCCCTCCGGTAAATCCCGCATGGCACCAGCTTAATCCAGCCGTGCCAAGGTGGGAATGAGTCCGGCAGGAAATGGCTTTTGGCAAAGAGGGCAGCGAAGCCACGGCGGTACCGTGCTCCTCTGTGCGTGCACAGTGCAAAATGAAAGGCAGGTTTCTGCTGGCATCCTGTTGCTTAAGGGATGCTGGAAAAAAGGGGAGGAGGTGACTTGCTGCTGGAGCTGGTAAAGGCTCGGGAACTTGCCTGAGGGCATTCGGGAAAGCTGTGGCAGAGCATCCTGAGTTACATCGTGTGAAATGAGCAGGTTGACAGCAGAAGTGGTGGGTCTTTGTGCGAGGTACCATTGAGCTGTGATCCCCCCCTGATGTGGGACCCTGAGCTGGGCTCAGGGGCGGGGGGGGGGGCGATGAGTGGTTCCAAAATGCCCTGGGCTGCCAAGTGTCACAGCCTGGACTGTGTCTGGGAGAGTGTGGCTGCCCGTGTGCCCTGTTTGCCCTGCATCCACGGCAGGGACCACCAGACCGTCCCTGGAGGTTTAGCTGAGGAGATAGCCAAGCCCCGGGGAAGGGAGCGGGGCCAGCCCTGCCCTGCGACTGTCCTGCTTCCAGCCCTGTCACCACCTGCAGCACAGTCCTGGGGCAGGAATAGCACCCTGCTGCCCCTGGGCTTGCCCAGAGATCCCCAAAACCAGGGGCAAGGTACTCCTGTGTGTCCAAAGGGCCAGCCATAGCCTCACCCGTTGCCCATCCAAGGTTACCTGGGAAGGCACGTGAGCAAGGGGACACTTTACAGCAGCTGTCCCATCTCCAGAGCACTTCTCTTGCACCCCACCAGTGATACATGCTGCTGGAGTTGAAATAAAACACGTCAACACCCTCCCAGTCATATGTCTTGCAACCATCCAGCAATGCAGCATCACTCCTCCGAGCACTCGGTCTGCCCCGTCCCTGGGAATGGTGTGGAAATGGGAGCTGGAGGCTGGAGGAGGTGGCCTGGGGGGCAGCCAGAGCTGGTCAGCAGCGTGCTGCTGTGGATGGGAAGCTGCTGCTTGGGGTGGGGAGGGTTCTGTTTGTGCCTGATGGGCGTGCGGTTGGTGAGCTGGTGTCCTGCGGATGCTGGGGGAACACGCTCCAATGTGGGACATCCCAGGAGGCGTGCTAGTGAAGTCACACATCGGCATAGATGCTTGTGTGCACGAGGATTCACAAAAAATACTCACACCCCACGGGTACCTGTCCACGCGTGAGCTCACGCACATGACAAGTAAGTGTGCACACTGACTTGCTCACAAACACACGGACCGTGTGCTCTTACATGTACAGTCTTACACGTGTGATGGTGCACAAACACATTGACAAATGCACGCACTCATTTTTGCACGTCCTACACCTGTGGGTACGTCTGTGGATGTATTTCTAAGGACATAGTCCTAAATACACGTATTTGGATGGACGTGAACATGCAGTCCTTCATGGTCAAGCCATCCAAGCCCATGACATGCTCACACGCGTGTGTCCCCTGCCCCTTGCATGCTGCCTGCAGGTTGTCATCACGATATAAAACACCAGGGTGGTTTTTGCTTTCGGTTGCATCAGCAGAAATCACTCCCAAGCTGCTCCTTGCCTTGCCCTAGCAAACTCTGAGCTACTTTTTCCCTTCTTCTAGGTCAGACGACATCAAACTGTCCCAAGCAGGCACCAGATGCTTTTCCCAGGATGTTTTCTAGGGTGGCAGGAACGGCTGAGCTTGCGCAGCGTGCCAGAGGCTACGGCCGTTGCTCCTATCTCAGCAGGCGCTGGGCGGGAGGGCTCTCTGCCTGATCCCCGGGGCCACCCTCCAGCTGGCTCTGTCCCCGCTCCGAGCTGCCCCTCTATCTCGCTGCGTGCAGGCGCGATGGGGCTGGGGATAAAGTCCCACGGCCGCACACACACACCTGCTGGACGGGCAGCATAAAGGGCGTGTGAGCAGGAGCACGTTTTGTCCCCTCCAACGGTGACACTGCCCCAAGGATGATGACATCGCCCCAACGATGGCGATGCCATCGCCACCACCCTGCCTGCTCGGTTTGCCCTCCATCAGGAGCTCACAGTTGATGTCCTCGCAATGCAGTGGCCTGACCGGGGTCTCGGCCGGCCTGTCCCACACGGGTGACACGGGGGGGGGGGTGGTGTCCCGTCCTCCCCCTCCCCATCCCCGAGCCCACGCGGCCGCTGGGGCTCCCCAGGCAGCCGCCTCCGGGCAAGCGCCTCCTTTGAACAGGTTTCGGGGAACCCCTTGTCGCAGATAACCGGCAGATCAAAGCCGACCGCAGCACCAGCGCTTCCTGCCGGCGCGCAGCAGCCGGAGCCGGAGCCGGAGCCGGAGCCAGCGGGGACGCTGCCGCCCGCCCGCCCGCCACCGCCGCCACCGCGGGCCCCGGCCCCGGCCCCGCCCGGCCCCGGCCGCCAGGGGGAGCGCAGCGCCGGCGGGGGGAGCGCCGGGCCTGGCCGTGCGGAGCGCCGGGCCTGGCCGTGCGGGGCGGGCTTTGCGGGGCGCTTCGGTGGCGTCTTGGTGTTTTCCGAATAAAGTAGGTTAAAGGCTGGCCTTTGCCTTTTTGCCTGTTTTCCTTTTCCCCTCTTTTTACCTTTTTTTCCTGATTTTCCTTTTTCCTTTCTCTTGCCCTGCCTTCCCTTCTCTTCCCTCCCCTCCCCTTTCCCTGTTCTCCCTCTCCTTTCCCTCCTCTTCCATCCACACTGCTCAGCTCTCCACATCTTCATGGGGTTACCACAGAGCAACAATCATTATGTTAAAACCGGTTTATGTGAACAGTGCGGCTCTTTTGCCACAGAGTTAGGTATTTCGGGGTAGAAAGGCACAGAGAATGTTTGGGACAGCTGCTGGTCCCCCCACTGCTCAGCCAGGCCCTGGAGGTCTCGGTGCTGCCCTGGGGGTCCCTGCTCCCCAGGACGTGGGGGCCACGGGCTCCGTGCCTATGGTCACTGGCTCCCTGTGGTCTCTGCCAGGGAAATGCAGGCTGCTGAGTCCCCCAGGATTTCAGGAGGGGCAAGGCGACCTGCAAAGGCTTGTGCTTCCCAGTGGGGGTGCCAGTGGCTGTTCCAATGCCCTGCTATTTATTGAGTTTTAATTAATAGCCCATCCAGTCCTGGAAACTGCCTCTACTCCTCAATCCCAGGCAAAAGCATCTCTCAGGGGTCTTCACCTTTTGTCCTCAAAACCTTTTCAGGGATGGATTTGAGGGCAGCCTGTTCTAAGCCACCACGGCACAATGGCATGGCTCGGCGTTGTTCAGCCCTTTCCTATCCATCCTGTCCCTCCCGTGGGAGCCCCAGCTCCCCACCCTCATCTCATGGCACTGAGCTCAACTACAGGAGCATCCTGCCAGGGCCAGAAGCCTCCAAGGCCACAGGAATGGATTAAAGCTCCCAAAAAGCCGCCTCAACTTCAACGTACCCTGAGAAATGCCTCTTTCACCCCTTGGGCTCATATGAAATCCCTCTGGCCTTTCCATGTTCCTCCCACCCCCTTTCCCCAGCAACAGAAGCCGCTGCTCCAAGCAGAAGATGACGTGATTTTTTCCCATCTCCTCTGCTACCTGCATCTGTTTGCTTGGGTGGCAGCCAGAAAAGTGACTTAATCCATTTGATCCCCACCCCCCCCACCTTATTTTTATTTTTCAACCAGCCCAATGCTCTCGCCTGTTGCAGAACCGAGGGTGAAACATCCAGGCCAAATCCTGCCCCTGTGTTATGGTAATCGCGGCTGCCACCCAGCAGATGCAGCTCGCTGAAATAATAAGGCTGTTTAACAGGCACGGAGGAGGAGAGGGGAGCTTTTGTTTGGCACTTGCCGGGGTTGGAGTACACTTGTAAAGCAACAACTGGAGCTCGTTGAAAAGAAGTGGAGGTTATTAGATGCGTTTCACTCGCTCGCCGATGGCCCTGTTATTTTTTTTTCACTTTGGATGCCAGGCAAAAGCTCTGGTGCTGAGAAGGAAAAGGAGAGAAATGCCACCTGAAAAAGTACTGCTTTTGCTGATGAGTGTGGCAATAAACAGGGCTGGTGCCTGTTGGCAGGGCTCTGGCAGGTTGGATCCCACTGTTCAAGGATGCTGTTCTGGTTTCGGCAGGAGCAGAGTTAATTTTCTTCCTTGCAGCTGGTATAGTGCTGTGTTTTGGATTTAGGATGAGAATAATGTGGATAAAACACTGATATTTTAGTTGTTGCCAAGCAGTCAAGGACTTTTCAGCTTCTCATATTGGCCTGCCAAGGAGAAGGTGGGGGTGACAAGAAGCTGGGCGGGGACACAGCCAGAACAACTGACCCAAAGGGATATTTGCTGGGACCACTGGCCAAAGGGATATTCCATACCATATGATGTCATGCTCAGCATATAACCGGGGGTTGGCCGGGAGGTGGCGTGGATCAGGAACTAGGTGGGCATCAGCTCTGGGTGGTGAGCAATTGTGTTGTGCGTTACTTCTTGTTGTTGTTATTATTATTTTTATTTTATTTTCTTGTCCTATTAAATTGTCTTTATCTCAACCCACGAGTTTTACCTTTTTCTTTTTGATTCCCTCCCCAGTCTGACTGTGGGGGGGAAAGTAAGCAAACAGCTGTGTGGTTGTTTTAGCTGCCTGCCAGGTTACACCACAACAGATGCTCAGGATGATCTCCTGCCTTAGGGGTGCTCCCCAGCTCTGCACAGGACCCTTCCTATGCCCTGGGAAGGCTGCAGGGTCAGAGGAAGGAAAGTTCTATCCTCGGATGATGCTGAGCAGGGGGGTCCTACTGAAATCAGGCTCTTCTCTTCCTGCCCCAAGAGATGCTCCTCCACTTTCCAGGAGGCTGATGAATGCACGAGGCTGGGTCCTGCCTGTTGCAAGACAGCAAAACCAAGGAGGAGTCAAGGGTGCACTTAATTGCACTTGGAGCTGTTGAAACTCAGGGCTTTTTACCAGCAAAGGTGGCCCAGAATTTGGCACGGCTTGAAGGGCAACGGGTTGCTGATGGGATGAAAGAAATTCAAGTGACGGCAGGAGCTGGGGTGACGTAAAATCTCGTGCTTGGGGGTTATAATCCCATTTCTAAGTGTTGCAGTTTTGGATGGGAGAATGATAGGAGGTAGGTCTGAGCATCATGCGGTTTCTCTATCTTCCCCTGAGTAAGTGGGGACAGGAAAATGATCAGATGGGTCGTGAGTCTGTCCATTCATCTCTCTATTTACTTACTTATCAATCCCTCTGTCTCGATGCATCTTTGCTCTGAAAAAACCCAGCGATCCCCTTCAGAAGCCAGGAATAAAATCAATATATTCCCTCTCCAATTCAGGTAGCTTCCCATAAATCTTCCCAGCTTCAGTTTGGTCTCCTAGGACTCCCAGATCTGTTGGGAACCTATTTAATCAGCTGAGATGATCAGCGCTGTTTGTTGCCGAAAGGCCCTTTGAACTCTTTGTCTCTTCGTTGAATGATGCCCGCGTCCCCCGAGGATTCAGCCAGACAGCCCCATTCTGTGTGACAGCTCACAGGTTAATAACGCCGGGTGCTGGCAGCACCCACCGAAGTCCGGCTGCGAGCCCAGGGCGCTGGGAAGAGTCGCAGCTCCTCTGCCAAGCCCTTATCTCTGCATCTTCCCACGGCCCCTCACTTGGCTCACTGCAAAGCTCCGTAAAACCACACCAAATTGCAAGCCCAGCATGAAGAGCATCCAGCCTGGTGCCAAGGGAAGAGAAGTACAGCTTATTTTGGGGAGGCTCGGCAGGGGCTGGATGTGGGGGAGAGATCACAACCCTCCCATCCTGGGGTTACAGGCTTGGTTTTTAGAATATTTTAGTGTATTTTAGGTTTTAGCTAGTTGGGAATCAGTCCCTTTGCTGTGGGATGGTGGCTTTTGGCAGGGGTTTCCCATGCTGGTCCAGCCCTTGGGAGCAGGGGGCTAAGTATCGCTCAGCGTTCAGTCTCCAGGAGGCAAATCCAGAGCTGCTCCAAATCAGCAGGACTCCTTCCATTGGCTTGGACCAATTTTCAATCAGGGAAATGCTGAAGTGTGGCCTTCAATAGCCCGGTTTCGCTTCTAGGCTGTGTTGAAGCTGTGCTGGAGGTGGCTGCTACGTGCCTCAGTGTCCCAAACAGCCTCCGAGCAACCCAACCTGGTGAGAAACAGCCAGATCCTCACCCCATCTCCATCCAGCTCTGGCCCAAGGGGTCGGTGTTTCTCCTTCCAAAGGCTTCTGCTCTCCATAAACCACAACTTAGCATGGACCACCATCAAGACAGGCAAAGCAACCTAATCTATGAGCGCATTAGGGTGTCAGAAAACAATAATCCAAGAAAGAAACACATTATCTGGCCTTGTTACTTTACAAAGTAATTTAAATTAATTTTTCCCTAGAGTGGTTAGGGAGCACTGCAACTTGCCCTTGTCTATTCTCTCCGGCTAATGAAGCTTTACCAGCGACTGCTCGTGAATTCCTATTAAGACCTCATCTTAGAGGTTACAGGGCAAAGCAATTTCTGCTCCTGGGAAAGATGCCTATGAATTTGTAATTGTAAGTCTGTGTTTGATAGGGATTAGCATCTGAAAGGGGTAGAGTGGTTGGTAGCAGAGAAAACATTATTTCAATTAGCAGAAGAAAAACAACTTAACATCTGATTATAGTTTACACTTTTAATTTTCTCCTATTCTGGCATCTGGGATAATTATTTTCTGAAACTATCCACCCCCACCAAGCCAGCAAACTATTTCCTTCTCCTCCTCTTGGCCATCTTGAGATCGACATGGAAATGGTTGGTCACTTGTTTTTTTTCCTTTCCTTTCTTCTCCCGGGGAATAGCCAGTCTCACCGAATTTGGGGATTTGACCAAGGAGGACCAGGATGAGGACAGCGGGGCTTTGCTCCTCAGCCAGGCTTATGGTCAGGCTTGTGGCCAGCAGCTTGGCACGGTGCTGGTGCCCAGCTCTCCCAGGCAGAGCCCCGATGCCTAAAGCTTCGCTCTGCTTTTGGATATTGCCTCCAATCACCTCCTTTCCTCCCACCCCATAAAGGTATGTGCTGTTCACTCTGCAGGGACTTGGCCCTTGTGCTAACCTGTGCGCCAGCTATTTTTTTCTGGCTGCTTGGCCTCCTATTTCCTAATGATGATGCAATCAGTTTTCGGATGGGAGATTCCACATGAGAAGGCTTGTTGTTATTTAAGGAAGATCATGAAATCCATCCTTAATGAAAGGACAGGAGAAAACCCTTCCACCAAGTTACACTGAAGCCTGAGATTATCATTTTTATGGGCTTCCAATCTTTTCTGCCTCATGTCTTATCAGTGAATGCAGCTGGAGGCTTCAAAAACCCTCCCAGCTTGCTGCTGATTTTATGGGATGAAGATTAGAGATGATCAGATAGTAAATTATTCATTCCATTTGATATCACTGGCCAAGAGGGAATATCCAGAGCGAAGTCAGCTCCCTTCTCCCTTTCTGAGCACCACGTATTGGGATCCTGGCTATCTCCCACTCCAGCAATGCAGCGGCACTTTCCCCCGTGCTCGGAGATGATTAGGGGTGCAATATGCCCTCTGAACAGACGGGAAAGCCGAGAGGGAATCATGGATGCAGGCTCATCCCCCAGCAATAAAGCAGACTGGAGGATTTTCTTCTCATTTCAGGGATTTTTAGCTTGATTCCTCCCAGCCCAGGGCAAGGTGGGACAGCCCAGGCAGGTGTTTCCTCAGCCTAATTTCTCAAGGTTGCGCGACCTGAGACTGGTGTGAATGTCCTGTCAGATCCCTGGCAGCTATTGACCCCACGGACAGAGGAGCAGGGAGCTCAGAGGGGACAAATCCTGGTGACTACATGCAAATGGGCAGCTGGGTAGAGGAGAGAGCCCATTGCAGCCCTTAGATGTACGGAGAACAGCATTGCCCGTCAGGGCCCAGCCTTATTCAAGGCTTGCAATTAGTATCAGCCCTGGGGGACTCATGAGTGGTCTTATAAAATGGCTAATAAAATGCTGAGAGGTGGTTCTTATCCTTGGCCCTGTGTGTGCGTGCGGGAGGGGAGCGGATGTCCCAGCTGAATCCTGAGCTAGCGGGGGTAGGACGGGGCCGGTGTGGGGCCGCACCATTGACACCGGGGTTTTCATCCGTACATAAATAACAAAATATATTGCTGTTTAAAGGCATTTTTAAAGAGGGGAAGCAGGGTACAGAGCTGTGACGGATGAAAAGCCTGAGCAGGGGCTGCCTTCTTCTGCCATTCATCCACACTGGCACAGCGGGCCAAGAAAATGGCCTTATCGTAGTGGTTACAACCTGGCTCTCCCCCGGCAGCATCCATCCCAGGCGGGATTTGAAAGCCAGTGGGGATGGGAAATGAGAGAATTCTGGGGCAAGCAAGAAATATTTGGCTTTGATGACAAATGTCAAAAGAAACAAGCAATTAAAAACTGGGTTTGTGGGGATTTTTTTCCTTTTCTTTTTGGAGCAGATATTGAAATGTAGCAAATTCATCACTACTTTTTTTTTTTCTAGGAAAAATACAGTCTTCTTTAGGGAATGTTCAGGTTTGCTCTCATATGTTTTCTTTATTTTATGGCTCTTTCTGAGAAAGGAGGAGGAAATGGAAAGAGTGAAGAAGAGAAGGAAGGAAGGAAGGAAGGAAGGAAGTGAAGGAGAAAGAAAAATAACATCCATTAAAACACAGAGCCCCCCAACATTTTTCAAAGAGGAACTGGCATCTGTGCTCTGAGCCATATCACCCAGGAACACATTTTAGGCTCAGGAGTGTTGCTTTGAGCAAATGTTAATTTTGGCTAAACCCGACATATTTCTTAGGGGAAAAAGCTACCAATTTTTGGAGGATATAAGCGCAAATCCTGAAATTCCAAGACATGCTTTGTGCAAGACCTGTTGTATGGACAACTGCTCACACGAGAGAGAATGCAGCTGGGTTTGGCTAACTGCTGCTAAGGTCACTTGCCCCTTCTGTGCCTCAGTTTCCCTTATTTGTGAAATGGACCTGCAGGGCTTTGCCTCACCATGACTGGGCGATGCTGAAGGCATCAATGCAAGGGACAGCAAGATTTCCAGCATGCTGCAGCAGAAATGCGTAGCTTCTCATCTCTTCAGATCCCAAGTCATGGCCAGAACGACAAAAGGATGAGCTGGATGGCTGATTATTTGCTGAAATTTCTGATTTTTCCCCTGAAACAGGGCTTCTGCCATTACAGTGACTTGCTATTTCTCATCCCCCCCGGGTGGACCCAGTGATATGCAACCTAGCAGGTGCCACAGGCACTTTTGGCCACAATAGCACATACCTTCCTAATAGCTGCCATGGGCTAAAGGAGATGCATTGAAGCAGAGGGGACTTTTGAGATAAGCAAACGGGCGATTCCCTGGCCTCATCAGCAAGCCCAGAACAATTAAATTTCTTTACATTTCTTATAAATGTGGGAATGTGAAATAGTGAAGTGTTATTTGCTCCTCAGGATGGAGCTGACAGCCAGACCCCTGTCTGGAAGGCACAGCAGCTCTTCCTTCATCTCGGGGTCTGGTCTGTCATGTCCCCCCCCTCCCAACACACTGTCGTATACAGGTGGATCCTTGAGATCCCTATCCTTAGAAAATCAGCCCAAGGTCCCTGGAGCTGGGCTAGGCAGAGCACTGGGATGAGAAGACAACCTGGAGTACATGTGGAGGAACCCCTGCAGCCCCAGGCATGACTAGGGGTGGATAGCAATAGCAGAGAGATGTCTCAGACCTTGAGTTTTCCAAGGGCAGCAGCAGGACCGGCTTCTCTAGGACTTCTGATCTGCTGATAAAGCCTTCTGCTCTGAGCAGCTAGGGGTTTTTGCTGGGCTTTTGCTAAGTGAGAAGCAACAAGCAGGCAGCAAAGATCACCAATTCTGTGTGCTTTCCCAGATAGATAACACGGATGCAAGTGATGGGGAACCCAAAGTTCAGTCTCATTTTTATTTCGTCAGAAGCCATTCCTTTTTCTGTGTAACAGGATTAAATTGCTTTTCAGGGCCTCGTTATGGGCAGGTCCCTGCCGTGCCACTTCCTTGCTGGGTGCACAGGAGAGTCCCTGACCCATGGAGTTTGTAAGCCAAAACTAGCAGGGTTAGGAATGAGATTGTCCCATGTTGCAGGTGGGGATTTGGCCGTGTAAAGGAATTTGGGAGAGAGTGGGGAATGGACCTTCAGTCTTGTACAGCTCAAGCCAGCTCTGGCTTGTTTTCAGGATAAATGACATTATTCTAGATCCAGGGGAAAGAAGAGGGAAGAAGGAGAGCAATCCTGCACTGGTGGGTATGTATTCCTGAGGGTGCTGCACGTTCCTGAGCATGGGTCCCTTGCGGGTGCCTGCATGGGGGATGGGGTGCCCAAGCGGGGTCTCTGCCGGGGGGGACCACCAGACCCAGAGGCCAGGAGCTCAGATGCAGGGCTGGGCTTACAGAGATGCTGTGACACACCACGAGAAGGGTGAGGACGAAATCACTGGCTTTGATTGTAAAATTCCCTTTGGGAGTAACTGAGGTTGCACAGCCATGAAGCCAAATAGCTTTTATTCTTCCTGCGGGGTGGGTTTGTCAGCCATCCAAACCCAGCGTGGGCTGGGAAGCTGCTTAATTTGGGACCTACGAGCCTGCTGTACGCCTTCCCCATCCCGCAACATTCACCCAACTGATGCGAAGGGCCTGACAGCTTTGCTATCTGCTGCGGTTCTTCATGTGTTTCTACCTCTTCTGGTGTCGAAGAAATTTTGGAAACAGCCCTGAAGGTTCAATAAAATGAATGCCGTGTTTGCTCGATTTAACAGTCTCTCCATTAAACAAGGCGTGGGAGGCAGTATTCAACTCCGGTTTATTAAACGGATGTTTTTAAGCCACAAACGTGTTTTGTTGGGTTGTTAATGACACTTGCTGAAAAGAAAAGAGCAGGGAAGCGAGCGGGGACCGTGCTAGGCAGCTCCCTGCGTCCCCAGGACTCGGGGTCCCATGGGTGGGAAGGGATGTCAGAGGACCCCCTGGCTCTCCTGCTGCGAGGAGCGGGGGGGACACCCAGGTCCCGTTCAGCCACCTTCCCCAAGCGCCACAACCATGCCGGGAAGAGATTTACCTGTCTGGGTGTTGTTTCTTCCTCCTGGGCCGATGCAAATGTTTTGCGGTCCAGTCCCCTTCCACACCCTAAGGGGACTGTCAGGTTCAAGTCACCGTGCCCCGAATTCCCCGCCAGCCTCTGTGGGAGAAAGAAAGAGGCACCTCCTTCCACCCCTTCCCACAGCAGGATTTGAATAACCAGGTGAGAGCATCATCCTCCCTCGTTAATGTGTTTGATAATTGACCAAAGCTCTCATTCCTGTGGGAGGGCGGCGTGCCCAGGCGCAGCAACCTGCAAGGAGGGGCCGTGCTCCGCTGCTCCTCTGCGCCCCGAGAGCCCGTGGCCTTGCCTGTCGCCATGCCTGCCCGCTGCCTCCTCCTCCTCCTCCTGGGGCTGCTCCTGGTGCTGGAGCCTGCCTGCTGCCAGGAAGGTAAGTGCAGGCAGCTGCCTGACCTCCCGGGGAAACTGAGGCACGGGGGAGGCAGGAAGGTGCGCTGAGCCCTGGGCGGGAGGGAGCTGCTCGGTGGAGTGGCTTTGGGGACAAGGGACAACTGTGAAAGAGCCTCTCAGGAAGAGAAAAACCACCCCAGCTCCTGCCCAAGCTCCAGCTCTGGCTTCACATCAGCAGGTGATGAGGATGGGTGGGTTGGGAAGTCTTACCGGACCTGGGACACGGAGGCTTTCTACCTGTTTTGCTGAAGGCTGAAACTGCCGTCCGAGGTTTATTTCTCCTGCTTACACAGAGATAATAGCAGCTCCGATTTACCTCCGGCAGGACTGTGCACCGAGATGAGTAATCTGTTTTCTTAAGGCTTTTTTTTTTCTTTCCTTCTTTCTTCTCACTCTCTTTCCCGGGCAAGTGTTGCGCTGGGTCACTCCCGAGCTCGCAGGTTTTCCTGTTAATCTGTAATTTTGATCATTGCTGAGGTGAGGGAGCAAATATTTTCCTCTGCAAATTGCCCTCCTGTTCCCTTCCTGAAGACTTAATAGAGAAACTTCCTATGGCTTGGGCATTATTTTTAGGAAATTCATGGAAGGACTTGTCTAACACTACAAATAACGAGGAGTAATTAAAACTCATCCAATGCTGCCAAAGTCCTGGAAAATTCCCTCCCCCTTTCTCCTTCTGATGCCCCAGCCCTGACCGCTCTTCCTGTATTTGTTTATCAACTTGCTGAGGATTTAACAGTCTGGGGTCTCCACCGTCAGCAGGATTGAAAGGTTTGCTGTTGCCTGGAAAGAGGGGAAAAAAAAAAAAGCCTTTAATGAGGATTCAAAGCCTGGCACAACTTCCTCTGAGAGGGGAAAAGATAGGGGCCAGCCGATGCTTTCTAAGCACGAAGAGGGTGTATCAAAAAGCAGATCTGTGTCTTCAGACCAGCCTTTGAGTATGGAAACTGAGTTACAGCGTGTGCAAGGGCTTATATTGGCCTCGACACTTCCCTTGGTCTCATTTGTAGCTGCAGACGCGTGGACACATGTCTGTTGGGGGTGCACACCCCACATATTGCTTACTTTGGCTTAGAAGATCTTGTTCTGGGAGGGGAAAACCCATCATTGCCATGGGGTGAAACAGAGAGGAGGTGGCAGCCTGAGGGACTGACTGCCCTGAGAGGGACGTCCCTGGTAAAGCCTTTTTCCAGGAACACAGTCCCGTTTACACAGGCAAGAGTCATCTTTTCAGCCATCCCTCCTGGCAGAACAGCGAGGTGTGCTCTGGTGGGGCTCCAGCCGGGCAGTTCCCCCCAGGCAGTTCCCCCCAAGGCTGCGATCCACATACTCACTTCCCAAAAAGATGCTATCAAGCTCTTCCCTCTGCCTGGTTCCCATTCCTCCTTTCTTATGCCCATGCAAGTTCCCCATGCCCACAGGGGTATTTCAGCCCATGCAGAGGTATCTGCTGTTCCCCCTGCCATCCTCACCCCCCCTTGCAGCTGGGGTCTATGCGGTCTCTCAAAGCCAGAACTGCTTGATTTTGGTTTGGTATTTTTCATTTTGGCTTTGGATGCTCTGAAATCTGGTGGAAACAGCCACCTGAGTGAGGTTTCACTTGCAAAAACATCCAGTACCTCCTGAGCACAGCTGCTTGGAGGAGGTTTCCTACCACTTATCTTCTGTCCTCCTTTGCTTGAAAATCATGAGATACAAATTTGGCAATTTCAGTTATTGGTGACTTCATTCCACCGTTGACTTTGAACTCCCCTAATCCCAGCAGAAACCTTACCAGCCTGACCATCCCTTCCTAGGCTTAGGCTGGAAACCCTGGCCCTGGCAGGAAAAATAAACCACAACTAATAAATAAATGTGGCTGAGATAACAGTCAAGGGCAGAGTGAAGCAGGAAGCAAAGCGGGACAAAGCTCAGCCCAGAGGCAATAGGTGTGTTCAGGGCTGCACCCATGGGGGGGGGGGGGGGGGGGGGGGGGGTTGGGGGGGGATGGGGGGGGGGTGGGCAGCAGAAGCATCACTGCCCATCAGGTGGGGCAGGAGAGGACCAAACCCTGGTCTTCCTCACTGCCACCACCCCCTGGTACCACCACCAGTAGCCTGCTGATATAATGGGATTTCAGATGAAACATGCTGATACAAGAGGGAATTTCTGCTGGAATTCTTCTCCCTGGAGTTTTTGCCCTGGGACCTTGCAGTAAACATGGCAAGTGTCTCTGTGGGGAGGCGGGAGGGCTGAGGGATGCTGTTTGGGGCTGCTCCCACAGCCACTCACCCGGGGATGCCACTGCTTTCCAGACTGGCACAGGTGGTGAGTCAGCCAGCCAGGCTGATTTCACTTCCAAGAGGAGAAAAGACCTTTGTTTTATGTATTTTTTTTAAAAAAATAAAAGCTTCTTACAGTGAGGATTCAAGGAGCTGGAGGTCTTACCAAGGGATAGTCCCCCTCCCTAAAACCAGAGGAAGGAGATGAGGGCTGTCAGCAGCAGAGCCGGTGTGGAGATGGCTGTGGATGAGGAGTTTGCACACCTGGAACAGCACACAGCCCATCTTTATTGCTGCTAGTAAAGATTATTTGCTGTTTATAGCAGAGATTTGTCTCCTGTGAGACGGGTGTAGTGTTCAGCTAACATAAAGCTCCCGAGTCGAGGTACCAATGTACCCATCCTGGGGCAGCTCTGCGTTGTGGGTGCCAGTGGCAGGGGCTGGGTCTGAGCGGTCCGAGGCTGCTGCTGAGGCTGGCGGGGAGCATCCTCCACCCGCCCCATCTGCCCACACAGAGGGACCTCATCTATGTGCAGGGGTTGGTGTTTTGATCAGCAGAAAGAGGAAAGTCCATGCCTGAATAAAGTAGTAATTAAATCCCAAAAGGATATGTCTGCACAGACAAGGTCTCCTTTCGATACCGAATGCAAACACTGATGTTCAGGGCAACACTTAAGGATGGGTTTGAATACCTGTTGCCCAAAAGGTGTCAGAAGGTGAGGAACTGCTGCCCCAGCAAGGGCTGGGACAAGGTTACCTCTTCTCCTCACCCTGCCCTTGAGTTCCTCCTGTGCCCAGGGATATGTCTCACAGCCTTCCCACCCGTGGCTGCATCACCACTCAAGCCCAGATAGAGAAAAATGAATCTATGAAGCCATCCCACCCCAGAGGAACCAGGGATGCTGCGGTTGGCTCCCGGCCACCCGCCACTGCCCCCCCCACTGCCTGGCCCCCTGCCAGCCCCACCTGGCCTTTGTGCTGGAGGCTGTTGCTCTGAACGCTTCAGCCTTCAATTTCCCGTCATAAATCAGCTTGCTGCTCTGGGAACTTGTTGAACGGTAGATTTTACTGAAATCCATGTCAGCAACCATTTGCTGTGAGAGTGACAACTGAATTTTACGCTGTTCCTGTTGTGGGGTCCTTATTTTACCAGGCACTATTTGGAAAGTAAGCTGTGAAGGTCGTCTGTGGCATCTGGGGATGGAGAAGAAACAGTTTGCTGAAACCCCTCTGCCTTCTTTCCCCTGACACTTTGGGCAAACTTCTTCCCTCCGTCCCTCCATGTCCCCCAGCCATTTGTCCCACCATCTCAGAGTCATCCGCACCACACTGCGTACATATATGTATGTATATATGGGGCCCCAAAGCTGCAAGGCACCATGCTCCATTCACATGCACATGCAGTGACACTGCTGTTATTTGTGCTTTATTTCATTGCTGTCACCCAGGTGATCCTGCCTGGACTAAACAGCAACACGCTCTGTTCAGCTTTGCAGGACCAAGCTCTTGGCTGGACGTTGCTGAAGATGGGAGAAGCTTGGCAGATAAAGCCTGAGGATGTATTTCTAACACATGCCCTCTTTTTTTTCTGCAGCCCGGGGCAGTCTCCAGCCGTGGTCACAGGGTGTCATCGCTGTGGTTGTGTTTCTAGTCCTGGTAGCCATCGCTTTCGTGGTCAATAGGTTCTGGTGTAAGGAGAAGGTGTAAGTGTGGGAGCCCCAGGGGTTGCTTCGGGTTGGGCTTAGCTGCCTCTGCAAGGGTCACTTCCAGCTGCCTCTGTCCCTGTGCTGGGGCTGGGAACACTGTGATCGCTCTGCCAGGAGCCAGGCTGGGAGAGCAAAGACTCCCTGTCCTGGTCTCCCTGTCCTCTTCTCCCTGTCCTGGTCTCTGCTCCCTGTTACTTATTGCCAGGTGGGAGGCTGCACCGTCCGGATGCTGCCATGAAAAAGCACTGCACTGGGGACAGGAGAGCTGCAGCATCATGGCTGATTTACATGGGCATGTGTCTTGGGGGAGGCTGGCCTAAGCCTGGTTTCCTATGGATTTGGGGGTGCAGTTCACACATCTCATGGGGAAACAAGCCCAAAAAGAGCTTTGTTTGCAAAGCAGATTGAGCCAAGTCATCAGAAGGCACTGAGAGGAGCTGGGAGAAGAGGCAGGTAGCTGCGTCGTGGCAGCGCTCTCCACCCAGAGACTACGGCTCAGGCAAACGAGGTGGCCTTAATCATCAGAAAGGCTATGGCACTGGTTACCTCTTGCCCGCTGCCAGCCAAGCAAAGCCACAGGCTCAGCTGAGCAGGCTAACTGGCTAAGTTGCAGTAACTTGGTCTTGAATCTGAGCCTAGAGTCAACAGGGGATGAAGACTGAAAGTGCCCTATAGCCTGGTTCCCGGTTCCTCTGCACTGGCACGGGCGCTTTGGGCTTTGCACCCAAAGGTGCTGGAGTCTTCTTGCATCTGTGCAGCCATTCCAAGCCAAGGAGGTGGGGGCTTGGGGTGTACCCAAATGCTCAGCAGGTCTGCTTCTGTCCCAGATGCGTTTTAAGGGGGCCCTTTGGGATGCATTCAGGGCCAATGTGTAATGCAATGTGTACATATATATTTATACGGTCTGATTTGCAGCTGCAGTCTTTGTTTCCCAAAGAGAAACCTTTGTCCTCAAACTGGTGGAGCCCCCAGCTCACGCAGAGGGAAGCAGGGACGGTGTTTCCCACCTCTGCCCGTGTCCGACTGCCTCTTCCCAGCCTGGAGGCAGAGGATGCTGAGGAGGGCTTGAGGAGGGATGGTGGCTTGTTTTAGTTAATCTGGCCACTCTTCAGAAGAGCTGGCAGCACTGCCAGCTCCGTGCTGTCACTGTGACAGCAGCTATCAGCTCAAGCCGCTGCCTCTTTGTGCCAGACTGTTCCTCAGCAAATCCTCCCAAATCGCCCTTGGGCGAGCACTGGAGGAGGCAAGGATGTGCACACAGGGTGAACCGGCACCCACCCACCGCGGCTAAACCCTCCCAGGGCCATTCAGTTTGTGGGCTTGCTCCAGAGCCAAGCTTTTAGGCTTCAGCTGAGGCTGAACACCCGGTCCCTGCTCTGCAGTTCCTTCTGCAAACGATCCAGACTCACACCCGAGAGGAAGCCGCTCGGTTTTGCACAGATGTGCAGGCGTGCACCTCTCTTGCACCAGTGCTGCGGCACCCGCAGAGCCTCCGTGTTTCTCTCCTTGTCAGCTGGGACCTGTAGAGGACTATTTTGCAACAGATTACATAGAAGAAGACTGGAAAAACCAGTTAGTGGGAGAAAACAATCTCATGTATTGACAAATGAGTCCTGCTGACTGCCAACCCGGCACTGGGAGTATCAGCTCCAGAGGCAGGGGTTGGCACTCGGTGCAAACCTGCCATGACTGTGTCTCTTCTTGTCCGTGTCCTGCTGGGAAGGGGGCTGAGTTGGGTGTTTGAGGCCAGGATCACACGTCCAGGTCCCTTATTGTCTCTGTGGAGTGGAGCAGTCCCTTCCTCTGCGCTGTCACGAGCTGCTCCCTGGCTCGGCCCCTCCATTGCTCTCCTCAGCTCCTCTCTTCTCCCCCTCAAGGGAAAATGTCGAGACAGTGGTGAGTGTCGAGGACAAGAAGGAGCCTGTCATGTCCAATGGCCACGAAGGGAGATATCTAACTGCTGCAGCCGACTTCAGGTGAAGGACTTGCTCAGACTTCCTACCCACGGCTCCCAGGCTCTGCTCCATCCCCCTGGGGACAGCTCAGACACGCAGAGCCATGGTCTCTCCCAGTCAGGGCCTCACATGTCCCATTCACCTGGTTTTGGGGCTTTTATCCTCTCCAGGGGCTAAGGTGGTGGTGATGAGGGAGTATTCCCTCCTCCCCAGTCTCTCCCCATCCCTGCAGCTGAGCCCCATGGTCCATCCACCACCTTGCAACCTGCTACACCACATTTTTCTTATTCTGCATCATACCTTTCAAACAGAGGAAACCACTGAAAGTGGCCATGGGTCACTACGCAAGATGTTGACTATCAAAACATCCCTCACTAGAAATTAGAGCAATTCCCACCCCACATTTGGCTCTCCTTGCAGGGACACCCCTCCTGCCCTCCCCACTTTGTCCCTCGCTCAATGCATGGCCAGCACCAGCAAGGTCAGGGCCCCGGCTACGGCTTCAGGAAGGCTGGTCTTGCTGGGTTCGAGCTCATTGCTGTGCTTCTCCCTCCTGACACAGGTCCAAAGAGAGCCAGCACGCCTACGAGAATACCCTGGAACCCGAGGAGAGGGTGATCACCACCGCCATGTAGCAGGCACCCTGGCGAGCCACCCTCCTTCCTCCTCTCACTTTGCTTCGTGCTGTCATGATGGGCATTTCCACAGGGACCCTCTGCACCGAGCGCACAGCGTCTCCCAGACCTCTCCATGGCACCTCCATCTCCTGATCTTTTCCCTTCCCACCTGCAGGACATGCTCTTCTGCCTCGTGGGCTGGTGTCCATGTGGGCATCAGTCCCTGGGAGAGGTCTGGAGCTGCCACATCTCCTGTCTGGCGGACAACCCACCTGGTTGGCGAGGCTGGTGTCCCTGGTCCCAGGGGGATGCTGACCTGCTCCACGCATGGAGGGGGGCTCCTCTGGGTACCTGGGACCTCCCTGCACCCCCAGCTGCTCTTCAGGGAGCTGCTGATGGAAAACCTGCTCTCTTCTCCCCATTTCACTCTCTTTTTATGACCTACACCATACATTTTAATGCCAGAACAAACCTCCTCTGTATATATCTTCCCTGTGAGCAATAAAGAGAATTGTTGCCCATACGACAGTAAGGAGGGTCATTTTTCTAATCACCCAAAGGACTTTCTGGCATCTCGAAGCGCTCCCAGCCTTCAGGCAGTTTGGGAAGGGAAGGACACCAGGGAAGACAGAGTGGGAAGGGTGCTTAGACAGAGGTCAGCACCCCCACCTCCCCCTTGATCCCTCCTGGGTAGGATTCATCTCTTATTTCCTTACTTGGATGAAGCTAAGAGCGCTTTTGCATGTGTCTGTGTGTCAACAGGGGAGAGAAAAAGGGGGAACATTTTTTTTGCTCAGCATTTGGACCACCCCAGAGCTGGAAAGGGCCGTATGGGGAGGTGAGCATCATTCCCCTCCATTTACCAGGTGGGGAAACTGAGGCACGACACCAACTTGGCACTTCCCAGCGCTGCTTAATGGGTGAAAAGAAACGCTCCCTGGATCCCACTGACCACAGGGCACAGACCCACAGCCAGCTGGGGACCATTCCTAGGGCTGGAGGCTGCGAATGGCAATCACTGGTGTTGCCAGGACGTGACCGGGGGCTGCTCCAGGCAGTGCTGGCTCTCCCCGGGGCACCCGGCCATGGTGCAACCTGCTCCTGCCAGGCTGTTCATTAACCAGGGTCTGTTTTTTGCTGTGGTGGGGACAGGGCTGGGGCCACTGTGGGAGCAACAAGCGCTCCCAAGCCGCAGCATTCGCAGATTCAAACAAGAGACCTGTAACGCCCTGCCCTTCCCTGGGACATCAGTTGCCCAAGTGGTGTGCAGGGTCCTCCCCTTGACCAGCGAGGAAGGGGTTAAGGGGCTCTGCAATCAAGGCAGCCCGGGGGCTGCAGGTGGAGCAGGACTAGGAGGGATGGGATGGGGGTTTATAAAAGGGGCATTTTTGGCAGCCCCTGGGTTTGGGGGGGAGCAGGGTGGTTTTGGGGCTCTGCTGTGCTTGGAGCTATGCAAATGCAAGGGGAAGGATGCGGCAGGAGGACATTGGGTGCCAGAGCCAGCTTTGCTTTCAGCTGAGCATCGAGGCAATGTTAGACCTGCTGTCAAACAGCAGCTGTGGTGGGTTTGGATCTAGGAGGAGCCCTGGCCTCTGCTCGGGAGGTGCTTTGGAGGCCAATTTGCAGGTAGTAATGCCCGAAACAGGCAGGGGGGTGGTTGGGTTGGAGGTGCCTCTTTGCCTCTCACTAGCAGAGCTCCTGCTCTGTGTGTTTCAACCCTGAATGGACTTCCCTGCTGCAAGGGCTGTTCTCTGCTCCTCTGTGCTTGCCAGTGACCTTAAAAGCCCCAAGCTTGTCCTGGAGAAGGTGCTGCCCAGCATGGTGCAGGCAGCAGGCTGCTTCTCCAGGGGAAGCAAACATCCTGTTTTCCTACAGCACTGAAACCTGATGGGTATTCCCCAAAGCAAAGATGTGACACTCCTGGTAGGGAGCTCAGCCCAAAATGGGCCCCTTGCTACTGCTGGGAGCCCTCCAGGATGGAGTAGGGAGCTGGAGCTGGACCGTGGTGCCACCACTTGCCATGAGCCACTCTCTCACTTCCAGCAGGTGAAGCTGTTGATGTCCCTAGCAGGTGGTGACACAAAAATTCAAGCATGGGAGTAAACCAGGAGCCTTCTGGTAACAGACCCACCCTGAAAGGCATCTCCCTGAAAAGCCTCACGTAGGCAACTGTTTTGAAAACGCCCTCAAGACTCAGCATTGAGAAATCACAACTCCAGTTGAGAAATTCCATGGGGGTAGAAGAAAACAGGTAGAAAGGTTGAACAGGTCAAGCCCTCGAGTGTGAAGGCATGACAGCTACTGTCCCCAGCATGACATCAGAGCTGTTCCCTTCTACCACCTTCCCTTGGGCAGCTGGAGGCTGAGCCAGCCCCAGGCTGGGTCCTGGACCTCCCCGCTCGTGCCCCCTATGGATGCTCCTCCCCTGACTTTTCTCTCGCAGGTGCCAAACGTCATGTGGGTTTGGAAAAAACAAGCTCCCCGGAGTTCAGCGGTAATGCTTCGCTCAGCAGGGTTTAAGAAGGATTAGTCATTGCGTGCTCCTGCCGCGTCAGCACTCGGGCTGGGAGTGTGGTGAGAGGAGGGGAACCCATTAATTTTTACCTCTTGGTTGCAGAAGGAGTTAGAAACAGTATCCTTATAATGAGTAACAGCGGGATTTTATCCCCTGCCCCCTGCACACACTGCGTGTGTAATGAATGTCCGAGTCGTTTCCCCGGCAGTGCCTGGGTGCGGGTTTGGCGTGGAGGTGTGCTGGGGGCTTGGTGGGTCCCTTTCCCTATGGATCCATCCTGTAGTCGTAGGTCCTAGCAAAGAGAGAGATGGGGCTTTACCACTGCACACCTTCGGCTAGCCCAGGAACCTTGATGTTTGGTTTTATCCCAGCCAGTGCCCCTTCAGAGTTCATTTTCCTAGGGAAAACATCTTTTGCAAGAGCCACTGTGTTACCTCCCTGGTGGGACCTCACCTCCACAGTCTGTGATGCCATCCTGCCTCAGTTTCCCTTGTCCGTCAAGCATGACCCGAGGCTGGCTGTGCAAAGTGGGCTGCCTTCCCACAAGCCATGTAGCCAATTCATGGCTGCTTCTCGGTGTGATCCTAAAAAGAACAAAAGAGAGCGAGCATAAATGAAATTTATTGTTGGAAAATCTTAATTAGATTTTAAGCCCCAAAGGGAAAAAAGTGAGGTATTATCTGACACAGCTAATGAGTGTTAAGGGTCCATTGTTATATTTCTTGTTTACCTTTCTGTGCTGGCTGATACGGCCCGGATCCTCGCCTGTACTGCCATAATTAGGATATCTCATCTCTCGCTGATAGGGTCGGGGATGCTCTTTAAAGCACGATGCTGTCTCATCCCTCCCCAGCAGGATGAGTGTGACTGGGAAGGCAACTTCTGGTGTCTCAGCGCTCGTGGCCGCTGTGTTGACCCTGTGAGCTGGGGGATGCCCTCCAGAGCCAGGGCTGTTCCTGATAGCCTCCGGGTGATGGGCACCTCCAACAGCCTTGGTGACCTCTCTGAAGGGCCCTGAGCCAACTTGCCTGGGGGCCAAATCCTTCGCAGCACAGGGGGTGACCGTCTCCTCTATAAGTCACCTCACACTTACTGATGAAGGGAAGGACACATGTGGGTACCCCGTCCTACCCCTCACTCTGTAATGCCAGTATCTCTGAAGCTTGGGCTTCAGGAAGATGTTCAGGGTTGGGACCTGCTGTGGACAGGATAGTCTCCTTTTGGGCAGAAGATATTCAGAGTGGTCTTTTTGCATTACCACCTTGTTACAAGATGTATCACAGCTTTCCTTTGTGGCCTAGAAGGGTGCAACTCATCTCTTGGACCCCCAGGTAACGGGGCATCTTGTTGAAAGCCACCTTTACTCTGATGTTTCCCCAATGTCTCCTCAGGCTCTTTATCTGTGGAGGTTTAAGATGTTTCTGTTCCAGCTGTGACCACAACCCTGAGGCAGCTTGGGCAGGTGGACACCTACCATATAAATTATTCCAAGGTGGTTTAATTAAAGATTCGCTGTATGCAGGTAAACTGCTGCTGAAAGGATGACCAGCTCCAGCCCTGGCTCTGAGCAGCGTAGGCTGGGGTTTATGTCCTGGCATTGGGCACCTTCACACCCAAGCAATGCGATTTGGACCTCCAGAAGCAAAAAGGGAGCCCGTCCCACCATCGTGGTCCTTCAGGCTGGGGAAGGAGCCCAGCCACCCAGGTGGGAGCCGGGAGCTCAGTGTGCAGGAGTGGCTGTGTGTGGGCAAGGGGGCTGCAAAGTTTTTGGTCTTGATTCAAGCCACTGAAAGCCAGAAGTAAAATACCATCCATTGTTGGTTTATACACCCGTAGTAGCCAAACAAACATCCCCGGAGCCTGTCCTTATCACTTTATTACACCTGCTAGAGTGAATAGATTAAAGAGGATGGGGGAGGGGGGAGAAAGAAGAAGAATCCAGCAGAAAAACTGGGTTTTGGGATTGTTAATTATTCTCTGGGGTCTCTAATCTTTAACTGGCAAACAGCATCACTAACTGTCTTAAAGCCCCTCCTGGAACATCCTGATAATAAGCCATCTGCATGAAGGCACCCCGTTATCTGCCCTCCTCCAGCCGCCTGTGACATGGCTGGAGTGGGAGATAATGAATGTGTGGTGTGTAATAACGACACGTCATTCATGATTATCGGCCTGATACCCAACCTTTTAGCTCCATTGTTTGTGCTTCAAAAAAGAAGAAAAAAAAAAAGAGAGAGAAAGAAAAAATAAAAAGGAGGAGGGAAAGAAGAAAAAGGGGACATTTTGGTGCTACGGGCTGTCCCAGGGTCCCCGAAGCGTCTCCCTGCCAAAGGGGTTGGCTCTCGTAGCATCTCCCAGAGGATTTGGTGGTACCCTGGAAGAACTCGCCTGTGGATTGGCGGCTGCTGTAGCCATGGTGATGGAGGGAGAGAGCTGAGACAGCGCAGAAATGTCACTGCCTGGCAGGGAGACGTCTGGGGCAAATGCTCGGGCGATTAGATCTGTGTCACTGGGTGCTGCCTGGCTCTTCGCGCTGCTTTTTGCTGCTCTCGAAGCCATTTAGTGTTGGCTTGGGAGAGGAGGTTATCTTGAACATGCTGCTGTCCAGAAACTGCCAGCGTTTGCAGGCGGGGAGAGGGGGGGAGATGTTTGGGTTGCCCAGTTTGACCTGAATAAGCTGAAAAGTGGAAGAATTTTCTCCTGGTTGCTGCTGGATAATGGCTCCATGATGCATCGGTGCTGCAAGATCTTCCCCCAAAAGCTTTGGTCCTTCAAACTGCAAATCTGGGCTAAGCGTGATTCTTAATGGGGAGAGACTTTAAAGTGTTTGGCTCAGGTTACCTCAGATATTGTCAGAACTGCCTGGAATAATGATCCTTTTTCTGCACAAAAAATGGCAGTAGTTTCTACTCTCTTTCCTGAGCAGATTTCCCAGAGTGATGTCCCCAGGGAAGGTCTCTGCTGGAAGCTGTTGGGGTTTGGCCATTCCTAACAGTCAGGAGGACTCCTGGAAACCAAATGAGCAGCCTCAATCATGGCAGTGAGTAGGTGATGGCCTCAAAACACAGGGCTGGGAGGCCAAGCAGGCACCACACGGACACAGGTATGGGCAGCAGCTGTGGGTCCTCATCAGGTCTAATTTTTCCTGCTCTGGCCTTATGCCCCCACGCCCAAATCAGAAGATGCCATAGGGACACCTTCAAGTGCCACCTAGTTTCCTTTGCAACTCACCACCAATGAGACTAGGACGAGTCTCTGCAGCTAAGTGTTCCCCAAGCTCGTTGCTTGGACCACAAGCTGGAGGTGAGTGGATGAGCAGAGCTGCAAGGTGGCTTGCTTGCTCCTGGATGAGTGGCTGAAATGTCTGACAAATAGAGCCAGTCACGAAAAGCTGCATCAAACTGCTGCCCTCCAACGGCCCTGCTGTGCTGGAGCAGGGAGGAGAGCTGGAGTCTGACCTTTGAGACCAGCCTGAGTCCACCAGCAGTGCAAGCGTGGTGGCATCGGCATCTATGCAACTTACCCCTAGAGAGAAGTGGAGGGAGTGGGGAGAAGAGGAACCTTGTCTCCATCAGCCTTGCAAAATAAATAGAAGCTGCACCTTGCTGGTTATTCACAGCATCCCTGTCCCGGTAGGTACCAAGACAGCCAAAACAAAGGTCCGGATCCAGCCCTAGAGGAGTTTTGTTTCTCAAACTGAGGATGCAGCAGGCGGCAGAGAGGGGGAGCAGGGGGCTGCAGGGGTTTATGCAGATGTGGACGTGCTCAGATTTGGCTATCCTGGTCTGGCCGCAAGCAGAGTTGAGCTGCCCAGACAGACGGACGTGGTTTGGCTATGTTAGTGCCTACAGCGATGCTGGTGATGCTATTGCCATAGGTGACAGCTGGACAAAGTCTTGTCTCTCGCCGTGGCATAGCATCTGTGCAGCCCTCTGTGCCTCAGTTTCCCCTGATACTTGCTGACTGCCCAGGCACTCGCAGGGACAAGCTTTTCCTGTGCCGTGTGTAACACCACCATCGTGCTGGGGACCGTGATGGAGCAATGTCTGCTCTGCTGCCCTGCACGGCTGAGGGTGGGGATGGGATGGGGATGGGGATGCCCCCAGGGATGGGGCTGATCAGCTGCCCTGCTGGGCCTGGCCACGCTCCCTGCCAAGTCCAGGGGGTTTTGCCAGGGACCAGGGAGGACTTTGGGTTTTTTCTGGGTCTCCCACTGCCACCTAGCGATCCATCTCCCACCCCAGATCTGCAGTTCACCCAGCAGGTTCCCCCTTGGCCTGGGAGCCCACCTATGGCTGGTGCTGGTGGGGAGGCCCTGCAGTGGGTCCCTGCACCCCCAAAACGAGCCCAGCCCCACAGGCAGCGCCCACCTGCACCCCCTGGGCAGCTCACTCATGTACTGAGCTGTCAGTTCTCAGCCTCTGCAGAAAAGAGCTTGAGACGGACTCGTGCTCCCTCTTGGGACTTTCTTTCTTGCAAGCTGATTTTGTTCTTGCTACCAGCATTTGAGGGGGTGTGTGACAATTTCTGTTTTGCTTTGTTTGACCCCAGAACCCCAGTTGTTTCCTTAACACAGAAACTCCTGGAGGCAGAGGTGAGGGCTTGGCAACCCACAGCGTGGGAGGGGTGAAAACAGGCTCCTCAGGCTACGTGAGGGTCAAACCCACTGAAACAACCCTTACAGCTTGAGAGAACACTCTCAGTGCTGCACCCTTGGGCACAGCCTTGCCTCCGGGCTGCCGGGACTCACCCTGAACCCCCCCCCCCCCAGCCCACAAATGCAAAGGAAGCCAAAGCCACTCTTGGGGACCACCTCCACAAGGTGTTATTTTCCTTTCAGAGAGAAGAGGAGGACAAGGCTGACCACACATCGTTTTGAGTGCTTTCTCCAGGTTAGCTGGTGACAGGTCTCTGCACTGGCTCCTGAGCACCCTCAGCTCAAGAAATGTCAGTGTCAGGGCAGAAAAACCTGCTGGCCTTCATCTCTGCAATGGTGGGTGCAGTGTCAGCCCCAGAACAGATTAGGGGGAATAATTTGGAGGGTGGTGCACGGGATGCAGTGTGGCTGCAGGGAGAAGCTCTCCTGCCCCAGCACACCCAGGCTGGAGGCAGGGGAGAAACATTGCTCTCGGGTGGTGTCCAGGCTTTAGACATCCGTGTAAACCACAGTGTTGTTCACCACCCTGCCCGAGCAGGGAACTGGCAATGGTGCAAGTTACACAAGCAGGTGACAGAAGTCCTGCCAGGCAGCGTGCCAGGGCAGGCTGGAGGTGAGGAGATGAGCAGGACACAGAAGATGCCTGAGGAGGTGAAGGCCGAGCCACAGCTGCACTGTGACACCCCCTTGGCAGAGCAGTTCCCTGTGCAAGGATGGGACCTGGACCTGCTGGGTTTGGTGTGTGTGCAAGGGGGCTCAGCGTGCCCCCTGGAGAGCAGCAGGCAGGGAGGTTAATATGGGAGAGGTCCAAGGTGGCCAGGGTGGGTCTGTCTGGTGTCCCCCTCTTAAACTTCTATGTGGAGGGTGGTCCTTGGGAAAGGCTTCTCCCCCCGCTCTGGTACCCCACGAGGTCAATGAATCTTCTTCAAATGCAGGTGGACCCCCTTGCTGGACTTGAGGATGACCTGCGCTATCAGTGTGGGAGGCTTGGATGGGTTGGGGGACAGCTCGAAGCGGAGCAGGGTCAGGGCCAGCGCCACCTTCATCTCGTTCATGGCAAACTGCTGCCCGATGCAGTTCCTGGGGAGAGAATAACAAAGGCTCTGCTTGCAGCCTTCATCCCTGACCGCTCCTGAGCTGGGCTCAGCCCGTGCGTGAGCTGGGGGACCTCCAGCTGCTGTGAGGATGACACCACAGCTTATCTAGGAATCTCCTGATGCCACACCATAATGCACCCAGCTCTGTGATGGGGTACTACTGTTTTTTATTAATAAGCATTGAAGAAAGATATGAGATTGAGAGAACTGGAGCTTACTTCACTAGAAAGTGCTGTATGGATGCAGCTAAGACCCCAGATACCTCAGAAGGGTTATTTTTAGCTCTATGTGGAGTATCTCTTCTTACAAGTTACTGAAACCTCAGTATCTTGTATCTGTCTATTGATACAACTCTGTGGGAACCACAGACACTTGGACCCAGCTTGGCTTTGAGATACACTGGGTATTCACCCCTAAATAAAGGAGCCCATGTTCCCAATGCAGGCAGCAGAAAATGTAAACCTCCCACAAATCCACAAGAAAAGTGTGGGAAACCCTATAGTGACCACAGAGCTTGGGGCATGGGAAATGCTCTGGAGCTGATGGAGCGTGGTGGAGATTCTGTTATGGAAAGCCTGCTTGAGTTGGCCAAGCCAACTTGGTTCATGGGCACTGAGGGAGGATTAGCCTCAGGAGCTCAGCTCTGAGCTAGGTCTCCTGTACAAGGCAGCCTACAAGGAGAGGGAAGAAGGATCTCCCACCTGAATCCAGCAGAGAAAGGCAGGAAAGCATGGGAGTGCCTCTGTGCTGAATTCTCTGGAGAAAACCTCAGGGGATCATATATCTGTGGGAGCAAAAAAGGCTATTTAGTCACCGTTGGCTCTGATATGAGCAGCACCAGGTTCTTCCCCAGTCCCCAAGGTAGGGCTGGATGTGGCCTCTGCTGCCCCAGAGAAGCTGCAGCTGATGTTCATCCCTCTGCAAAGCCAACCAGGTGGATGAGAAGAGGGCACTGGTGACTCTACAGATCTTCCCCTTGGAAATATCCACATCACCCACTACAGTACCCAGGATGCCTACCGGCATTTTCTCATCCATGTCAGCAATGATCAAGTCAGATTCCCTCCAGTCCAGAGATATCTGATCCTGCCTCTCCAGAGAAAGGCAGCTGCAGACCCTCCTTCAAGTTTCCCAGCTATTTCCTTGCAGCCTCTAAGACATCAACTTCAAATCACACACTGCCTGGAGGGCTTGGGACTTCTCAGGCCACACTATGTCTATCCAGGGCAGCTGAAAGCAGTCTGAGTATCTCTGTGTCACCGTGCATGAAGACAGACTATTCAACACCCTTTCCCAGCACTTTACAATGTTCAAAGCCTTTGGGTTGTTTGATAACTTCACTGAACTTTGCATTTAGATACAGACTGTTGGAATAAGAAGGGGAAAAAAAGTACAGGGTTGGGAGGTGCAGGCTGCCTTGTTCAAGGGGAGTGGATGTCTGGGCTCAGAGATCACCTGCCCCTTCTTTTTATAAAGATGAAGTACCTCAGCGTTGTCCCACACATCCCGGTTCCTGTGAATCGCAAATATGCTCAGTACAACCTGGCAGCCTGGAAAAGCAAAATGAAAAAAAGTTCATGACATCTCAGACTGAAGACCCAGGAGAGGTGTTTGTGGGATGCTCTACCTCCCTGGGCTCTGCAGGGGCTGTTGCAGGAGATCTGGCAGGGACGATGCCCAGCCTGCCCAGGTGGGTCATCTCCTGAAACCCTCACATGGAAGAAACATTGACCTCAGAGCTGGGACCCACTTTGGTACTGGTGGATGAGCTTTTACTCTTGGCCAGGATCAACGCTCTGCAAGTCCCCTTTGATCTCTGCGACCACCCCAGTGCCCTGGAGCATATCCTTGGACTCTCTCTAGCCACCCTTCTGGGACAGCCATCCTGGTGAGCTGGGGTGACTGTACAGGCCTTTGGAGAGAGAAGAGAGGCTGGAAGCCCCAGCAGCCCCTCCACACAGCAGCTCTAGTGAGGATGCCCCGCTTGTCATGGACAGCAGCATGAAGGATGGACAAACTCAACAGACCTGCTGGCAAGCTGCGTCCATCAGAAAATGTGACAGGTTTAGAGAGGTATCGGGACACAAAAGGAACTGGTGGAAACAGGCGCAAGCTCTCTTTGATGCACATTGTGGTGTAGGTCATCTTCCCAAGGTCATCCCTGAAAGCAAATCGGAGAGGTCAGGCTGTGTTTGAGTGGCACCAATGAGGACACCAGCAATGGGAACTGGATAGGCTGAACCATCATATCTCCCATCTCCTGCTGGGTTTTCTCCTTTTCCTAGTCCTCCCTTTGCTGCCAGCATTGGTACATGAAAAGCAGAATGCCCCAGTGCAGATGCAGTATAAGGTGGATGAAGTTCCCTTCTCGGGATGAGTGAAAAGAATTCAAAGTAAAGGAATAAGAAGTCCTAGCTCACCACTCAATGGTATCTCGGTCTCCCAAGATCTCCTGGATCTCCTCCCTGCACCGTTGCTGATACTCTGGATATAATGACAGGCAGTAGAAGAGCCAGGAGATCCCGCTGGCTGTGGTATCATGACCCGCAAACATGAATGTGTCCACCTCGGCTTGTAGATCCTCATCAGATAGCCCAACTCCATTTGCATCCTAACAAAGAGGACAGTATATCATTCTCAAGTGCACATTAATTGAACTTGCTACTTTGGGTATAAAAATAACCCCAGATGCTGATGAAGAAGGGCCTGATTTGGTGTCTCTTGTATCTCCCTGGACACCAGGAAGTAAGCCAGTAGAAAATATATCCAATAGATGTGAGAACAGTCAGACCTGCTGATTGCCAACTCTGCAGTCAACAGAGTTATAGCGCTGGGCTTTGGTGGGTTACCAGATCCCAGCCCTTCAGAAGGACACCGTATCTGGTCCTCTATCAAGGGTTCCTGTTATGTTTTTCAGTAGTGTGGCTTGGGTGACTTTTTTTTTCAGGTTCAGACACAAAAGAAAGCAGTGGCTTCAGAAGGACAGAGTGAGTACAGAGCGTATCTCCTTCCTGAAGACCAAATGGCACCTTTTATCCAGAGTATCTGAAGATTTCTGTGAAGGTAAGACTACAGACGCTAAGAAACAAAACCTCTTAAGAGGACTAAAGCCAAGGTGGCTTCCTCGTAACCTTTCCAAAGATGTCATTCTTTGATTTCTGACAGCTCACTTATTTTAAACTATTCATGTGCTCAATGAAAATGAACAAGGAAGATGAAAATCTGTCTGAGCTATTTATGTTCAGTCACTGATCTCACACATTTGTATTTCCTTCACTTTCAAACCACCTTTCCCTGAGCTAGGAAATCTGGAGTGGGGAAGCTGTTGCCAGCAGCTCCAGCCCAGGGTGGTGAGCTCCCTGCTGATGCACCCTCGGTGCCACACAGGTACGTTCTTTGGTATTTGATATGATTATTTCAAACATTCAGCTTGGTACAAAGAAGAATGTCCAGAAAATCCACGTGTTTCTTCTTCTGGATCTTGTCAAGTTCCTTCTCGCTGGAGAGCAACATCTTTCTTTCTTTAATTACCTTATCTGTATAGAAGAATGATCAATCCGTTAGGCATGTCCTGTGCCTCCAGAAAGCTCATGCACTTGCCTGCTTGGTTAGCAGCTTGGACTGTTTAATGTGTAACCCTCTGGCCAGTGCCTGCTGCAACCCCACTCCAAGCTGCTCCAGATGCTCCAGGGAGAGGTTCAGCTGGGAGACAGGGCTGGGGAGAAACGGGGAGAAATACCTGTGTGGGTACGGGCCAGCTTGCAGGCTTTCTTAAACTCACGGCCTTCACGAGTCAGGTCATAGAAGATATCCTTGTAAGAAAAAGACGTGATTCTCTTGGTCACAAGGCAGCTCAGGTCATAAACAGCTCTGATGTAACAGTCTGAGTTTCTGTAAGGAAACCAAGGTTAAAGCTGGTGTTAGCAACATAAGTGGGGGAGACAGACACACTTGCTTTCCCAGAATTTGAAAATTCAGGTACTGACCTCTGAGTCTGACAGTTGGTATTATAACTGAAGGCGCATTTCATGATGCTGTCTAGTGTCATCAAACTGACGTCTTGAAAGAGCTCCACTGACTTCCTCTCTGTGTTCTTCTTTTCCCATTTATCCTAGTGGTGGAGACAGGGGTAAGGAGGGACAGACTACCATCTATGATTAGGTCATATTTTCCTGTCCCTCTTCCCAGATCCACACTGCTAATTACGTTCTTTTCTGCAAGCAGAGGCCCTAGTTCATGATATATTCTGTGAACCTAATCAAACTCTTCTCTACATTTGTTTTTCTAGGTTTACCATTACTGGGCTAGGAAATTATATTCTAGCAGTGGTTGATTTTGTTGGAAAGCTGATGAAAGAGACAATAAGTGGAATGGCCAGAGGAAGGTGAGGGGAGCAATTTCAGAACTTCAAAACTACCCAAAAAGTAATGATGCTCTAGGAACAATCTAAGTCCAGTCTCTTTCCCTCAGTCATTCCCAGAACTGATTATTTTCGCTGGTGCACAGATGAAAGGTGAAAGTAGCAGGAGTGGTGATTCTTACCAGCATCACTTTGACCGAGTCTGACATCAGGGCCACGTAAGATTTCAGCACATCATGATGAAAGGCTGGCGTGAGCAGCTTCCGATGCTGGGACCATTTGCTCCCGGCCAAGATTAATAGCCCCTGGCCTGGAAATACAGATAGCAAAGGTGCAGTCAGCTCCTCCAGACTCTGATCACGGCTCTGACAGCATCACTACTGCTTTTGGCCAAGTGCCGGGTAACATGCAGGGTCTGGAGGGAGGAGGAATTTGTGGTGGAGCCTTTTCTCCAGCCTCTCTGAGGCCATTCACAGCATCGCTCTTTGGATGCTTTGTAGAAGCATGCCCACGTGTCCTTCACTGCAACTGGCTGTGCACACTTAATCTACCCTGAAATCAAAGCCTCGATGGCAGAAGCACAGGGCTTGCTCTCTCAGATGGGTTTTTCTGCCCTAAATTATGTACTTGAGTGCCTTTTGCAGCCCACACTGACAGTTGTTAGCAGGACCTTGGAAGGCTACCTCAAAGATGTGTGCAAGCCATGAACCTCCCTGTCCTTGGTGTATCATCTCACCCCAGTTATTCATGGTAGCATTCAGCCCCTGAGCAAACTGAAGGTTGCTTTGTGAAGGCCAGGGTGTGTGATCCAAGGCAAAGCCACCTGATGTGCTCTGCAACTAGGTGGGCAATACCAGTACTAACACTCACACTCAAACTAACCCTCTCATTTGCAAGCTCTGGTTTTAGAATGGAAGAAAGCAAAATAAAGGAAAACAAGAGAGAAGCCACTGAAATGTGCAATATGACTGGAAGTGATAATGGAAGAGAATGACTTACCGATCCAGGGAACGAGGAATTTATAGGGCATATTGGACTTGCGATCTGTAAAACAAAATATATAGCAGAATAGATGTTAGTAGAAATTCTTCACTATGAGGGTGGTGAGGGACTGGCACAGGTTGCCCAGAGAAGCTGTGAATGCCCCATCCCTGGAAGTGTTCAAGGCCAGGCTGGATGGGGCTTTGGGCAACCTGGTCTAGTGGAGGGTATCCCTGCCCATGGCAGGGGGGTTGGAACTAGATGGTCTTTAAGATCCCTTCCAACCCAACCATTCTATGGTTCTATGAACAGTATGAATGGCTGTTGTGGTTTTACCCCAGCCGGCAGCTGAGCACCACGCAGCCGCTCGTTCACCCCCCCCCCATCGGGATGGGGGAGAGAATTGGAAGAGTTAAAGTGAGAAAACTCGTGGGCTGAGATAAAGACAGTTTAATAGGTAAAGCAAAAGCCTCGCACACAAGCAAAGCAAAGCAAGGAATTCATTCACCACTTCCCATGGGCAGGCAGGTGTTCAGCCATCTCCAGGAAAGCAGGGCTCTGTCACACATAACAGTTACTTGGGAAGACAAACGCCATCGCTCCGAATGCCGCCGCCCCCCCCCCCCCTTCCCCCAAGCTCCTTATAAACTGAGCATGACATCATATAGTATGGAATACCCCTTTGGTCAGTTTGGGTCACCTGTCCTGTCTGTGTCTCCTCCCAACTTCTTGTCCACCCCCAGCCATCCCGCTGGCAGGGCAGTGCAAGAAGCAGAAAAGGCCTTGGCCCCGTCTAAACACTGCTCAACAATAGGTCCATAGAACAAAAACATCTCTATGTTATCAATGCTGTCTCCAGCACAAATCCAAAACATATCCCCACACTAGCTACTATGAAGAAAGATCAATCCTCTCAGCTGAAACCAGGACAATGGCTAATGAATTCAACATAATAAAAAAGAAAATTCAGGATAAATTGACATTAGATTTCATTCTCTAAATCACAATGTAGAATTAGCCTAATTTCAATATGTGAAATACTCTAAAACTAGAGGTAGATTTTAAAAGTGGTCTTCTACAAATATGGCCTTAGTGGACTTGAGAAAACCTGAGAAAGGTGTAAAAAAAATGTGTGCGGAGAAGAAATGACCATGGCAAATCTCAAAGTTGAGAACAATGGATGTGAGTTACTGGAGATGCCCATATAAGTACCACTCACAGGCATCATGCCCCACAGAAAGGAGCAGAGAAGACTTGAGATGTCTTCTGAGAGACATTGCCATGCCAACTCATGCACATTACTGCGTTTACTGGGAAACACAGATGTTATAGTGGTAGATGCCATAGAAGACAATAAGACCAACAATAATGGGGGCAGAGGAACAGGCACATGGTCACCTTTTTGCATGAGGATACAAACTGCTCCATGAAACCTGGGGCAGACTGGGAATTTGCAAAGGGAAGCAAAGGAGGAATTGCAACAGCTGTGAAGGAAGCTGGCACAGGGGATGATTCCAGGCAATTTTCCTATGATTTTCTTGGTAGGGCAGTGTCAAGAACATGACTTCCCAAAACCAGAGGTAGGGACTTACCTATTCGGCCAAGTATGCTTTTGGCATATTCAGGATGGTGGATTATTAGAGAAGGCAAGGCCGGTCCAAACCATTTGGGAAAGGCATAGGGGTATTCTTGTCCCCATGACACCATCTGATTTAATATTCTGTTAGAAGTTGTCTGCAATGACAGTTAAGCAGGGACTGAATTCGGGCAGAAAATGAGGGATGTGGGAGGGAGAGCAGAGTCTAAACTTGCCCTCTCATGGAAAGCACATGCAAGACATCCTCTCCTGGGAAAGGGGGAGAGAGTGGACAGACTTGCCACGGGGGGCTTTCCATGCTGCACGTGGTCATGTCTTCTTAAGTGGGTGTAGGGGGAGAGACTCTTATTGGTAGAAGTTTTAATGCAGAGGAGAGACATTTTATGGTTGCTCATATTTAAATAACTTCATTAAAGTCCCAGAAATCACCTAACTTCGTGTTTAAGCACATGATCGAAAACAACATAGCTCTGTTTTTTACCAAATGATCACATCTCATATCCAGGCACTCTTTCCGCCTGCCCTGCAGAAGTCTTGGCTCTCCCTGTACAGAGGTCCTCTCCTGTGTGAAGGGACACGAGCAGGGGACATGCACGCCTCACCCAGTGCTTCCTATCATCCTCACTGGTATCTTGCACAATTGTTGGGACAACACACCCTGACTGACCCCAGCTCCCTCCTTACCAGGTGATTGTGGCCATAGAGCCAGTGTTTCGGGGGACCAGGGAATGCCTCCAGAGCTTTGATGAGTTTCTTCCTCTCCCAGTAGAACTTGGCCACCTTAAGCAGCACAAGGATGACACCAAGCACCGCAAACAGCTGCAGAACAGCAGCAGAAGGTATGGCTATGTTGTCCAGCAGAGACGCCATGCTAGCCTTGCATCCAGGATGCCTGGTGCTGCCTTCTCCTGCCTGCTCCTCTTCTACTCCTCCTACACCTGCGCCTGATGGGGAGCTAGGTGCAGGTAAAAATCCTCTCCCTCCTCCTCTGCTGGAGATGAGCCTGGTGAAGTGCTGCTGGCAGCAATTTATAGCAGGAACATCATGGTAGTAATGAGTCAGCTTGGCCAGCAGCCTGATTCCCTGCTGCTCTCACTCACCCTTTGACCTGCTTCCAGCAACTTGTGGATGGAAGTGGCTTGTTCACAACAAAGCTGTATGTATTTGCTGCTTTCTTTGAAGTCTGGTACACCCCAACAGAGACAGGAAGTGCTGGAAGTCATCTATGCCTATGTGGACAAAGCTATAGGAGGGAGGAGGTAAGAGGTAGCCAGGCTTGAGTTCTAGCTGAGCTCTGTCCTGTCCTCAGCCAAATTCAGGTCTGGAAGCCGTTCATCTGCCCACATGAAGTGAGGAACCTCTTCCCAACACACGGGCTGGACAGATCCAGCTGCCTTCAGCTGTAAAGGAGTGCTCTGAGTGACTGCGACATCACACAGCATGGCCAGACTTTAATCAAGAGAATGGACGTAACCCAATCAGCACACAAGGGACCATGGCCCTGTGCTCCAAGGGGTCCTGCCATAGACAAGCCAGGAGACAAAACTGCTGCCCAGAAGAATTAACATGGTCAATAGATAAAGCAAGGAGAGGGAGAGCAGCAGAGCAGTAAAACGAGCTGCAGTAAGATTGAGGGCATGTCTAACCTTATAGGGAGGCATGATGTTCAAGGAGGTCATGTTCACTCTACAGTCCTGGTGAGTCCTCCTTCCCCTGTCTACATAGCACCTCACCATCCTCCAAAGAAGGCTCTGCATCACTGCATTTACATCTCCAGTTCAGTGTTTGGTTGGTCCTCAGGTAGGACCCCTCCTAGCAAACCCTGCTGGTTACCTGAGCTCACATCTTGTAGGGGCAGAAGCCTGGAATGGTTTGGATGAAATTGCAGGGCTGGTGGAGGACTTGGGCTGGAAGTCTGGGGTGTATGGGTGATTTCCAGGCATATTGCAAAGAGGAGGATCCCCAGATGTGCTGAAATAATTTCCCATTTGGATGTCAGGATATTATGAGGATCAAACGGGTCATCAGCTGCTGAACCTGGTAGGCTGATGGGCTACTACATAGGGGCTGCTGAATTTTGTGTTTCTTTTCAACTTAAAATGTCTCTGAGATGAGGGTCTTCTGATGTTTGGGCACTTTCCTTTAGGTTTTAGTCTAAATTATGCCATGGCCAATTGAAACCCATGTTTCCTGCTAGTAATTTTACTGAAAAAAAATACTGTTTATCTGGTATTTATTGTCCAGATCTATCCTTTCTATAGTCACTTTTTATAGTGACAGAGACATGGAGATCACTGGTTGAAGTGAATCTGCACAGCCCCAAAGAAAATATTTAAACTGTTTAGATGGAAAGAATATATGAGAAAACTCTGAGAAGACCCACTGTCTGGGAATTACCTGACTCCACAAATACATCTGAAAGTTAGTGAAGTGAGTAACTTTTCCCTCAGCTGGCTTGTGGCCTATTCGTTAGTTAATGATCACAGAGACAAAGATCTAGGTACAGATGGTGCTGTTTATATTTCAGTCTCAAGAAGATTTAAAGTGCCTGGCTGCTATGAACCCATGTGAGGGATTGCTCATCCATTATGATATATTGCTCATTGCAAACAGGCTGAAGGTCATGGTGTGTGCCAGTTTGGGAAGCATGGGAAGGTGCCCAGCTGCGAAAGCTGGACTCATCCTGCGCTCTTTGAGAGAAAAATCAACAGACTGCAGAAATGCTTAGGTGTGGTGCATGCCATTCCTCAAGAAAAAGTGTTGTTAAAGCAATTCCCTTTTCACTTGAAATCTTTGCATCCAACTTCTTTGAGTTCTCAACCCTTCTTGGGAGCTCACAGAATAAACCCCCATATCTGAGGGCATTTGGGACAGTTTTACTTTGGATCCATGCAGATTCCCTTGCTGAAACGTGAAAATTCGGCATGGCTTTTTTTTTTTCTTCATGGGTGGGTAAACTAGTGCATGGAGCAGGAAGGTGAGACTCAGCCTGACCCTCTGTCCAACACAGGCACTGCAATATCACCTGTGGGTCCTTGCAAGGGAGAGGATTTGTCCTCCCTGCCACACAGCTAGAGGATGCTGAGTGCCATACAAGGACTCAACCTCGCAGCTGGACGGTTCACAGAGGGACCTGGTGAGTTCAGGTGGCTCCATCTTCACATCCCTTGAAGGGATGTTTGACTGTGCAGCCCACTGCTGCTATCTCCTCTTGGAACTTCAGCTGCAGATTTTCTGGGTGAACATCGATCCCCCTGCTCATGTTAGCTAGTGTGGTACATGGTCTCTATCATGTGCATCATCACCTAGTTCTCAGGTGGTGATAAGATATTTTGCTTTTCACACACTTGGCCATCTTCATGACAGTGACTGTATCTTGTTATGCCAAGCCAGCTGGATCTGTGTGACAGCTCAAAGGAGAATTAAAGGTTATTCTTTAGGGGGAAGAAAGCTGCAGTCTGTCAAGTTAGACATTTCTTAGGGAAGGCTTTGACTGTAGCCAGAGCAAGAGGGACCCGGTTTGCCATGACAACTTCATACTCCGGAGCAGGAGCACCTGACTCCAGGGACCTCATGGCCATGGAAGGTGTAGAGGATGCATCTAGTACCTCTAGCTCTTCCTATGATCCTCCGTCTGTCCTGCAGCACTGTGGTTAATAGGCTTCCCATCAGGAGAGGAGGCAGTGCAGGCTGGTTGGCCAGTTGGCTGGTTGGCCAGGTGGCTGGGAAACATGTGGGTTGCACTTGTTCAGGAGGTTCCTGCTGAAGTGTCTTGCCTACCTGAGGAGACGGAGAAGGATGAACAAGCAGCACAAAGAGCCACTTTTGGGCTGCTTGAGCTTGATCTATGGCTTTGCAAGCTGCCTTGAAAATGTGGGTCTGACCTAAATAGATTGAGCAGGCAAAGGATGTGAGGACAGTGATGTTACTGTGTGCTTTCCTTTGTTATCAGATGAAGTCATAGAGAGGGTTTAGACAGGTCTGCTATGATGCTTGGGATTAACCTTGAAGTTAGGTTCAAATGGTGTATACTACAAGAGATACCATGCCTCATCTGTAATGCATCATGGGCTCTGCCCCAAAGCTGTCCCTCCTCCAGGCATTTTTTCCTCTCAACCAACTCTAAAATGGCCTTTAGGGTTTTTCAGAGATGCCCTCTTGGAAAAAGTTCATGAACAAATAGCTTCTTGTCTGGCCTCACCTGTGACTATGGGTGGGAGGGAGGAGACGAGGAGCTCCATAGAGTGGGATTGCTACTGTGGATTTGTGTGAAGACCTGCAGCACACTCTTAAATCCAGCAAAGTTGTGCAGCTGGGAGCCTTACAAGGTCCATGTAAGGAACACAGGGAGAGCTGGGGCTGAGCCTTTGGTTAGCACCAATGGAGCTGTTTTGGGGTGTCCTGTGGCACCTACCCAATTACCAGACCATCTGATCTGGATCTGGCTGGCACCTTTCAGCGATCACCTACAATAAAACTCAGAAATCCCCCAAGACCCACAGGTGGAGGGGGCAGGCTGGTAAAATTGCTGGCATGGCATCAGATGAAATTTTTATAACAACACAGAAATTCTCACTGGTGACAAAGTCCCTGGACAATGGGTTTGACCACGGATTACTGAGCAGGGTAGCTTTTTATCCATCTGTCTTCCAGATAGTTATTTAATAACCAGTGATGACTCTTAAGCATGAAGCCAAGGGGATATGGGTTTTGAAGGTCAAGTGAGATGTCAAGCATTGAGCTGATAGGGAAAGGACATATGGGACAGAGTGGCTAAACCCACATTTATTGGGATTTGGAACATGAATCTGAGCTTGGGTGATAGCAAAACTGAGTGCCTAATCCAGCCTCCAGCCTCTGTGTTTTCTGTTTCACTGGTGGAGGGGAGAGAAATGCCTTTCTCATGTATTTCAGAGATTTCATGGCAAGAGGGGCTATGAACATTGGGTTTGACACTCCTCAGCACAGCCTGGGGATGATAACTCAGGTTTTTTTGCAGGGGAAGAAACTGTGGAGGTTCAAAAGAGAAAGTGAAGTGGCAACAGAGCTGCCAGTGGAGAAAAGCGAAAGGGGACAGCACTGGTCTGGTCATCGTAGGGGATTGGGACAAGGCCAGAAACAGTCTGTTTAGCACCAGGAGAACCTACAGCCCCGTTGTTCCTAGGCATCCTGACTGAAGTAAGGAGCCTCCAAAAGATCTTAGCATGAAGAAGCATCTACAAGAGTCTCCTGATAGCTGGAATGATCTGGGGAGGTTGGCAGGGTGAACAGAGTATTGGCTTGACCTTGTGGACAACTAAGGCTGAAAAAAATACAGTCAAGTGTTGAAGTACACTTGAAAAGTCATCAAATATTTGCAAAGAGCGTCTGCACGGTTGGGTCGATGTTGTGGATGTCCACATGATGGCAGTGTATGCCATGACAGGTCATGCCATAAACGTTTAAAAAAAAAATAGTTACACTGAAGAATTCCCATCCTGTACCAAAACCATGGACACATCAGGTTGTGAAAGTTGCTTTAAGGGTCTTGGGAATTTCTCCACTTAATTTAGATGCCTAAATAGAAGGAAAGGATCTTCCTCGCTGTTTTCACTCATACTGTTGGCATTCATTGCAGAAGAACTGGTTTACCAAGCAGGTGAAACTTAGGTGGAAAACTGGTGCTTTGCTCCAGGGTGTGACCTTGCAGCAGCTGCTTTCACCGGTTGTGCCTGTGTTTATTCGGCTAGGAAGAACAGTCCAAGCCCATCTGTCCCTTTGTGTTCCTGCAGTGCTTAGTGCTGACAGATGAAATGTAGCTGTAATGCCAAAAACAATAATAATGTTTCAAGCTTTCAAACACATGATATATGAGGAAATCACAGCAAGAGCCCAGCAAGTGTTGCGGAGTAATGTGAGCTGCCTGGATCCCATCTGACCACACATGTCTCAAGGATGAATTTATATCTGGAAGCATTTGATACAGCTGTCTTACAAATATGTTGCAATATTTACTTAATTTACAGACTGCTTCCAGCGTAAAATCCCCGTGGGGTTTAGATGGAAATTGCTGGTACCATCTGATAATGAGTTTGCCCGGAGAACAGCGTGGGTCCTGTGCAGGGACCACATGCCCCGATGGTGTGAGCAAGCTGTTCTCACCGCTGGTCCTGCTGCTTGGCAGTGTGCGAGAAAGTACCACCACCAGACTGCAGTGGATGGGTACCCTTTGCGTGGCCAGGATGTGGCTGCACAGACACTATGACAATCTCTGTGGGGAAAGGAATAACTGTGTGAGTAGACGGCGTCTTTGCTCTGCTGTTATTGAAAGCTGTAGCAATGAGAAAAATCTAAGATCTTTTTAACCAAAACAAAGACTTATCCTGTTGCACCCTGCATAGCCCCTCTCACAAATTCTTGTTAAATTAGATATCTGAAGGTCTGAATCAGGCAGTCCAAGGTCAGCTCATCATCTTTGCAATTACCCTTTCTGCAGAAAGTAGGGAAAGATTAAAGAATGAGGTAACCTCTCTGCATCTAGTCCTTGACTGTCTTTATTGCTCTGAGTTATACCTCCCATGTGATTAGGTCTTTTTATTACTACCATGTCTCTAATATCTAGGAGGGGAAAGATAATTGGGGGGGAGGCGGTCTCAGAAATTACAGTCTGGAAAGATCTGGCTTGCTCTGGCACTGGGACATAGTTGCCCAGAAGCCCTGTTGCAGCCTCAGCCCAACTCTCCAGAGTTGGCAGAGCAGCAATGGCAGATGTGGGATGCGGGATGCGGGATGGTGCAGGATGCGGGATGCAGGATAGGAGATATGGGATGTGGGATGCAAGATATGGGATGATGCAGGATGTGGGACATGGGATGCAGGACGGAGGATATGGGATATGGGATGCGGGATGCAGGACACGGGATATGGGATGCAGGATGTGGGATGCAGGCTGGCTGGCCTGACATACAGTTCTGGCTCACGTGGCTTGGGGACACTGGCAGCTGGGCTGCCATACACGGCATTATTTAGAAGAGTGTGACCTAGCTCCTGGCCTCGGAGTGTATTAGCACCAAGGAGGGCTTTGTGCGCAGATCTGGTGTTGGGTTTGGGTATGCAGCTGCAGGGCGAACCAGGCTCTGCTCCCTTCCCGTGCCAAGAAGCCACAAGCACAAGACAGAGAGGAGGATGGGAATGCTGCAGAACACCTCCTTTCCTTTTCCTCTTCAGATAAGAAGAGGCAGATTTTTAGTGAATCCTAAAAGTCACGGGGTAGACAATGACTGAACAGGGTGAAGGCAGGAGCAGCCTGGCTTTGTGTCCCAGGGCCAGAAACATTCCCGTGTTGGATGACCCAGTTGGGAAAGTAGCAGGGCAGACTTTCCTCTACCCCTGATTCAGTCTGCTCCCAAAAACCAGACCAGAGGTGCTCTGCTGTAGCCTTACACCACACACATTGCCACCTTTGGGCTTTTGGATTATGCAGCAAAAATGGTGACCTGCTATTAAAACCTCCGAAAATGCAGATTCCCCAGGCAACCTATGTCAGGGCTTAGGAAACCTTAGGGAGTACTTTATGCTACGTAATCTGTATCTACCTAAATGCAATTTAGCAGCTGCCATTTATTTACATGAGGACTGTTATGCCGAGTTCCCCTAGTCTGATCCTCCTTTACCTATGTCTTTCCAGTGGGCACACCATGATTTTCAGCCTTGTGCTCTTGCTCATCAGATCTTCTTGCTTTAATCTTTCACATTTGCACGCCAAAGTTCATCCACTCCTTTTTAGATGGTATTTTCTTCAAATCTTATCTTTAAAAGAAAATTGAATCCAATATAGAGATGCATGCCATTTACTTCTAGTGACTTCAGCTATGTTGATTAAGAATTTTCTCATTTTACACTTTAGAATAGGTAGGCAAGGTACATTTTGGAGTAAATGCAGTTTCCTTTATACTTAAATCTCCAAACAGGGTTGAAGGACACTGTCTCATTTCACCTAGTGAAAGGAGACGCAAGTGAAAAATTTTAGAGAAATATTTGTATTTATGTATCCAAGTATGATGTTTGCTTTGATTACAACATCAGAATATTATTGATTCGTATTACCTTTGCAGCCTCTATATCTACAAAATCCCTTTCGGGGAGATTGCTGCCTGTCAGTCGTCTCTGCTCTTGGTTTTGTGCAACGGCCGTGCCTGCTCTTGCGCTTTGTGCTTCTGCTTATGGACTCGCATCCCATTCACTTCAGCATTTTTTCAATTTATCAAGATAATTTTGTGTCCTAATACTGCCCTCCCAAGAGCTTGCAGTGTCTCATAGTTTTATAACATTTTCCATTTTATTAAGCATACTCTGTCTCTCTCCATTGCAGGGATATCTCTGATTTCAACTCGAGAGCTGCACCTTGTGTCTGCAGAGGGGACAGGCAGCTGGACGGAGCGTGCGGGTGTTCGCCCGGGCTGTCCCGGGGGCACAGCGGCTGCAGCCACAGCGAGCATCCCCTGCAAAGCTGACACCGTACCATCATGCTGATGCTCCTGCTTCTTTGAGAGGAGCTGGCTCACACAGAAATAAATTGGATTAGCTCAGAAGCGAAAACAAGTTGAACTGGGATTCAGTTTGCCCGGCATAGGTGGAAAGCCAACATTGCCGAAGGGCAGGAAATAGAGAGAGAAAAGCACATGGAAAAGCACATTTACTGAGAAATCTTATTTTTATTTTACTTTCTAGAATCCTGATCCTTAAGTGTATATAAATGAGAGTAACTGCTAAGACCACATGCTGATTGAGCTGCCATTAGATGAGGATTGCCTTTGTGCAAAAGCATTTTGAAAATGTATGTATTTCTCATTTTAAGTTCAGATTTGTTCTTTTGGTGGCATTCATTACAAAGAAAGGGAGTAGCATCATCATTCAAATTATAACGTCAGGTTCAACAAGTTACTGATTTTTTCTTCAGAAAGTATTTTTCTTCCTGGGAGACTTTACCTCTGAAAAGTCCTGGTTTTCAAAGGAACTCGAAGTTTGAAAACAGAAATGGCATTTTGAATCTCTTATGCTTTTGAGCCCAGAAAATAATTGGGTTAGACTGAAGTCTGGCCTGATGCTTGTTTTTTCATGTGCTTTTTTGCCAGACAGTATGGCGTATAGAATAATCTGCCATATTCTGAAATCCCTGCTAACCCACCCAGACTGGCTAAGGGAAGGGGGGTAACCCCAACGGCTTGGGCTGGCCCCCGAGCTCTCCACTTTCCCGAGCTCTATTCATGCTTTTCTATGAGAAGTTGCTGTAAGCTTTATGGTTTTATCATTATTAATTTATTATTAATTATTTGCAAATTATTCCTTTTTTAAAATTATCAATTCAATATCACAGATTTTCAAGTCTTTTGCCTAAAAAATTGTAAGTTTTCCTGCAAACCCTTTCCAGGCAGCCCGTAGTGCTCTCAATAAGCAGCACGGACTCGTGGAGGTGCGTGCGGGAGGGATGAGGCTGGAGGATGCTTCTAGCACTGCCGACGGCTCCTGGCGCTGAGGATGCATGAACTGCCTGGTCCGACAGGTGCTCTCCTGGCTGCTTTCGCAAGGTGATGATCCCAGTGAAACGTCCTCTCACATAGTTGGCTTGTGCTCTGCACAGCCCTGCACATCAAACTTAGGCGCTGATCCAAGTATCTGGTGCCACTAAGCCTTTCTTTAGCTTTTAATCCTCTGTCCTTTGCAAACTCTTAATTGTGAATTTTAAAATGCACTTGTAATTTGCTCCTGTTCACACCGGTGGGATGTCTGTGCATTTCCATGGACTTGCAAAATAGTTCCTGTGGGTACATTTTCTGTGGGCAAAGGAGTTTCTGGTGGGTCACAGCCCAGCTCCATTTGCGGCCAGTTTTGGTCATTCAGTCTCTGGCTGTGGTGGTCTGATCACAAACTGCTTCAGGTCTCAGGAGGAGAGAGGAAAGGGGCTTGATTGGCACCTCATCTTTCCTGGAGGGTCTGTACTGCTCAGCTCACCGGGCAGCAATCTATAGCTCAGGTCTCACTTGAAATGATAAGTTAAGGGGTTACAATCTATTAAAGGCAGGGAGAGGAATGGCAGGTACAAGGTGATGCAGCCTTGCTCCACCCTCCTACCATCAGAGCACAGGTCTGCTGCTGCTGAGTCATTTGCACTGTGGCCTTCTTGGCATGGGGTTCACCTGCCTTAATGTAAACTCTTTCCTCAGTGATCACCAGTTTTACTGCTGTCGCTTGTGTCCTTGGTCATCGATACAGGCCATTTTTGCAATCTTTGCTTTATATTATTCCTTCTAGTGCTTTCACACACGGCCATTTCCATTTGCGCTTCATGCACAGCCCTCCTGCTGTCGCTGTGACGGGTCTCTGCATGGCCCTGCTGTGCTGAGCTCCACCACGCTGGGTCTGTTCAACACACAAGGACGACGGTGGGTTTGCCTGGGAATATTGGCATCACCCCAGATACGTAGCTGCTCAGCTGCTGGAGCTGGAACAGCCCTAGTTTAATAACCGCGGTGAGGTGAGTTTGTAGCTTTTACCCAATGAACCTTTACCCAATGACCTTGAAATATGATTGAACATAACTGAAGAAACTGGCTTTTATCAGCTTATTACTTGCCATATCACTAGAAGCTGTGACTGAGCAGCCTTGAGCCATGTGCATTTACTGCTTTCCCCCTGGACTAGAGCCTCAGCGGGAGATAAATCATCACTTTCCTTTAACTTACTCCAAGATATGGAGTGACCCAAGTGTTTCTCCTGACAAGCTATGGTTGCAAATCCATGGCAGGGTGGGAATCTGGTATTTTTTGTGTACTCAGGTTTAAATTGTAACTGAATTCAGGGTGAAGCTGGATGATGCAGTCATGTCTGTCATGTTACCTATGTGCACAGGTGATTTCTTTCTTTTACCATTCTTCTGAAACGGGATATTACTGAATCATAGCAGTTGCTTCAGGGCAATCTGGAGGTTTTGCTCATCAGAAGGATTAATCTGTGGCTTGGGTGCCTGGAGCACCATGAGGTACAGACAGGTGAAGCTGGCTGCAGGATGTGTGTTCTCAAGGCTGCTTGGCTAAGCGAGCACCCCACGAGCAGGGTTTATTGATGGTGGTTGGACGTGCTTGGTGGGGGGCTTGGTGGTAGCTGTGGGTATGGCTGTGACTGTGGTTAGAGGAGATGCGGGTGAAGTGGCAGAGGAGGTACATGGGCAACCCTATTTGCACAATATACGCGCCTGGTTTTTGCAGCTTCTCGATTACAGCTGTTCTGAAGACACCTTTGGCCTGACATTTGCGGTGGGTTGCTAATATGCTCAGAGTGAGAGATGGCAGAAGTTCTTTCTATTCTATTATTCATTATGGGCACCCTTTGTGTACTTAAAGTTAAAATTGGACAAAACCTCATGTTTGATATAACCTTCTGTTAACGGGCCTCACCAGTGACTGATAGTATAGCACTGTGTATCCCACAAAAAGGTCCTCCTCTTCCCCCTCCTGCTTTCTATCTGCCTTATCTCTGCAGAAGAGAGCTGTATGAAGTCAGCTGCTGTCTTACTACACAGCTCACGATGCTGGAACTGCAGTCAACGTCACTGCAACGCTAATTGCAACAGCAGCATTTGAGATTTCCCAGTTTGACACTTTCTACCCCAATAATGATTCCTGCAGAGGCAGAGGACACCTTGTGGTATCCTCCAGTGTACCTCAAGCATACAAATCTCGTAACTTTATCAGCTTAGGAAAATTAAAAAAAAAAAAGGAGAAAATAAAGCTTTCTAACTATAACAACTCCTCCCTTGCAGCTTTAAATGGCATTGCCCATGGAAGGAGATGCTGTGTTGGCTGGGGCTGCAGACCCATGGGGCCAGACACCGCCAGGGTTGTCTCTTGCTGCTCACGGGTTTCCTCTCCATCTCCCATTTCTAAAGGGATTTTACATCCTGTTTGTGATGGAGCTGGCAAGTATCAGCAATAAAAACTGATGCAGCTGCTGTTAAAGGAATAATTATTGGTTTATTAACACAAACATTACAGACAATTTTGCAGTTTGGGCAGAAGTTCAGAGCCCAAACTGGAATCAATGCTTTCAACAAAACAGAGAGACATTGAGTGTGAGAAGAGAGACAGAGGTCTGCCACGGGCTGTCCCTGCCGCAGGAGAGGAGGGCTGACCTCTAGGCACTGAGGAAGGTGTGGACGATGGAGCAGGGCTGGGAATGGTCACAGATTCAGCCAGGACATGAGTGTGAAGGCAGGATTTGATAAGGAGGAAGCTGGTGGGACCTGAAGATGTTCCCAGGCCAGGCTAGCCCTTATGGCAGGGCAAGGGGACAGCCAGTAAAGAGGCATGGCCGTGCCCAGCTGCTCTGAGATCGGTGCTCATGGAGCAGATGGCAATGGATCTGTGCAATGCCATTCAGGCTACCTGGACCAGGGCAAAAAGGGCTTTCTGCTGGTGGAAGAAGCACAGAAATCAGGAATCCTCATCCCCAAATCCTGCCCTGCACCTTGTGCCCCAGAGAAATATTGTCCCATCCGCTGCTCTGTCCCTCCCTCCAGCGAAGGCAGGACTTTTTCCAGCATCAGCGGATTTTCTTTAGATACAGGTGAATCCCATTCTTGGAGCGAAGGGTGAGCTGAGGTATTTTGCAGGGAGGTTTGGCGGGGTCAGGCGAGAGCTCGAAGCGGAGCAGGGTCAGGGCCAGCGCCACCTTCATCTCATTCATGGCAAACTGCTGCCCGATGCAGTTCCTGGGGTAAAACAGCAGCTCAGCCACCCCATCTCAGTGCTGGGCACAGCAAACCCCCACAGCTGGATCCCAGCCCTCTCACACCAGCACACAGCCCTTCCTCTCTGCACCTCTGGGGGCCCCAGGCAGCATTTTGGGTGGTGAAAGCAGGGGTATGGGCCGAGCAGGGGAAATCCGGAAGAGCATCAGGGGAAGAGGAGCTCCTGGATGTGTGGTCAGTGAGCACAGAGAGGGAAGGGAGATGGGGAAGCCAAAGGAGAGGCCAGCAGAGCTGAGGTGGTGGGTTTCCAAGCAGGAGGGTCTGCAATATGTTTGCCTTGTCAGGGTGAGCGCAGGATGAAGGCAAGGATTGGGAGCAGGGGAGAATGGGAAATCAAAGGACGGGTGGGTGGGATGGGGTCTCTGCATCAAGGAGAGGAGAAGAGCAGGTGAGCCCAGGATGCTGCAGGCTCCCTGCGTGATGCCAGCAGGGTGCTAAGCAGCTTTGGGACCCAGTTCCCCATCCCCAAGAGGGGCTTGGTGATGTTTCCTTGTCATTTTACCTACTGATACCAGAACCCCTCTGCAGCACAAACAATTCTTACATACTTGTGAGCTATTTAACGCTGCAGGGCCAGGACTTCAGGGGGAAGTCTGTGAAAGCACTCTGTGAGTGCCTCCCTGATAGCAATTATAACAGCAGCACATGCTTGTATGGCTGAGAAGTTTCCAGGGATGCACATTTTCTCTCCCCCCTACTCCTTCAGTGTTCCATACACTTTACCTCATTCCAGCAGAGAAAGGCAGAAAGGCGTGAGAGTGTCTGCCAGAGATGTTCTCTGGGGAAAACCGCAAAGGGTCAAACACCTGGAAATGAAGAATATGCAGCAAGAAAAAGTGATTACTTAAGGAGTAAAGGTATTGACCAGTATCTTCAGAAACACACCACCTCATAATTTCTGAACACCACCATTGGAGAGAGGATTGAATCTGAGATGGACTGAAACTCATACACCAGACTCCCTCGCTTTCCACTGAGCCTGGCAATGGTGTTGCCAAGACAAACCAGACATAGACATGATGAAAACCGGGGAGCCGGGATTCAATTCTCCATCTGTAAGCTGAGCAAAATCATCTTTTGGTCTGTTAATACGAGTGCTTTGGAGCACTTTGTCTTACTGTTTGGGCAGCACCCAGCCCTAACACTACCGTCTGACCACCCTGTGCTGCAGCTGGCCGACACTAATGCAAGGCGGTCGGTTGCTTCTCAGGGTGATTCCTGCAGGCAAAGATGTTTGGGAGCAAGGAGGGGCTCTGCTCACCTGCTAACGGGTGAAGGGGACATTGGAAGAGGCACAGCATAAAGGGGAAAAATTATTAGAAGGACAAAAGAAAACTCACCAAAGGGTCTTTCCATACTGCAGGGTTTCTGTGAATGAGATAAATGCTTATCGCAGCGATGCTGCCTGTAAAGCAATTGGAGAGAAGGAAAAGGCTCAGTGACAAAGAAACTAAAAGGAAGGTTGCAGCATGCTCACACAAAGGTCTGTCTAAATCATCATGGTCTTATCTGTCAACTGGAAACCTATATGGGTTTTGCACTGGCTTCAGAGAAAACTAAACCTTTTCCATTTGTTTAGTTGTAAGCAGCCAAACAGTGGAAATGAGGAAGGCACCGGCAGATCATCCCTCCACCTACACTGCCCTCTTCTGTGCCACATCAGAGAAGGGAAGGAGCAGCACAGGGCAATTCCCACACCGCAAGTTGGGATGGGACCAGTCCCTGTCCCCCTGCGCCTGCAGTTTGCGAAACCATGAGCTTGTGCTTAGCCAGGAAGAGAGGGGGCTTTTGGCACAGGCACGGCTGCCCTGTAGCGATGGTGGCAGGAAGGATGTCACGGGGATGCTGCTGTACCTCAGTCCATCAACGGGATGCCAACATCTGCATAGCCCTACCTCAACATCTGTGCTGGCACAGAGCAGGTCGCAGAGGCAGGGCTGTCCCTTTGCTCTGTGGCAGGCAGCAAGGATGCGGCTGATGTCCGAGAGCACAATTTTGTGAAGTGGGAATGGGATTTACAGACCTTCTGGCAAGGTGCGTCCATCAGGGAAGGTGATGGGTTTGCTGAGCTGCCGGGACACACCAGGCACCGGTGGGTAAAGGCGAAGGCTCTCCTTGATGCACATGGTGCTGTAAGTCATCTTGCCCAGGTCCTCCCTGCCAGGACAGAGGCAGGCTGAGCTCCCTGCACCAGGAGGCCCCTTGCCCCATGGCCATCAGCCCCCTGGGGAGACCCCCTTGCAACAGATGGGGGATACAGAGGGACTGGTAATGTCCAACTACAGGTGTGACAATGTGACTTATTTCCCATAACCCTGCTCAAGTAATAACACCAGTGCTGGTTGCAATGGATGCATCTGGTCATGATGGCTGCATTCATCCCAAAGCAGATTTGGAGACAGATAATGACACAATAGCCAAGGGCTAATTTAAGCAGTGTGCCCACCTAACTACAACGCTAGTCAATCTCCAGCTCAAGCCAAATTTGGAAAAAACTAACATCTGTGGTTGGTATGGAAATATGACTACTAGTCAATCATCTTAACCCCATAAACAGTGAGCAGCCCAAGAGCCCTTTGAGCTCTCCTGCACGGCAGCAGGCTGCACGCCAGGATCTCCTCTTACGTAGGGACACCTCTCAAGCTTACTTCTCGAGGTTGAGAGAATCCTTACCATGTCAGATACTCAGTAAGTAAATTGGGAATAAGCACGCTGAAACTTTGAAAATCTCAGCTAAGTGATATAAAGGATTAATTGTGCACATATAATCCTTTAGACATAAACCATTGACCAAGTCTGAGACTAGGATTGGATCCAGCTGCATCTAGACTCCTCTAACCAGGAGTTTAGAAAGCAAAGGCGGTCCTCTGAACCTCAGGACTCAACAGGAGGGTCTCCCTGACAGTTTTGGCTGACCCTGTTCTCTATGCAGTAAATTATCCAGTGTACCTTGCCATCGAATCTTGTTAAACCACTGTCACATTTACCATTGAACTTTGTTAACTCACTTTGTTATCAATAAAATATATTGCTGCTTCTCTCTTGTGAGTGAACTGCATCTCTATCGCTCCATCTGCAACAACAAGCTGCTACAAGCTGGGGACTCCAGGACACCTCTGAACAACTTTAACAACCTCTGAACAAGCTCAAGTGCAAAGTGACAGCGAAAAAGCCGTGACTACAATGCCCTGTGGCGAGAAAACAGGAGAGAGCAAAGAGCAACATTGGTGGCCCAGGTCTTGGCACGACACCCAGCATGTCCCTCCTGGTCTGGGGTGGTTCTTCTGGTGTCAGCCCTGAAGGGCAGGGAGGAAGATTTAGCTGAAGGATGCAGTACCTGCTCCATCCTATGAAGTCCCTGTGCACACAGCAATCTTTAGCACCCCAGCTTTCAAGCCCTGAAGACATTGCTCACTTACTTAGAAATGGCAGCAATGGGAAAAAAGTTATCAGCTGAGGAAATGTGCAACCTTACCACTGAAGCGTCTCTCGGTGCCCCAGGATCCCCTGGATCTCCTCCCGGCACCGTGCCTGGTGCTCAGGGTGTGACGCCAGGCAGTACAGGAGCCAGGAGATCCCGCTGGCTGTCGTATCGTGGCCCTCAAACATGAACGTGTCCACCTCGGCACGCAGGTCCTCATCAGACAGTCCAGCTCCGTTCTCGTCCTAACAGTCCAGAGACACTTTCAGTGGCCCATGTATATGTAAGTAATATATATAACATAGATAACACAGAACATATAGATTATATATATTATAGTGGCGCATATATTAATATATATAAAAACCAATATAATATCTCAGAAGGGACCATTATGTTCTTTCAGCCATTGCAAAGAGGGGTGGTGATGCCCCTGGAATACGTATCAACAAAATCAATCTCTCTTTAGACTGAATTCAGGGTCTCTTTTCCTTCACTTATAAATCCCTTTATCCCCCTGATATCAAACCACCAGGACTATGAAATCTCTCCGCGTGTTGTATTCCCCAACAGATGCTACCAACATTTCAGTGATGGAAACTCAGATCACCTTGGCCCCTCCTCAAATGGGTGGGACTGGGCTGATTTATTTTAATGGCTCGTGCAGTCCTGAAGGTCTCTGGTGGTTTGTGGCACCCCTGCACAGACTGACTGGCTTTTGCAACCTGCTGCCGTGTCGCACACCCGCTCTCGCCACTCACTTTGGCACACAGCAGAATGTCCAAGAAGTCCAAATGTCTCTTCTTCTTGATCTTTTCAAATTCCTGTTCATCTTTAAGGGACTCCTTTCGCTCGCGGATCACTTTTTCTGGGGAAGAAAGAGTTAAAGGTTCAGCAGGGGCAGGACATGCTGAGCTGCAAAATCACCCAGTGAATGCAAAGCTCACCCAAGGGGATGACCACTGCTCAGTCCATGACGCATTTGATAGGTGTGCTTCTGCATCCCAGGCAGTTTGGGGTTTTCAGCACCACAGCAACAAATGCCGTGAACATTGCCATCCCTTTCTGCAAACTTCAGACCCCTCAGCCTATTTTACCGACCCTTCCTGCATTAAAATCGTGCCTGGCCTGGAAAGGGAAATCATTCCTTTCATCGGTGTTTCCTGCAGCACCCATCCCTTGTCTCACCAGCGTCTGGTCATTTAACAGGAGCATTCCCAGAGTGGAATTCCTCTGTTAGTCCAGTCTGGTAACCCAGGAGCTGTGAGACCCCCTTGCTTCACACCTAGATCAGACCACTGCTGCAAGATGATGCTCTACGTGGATCCCAGCTCTGAGTCTCTGGCAGGATCACTGCATGGGCAAGGAGGTAACGACTGCCTCTGGTCAGCCCTCACTCACCCTGTTTGAAAGCTTTGGGAGAGGATGAAGGCAGGGAATACCTGTGTGGTTGTGAGCGAGCTGGCAGACCTTCCTGAACCGAAATCCGTGGGGGCTGAGCCAGTAAATGATGTCGTTGTGATAGGGGAAGATGCGGAGGCGCTGGTGCACCATGTGGCATAGTTCATAGACAGCCTGGATGTAGCTGTTTTTCCTGGGGAGAGGGGAATGGTGAAAGTTTGTAAATTTGGGAGCATCATGACAAGCAATTTGCCCATTTCCCTCCTGAACTTCAAAATTTCTGCCAGCACTGACCTGTTGGTCTGGCAGTTGCTGTGACAACTGAAGGCACATTTCATGATGCTATCGAGAGTCATCAAGCTGACGTGCTCAAAGAGCTCCACCGGTTTCCCATCTGTGATCAGCTGTTCCCATTTATCCTAGGGCGCAAAGGAGACAGGAATGAGAAGGCAAGGGACAGTTCTGCACAATCTGCAGTCACTCTCCGGTTAAATGAGTGCTCAGCTAGGGATACATCCCACAGAAGTGGAAAAAAGAAGAGGATCTCTTAGTTGCCATCAAAATCCCGGAGAAGGGTAGGCAAGAGCGGGGTGGTTAATACAAGATTTGTCTCAGGCAGCTGCTACTCTTGCATCCTGGCAGCGGTGAGCCCTGGTACACCCTACCCTGGGGCAGGGACACCCTGGACAAGCCCAAGAGGGGTGGATTGCTGGGTGACAGGGTATGTTACCAAAGCCTTTCTTAGGGTGCAGTGTGTTTCCTCCACAGGAGCAGTGTGTTGGCATTGGGCTTCACCGAGTCCGTTCTCAAACACACATGAGTTTGGTGCCTAAGATGCAAACTTCTGACCAAGGTTTTTCCTCCATCCCACAATCTCTCTGCTGCTGTGTTTTTCCAGTGTATAATATAGGAGGTCTTGCTCAACTCTTCCCACAGGGGGTCCTTAAAGAAACTATAAATAGTGTCTCTCTTGCCTGGCAGACATGAAATGATGTTGAATCCTCTGTCCCTTTGTGGCTGTAAGGAACCAGTGGACTCAAAAGCTGAGAAAGGGAGGAGATGGAGGAGCTCAGTCACATCTGAGCTCCCACAGCATGAAACCAGGCTGGAGAACAGGACTCATATGGACAGATTTATGCCCTTAGCACATACAACGATTGCCACCTGGTGGCATGGGCTCCCACAATAGGCACTTTGCATTGCGTGCAAGGAATTATAAACTGCCAGGCACTTTGTGTGCATTGCAAAAGCTCTCCTGGCTCTCCAGCCCCCTACTCCTGACTGCTCTCTGGGTCAGTGGGAAGGAGGACAGCCAGGATCCATGTGGAGCTGCTGGGGAGGTTGGATAGAGGCAAAGGAGAAAGGAATAGATCCAGCACCCAGACTCCTGCTGGTCCACATGCACAAAGCCTGGTGCCCTTCACCTGTAATTCACACTGTTTTCTATCATGCCCAGCACAGACAGATGGAAGAACAGTGCACTTTCACCGTGTATCAGGCAAAGCAGGGATTGCAATCCAGTCATGGGTATGTTGACAGCAAATGATATCCTTTAACCTTAGGTCACAGGATAGCTCTCCTCCAACCTTTGTATTTTGGGGATTTATGAAGAACCCTTATTTACTTCAATCCTTCATTTACAAAAACACCTTATAAGAAGTTGCAGCTGGGATGGGGATTATGCACAGTTTGGTGATGGCAGTAACATTAATCCTCAAATCATAGCCACAGAGCCCAAAGCAGTACCAGAGACATAGTCCCTGCAGAGAGACTCAACCTGCTCAATCCTTCCAACTCACGAGCAGGGATTTGTGGTGACTCAGAAAGCCTGACCGCCAGGACACAGCCTGTCCTTACAATTACCAAGTTGTGAGTAAGGGCACTGCAACAAAACTCTGCTCCAGCATTTACCGACCAACCAGTCAAGATCAGGGAAAAGAAAACAGGGCAGAGAGAGGAACATCAGATAGGAGTCCTACCAGCATCACATTAGTAGACTCTGCCATCAGGGCCACGTACGGTTTCAAGACGTCGTAGTGAAACCCCGGAGTCAGGAGTTTTCGATGTTGGTGCCATTTTGGCCCATGTAAGATGAGCAACCCGTTCCCTGGGGAAACACAGGCAAGGCATGTTTTGCTGGCACAATCAGGCTGCTTTCACATGCCTGCGGACACAGCTTTCACCTGCAAGGAACATTATTAAATCTGCTCTCTGAGCTGCTATGAGAGAATATTTCCAAATGTCCAGTGTTCCCAGGGCTGAGCAGAGCCCTGCTCACTGAAATGACACAGTGCTGCCTCCAAAAAGAAACACCAACATCGCTGGAGCTGAGAAGTTCAGATCAGTGGATGCGTTTTTCACCAGTCCTCCACTGAATCTGAGCTTTTCCCATCACCACCCTTGGCTATCTACGGACATGTAAGTGGTTCTCATTTGTACATATGACTATGTCTGAACTTTCCTTCCTCGAATCACAAAAAATCCACATTATTTAGTACCTCTTTCAATAAAGGTAATAAGTTCAGGAAGCTTATTTAGCTATAACTGCATCAAGGGACAAGCACAATGCTGTTTGCTTATAGCATGTTCTTGACTAACTTCAGAATCGCTCCTGGTAGGCAAAGCTCTGGGAATACATACCAATCCATGGGATAAGGTGTTTATAGCTGATGTTATCCTTGGGATCTGTAAAAAAAAAAAAAAACAAGAAAGAGAAAATAAAATGGTAAATGTTTCAGTAGCATCAACCCACCGGTTTGTTCCTGAAAGGTCCCTCTGGGCTCTCACTTTTGGCTGACTATGAAGCAGAATCGGTAGCATTCCTGCAGAATTCAGTATTTCACAACAAAACAACACTGTTTGGCCCAGCTGCAAGAAACAGGCATATGTCTGTATAAAAGCAGACATCCACACTGGAATAAACAAGAATATTGGTAGTCCAAAGTCTATGCTGTGTGATAAATGATTAACCCTCCCAGACAACACTGCTTAGCACCTTTCTCTCTGGATGCACTAAAGATATGGTTCTGCAGTAGGAACCAGGGGTCTGAGCTGAGAAAAAAACTTGCAGCTGTCTACTCCTTGCTAGGGTCAGGCACCGAGAAGACAACATTTCAAGGAGCACTTGAGGAGGTTTGATTTGCCAGACTTGGAGGGGCCACCCCTGCGGCCCTGTGCCTGAAGCACCGAGAGCATGGCATGAAGGAGGGACCAGCTCTCCATGCCTTCAGCAGATCTCTGCAACACAACCTCTCTGTGAAACCCTGCCTTGCTGTGAATTTTTAGGCTGGCATGGGAAATCTGCAAGCTGTGGTTGTTGCTCCACAGCTGAAGGCATCATCTCCTCACCTCCTCTGGCCAACAGAGCCTTGGCATAGTCGGGATTGCTGACAACCAGGAATGCCGAGAAACTCCCGAACCAGAGAGGGTGAGCATGTAGGTACTTCTGTGCCCATATCTCTACCTTGTCCAGCATCTCCTCCTCCTTGAGAAGCTGTAGTTGTGGGGAAGTAAAAAGAGAAAGAATACTTAGATTCAGACAAAAAAAAAAAAAAATCTCCCAAACCACTTTCTTAAAAAGCTCAAAGTCTTTCTGTATCACAAAACCAGGTGATTGCAAACAAGATGGTGTCACTCTGGGTTTGCAGAGCATGAGAAGTAGAGATGCATGTTACTTTTAAACCTTATATAAGACAATTCTTTCTTATCAACTGATGCTAAACATGGAGAACATCCTTAGGGACAGTGCTGGTACCTATCAGTGCACACACATTATCTGCTGTCTTTCCATGGCCACCCTAAAGAAGATTTGCCCCAGCAGTATCTGTATTTTGTGGCATGCAAATATGTTCTCACTCGCACATGGCTGAGCAATTAGCACCCTGCAGTCATGAGAAAATACAGCAGCACTTTTACGGCAGCCAACGGCATCACTGCTGCATCTGACTCAGTGCAAAGACGCCTTCTGACTGGGAAACCTGGGCCCCAGCTTCCACCAGCCATTTAGGTGGAGAAGGCCAGTGCCCAGGTAAAATTCAAAAGAATGAGTCCAAAGTCACCAATTGAGTGTACAGTGAAGGGGAAGCTGGTTAGTAATGTTAGATTAAGATTTCATTGATTTCCAGGAATTGAATTTAATAGGTAATGAGGAGCTGGTGTTCTGACAAAGGTTCATCTCTGGTTCTTGGAAGTTGCACGCTGAGGAGTAACGTGAGCATCAGCGTTTGTATCGGCAGCACTGGCAGGTTTGTTCTTCAAAAGTGATAACCGTTTTATTGATTTTATAGCTAGTGTTGTATATTAAACAGGCAATAGCCAAAGAACAAGTGGAAAGATCAGTGGAAAGATCCAAAGTCACAGACAGAGAAAAAAAGATCGGAGACAAAACTGTGTAAGAGTTCTCTTTGAACAGAAACTACGTTGCCACAATATGCAGGGAGAAGGATTTTCGTGAGCTAGGGCTGACATAGCTGCTGCTACTTTGATTTGAAGCTTAATTACATCTGTATTCTGGTGCAGAAATCAGCCACGAAGTCACCCTATTGAGTGAGTCAAGTGAATATTTGGTGCTGAGTTAGCTCAGCTCAGCTTTTAGTTTGGTTAGTGTTTCTCAACCCGGGAGATGGTTTGTACTCAAATGATCATCCATGTCAGGCTTGTCTTGGAGAGGAGGCTCAGGAGCCGTGGTGCATCTGCCAGAGGACTGCACAGGCTGCGTGGGGGCATGTCCAGGCTCCGTGCACGAAGGCTCAGCCGCCTTCCTGGTGAGCTGGGCGGCCCCTGAAGCACATCCCGTGTGTCTCGTGGCAGAATGGCAAACTACATTCAGTTATCTTTTATGATAAAAAGTTATCATTCAACTTCTCTCACTCAAGTTCCGTATTTTGGACTTACTAAAGAGAACCATCAATCTCTCTGGTTGCAGAGACCAAGTTTTGGGGTAAAAGGAGGCAGCCTTCCCCAGTGCCCATCCCTTCCGCAATGCCAGCAGAAGTGGGGCTTGGCACAGTGCCTTTAGCTGAGTGACACCTCAACATCTGAAAGTCCCTTTGATACGTCTGCTTGTGCTTCCTCCCGTTATGAAATCACAGAAAGCACAAATGAAAGTAATTGGGAGATGTTATAGGCAAACCTCACTGGCAGAGGTCCTAACGCTAGAAGCCTTTGCATCTGACCTTGGTTTTGGAGCACTGGCCTCAGTTTGTGCTGTCAAGAACCACCCCTGCACCGGCAGAGGGTGCGATGGGTTTATTTGAGAGGAGAGGTTATCACCAAGGTGAGTAACCTCTACCTGCTGTGGCAAGCACTCCCGGGCAGAGGGTGTAAAGTCCTGCAGGCTGAGGAGGAACAGGAATGGACAGGTCCTGCTTCTTAACCGCAGCTCCAGCTACCGGGCTCTGCACGCAAGACCAGCACTTCTACTTCTTCCTCCCTTGGGGGCTTTAAAAGAGAAGTATAACCCCCGCTCAGGTCTAGGGAAAAAAGGTAATAGCCTGATCTCACACTGAAATGCAAGTTTTGAAATGGATCCAACACTAAAAGCATCTGGGAAGAGGCACTTAAAGGCGCTGTTAATGACTACGCACCGATAGCAAATGAAACAGAAGATAGAGGAGCTGAAATCTGAGCACGAAGCTGCGCCGTGCTCAGTCAGAACCAGGCTGGGTCCCCTCCACCAGCCACCCGCCCAGGGCAGATGCAGGCAAAGGGCTGCCGAGGGACCGACAGCCCCCCTGCGCCCGCGGGGCAGCTCCCTGCTCTCCCTGAATTCGCCTCTCAGGTCCTCCTCGGAGGGGTGTGTAAACTTTGTATTCAGGAGGTGCTCAGAGCATTGCCAGCTTCCTCACTGGCTCAATGAACTGTCAGGCTCTGGAGAATTCAGCAGCATTTAATCAGCAAATGATTAAATTTGCAAACCAGGAATTCTTAAAAAGATACTGCCCAAGGTGAAAGTTGAGCCGTGAACAACCTAGCGACGATGGGAGCGAGTGATTCGCACCAAAGGTTAAATTCCATTCCAGGATAAATAGTCACTACTGACAAACAGGCAAATGTTATTTAATTGCAGTTTTAAAGTCTAACTGGCAGCACAACAAAGCCCTGAACTGGCCTATCTTCATGCTTATGTTGCCAAAAGACTGACTGTCCCGTCCAGCGCAGCAAAACTAGGGCTGCCACAGCAGAGACGAGTCCTAGGAGGTCTCCTCCAGATTTCCCGCTACTTTTCAGTGTGCCAGTTATTTAGTGTGCCACAGATTTGGCCAGAGCAGGGCATCAGCAGAGGTCAGGGGAGGCCAAGGCAATTTTAAGCAACTTTTGGCATGTATGGAAAAGCCATCAGGCTTTTCAGCATCAGGCACCTTAGTTACTCCTCACGAAGCTGCTGATGAGTTGTGGAAATCTGTTTGCCAAGGCAGCCACGCTGATCTGTGTTGGCAAGCACATACCTCAGGGAACAGTCACCCATGCCACCCAGAACAAGGCTGGCTTATTAGGTACATGGGTTTAGTTAGTCACAGCTTTAATGCAACCTTAAAAGGATCCATGGCCCCTGTGCTGAATACTGCACCTGGGATGTCTTCTGTGGCTTAAACGTGACTCAAAATGATCAATAGCCTGTCTGGTCCACCTGGCCGTGAAGCCGATACAAGCTGGCAAGGGACAAAAGGTGCCTCCGGATGCTGGGAGCAGCGTGCATCTGCACAGCATCGCCGGGACGGCTGCAGCGGCCGTGCCCTGACTTTCACAGGAGCAGAGAGGTGACAGCGGAGCCTGCCCTGGGACGGAGCAGCGCGGCTCTGCTGCCTCCAGCACCAACGCTGGGTTACACCCCGGGACAATCTTGCGCACGCCACGTTATATTATTGCTTTCTTTACCCGTGAGCCAGCTACCACCTCTTTCCACCGCGCATTTTGCAACAGCCTGTGTGTGCTGTTCTCCAGGCATCACAAGCAGAGAAAGCAATTTGTACGGCTGAGAAAAAGGACGCCCACCTTTCCCTCTCCCCTGGGAAAAGGGAGACGCAATTTTCCCGGACCATGGCTACGAGTCCCACCGGCATCATTCCTCCCCCTACACGTGGGGAAAACCGCTCCCCGCACTCCCTCCCCCCCAACCCCGGCAGGGCAGACCCGGCTCCGGCCCTACCTCGTGGACGTGGCCCAAGAGCCAGTGGGTCGGGTGGCCGGGGAAGTCGGCCATCGCCCTGAGCAGCTCCCGCCGCCGGTGGTACAGCTGGATGGCCTTCAGCAGCACGCAGGTCAGGCAGAAGACGGCAGCCAAGTGCAGCACCCGGGACACATCCACGCCCAGCCAGGAGAGCTTCATCCTTCCTCGGTGAATGCAGCGACCCGGCCGCCTTCCCGCTGCCGGCTGGGCTCGGGCGGAGGTCGGTGGCACCGCTCGGGCGTCCCGACAGACACCGGCCGCGTTCAGCCAACGCAGGGTGTGTGTGTGGGGGGGGGTGTGTGTGTGTGTGGGGGTGTGTGAGGTTCAGAGTCCGAGCGGCTGGCAAATCACCACGGCGCTTGTTGGGAGGAAAGCATCCCGCGGGGCCTCGGGAAACGCACCGCTCGCCCGCAAAACGAGCTCCAAGCTATTGGCTGTTCCTCTTCCCCTCTGCCGGCACCGGCTTGAACCTCGCCGTGGTTCCAGGCCCGGGGACTGAGGAGGGAGGACAAGAGCTGTCAGCCTGTGCCGGCGGCGGAGGGGCGGCAGCACGCCAAGCACGGCCGGCTGAGCGGGACCTGGCCGGCTGCCTGCCTCGCCTTCCCCGGCACAGTCGGGGGGTGTTCACCCCCCCCCCCCCCCAAACCCCGGCTGCTGGCCTGTGCGCTGCCTCTGGGGAAAACTGCAAAGACCGAGCGGGATTGAAGAAATAAAAGAGCCTGGCTGAGTGAGGGTGTGTAACAACCATCCCGCCGGGCGCGGGAAGCCGGCATTTGGGAATATCGGTCCTTCACATGCACTTTTTTAGGCTTTTAGTGCACACAAGCCCGAAGGAGAAAACTGGCATACGCTGGGCTTCCTCCCCCCGAGGTCTTCATCACCTATGCCTGCCTCCCGAGGGTTCACCCTCATCCCTTCCCTTCCCATCCCGGCCGCCCGCCACCGCCCCCCCGAGCGAGTTTTTTAAGCCGCATCTTAAAACCGGCAGAGACATCATCTCCCCCGCAGCGAGCGCGGTGACTCCGGCACCGGGCTGGTGTTCTGGCGCGGTGTAAACCGCGGGGCCGGGCGGGTAACGCGGCAGCGTCGTGGCAGGCAGATGGCAGGCAGATGGCAGGCAGCTGCCAGGCAACGCCGCTTCCCTGCCACCGTTACCTCTGGGAGCAAGGGCCTCCGCCGGGCCCAGTCGGCGAGGGGACGGAGGGTAACCGCGGAGGGAGGCACCAACCGGGCCGTGCCCCTCCGCTCGGCCGCTTCTGGCCGCTGCCGCCGCTCGGCCCGCTCGCCGGGGGGGGGGCAGGAACTCGAACCGGCGGGACTCGAACTCGCGGTCCTTCCACACGTCTCCCAGCCCCCGTAGGCGGCGTGCCTGGGCCTTTAAGCCCCCAGCGGAGCGGTCCCGCCCCGCCCAATGGGAACGCGGCTTGCTGGGAGGTGGAGGGGGCGGGGCGCGTTGGGGCCGGGAGCAGCCATGGCGCGGGCGGCGGCGGCGGGGCCGGGTGTGCTGCCGCGGGGCCGGCGGGGGAGCAGCGGCCGCGGCCCCGCGGAGCGCCTGTAGCCGCGGCCGGGCCGCAGGCTGGCGAGCCGGGGCGCGCTGGCGGCGGCCGCCGTGGCGGCGGCGGCGGCGGCGGAAGAGGAGGGAGGCGGGAGCCAGCCGCCGGCCGCGCCGCCGCCGACACCCCACAAGAGGATGAAGAAGCGGAAGGAGCTGAACGCCCTCATCGGCCTGGCCACCGACGGCCGCAGGAAGAAGCCCGCCAAGAAGGGCTCGGGCCATCGGCTGCTGCGCACCGAGCCCCCCGCCTCCGACTCCGAGTCCAGCTCCGAGGAGGACGAGTTCGCGGCGGCGGGGGCGCGGGGCCGCTGCGGCAAGTGAGTTCCCCGGGGCTGCCGCTGGCTGCCCGGCCCGGTCCTGCCCGGCCCGTTTGCGGGTCTGCCTCCGGGCCCCGGCCCCGCTCCGCCTCGCCTTAGCGCCGGTCTCCGGGGCGGTGCTGGAGGCGGCTGCGTTGCTCTCAGCGGGTCAGCTTCGCGGTTCTCGGGGCTTGTGGGGCGCTGGGGACTGCCAGGAAAGACCTGGAGCTGCCCTGAGCGTGTCTGGCCCAACAGGTGGCCTGGCTGGGTGCAGAAGTGGATCTGAACCACCCTCCGGCTTTTTTCTTCTTGTGTTTTCTGTTCTACGCTCACTGCAGCTGCAGTCCTTAGAGCAGCTTGGGGTTAGTTGCTTGAAATGTTGAGCGCAGTTATCTGTGTGTGTTCAGCGTGGTACAATCCTGTGTCTGCAAGCTGAGGCAGTGTTGGCTTTCTCATGGATGTGATGTGCTTTTGCCAATAAATAAGCTTTTCTGTTAGGTAACAGCGTTGTTAATGGGCCTCTGAGAATAATTAAAAGTAGGCTCGTCTCAGAGAAACTTAGGCTTTTGCAGTTTGGGATAATCTAGAAGTACTTGTGATAACATTATGGTAATACCCTTTCTTGAAGTTGCTTTCCAAGCTATCAAGGAGATGTTCCCAACAAGTTTATGTGAGCAGAGCAGGAAGTCTTAGTAAAGGAAACCTGACAGCTGCTCTAAAATATGCTAGATGTGCCTCCTGAGGATAAACTGAACAGAGAGTAATAGCCCTGATCTCTCTCCGTAGCCTTATTTATTCTTGGAAAAGCTCTTTGTTAGCTCTTGTCAGCCAAAACACGTGCTGTTCCAGCGCTGTCCCTTACTTTGATAGAAGAGCATTTAAAATAAAACTTTCCTTGGTACTGTTGAATATTCACAATCTGTTGTTTTTTTGTTTTATCCAGGGGAGACTATCTACGATGCTGCAAGTTGTGTTACCCATTATGCGCGTTTGTCATTCTTGCTGCTTGTGTGCTAGCGTGCGTTGGCTTAGTCTGGATGCAGGTGGCTCTCAAGGAGGATCTGGATGCAATAAAGGAGAAGTTTCGAACTAGTAAGTAGTGTCAATGTAACTATGCTATTCCACATTTGCTTTGGGCAGTATGAAGAGCTTTAGTTGCCTGCCTGCTTATTCAAAATCTGAAGGTACTGAGCAGACAAACTGCCCCTGGATTGAGGAGTCCTCTGAGCCAAAAACACTTGGAGGCTGGGCAAATCTAAGGCAAATGTTATATATTCTTGTCTGCTGTATGTCTCCTGAGGAGTAGGGATGCTGGACTCAGTGGGCCTGTAGTTGCTTTTACTTATGTTTCTAAAATTCCTGACTTTGGTTTTGGGAGTGCTCTCTTCCAAAGGAAGCCCCTGTTTAAAAAGTAAAAGTTCTGATCAGCCCTGTAAAAGCAGTTTAGGGGATTTTGCTTCATCCCTTAAAAAACATTAATGGAAAACATTGTTCTTGTCTTGAGCTCTTCTAAAAACTTCTAATACTTGCCGTGGCATTACTGCAATTGAGTGTTGCATCGATGTAATGTTTTTTTCCTTCGTATCCTCTGATGTTTATCTTGCTTGTGTTGACCTGTTGTTGTTCAGCTTTTATGTCGTGTTGCATACAGTGTGGAGTTACATCATGTTTCACACTTTGAAGCATGGAGTTAACATGAAGCATTTTGCTTGTAGATCTCAGGTTTTCCCTGTCTGTGTAAGGTTTCAATATTATAACTTCTGTAATGCTGAGGTATAACAAACAGTGAGATTTGCATGTAACGTGTGCTCTTGGCTCTCTATGCCTCACCGCTGTACACAAGATACGTTTTGATGCCTTATTTTAGTAGTGTTTAAAATCCTATATATTGCAAAAGGCAAGGATAAGCTGAGGAGCTGTGTGAATGGAGGAGAAGAGTGAAGGTTAAGCATTCAGGTAGTCTGCTTCAGGAAAGCTAGGTAGTTAACATTTTGCCTAAGGAGCACCGTTGTTGACTGGGTTTTGTCCCATAGCTTCGGTCTTCATCTTAGAATTTTTGTGCCCCTGATGTGAAGGTGACCTTAAATAAGGCTGGTGAAATCAGTTAAGAAATTAGGAGGCTGCTAAGGCTGGAGGTAAGCAGGGGGCTGAATTTGCTTGTGGTAGAAGAGGTATTGAGAAAATGTATGTAGAAATTCTTTGCTGCTGGTGTTTAGGGCTTCCTGTTCAGGCATGTAACTCTGCTATGAGGTGGGGAGGTGTCTGCCAAGGTGGAACCTGCTGCCTGGGAATGAAAGAAAGTGTTACTGATAGATGTACTTCTGCATTAGCTGATACTGAACTCTGAAAGTTAGCTGTAACTGTTGTCCACCAGTTGTGGAGGATACCTTCAGTTACAGGTGCTGCTTTGTGGCTGTGAGCATACCCAACAGCTCTGCGTAGCTGTTTCTGTGTTCTGGGTAAGCCGACTACTACTCTTCATGGACTGGTCTGCTTTAAGTATGTACCCGCAGTAAAAGTTTTGCACAATGCCAGCAGTTGTTGGCTTTGGTGTAGTTAAGTTTCATCATTCCTGTTCTACACAGACCTCTTTGTTAAAGCAGTTCTCTCTGTCTCTCTTGCTGTCTCGCAATTACGGATGGCATGTCTGTTTTCTCCTCAATAGCTCTGATAGAAAAGCTGTGCATTTAATAGTTGGTCTAGTGATAAAATAGTCTCAGATTTCCTTGCCACTGTAATAGCCTGCCTAGAAGCTGGATGTGAATCTCGTAATGAGGAACAGTGTTAAAAAGAACAATAAAAAAAGACAGCAAAAATAACCTGGTTCCAAAAGTTAACATTGTGCTTTGGTGAGACAGGTGGTTGCAGAAACAAAGGCATGGGATCTGTCTGTCCAGCAGCAGGTTTGGAAAAAGAATCTTCCTCCTCTGAATCTTCATCCAGGTTTTTTCCCTATAAGAGTGGATTCCCATGCTGGTATTTGTTAATGTTCTGCCATGCTTTGAACAAACTGTGTATGGTATGAGTGCTTTCCTAAAATAAGATGTATTTGCATGTAGTGTATTTGGGGTAGGGGAAAGTTATTGTAGTGTTTTCATTCGGTTGTTAGTAATGATGCTAAGAATGCATATAGCACTTTAATGGTTTTTGCAGTGCTAGGAAAGTTAAGTGGAGTCTCACTGTACATAGTGAGATTGGCAAAACAAAAAATAATTTGTCTGCAAGAGTTTCTGAAACATCAGATGCAGTGTGAACTGCTTGTGTCAAACACAAATAGCTCTCAGTCTGTTTTGGCTAAAATATACCTTTCAATGTCTTAACTGAAAGTGTTATTTGGATCTTGAGTGATCAACGGAGATTACTCTGTGCCTAGAAATGACTTTTAGGACTTGCCGCAAGAAAAGTGAAGTGGGTTTTTGAAGATGCACAGCTTTCTGGTTGTGTGTATTTGGGCATCCAACTCCACAGGCATGAAGCACTCGTGAAGGCTTCCCCTTTTGACTGGGTGGGTTGCACAAGGAAATTTGTTCTGGGAGCTGCCAGCTACGTACCACGTATGTCCCACTGCTCTTGGGGGTCTGTGGTCTGAATGATGGCTGTTTGTTGTGGAGCATTCCAGTGCTGCGTTACAGGGTGGAGGTGCAGGTTTTGGAGAACTCTGTCATCTCCATCTCAAAACCTTTGCGTATTTGTTTCCCAGACCTAGGGATTTAGGATTGCCTAACAGTGCTTGCAGCTAAACAGCTTAGTCACTGCAGACCTGGAAGAGCTGCATTTCTGAGGCACACTTGAATTTTTGAGCTGCATGTTTCCCTCTTCCTCTAGTATTAATTGCAGTAATAACTGACTTTATTTCCAAGCACCTTGTTTACTGGTTTGTTTACCAACAGATGCTAGTGTGTAAGCTTATACATTTTTTTCACTTGCCTTTCTGTCACATGGAATGACTGTAATCACGTTAATCTCTTTGGAATTCACTTCATTGCAACCCCTTCGCAGGCTTGAGAAGGGCACCAAGGTTCATTTTGTGTACCTCCTTTGCCCTGGTTCTGTTGGCAGTTCTTATTTACCATCTCATTACTGTTTCATGTCTCTTTGTGAAAGTAATGTAAAATAACTGCACTAAATAAAGACCTGCTAAGGCTTGCCAGAATGACAGTACTATTGCAAAGTATTAAATTTAGTACAGGCTCTCTGAGTTCTCTTTGCGGACGTTAGTGCTCTTAAAACAAAAAAGAGCTGTCATTCTGAACAAACACTTAGTTTTGAATTGGCAATAAAACTACATTTAGAACCTATTATTGCCGCCTTTCACAGCGGTAGATGTTGCTGCTTGTAATTTGGCTTTTGCCTTTCAGTACCATTTACCTGGACTTTTTGGGGGGGGTTTAAACAAATTTAATTTTTTTTTTTAGTGGAATCTAATCAAAAGACATCATTCCAAGAGATTCCTAAACTGAATGAAGATTTGGTGCAGAAGCAAAAGCAACTAGAACAAATTGAGACTGGAGAACTGGGGCTAAATAAAATTTGGATAAATATCACAGAGATCAATAAACAGGTGAGAGGGATCAGTGCTTGGTTTTGAAAAATAATAAAATATTCCATTCAAATTTATTTTTGCAGAAATTAATTTCAAGTGCAGTGCTGAGCTTTTATCTAAGGACTTCTGTGACCATATGCTAAACTTTTAAAATAAAAGTTAAAAAGGACTATAAGCCTCGTTATTAAACAAGCAAAAATTTTGAGCATCCAGTTGGACTGGAGACTGATCGCAAAGAGAAGAAATTATGCAACTGGTGGAAAGACTTCAGGCAGAACTTAAAAGAACCTGACAGCTGTGTGGTTCTTAATTTTCCTGCCAAATAATTGTGATGTTTATGATGAGACATTTGACATTTCAGTTTCTGACAGTGTCTGCAAATGTTTTATAAATGTGGAAAAGTTACCCAAATCAGTGCAAGTTCATGTTGCTACAAATGAAGTACTGGTGTCTTGTGAATATAAAATCTGATAATACACACTCAGAATCTGAGCTGCTGTAAATCTTAGCTCTGTTTATGCAGCTAGAACTAAGCTACTTAACAGAAAGCTGTTTCCTCAGTTGCTGTATTAACTCATGCTTCAAACAAAGCATCCAGCAAGGCTCTTATTGAAATTCTTGCCTCGGAGGCTAAAAGTTCAGAGCTACTCACAGGTAGTGGTATTGAGAGCCGTGTGTGGGGAACCTTCCCTGACACTGGTGCTTTGGGTTTAGTTTTTAAGAATATTGAGCTGCCTGCTCGGATTGTTTTTTCTTCAGCCCCATGCAGTGGTTAAGTGCTTAATGGGGCACACAAATATATTTGAAAATTTGACTTGCTTTCTCGGGCACCTGACAGTATGCATTATCCACAGATATTTGGGTGCTTCATTTGACTTCTAAAACACTATCATCTGCACGTGGACGTTAAAGATACTTGCACATGGTTCTTGCAGGCCCTCAAGTTACCTCAGGGTCTGGTTAGAGTCTGAGCCAGCTCTTCTGGGGATCAAAATTTAGTTACTGTTGTTTTCCGTGAATTGTTGGGATGTACTGCTGGGAATTTATTTCAGCCAATATTCACAGCTGTGGAACCAGAGACTGCACGCCAGCTGATCAGCATTGGCCTACGGTAAAGTTAGGATCTTGCCCATTTCCCCAGCTTGTGAAACAACTTTTTTAACCAGAAGAAAGTGGGTTTTATCTGTTCTACTTTTGTGTTGTCAAATGTGAAAAGAAATTATTTTTCTTTGTTTTGACTACCAATGGCTACAAATTGACCTTAAAGCAATAGTGTTAGCAATTAATGACTAGTTGTTTTTAATTAATCTGACCACCTCTCAATTGGAATAAGTAATCTTGACCCACTGAATAACTTGCTGTCTGGGTCAAACAGTTGACAGAAATTTAGTTAATCTGCTATACTCTGGTTGTCACTGTTCCACTTCTATAGCAGAAGGTTTGGGTGATATGTGCAACTTCACTCAGCTAGAGAAGTTGCATGGCTTTGCTGGGTTTTGCCAGCCGGATTTGATTGCTGAATACAGAAGTGGATGACTTGTTTCCTCCATGCAAGGGCTTCTTGCACAATTTTTTACACCTCTCTTGGGCAACAGGCTCTCTCTAAGGGGATGAATGTAAAATGGGCGGAGGGTACCTTATTGAAAAGAAGGGGCTTCTATGACTTTCATTCAGTTTTTTAAAAAAAAAAAATCTTCTGTTGCAAGAGGCAGAATAATTTTTAATGTAGCCTAGGCAGGACTTCTAACCTACAGCCAGGGGTGTTTTTTATGTGTGCACATATAATTTTGTCTTGTCTTATGTTTTAATGTTACAAATTAAGTCATTAGCATTGGGGAAGGTCAAAATCAGGATTATGTTGACTAATTCTAAATATTCCTCTTTGTTTTTAGATATCACTATTGACCTCAACAGTAAATCATCTCAAAAGCAACATAAAGGCTGCTTCTGATCTGATTTCTCTTCCTATCACAGTAGAGAAACTTCAGAAGGCAAGTACTGTAAATGTGGCTGTTGCTAAAAGCATTCTGTGCTGCTAAGCTGCAGCTGGGCTCTTGGGGACAGCAGTAACAACAGGAGTTACCTGAATTACATGTGAGGAGTATTTGCTTTTCTTGTTTTTAAATTAGACTTCATATACTTGATACTGTATGGTCCTACAATAACATATGGCAGGTAAAAAAATTGAAGGTCTCGTCTATCTCTTTCTGGAGATGCATTTGCTTGTATTATGTTGTCACTTCTTCACCTTGGCACTGATCTTTCTGGTTGCTTTCCTTCAGATTGCTAATCTTAATATCATTTAAGACACTTGCAAAACATCTGTCTGCAGTTTTACAACTCTGCTTGCAAATACGTGGTTTGTTTTAGCTTTTTTTAATTTGAAAAGAGAAAGTTTTCCAGAAAGCAATCCATTTTCATCTTGAACAGTCTATGGTTCTGCATCTGGCTCTGCATTTATGGTCTTGAGGCAGGTAGAGGTCTAACTTGGGGAGTGGTGGGCCTGGAACGTTAGTGTGGGAGATTTCTTGGTGTTCAGTACATGCACAGCAAAACATGAATTGTACTAGGATGGTTTTCTGACAATCCCATGAAAGATGGGCCCTATTGGGTGACGCAAGCTTACTTCTGAAGTGGCTTCTGTTAATACAGTGTCTTACCATGTGCCTCAGCTGAGCATTCTTTACCAAAGAACTTTCCTGTTTATTTTGGTAAAAAAGAATGGCTTGTTGAAACTTCCCCGGCTCTTCCGTGGCAGTTCTGTTTATTTAGCAATAAGTATTTATATTGGGCTAACACTTAATGTCAGTCCAGACTTTGTGGCTTTTACGGGTTTCCACTTCTCATTTCCTATCCCAACAAAATTAATGTATAATCTACAGGTAGTCACATGCAAAGCAATTAATGTGGTTTGGCTGAACAGACTGCTAGGATTTCTGTTTCTGGAAGGAGTACAAAGCTATTTCCTAAGCTTCTAATTTGCTGTTATGAGCATGATAGATTTTCACTGTGTCATATCAGAAGTACATCTGAAGGCAGTACCTAGTCTGGAACCTGCACCTACTTTATATTTTTTTATATATATAATGTAGAAAAACCTTGTTGTCATCTTGCTGCCTTTAGTACTGTCAGGACAAAGTGTTAGGGCCAACAGATGTCATCTTGCAGTGATCTGCTGAACAGCAAGGCTTTTTCATGTTGAAATAAGTCTGTCCTTGGTCATGCATCATGAGAATCAAAGATCTTGGGAACTTTTGAGTTCTTTCCAGTCTCTGCTGTTGAGTCTAGGTAAGGTGTTAGATGTGACGTCTGTTTCTGCTGCTCTCTTGATGCCATCTTGTTTGCATTTATGTTTTGGAAAGTTGATATAATTAAAAAAAAGAGCTGGAATCCTTCCAGGAGGCATATTGCGAGGTGTTGAATATAGAAAAACTGTTTGAAGGTTTAAATATTATAGTTTTAATGGTTTGTAAGTGTCATGTTAATGAGAAGTGATAGGTTTCAAGACTTGGATGTCTTTGACCTCTGCATGCATGCTGCAGTACTTCCTGTCATGCAGGAGAACTTCAGTGGGTGTAGGTGGGTAGCCTGGCTTTTGATAGCGCTGGTGAAAAATCTCCCGCTCAACTGTCCATTGCATTCAGCTGTCTTTGGGATTACCTGCCTGCCTTGGAAGAAATTGTCTGTCAGTAGACAGACTGGCTAACTGGGGAGGTCCCAGTTGACTGGAGGTTAGCAAATGTGATGCCCATCTACAAGAAGGGCTGTAAGGAGGATCTGGAGAACTACAGGCCTGTCAGTCTGACCTTGGTGCCAGGGAAGGTTACAGAGCAGGTCATGCTGAATGCCATCACACGACACGTACAGGACAACCAGGGCATCAGGCCCAGTCAGCATGGGTTCAAGAAAGGCAGGTCCTGCTTGACTAACCTGATCTCCTTCTGTGACAAGGTGACCTGCTTAGTGGATGAGGGAAAGGCTGTGGATGTTGTCTACCTGGACTTAGTAAAGCCTTTGACACTGTTTCCCACAGCATTCTCCTGAGGAAACCGGCTGCTTATGCCTTGGATGGATCTATTCTTTGGGTAAAAAATTGGCTGGATGGCCAGGCCCAAAGAGTTGTGGTGAATGGGGTTAAATTTGGTTGGCAGCTGGTCACAAGTGGTGTTCCCCAGGGCTTAGTACTGTGGCCAGCAGTGTGCCCAGGTGGCCAAGAAGGCCAATAGCATCCTGGCTTGTGTCAGAAATAGCATATAGCTAGCTGCTCCAGGGAAGTGATTGTCCCTCTGTACTTGGCACCTTGAATACCGTCTTCAGTATTGGGCCCCTCACTACAAAAAGGACATTGGGTGCTGGAGCATGTCCAAAGAAGAGCAGTGAAGCTGGTGAAGCCTCTGGAGCACAGGTCTTATGAGGAGCGGCTGAGGGAACGGGGGTTGTTTAGCCTGGAGAAGAGGAGGCTGAGGGGACACCTTATTGCTCTTTACAACTACCTGAAAGGAGGTTGTAGCCAGGTGGGTGTTAGTGTCTTCTCCCAAGTAACAAGCGATAGGAGAAGAGGAAATGGCCTCAAGTTCTGCCAGGAGAGGTTTAGATTGGATATTAGTGAAGAAATTTTTCCTGGAAGGATTATCAAGCATTGGAATGGGCTGCCTAGGGAAGTGGTGGAGTCACCATCGCTGGAGGTATTTAGCAGATGTGTAGATGTGGTGCTTAGGGACATGGTGTTTAGTGATGGACTTGTCCAACTGTTAAGCTAGCACTGCCTCAGTGATCTCAAAGGTCTTTTCCAACCTAAATTATTCTATGATTATATGAAAAGGCTGCTGTTCTTAGAATAGGATTTTGGTTTTCTTAAGTCTTTTTCCCTGTAGGTACTGTTCCTGAAAATTGGGAGGTTCCTGCTGGTGTTAGAGTCCTGAGGGAGTTCCTCTTGGACAGCGGCTCTTGTTCAGGCTGATGAAAAGTGCTAAAGGTGTCCTGAGATCCTCCAGGACAGAGAGATTCCTTACTGAACCTGTGTTCAGAATTGCAAAATGAAAAGCTGGAGCAAGATTTGTGTGGATATCTTTTGAATATAGTCTGGGTAGCTAGAGGGTCACTTCGGTGCCTTAAGAGCTTATGAGCTTAATGGGATCATAGGAAAAGGGTATTTTTAGATGGGTTCTGCTTGTTTTAATGATTGAAGAAAGTATTAAAAATGGAATGAGAAGCATAGGGGCATGCTTTGTCCTGTTACTGTGACTTTTGGTGGTGTTGGGTTGACGATTGGACTTGATAGTAGTGGTCTTTTCCAACCTTAAGATTCTATGATTCCACTAGTGTTTGTGGATGTCCTGGCTGACAGTCTGACTGGTAGGTGCTATGCTGTCAGCTGCTGAAACACCAGTGCAGCTTTACAGAATAGTTACTTTCTAAAGTTAGAACTAGAGGTAGGAGGAATTCACATACGTGGAGGCAAGGGAAGGATGAGACGGCGGTAGTCAGAAGCAAAGGCAGCTGTTGGAGCACACTGACTGTACCTGCAGAATTCACAGGGACTGTGCTGATGCTTCAGAGCTATTCTTGCTTTTTTTAAAAAGGCAATACTTGCTGAAAATCTAATCTGCAACCTTTGGCAGACTAGTTTTGCGGTGTATGATGTGTCTGGGTAGCCCTGAAAGACAATTAAGGCAGGATAAATCGGTGATGTCAGCATCCTTGTATTCAGTACAAATACTCCCTGTAGAGAGGAGGTAAGATGTCTTCATATCAGGATTATTTTTTTTTTAAATTAATGCCAGAACATTTGTATTGTTTTGGGAGTGGGAGTAGCAAACCTGTAATTTTAGTTATCTAGCTTAAGCTGTCATTGTGTAGAGTGTGTCTTTGTTTATTGGCCTGGAGATGATGTGGTATAATTTGCAGTTTTGTCTGCAAAGAAAGTTCTGAATACTTGAAATTCGTGTGCATATTTTTGTGGCAGTCTGCCTGCAGTTTTGCTAACAAAACATTGTGTTTAGCAGATTGAAACTTTGGGACAGTGCAGTTTGAGGAAGACTGAGATTTTTGTCATCTTCTTTATTCCAGACTGTAGCGAACATAGGTAGCACGCTTACCAGTGTTTCCCATGATGTTGAAAATATACAGACAGCTATCGAAGAATACAAGAAATCCATAGAAATACTTCAGAACGATGTGGTAAGAAAATGTAATGATTTAACACTGCGTTTTAAGTTACCTGCCTAATATGAAGCAAGTTTAAGAACTGTGTGGAGTTCTGCCTTATGCCTTCAAAATACTTCCGAAGTTTCAGTACGTGCTGGTTGGTACTTTAATAAGGTAATCTGCTAATCCCTGTGTGATGTCTCCGATGTGGTACCAAGTATGTATTTCTCTGGAGACAGAATTGTTGGTCCCTACTACACTTCTTTTCCTGCAGATTTTTGCTCCCTGCTACACGGATGTGGAGCTTTGGGCACTGCATATGGTAACTGTCTGCACTGTCTTAGGATTGGGGATGGTGGAAGTGTTGAAATAGTTTGTTGGTTGAATTAAGGATGCATGTAAGGATGAAATTACTGACCATCTTTAGCAGAAAGGTCGTATTTATACTGACCTCTCACTTGGGGTTAACAAACTGAGCCAGTACAAGTTTTTTTTTTTGCTAAATGCAATGCAGCATTACTTTAGTAAGAATGCTTGCAGATAAAATCTAAATTGGGCACATAAAATTTTATTCAGTCAGTGGGTGCTATGAAAACATTGCAGATATGGCAGTGTGTATGGTAGCAGTGAAGTGTGTGTCATAATACTTCATTAAAGGGAGAAGAACTAATTAGGAGGATTTAATTAAAATAAATTTAGACCTTATGTGTTTGAAAGAGAAAACTCTGTATTAGCCTAGTTAAAATATTGCATGCACAACAGACTTGAGTGACTATAACTGTAGCAATACATCCTTAGCTACAGCCTGCCAGTTATTAAAAGCTTAGTATTGTTTTTTACAGGCATTTGGTAACATAACTTTGTACTTCTTTCCTTAGACGGAATTAAAACAGATACCTTCACTTCCCTCCACTGTTGTGCCAAGGACTGAGAGAAATCAGACAGAAAATTGCAAACAGGTATTTTTCTCCCTTGCATAAGGAATATTGGTACCAGTATCACTGATACTTTTTTGTGTGTATTGTGCAGTACTGTAGTGTACAAAAAAGTATGGTTTTTATCAAGACAATACCAATACCATGCTTCAAAATGAAATACAAGATAATTTTGTTATCTTTTGTTATCTATAGTTTGCTCCTGTGTATGTGCAAACAGGAGAGTATCCTAGTCTGAGTATTTTTTTTTTGTGTGTTCTAACTGGGTGAGGAGTAAAAAGACTGAAATGAATATCAAATAAATTATAGGTGTACTTTGCTTATGCAAATGGGAATGAGTAAAGGCTTTTTTTCAAATGGATTTTATGGCAGGTAGTTGCCAACCTGAGTAAATTTGGGAGTGGCATGTGTTGAGTCACCCTCAATGTAATGAGGTGTGGAAAGCAGGGATTCAGCCACAAAAAAGAAAGGATAATGTGTGAGTGTTTAGTTGAATGGCTTGGAATGGAATGACTGCATTTATTTTCATTTGATGCAGCTGATATCTTCCTCAAAAATGATTCCCGTGTATAAATATGCCTAAGACATGCTTTCTTGGGAATAAATAGTTGGTGTGGTTACTAAGCTTGCCCTGGGCTTTGTGTGTTTGCCCGCATGGTTGAAGTGATTACATTAGCAACAAAGAGGTTAGCCCTGAGGAAAATTTCAGTTTCAAACTTTGAAAGCTGGAATAACTTTCTGGAAGCTTCCAGTTGGATGTTATCAGCTGGCTCGGTGGGCAGCCAGTCTGAAGTCTGCCTGGTTAAACTGGGTCAGTCACCATGTTGTTAATAGCAAGAGCGCTACAGAGGTAGAGTAAACTGATATGTTCTGGGTTTGTATTTCAGGAAAGCCAGTCACTGCATGCAGCTTTGGAGGAGCTAAATAATTCTGTAGTGGTGTACCAAAAGTTGAATGATATCAAGCTTTTAAATGTGGATTCAAGCATTGGTGACCTTAGCCGGAGGGTTATGCTGTTAGAAAACTTTCCCCTTGCTGTGAATAATCTGGACAAAAAAGAGAACTTGTCTACCAGTGTGGTAAGTATTTGATGACTAAGGGTGTTTGCTCAGCCTGATAGTTTCAATACTTTATACGCTATGGGTACAGCTTTTCAAACCTTACTAAAGAAAATGTTAGTATGAAACTTGAGACACTTAAGAATTCATTGTAAAAGGCTAGAATTTGTTCCGTATTTCTGAATGGATAACCAATGTTAAGAGTATCTCCGAAGTAGTTATTTCTTCCCTGCAGAATCTGCAGAGAAATGTCCAAAACACTGTGACATTTAAGACTTGAGTGACTGCTTAATGGGATGGGATTCATAAACCTCTTTAACTATGTTTTAGGAAGGCACTCTGGGATGGGTCTGTTAAGACCACTGAGGAGCTAGGTGGGCTTCTGGATTGTTCAGTGATGCTTAAATATTAAAAAGAAAAAAACTAAATACGTTTGTAAATCTTGCCAGTGCTTTCTGTATACCATACTGGGGCCAGTCTCTGAGAAGGTGTTCTGTATGTTTAGCGATAAGGGAACATGCTGACGTTGTTGTGGTAAATTACGTAACCCACTGTTTTCATGTTTATCCTACCATGTATTTGTCTTGACTTTTTTCCTGCTTTATGCCTGCCAAATTTGAAGGAAAGAAACTCTCTTGTAGAAAATAATAAGCACATGAATAAACTCAGCTCTCCTCCGTTTTTCCTGTAGGGGAATGATGCAACTACCTCTCTAAAAGTGGAAAATGAAGATCAACTAGATAATGAAACTCATTCATATAAAGAACTAAAGGTACAGTAGGGAAACACAAACTACACTGGATTAGTAGAACATGTCAGTGTCTTTATAATCATGTTTTAAATGAGACTTAATTGAGAAAAGATCTGCAAGCTAGTCTGAAGAAGTTGCTTTTAAAAGTCCAGAGTAGAAGGACAGCTTATCCACCCCACTTTGGGGACAGGAAGTCAATTAGGATGGCAGAAGAGTTGTAATAGTTTAAAGTCTTGCCATTCTGACTCCATATGGGATAACATAGCAGAGCGGCTGTAATATCCTTCCATGCAGCTGAAAGAATCTTGGGAAGTTCAGACCGAGGCCCAGTGGAACAGGGGGCTCTGGCAGTCGGCTCATTTGAGTACCCATTGCCCTGCTCTCAGCAGAGCTAGCCCAACTATTGTGGGTTCACACCGCAGACGGGATTATGGCATTTATCCAGATTTAAAAACTTTCTTGGGTTTACTTAGACAAACTTTGCACTAGTGGAGTCTAGGAATTGATGTGATGACTGTCTGTGAACGAGTTTAACAGCCTGAATGGGCAAACTGTGGGCTGGGGATAAGAGGTGGTGCTGCTGAGGTTAGTTTCGATCTTCTGGAAAGAAGTCTGGTGAGGGAACACTGTCGGTTCTAGGCTTGGGTTGATGTGAACTCAATCTATAATCTGGAAACTACTCATAAAAAGAGCAAAGGAACTCCAGATTAAAAAATGTGGTGGTCTTACTTTGACAGGGATATAGTAACTTCAGCACTAAGATAGTCAGTACTGCAGACAAATGATTGAAAGAATTATGCAATTCAACTAATTATAAATGTTCACTCCAAGTTTGTTTGACTGTTTTATGTTAGGGTTTTTTTAATTCTTGCTCATTTATATAAGGAATACAGAAATTAAATGTCAGATTCTTTTGAAATTGGTGTCTGCAAAATAGTTGCCTACTTTTCAGGTTGAGGTACTGATTCTATTGTTTTCTTACAGACTGCATGAATTTAGTCCTTGCAGATTTTTTAAATTTTTAAATCTTGTTTATCATTTTAAACTTGATCAGCCTGGAGACCTCCCAGTCACTCAAGAGTACTTACGTATTTTGAATTACTTCTTTTCCTGATCTTCTCTATCTACTGAAGGGGTGCTTCACAAGAATTTTTTTTCTACTTGTGCAGGAAACAGGAACTAGAGATTCTCAGGTATCAAAACTAAGAGAGAAGCTTCAGCTGATCAGTGCTCTAACAGGCAAGCCAGAAAATGACAGACCCATTGAGACATCAAAGAATGGTAAGAGTGTCATATAATAGTAATCTATAAACCTGACGGTTCCCTGTGTAATTCAAAGAATAACTAATGAAGGTGGATAATTCAGACTGTTCCTTAAGCTTTTTGGTGAAGATTCTTTCAAAGTGGTAGGACTGATGGCTCTAAACCAGAAAACTGTATATGACTGGAGAAGTTTGAAGGTGACTTTCCATGTGTATAGCAGGAGTCATATGCATCAATAGCTTGTATTTGAAGGCACAGTGATTAACTTGTAGAAACTTATACCCAGTAACATCTGGTTTTGCTTTTTCAAAATCTAAGTGTAACATAGAGGAAAGGTCTGTATCTCTGCTGCCTTACCTCAGTTCTGCACTCTTGCTGTATATATTCAGGTAGTGCTAAAGATAAGATTTGAAATACTTCATTACAATTAAACTGTGCTTGTTGTTAATTTGTTAATCGGCAACTTGGAAGTTTAGACTTTGCTGTTGGGAAAGATAGATACTTGCATTGACAAGGTGAAAATTTAGATGTAATTTGCTTAATAAAGCTTGTCCAGCACTTTCAGACTGGGAAGTAGAAAGTGATTCCAAGTCATTCTTTGTAAGGAGTTTACAAATGCACATCTCCTAGTACAACATGAAAGATTAAAGCTGTGTAACTGTCCAAAATAAATTTTCTTTCCGTCTGTTCTTCCTGTTATTGGTAAAAGGGGACAACACTGCTGTATTCTGAAATGATTTTGCAGCATTCTTATCCCATATAATATCTGTAATAAAAAAAAATAATTCATTTGATTGGATTTTTTTTGTTTCTGCTAACTGTAATTCTGTGGAATTAGTAAGACTAATAGAAATTTTTTTGTAACAGTTGGAAGTAGTCCGAGTACTACGGCAAAGCCCACAGACCTTTCAAGGCTGGCTTCAAGGTCAGCTGATGACAACACAGAGGGAAACGGACAGCTGAGACATCTGTCCTTACCAGGAATTTCCAGCATCGAAGGTATGTCCTTTCTGGGCTGACCTCTTATTTTTCTGAATACTTCATGTAAATGTTTAGGAGACGATAAGTGTAACTGGTATTATGGTAGTGTGTCTGGGCGTTCTGGGAAAATTGAGGTCAATTTTAAAAGCAAACTACAGACTGTTTTGGTTTTTTTTAAATTAGTCAAAAAAAACCAACCAAACAACCTAAAAGAAAAGACTAGCATGTTAAAGAAAAGAAACTGGGATTTAATCAGGAGTGTGCATTATAAGTGAATTGTAATTGAGTGCCAAAGTATTATATTAAGTGCCCCGGAGATTGAGAGAGAAGCCAAAGGCAAAGTTAGGGTGCTGAAGGACAGTGAAGTAGGTGTGAGTGTAGTTTGTTTTTTCTTTATTTTTTTTAGGAGAACGCTGACTGGTCAAACAAATGGTTTCTGGGTCTTGCTATTCAGTCTCTTCCGCTACTGAAAGGGCAGTGCTTTGCATCAGGAAATGAATAGACACTTTTCCCTTTATATCATCTGTGCTGTTGGTATAGCAACAGTCATTCAGAGCTGGCTTTTGTGGAGAATAACTTCATCTGTATGCAGTCAGTGGTTCTAGAATGGGCTATTAGTTGTGGCCAGAAATAGGGATTTTTTTTTTTTTTTCCAGATTTAATGTAATCCAGAAATGTTTATTCTTCCTTCTCTTAACCTGCTACTGACAGCTTGCAACAACACAGAAGGCAAACTACGTACTTGGGGATGCTTTATTTAATTACTAGGTAGTAAGACATAGTGCAGTAAAACTGGAAGAGCACCTTATAGGATATTCCTGTGTACTTAAAGGACCTGTTTCTAAATGCTTTTCTCTTTGCAGATCTTCAGAATTTGTTTGAAAAAGCAAGTGAAGATGTTGATGGAAAACTATCATATGAAGATCTTCAAAAGCTGCTTGGCTCTACAACCCCAGAGTCATGGAGCTTTAAGAAATTTGACACAGATGGAGATGAGAAATACTCATTACAAGAACTGAGATTAGCTTTAGGTGTATAGGTTATATATTTAGAAATGTGATATTGATGGATGCTACTGTAGCTAAAGGAAACTACGGGACATGAAAAACTACGTCTGCACTTTCCCAGTGTTTTACTGATCTTTGGAGCTAAATTACTGTACACATTGCCACCTCTTTTTGTTTGCATTTATTGAAAAGAAATTTACAAATTTCTGTGTCGATAGGACATAATATTGGGACTATGTTAAATTCCAGAAAATTCCCAAACTTGGAAACATTTTCCTTTCATTCTTTCCTTTTCAAAGGAGTTCTTTTTAATTTAAAATGTGTACATACGAAAATAAAACTATGGTTTTATATTTCACTGAAATTTGCCTTAAATTAGAGAGCTGCACTTTATGTAGAGCAGAAGGAAATCTGTCTTGTAAAGATGGCCGCCTTCTGCTTGTAAATATCTGAGATAGAGTAAATTATGCATATTTAAGGGGAAGTTTGTGTCAGGGGCTGTGTTGGTAGTAAGCTGTTTTATGAGGAGAGACTGAGCCTGAAAGGACTGGTTAAGAGCTTCAGCTAAATTTCTAATTTTGTCTAACTATATCCATGAATGAGTTTGGACTCAGAGGAAAGCAGGAGTGGTGAATCATGCCCATCTACAGCAGGATATATTTTTAGAGGGAAGAGTTGAAAATGTTTTTATATCATGAGCCTACAGGAGCAATTACCTAACAAGTGCTTGGGTTTTCACTTCAGCATTCTTCTAGCTTTGCTGTATTGTGTCCAGATTATTTTGCAAGATGAGCCTATTTTTTTAAAAAAAGAAAGCTATTGAAGAACTTTAACAAATGCTTTAAGAGGTAGAACTCTACAATGGAGCCTGCTGAGCAGCACCTGAATAGTTCACGCCTCGGATATGATCAGCAGTGTGCTGACGGTCCCGCTGACTGGTCACTGGAGATTTTTGCAACAGCGTTGCTGGTGCTGCCGGTTTCTTCCATCTGCTGTTGTTGGGGTCACTCTGAAGTGTCCCAAGTAAAGCTCCTGGTCACTGGGAGCGTGAGCGGGTGGGCAAGGCCCAGGGCAGATCTGTGGGCTGTTTCCTGACTAACGTGAGCATGATCCCTTCTTGGTACCTTTACCTTTTGTGTTCTCGCCAACAGAAGATGGAAAAAGCAGGATAGGAACATGCAGTCGCATCCACCTTCTCCACTGACGCATCCTTTGTAAGTGAGGTTTCCTTACTATAGAGGAGCTTAAGGGTTTGTTTATCCTAGTGGATCTAAACACTGAGTGTTTCTGGAAGATAGAAAATTACTTTTGCAGAAGGGATTCTTTTGCAGGCTAGATCAGGGCCAATTCAGATGATTTTGCTGACGAATATCGCTGATCTTGTTGGGAGTTTTTTGCATGGTTAGTGAACTGAAGTTGCTGAAACATCAGTTTATGTGGAAGTCGGTTCGTAATTGTTGACCTATATAAAACTTTAGACTGGATGTTTTATGAATAATTGTCTTCTGCAGTATGAATCAGTGAAGGAATGTACAAATGGAACCCTGTCACCCGTTGCCTAGGCTTCTTTCACTGTTGCTCTTCTATCCTGTTTGCGTAATGCAGACATGACCCAATATGGAGATGCTTTTGATGTGACATTTGAAAATACAGTATTTAAAAACAAAACTAACCAACCTTGACTTTTGAGAGGACAAGAAGCCAACACTTACTTCTTGCCACTTCCCACACCCTTTTATATGCTACTGTATAATTCCTTAACCAAATAATAATAAAAAAACCCAACCTAGCAATAAGATGGAACCATTCTGGTATTTTATTTGTACATACTGTATCATAGCCATATGCCAGAGTTTGCAAAATATTTTTGGAAGTTTGATTTGTACGGAATTTAACTTACCTTAAAATTTAAGGGATTATTGTATTGCCACGTGAATCTATTAGTGTTTTGTTTTGTTGCAGTCTGCTTTACTTTTAGAAGGCTCTTCAACAGCAATAGTGAAACTGTCAGCTAAAGACAGCATGTGCCGCTCCAGCTGCCCGGGTCCTCTGCCTGCGGCCGAGGAGCCGAGCTGGTCGCTAACCGGCACAGGGCACAGCTCTCCAGTGGTGCTGCTTAATTTGCATGTCAAGAGCATAGTGGATTGCTAATTGCTGTAGTCACTGCTGTTGTAGGATGGACTTGTGCTGTCAGTTTAACATCTGATCATCCCCAAGTACAGTGGTTGCTTCTGTAGCCGGTAGCAGTGTGAGCCCGGGTCCCCAGCCACCCGCTCCCATCTCCGCAAGCTGCCTGCACGCTGCTGGTCTCCACCTCGCTTGCTTTCCAAAGCCCCCGTGCTGGGTGTTGGCAGGCTTCCTCCCCTGTGTTTTACTCCTGCTGGGGATGGTAGAGGCATAAAGGCCACGGACATGGTAAATGTGCTTGTCCGGACCCGCTTTCTGCCATAGCTCGTGCCTGCGGACCGCGGTGCCCGGCTGCCAGCCAGCCGGAGGCCGAATGCTGAATGCTTCTGCGGGCGGCGAGTCCTCCAGAAACTAAGGGATGTCTGAAATCGTGTTAAACAGAGCAGAAGGGTCTGCGAGCGGCAGCTGGGGCTGTAGCTGAGACTTGCTGTTCTGCTGTGAGGCTTGGGTTCATTTTCAGGCTGTATTTGTGGGTTTTGGGTGACTCCTGTGTATCTTTCAGTTCAGTTACTTGACCTGTACGAGGAGCGGCACTGTGCTGGGTGCGCCTGGCGCTTCTTTCCTCCGCTGCGTTTGAGCTACGGCACTCCACGCCTTTTATCATGTAACGCGACTTTTAATTTCTCTAAATAAAACTTCATTTTCAGTCTGCGTTTCCGGCGGTTTCATTCCGGGGTCGGAACGGCGGGGCGGGGCGGGCGCGGCGGGCGGAACGCTGCGGCGGACGGACCGGGACGGACCGGGCAGCATGGCGGGGCCGCTGCTGCAGGCCTGGGGGCTGGGGGCGGCCCTGCGGAGCCGCGCAGCTCTCCGCCCGCTGGGGCTGCTGGCTCCGCCGTGTCGGGAGGTGGCGGGGCCCGGGCCGGGGTCCGGAGAGGCGGCGCTGGAGGAGAACCCGTTCTACGGGAAGTACCGACACAAGATCCAGGAGCTGAGGAGGTGCCGGGGGCCGGGCCCTACGGGGGAGGAAGGGGAGGGGGCGGTTTTTGGGGAGAAGGAGGCTGAGGGGTTTTTTTGGGGAGGAAGGAGGTAATTTTTAGCTTTGTGCCCTCACAAGAAAATGGATTCTTCTAGGCCAAATGCTGCCTTGAAATTCACTTACATTGTTGCAGCCAAGTCAGTGAGAGAGTCGTCTCCCAACGTGATCGCCTCGGGTAGAGATTGTTTTACTAACACAGTTAGTTAAAATTTTAAGTGAAGAACTTGAATCAGTAAACATTTTAAAAGGCCAAATGGTGTTAATCACCCAGTGCTGTTAATAGTCCCTTTTCCGATTCAGGTCCAGTCCAGATGTGTTTGAATCCCGGATGGAAAAAAGAAATGAAGTGAAGAAGCAGCCTGTGGGATATTCCAGTCAAGGAGAATTTATCAGGTGTATGGAGGAAAAGGCAAGGCCAATTTTCTTTGTAATTCACATATATTAAAGCTATAATGTCATTTTTATAGGATCAGCATAATGCTACAAATGTACGGCATTCCTGTTAGTAAGGAGCCCCAGAATTTCACACTCTGGTCGTTAAAAATATTCTGTATTCCAGCGTGGTTTTTTGCTATTTTTTTGGCTGTAATTTCTGTGCTTGAGGCCTAATTTAGGTGTTTAATTAGTTCCAGGTTAGTTTGGCCAGATGGACTGACATGATCTTGTATTTACAATTTTGTAGTGAATGAAAGAAAGCTGTTTAATAATATTGGATCCAAAATACATAATAGCTTGCTTTAATCCTTCCTGATCTCGAAATTCATAATTCACATTAAGTTACTCATTTTATTCTCCTAATCAATATTTTATTGTAATAAAATGCACTGCAGCAATCTCTAAGTATCTTAAATTTGAGCTCATACTCATCTTGTCAGCAGGCATGTTATGTGTGGCAGGGAAGGCAAATAAATGGTATTAAAGCATCAGTGATAAAAACTAAAGAAGAATGTTTTCTTCTAGGCAGAAGGTTTGGGCACAAAGACATCAAAGGGAGGTTTCACAAAAGATAAGGTAAGGGAAACGAACCTAGGTGTTAGGAGAGGACTTGCTGGCAAATCAGGGATGCAGATTAACTTGTATTGCTACCATCAGTGCTTCAGCCAAGAGCTTCTTGAGATAAAACTAATGTTCCTTATGCTGCACTTGAGTATGAGATACTCATTTAGTCTTGGGATCACATTCAAGTCTTAAAACTCCCAGCAATCTGGGTTTTTTTTTTTATTATTGAGTTCTTTCTCTGCTGACAGTAATAAATTGAAAGGGTTAAGCTGCCTTTACAGCATGTAAATACATTTCCAAAGATCAGCCAGCAGAGGGACAAGAGAATGGTTTTATTCTTTCACGTTCTTGTATTTTGGTAAGCTTTCTGTGTAAATCTGCCAACAGAGCATGTGTCTGAGATGGCTGAAAGGGAAAGGCTGCAGCTCCTCTTGCAGCTTCAGTAGAGATCTGCAGAATTGGAGCGAAGTGTATTCTGTGTCCTGAGAGGATCTCTTCTATTCTGCCTCTGTGTGTGAATCCACTTCTCAGTGTGTTACTGCATATCATCTACTGGTTTCTTTGGCAGTTCAGAGGACTAAGTCACATTGTAAATTGAATTAAGCTTGATTTTGTTCTCTGTAATTGCATCCATTCATTCTAGGTTCTCACTTGAATCAGAGAGCTGTCATCCTGCCAAATTCCTTATGCTTTCTCTTGCAGACGCTTGATTCGATTCTTAATGTTGAGATGGTGAAAGAAAAATCAGCAGAGGAGATAAAAGAGGTGATGGATTTAAATGGAATAAGGTTTGCCCCACATCTGTGCTTAATAGTAATCTACATGTGAGGATGGGAATTTTACTTAGACCGAAAAATAAAACATGGCTATGGATGTGTATTTATAAAAAACACATTCATGTGCGTATCAATAGTAGAAGATAAAGTTTTTCTCCCTATAGGTAAGTCTGTCTAGGATGTGCCCCCTTGATAAATAATACATCTGGACTTGATCACTCAAAAACTGTCTATTGTAATTCTTGTTGTTGCCTTTAATGTGTAGCAGTTGAATTGCCCTCAGCAAGCTCCTGTCAAGTTTGAAGCCAGGTAAAGGGAAACCCTAGCAATAGCTCATTTGGATTACAGTACTGCTGTTCTGCAGGAATGAAAACAAAGCTCCTGCCATCTTCTGTCTCTGCTTGCATTATTTGTCTTTCGGGAGTCTCTGTACCGTACAAAAGATAGTTAGGGTAAGGGGGTGAGTGGGTCTGTTTGAAGAAACAGTGGAGGGTGTCCCTCCCCATAGCAGGGGGGGTTGGAACTAGATGATTTTTGAGGTCCCTTCCAACCCAAACCATTCTATGATTCTATGAAGAACAGTGTGAATCGAGTTATTCTCCCTAATATCTGCTTGGCTTTGCACTGTATTCCCTTTTGTCTAGTTATAAGTCACATCTGTTCCACATTTCTGATGTAGCTCGAGTTGGATCTATTTGGGTTTTTTTTCTAATCAGACTGTATGCCAAGAAACTTCATGTAGGCACGATCATTTAAGGGGAGCAGCGCGCGTAAAGGAGTCTTCTGGCACGACTTAGCAGAAATCTAGCTGCTTTCCTGATAGCTTGAGAACGTTATAGAAGTGGTTATGTGCTCTACAGGGAATGGTGTGCAACCAGTTATAGCAGGGAGTGCATTTGATAACTCATGACTTTCCTTCAAGTTCCTTTATTTCCATTTTATTGATTAAACATTTTACTGACAATTCTCACTAGTTATGTAGGGCTGGAGAAGAGCAACTGACAGAGTCCTGGACTCTGGGCTTTTACTTGTACTTGTCCATTTGTTAAGAACTTTGAGCTTTTATGTTGGTATTGCCATCCTGTTGTGGTGAAGAAAAAGATTGTGAACGCAGAGGAGCGTTACCCAAAGATTCGTCTTCTGTTGAAAATGTTTTGTATGTTCTTTATTAAAAAAAACCAACCCAACAACTCAAACCCTCTTGAAATAATTAGTGTGATGGTTGGGGAAAATGCAAGAAGTGCTTCTGATAGCTAGTAAATCTTGAGCCACCTCTGAGCCCACTGCTTATTTCTCTTAGCTGGTTGAAATCTGTCATTTGGTACAAGTACTCTGGAACCTTAGAAGTGTGTTGCATTAGCAGGAAAGTCAGTCAGGCTTGATTGAAAAATGACTTCTCAAAGTACTTACAAACTTTAGTTGACAAATGGAATTATTTTTAAAGCATGTAATACTACTGCTAGATGTTTGATTTTTAACTGTAGATCATCTCCTTTGTTTGCTACAGATTTGGAATCAATATTTTTCTGCAAAAGATACGGTTTATGCTGTTATTCCTGTAAGTAGCTGCCCTGTAGTTATGCACTTGAAAGGCCAGTGTGCAAAGCTTTCCTTCCTAACTGTGATTCTGTTGCTTTTAAAAGCAATCCTTGAAGGAAAATGAGGTTTCAAGAACAAACTTTCTTTCCTGATTGAATGATATTATTGCCCCAAATAAAGGCTTTTGTTTCCAAAAATGTGTATCCTTTTTTCCCTCCGCTACATCAGCCTCAATAAAGCTAGTACTTTTCTTTTTCTGCACACTTGGCTTGAATTTCCAGGCATTTTTTTATTAGGAGTATCCGATACTATTTGCAGGGCCCTAATATCTATGAAGGTAGCATTTGTATTTTCACATCTTTTTTCTTTTCCTCAGAGTTGCTCGTTTTTCTCCCCTCTTCCCTGCAGCACAGACTGCTAACTCAAGTTTAATATGGCAGTGTTAGAGCACTTTGCTAGTAACTTGCACGTGGCTAATCACTTACTTTATACACTTAAAATTATTGGCAGCACTGTCTTTCATTGAGATTGCACGGTGCTTCCTGTGATAAGATTGTATTTCTTATTCCTGATAACTTTACCAGATGTTAATTGTTGTTAATCTGCATTAGGCTGAAGGAGTTTTTCTCACTTTTGGGATTTGTTTATTCTTTGCAGAGTCTCTATGTAATTGTGATGTCTTAAATCTGTCTCTTTCACAGCTGGGCACGAACTGTGTGTTCCTTGAGTTCTTGAAACCTCATTTAGACCTGGGGTCTGATTTGCAGGTATACTTGGCCCTTTGAGCTGCAACTGAAGTGATGGGAGGCTCCATTCTAAATGTACGAAGTGCTGTATGCTCTGAAAATGGCAACGGGGGATTTGAAGTCAAGCAGTCTCGTGTTTCACATGGATGTTGTGAAAATAGTTTTAATTGAGGGCCAAAGCCAGGGACTCCAGTTAAGATGGTGTAGGTCTTTCATTAGTGGGGCTGGCGCTGTTCTTTGGTGCGCTGTTTTAGAGGAGCTTTGGAAGCTTTAATGCAAACCAGATCCTAGGCACATTAGGCAGTAGTTCATGGAGTCGTCAGGGGAAGAAGCTATGTCTTTTGCCAGAAGCTTTTTGTTGGCTGAAGGAAGGGCCTCACATAATTCTCGAGTGCTCAAAAGCACACATGGAGGAATTTCATGTTGATGAACAGCATGTGTTTTCTTTCATGAACACCTTAGAGAAGGTATTAATATATGGTGCTGAGAAGAGCAGGCAAAAGATTTGGGGGAACGCAGAGGACACGTAAATGAGATGGCCAGGTTTCATCAGAGATGACCGAATATGTTTGTGGTTTTAATATAAACCTAAGCAATAAGTATATTATTTGAGTAAATATCTAGGCTGCACTATAATACTGAAGAACAGATGACTATGATGTAAAATCTACTGTTTGGGGCCAGGGATATGTCATCTTGCTCAACTGTTGACACCACATAGATACAGTGGAGCTATTACTGAAAAAGGACACAATGTAAGCCTAAAGCATGGGCCCCACACCTCCAAGGAATAACACTTTGGATCCAAGGAGTTCACTGCAGGATCTTAGAGACAGCATTGTTAAAATGAGGTATCAATGACATTTAGGTAACTAAGAACTAAATACAGTTTTCCATGCACTCATTGTTAGCTGTTCCTGTAGTGAGACCTTCTGTAGATGGAAGTTGTACCCTGTTAAAGGTTAATTAGAGAATTCTGAATAACTGCGCATCCACGTTTGTGTTACGAAAAGTGAATTTCTCTTTCTCTTTCCCCAAAGGGAGAGAAGTTTGATTTAATATGGAAGAGAGCCCAGAAATGTCCATCGGTACGTATGGCAGAGACTCGTAATGCATGGATCTATAGCTGTAATGCATTTCTCATCTCTAAAGCCTCATTCATAAGCTTTTGACCCTCCTATATTCACATTCATTGTATCAGCTTGATTAGTAAAATCCAGGTGTTCAAATATTTGTCTTGGTGTTCAGACAAAATCAATGGCTTAAACGGTATGTATTAAACGGTTTGATCTAGGTATCAGATACGTAGATAGAAAAGATGCAGGGTTTAGTAATGAGAGCACAGAATCTCCCAGGAAATGGATTTAGCTACGTGTCTCTGGTTTCCATTGATTGATGTGTTGTGGTTAAATCTCTTCCATGCAGTGTTGTGAAGTGCCAAGCCTCGCTGGCCAGCTTCACTGATGTACCTGCATATCGTTCCTTATTGCTTAAAGCATCCTTGCTTTAACCTGGAGGAACTGTTGTTAGCCATGTAGCGTGTCACCATAGCATTACATTGCATGTACATGGAGAAAGTTAATTCTCTTGTCTTATGGTTGGTGTAAGTTACTCCTCTTTTTATGTTTGTTTACTGGCACTGAAGACAGGCAGGAGTATCTGAAAAGGGAAAATGGCAAGAAATCGGTATGTTGGGGTTCTGTCCACAGAATGAGCTGAACCTTATAATCTATTAGGCTGCTTTTCCTGATCATAAATATGCATAGCCATGCTTTCTTCACCACACTGGTGATCTGTGATAGGTAAATATTGGGAAGCGAATATGAGCTATTTGCATGGAAGCCAACCTGGGCAGGCACTATGTTGTATAAATAATGCATCTCTGTCTCTAGGGGAGTGTGAGTTGTCAAAAATGACTGTATGGCAAGCACTGCAAAATGGAGTGGTGTAAGTTCTGTTGCAGAGCATTGTAATTCAACAGCTGTGATGGGAAGGAAGGGGGGGAATTGGGTGTAGTCAAACCCTTTATTACAGATCCACAACCCACAGAGTATTTACTCTTAGGTGTATACCAGCACGGCAAAGCATAGAATACTGAGAGTGTGTAATATGGTTATTTCAGAAATGAGCGAATTCCCAAGATTTGGGTTCATAGTTTCTTGTGTGGGTTGGTGGGTATCTTGTAAGCTTCAATTAGAAGATTCCTGTGTGAATGAGCAGGTTGTTGCTTTGAAGAAGTTAAACTCCAAAAGACCAGAACAGCTAACCATACAAGGTATATCTTTCTGCAGTTTTGTACCACGTGCTGCTGGATTAGTACTGTTTTCTGTTGAAAGTAATGTGTTTTTACAGTAATTTGTGTGCTGAAGCATGGGCTTTGTGCAAATTTCACTGTCCTGAGACAGAAATTAAATGCTTCACTCCATTATGAAAACAAAGGAGCTAAACTCTGCTGTGTTGAGAGGAGTGCTTTTGTAGATCTGAATGCGAGATTTTACTGAATTGATGGATTGGTCCTGTACATTTCACTTGCCAAGAGCAAGATCAAATATATCTGGCTTCCTGAGCTACTCAGAGCTTGGAAAGTTATTTATAGCTTTAAGTGCATTTCTGTACAGTGCATTGGCATGTAGTCAGGTATCCTGCTTATTTTTCCGCTCCCATGTTGTCCTTTCCCTTGGTGTGGGAAAACGAGCAAGTCCCTAGCCTGTGGAGCTGACTAGACCCTATATCTCTAGAGAGAAAATGCTTGCTGCCTGGTCTGGAACAGTTGGTGAAATTACAGGATTAAAAACTCTGAATGCTTTTTATCTTACATTTGACCAGTTCTGCTGTTAATTTTCTAGAAGTGAATGAAAAGGTCAGAGTCTGAATGTTCACCACCATTCTTTCCTTTGTCTGTCTCTCATAATACTGATAAAAAATATGCACCAACATATTTGTTTATGAAATAATACTGATAAGGTTAATGCTGGTTTATTGTCGGTTTTGAAGTCTTGTTCCTGCTGTCCTATCACTCTTGGTGGGGCAAAGAAACCCATTTTTCTGGTGTGGTTCTCTCACTAAAGAGTTTATGCTGGAGGCCAGTATGACACAGGCATCATTCTGTTTTATAAAAGGGAGAATTACTTTTTACCACTTCTCTGCAGTTTCTATATGCTTTGCCAAGAAAAGAAGGCTATGAGTTCTTTGTGGGGCAGTGGTCAGGAACAGAATTGCACTTCACTTCGCTAATAAACATTCAGGTGAGTGGTTGAAAGAAAAAGTAAAAAAATGGCTTAGGATCCAGAAATATATCAGCATATTACATTATATAATAATTGGTAAATAGTTTAATGAACAGGTTATCTAGCTTAAGTTGAAAATAATTGTCAGGGAAAAGCTCCCATTAATTATGGGTACTTAATAAACTTATGGGTATTAAGTGTCTCTAATCTAAAGGACAATGAGATAGAAGTCAAACAGTCTGAAAACAGAAGCAAGAGCCAAATATTTTAGAAGTGTTTGCACAGGCTACATAAAATTCCAGTAGATTCTATGAGATGAAATGTCTTTCTTGAAATTGAGGGTTATTTTAAATGCAAAATATCTTTAGTCAAGAAAAAACCCAACCTAACTCTGCAAATCCTTTGTTTTCTGTAAATACCAGGAATAGTGAACTGAATTTTATTAGAACTGATCCTTAAGCCCTGAAAAATTACTGTCTCCATAGCAGTTAATTCTCAAAAGTTTTGTAATCAAGCCTCAAAATCTGCAATAGAGCTGAAGTTCTTTATGGGATACTTATGGGATATTTATCTCTTTCAGACTCAAGGTGAAACTGCTCCTAGCCAGTTGGTCTTGTACCATTATCCTGAGCTGCAGAAGGAAAAAGGAATAGTATTAATGACAGCAGAAATGGACTCCAAGTTCTTGGTAAGCGAAATCTGTTCATTGGCTTCCTTCATTTTATGCTGCAACTCCTCCTACAGTTTTGAATTAAAACCAAATTAAAGTCAAGTCTTTAAAAGACCCTTGCCTAAAGAGTGGTCTTACTAGATTTCTTTAACATAATCTACTTAATAGGAAATCATTGGTCTTTGGCTATCTGGTGATTTCAGGTCATGCATTCTTTTTTTTTTTCTCCTTACTCTGGGTATTACAGTTTATTGTTGTAAAAAAAAAAAAGCTTCTGTTTTTCATGCTAATGGGAGCAAATTTAAATGAAAGCTGTTGCTACCTGCCAGCGAGTTAAAACAATGTTTTGATGCTTAATACTGCTTGTCAACTCAGGAGACCTCCAGAGCTTTGTGTTAGGTTTCTGCGTGCCTTTGCTCTTTTCCCTGTGCGTGGGTGTGCTGCTGTTTGCATATCTGTAATAGCACCGTGCTAGGACTAGTAGCACTAGGGATTGTCCTGGTGGAACAAGATAACTAAGCATCCCACCTCTGACTGACCTACTTATACCAGTTCTGAAACAATGTGCAGAGGAGTCATTAGTAATGCATTTTCCCTGTTGTATCTCAGAGTAAACAATCAATTTTTTGCAAATAGGTCAACTGTAGAAGGGAAAGATGAGACTTTGGTGCATCTCCAGTGCCTAAGAGTGGGCAGGGATCATCTTTGACCGCCAAGGTGTATGCTCAGCAGGAGAGTAGTTTAAAGGCATGAGGCTAAAGTTTGGTAGTAGGTCAGGAACAAGAGGGAGGTAGTTTGTTAAGGGATTTGCTAAACTAAGGTGACTTGGAAGGAAGTCACTCGATGAGTAGGACTGCAGCCTTTCAGCTGCCAAAGAGTCTTTTTCAACAGGATACTCAAATATAACAAAACCAGATGGCAACAAATTCTTTATTTTAACTTGCAGGTGGTCCATGAAGCACAGTGCTTGGCGAATCAGGTGCAGCTTTTCTATGCGACGGATCGTTCCGAGACCTACGAATTAGTGGAGACCTTCAACCACAGATCTAGTGAATTTAAATATATGTCAGTTATAGCAGAGCTTGAGCAAAGTGGACTAGGAAGAGGACTGAGACCTGGTCAGGCTTCTGACAAGTCGTAGAGCCTGACCTGTGGGTGAAGCGAGCCAGCAGCAGGCAGCGGGGTTCCTAGATGGGGTGGTCCTGTCTCTCTTTTGTTTTATGAGTTTGAGTTGGCTACAGAAAGGATCTGGAGACATCCTGGGAGTGTGATAGACTAGCCTGTCTGGCACTGATGCAAGATGAGGACTTGGGCCATTTAAACGATAATAACTAATGGCCGAAACGGAGCCCTGTACTTCAGTGTAACTTCGTCAGAATGAACCATTTTCCCATCCTGTAACTTACTGCTGCATGCTGTATGTTTGAAATCTGAAATAAAGTGACAGAAAGGGAGCTATGTAATGGACTATAAGGACATCAGGAGACAGATAACAACCAATGTTTCTTCTCAGTAAATGCATTTTAAATGCCTTCCACCATTATAATGGCATGGTCCAATACTTTTTAATCTGTGTGGAATTTATACAGGCTTGCCCATCAGGAAAAGAGAATGGGACCGATGCTCTAAAACAGACTCCTCTTTGTTACTTTGTGTGTGAGGTTCCTTACACAGATGTATACTGTGGCCTGTGTTTTTCTCAGGAAAACATAGTGACTAGATTTGTTCTGGGAACTGCGTGCTGGCTAAGTGATACATTAATTTTACTTTGTTGCTGTGTTTCTGACTTAGATGTTTTTTTTCAGGAGTAAGATGATATAAACGTGGGGTTATTTCTGTATATTTTTGAATAGTGAGGAGGAGTTATTGCATGCTTTATAGAATTAATTTTTCTCTGACTGACAGCTAGTCAGGTAACTACAGATGGTATTTGGAGGGACAAAAAATGGCTCTTGTTCCTATTTCAGTAAAGCCACTATCTCCAATAAAACCAAGATGGAATTGCACAGTAACAGAGCTAGAGCCACCAGCCAGTTTCTTAATTGCTGAGTGACGATGCATGATAAAATGCATTGGTGTGAGTATGCACAGCAGCTTTAACATGGCAGTGTTGGTAAGAATCTGGCTTTAAAGGACTACAGCTGGTTTTGTTTTATAAACCTGCCTTCAACAAAAGGATCCCAAGGCATTTGTGCTTTGAGCTTCTTTTGTTTCCATTCCCAGCAGTGGCAGCCAGTACCTCTGCGGACAAGGACGTACTGCAGCAGGGCTGTCATGTGCGGCCTGTGCACGGATTACCAACATACCACCGCTGCACGGGTAGACAAGTAAACAGAGGATGGCCAGGAGCTTCCCAGGAGCAATGCTGAAATATTTCCCGTATTCACATCAAATCCCTGGCACTAACTTGCCCTTAGCACTAATTATCTGTTATGTCCAGACCACATTGCATCTTCCCATCAGCCTGCTGAGGCTGGAAAGCTTTTCCTCCTTTGTCAAAGAAATGGAGGCAAGAAGGGTAGGCAGCGTGTCTGTCAGAGGAAGACCAATTTTTTTGGGCAGAGCTGGTAACATTTTCTGTGCTACCCTTAACCGTGACCTGCTATGGAGGTTTGATTAGTCATAAAGGGCTCTTACACAATGTTTGCTAGGGTCATTGTAGGACCCTGTGGCTGTAATACTCGCTGTGGCTCCACAGTTTCTCAGCCCATTCTTTGGACGTGAACAGTGTTCAGCGAAGCACTAAAGTAGATAGTAAGGTTTTATTGTTGGGGTCTATTTTAGCAACGACTTGTATATGTTGGGTTGAACTGTCCGTTCAGGGAATTACAAGATGTTTCTAGAAGAGACACATCTTCTCCTGGGGCTCTGCAGCAAGAAGATGGTCTTGCTCCTTGATGTCTTCTTTCTGTTTCTGGTTGTTAGTGTGTGCATAGCAGGGGAATAATCAGAGGGGGTGTGGATAGAGTTGTTATAATCTGAACAGCAAATCACCTTTAATAAAGAGCCTTTCTACTTCTATTTTATAGCATTCATGCTCTATTTATCATTTTCCCTTAGCTGAAATAAGGGCAGTTTTGATTCATTATTCACTTCCTGCTTTGAAGAAGTCAGAGTTGCTGTATTCATTTTTAATATAGCTATAATACAGCATCTCTGGAAGAGTAATGGGCAACAGGAGTGAAATTCAAGGCTTCCACATCTATACCTGAGCCTCTTTCTAAGCTTAAAAGACTGAAGTGTCTAGTAAAGACTGTAGCAGTTGCTACCTGTAATTTTGAGTGGGTTTTTTTCACCTCATCGTGATTAATCACAAGCTAAGAACTTCTCTAAGGGTTTAAGAGAGACAGAAATGGCAAAATGAAGAGAAGGAAGCATTTCTTTCCATTGCATGCATTAGAATGGTTTTTAAATAAGACCCAAACTGAAAAGCCCAAGTTGACCATACCACCTGCAGCCAGTTTGCAAGAGCATGTTTTCTAGCCCTGGCAGAGGCAGAATGGGCTGGTGGAGGGAGCAAGGGCTTTTGTCTGCAGGTGTATTCATGTGCCTTGAAGTGCATGCCATCACACGTTAACCCTTGTGTCGGGGCGAGATCGCTCAACACAGAAACGACTGCCCTGGTGTCAGTGATCTGGGGCTGTACTGCATCTCCCCGAGGTGCAGAGGAGCCAAGAGCTGGCTAGACGTGTGTGTGTGTGCAATGACAGGGAGATAGCGGAGGGCTTCCAAAGCTGCTACCCTCCCGGGAGGTAGACTCTAGGCCTGATCCTCCGTCCCACTTGCCATAAGGGGGAGTAACTCAGCTGAAGAATTGGCCCCACAAACCATCCTTGCTGCAGAAATAGGCCAGTGGTGTTTTGTGGCTGTGTGGCTTCTCCAGTGCCCAGTTTGTGCATGAACCACGTCGCCTGGGCACGGGCTGGCCGTGGGGATGGGCACCTACAAGCCCCAGCGTGGACACTGACCCCTGGGTCTATCTGCAGCTTTGTGCAAACTGGCAGCTGCACCGATTTTAAGCCCCTAAAAACTTGCATAGGGCTTGTAAGATTTGATGCGCTTAGGATTGCGTCGAGCCTAAGGGCTGGTGAAAATAACACTGTTAGTCTTGGCGTGGGGAAAGAAGGTAACTGTGAGATTTATGTGCTGCGTAGCCACTAGAGGGAAGTTTTGTGTCCTTCTGAGCTACCAGCACACACACAGCTTGCGTGAGCCTGTCTGCTCAGCTTTGTCAGCTCAGGGTGAGTTTTGTGCAAGAACATTTAGGTGCCCAGGCTGCTGCTGTGTGGTCAATAACAGGGTGGGCTGTACTGAGTTAGACCAATGGTTCCCCTAGCCCGCTGACTCAGATCCTTGAGGAGCTGCCTTGGGGAGGGCAAACATCCTGTAATAGTTTTCCAGGTCCCTTTGCTGATTTCCAGCAGTTAGTGGGTCAGGGTCTTCCAGAGCTGGATGCGTCTGTCTTTAATAGCTCTCAAGTGGGCACGTTCATGGAGGAGAAGCCCAAGTCTCCCCGTGGCCCTGTGTAGGCTTCAGCCCCTGCAGCATCCTGCAGCAAGGGCTTCACGGCTGAACCAGGTGCTGTAGGAGCCACCTCCTTCTGTGGTCTCCCACCCGCTGAAGGAGAGCCCAGGGCCAGGGATGCGGCAACAGTTCCTGCTAGGAGTGGTGGAGCAAGTTTTGCAGCCAGAGGCTCTTCATTATCAGTGTCTCGAACCCTGGGCTTGCCCACCCACCCTTGTCGCCCCGGGGAGATGTACCCCCATGTCAGCAGGAAACCCAGAGCCCCTCCTGCTCCCCGGGGAGACGCCCTGGCTTGTGAAAGGCGGCTGTCACAGCAATCAAGGAAGTGCAGATTGAAGGATGATGTTCTTACCCTCACTTAAACTGCTGACTCCAGTGCTTTTTCATCTGCGCCTGGCTTTTCCGCTGTGCCTTAGAAAATGGCAAGACTCCAGTGCCCTCTGAGCTGCGGCTGAGGAAGTTCTCACTCCCTATCTCTGAGCTTGCACAGGACTCAGTGGAGCAGAGAGGGGGAACTGGCTTTTCCTGACGCTGCATAGCCGGGGCAAACCTTTCCAGGCACGTCCTCCCTCTGCTGTGTCTTGTGTCTGCACAGGCACGCAGAGCCTTCAAACCCTGCCTGGGAACACGCACCTCCCCAGCCGATGGGGTGCTGTGCCCATGGGGTGCACAGCGTGCGGGGCATCACGTGGCCAGGGAGAGCCCGGCCCGGTGCTGCAGCTGGCGGGGGGCTTGCGGGGGATTCACTGCACCCCCCCCAGCGCAGCTGTGTCCTGCCAAGCTGTGCAAAGCTGCATCGCCACGTTGGGTCTCTTTCCGTGACCACCCGTGAGGTCTGATGGAGCCGTCCAGTGCTCCAGGCTTGCTTCCTTCCCTGCTTCCTTCCCCCTGATAAATTCAGCTGTGCACCTGCTTTTAGGAGCGGGGCCACCCCCCTCTTCCTTCCTCCAGGGCAGACAAATGCCCTCTTCACAATAACACATCCCTCCTGCCCCAAACCTGCCCCTTGGACCTTTTCCTCTCTCCCAAGTGACTCCTGCCCTTCCTCCCTGCAGCTGGGACTCCGGGCAGCTCCGGGACCCCGGGCAGCTCCAGGACCATGGGCTCTCTCCTCTGTGAGGTTTCCAAAACCTCGTGCAAGGGGATAACTCCCTGGCCAGGAGGTGCTGCTCACCCCCATGGACTTGTGGGGCCGCAGCTGATGCAACTTCAGCCGTCGTGCTGTTTTCCTGGCCCCTCTCCTTTGGCTCAAGACTGCCGAGGGTGGGAGGACCCCATCGTGCCTCTCTAAATATTTTGGCTCCATCCCACCTGGATGTAAATCCTGGCCATGAGTTCCCTTCAGGATCTTTGCTATACGGCCAAGCCCCCTCAGTTTTGGATTTGTGCCCAATTTTTGCTGGGTTTCAGTTGAAAGTTTCCTCCTGGCTTGGCATTAGCTGTCAGGAGTTACATTTGCTCTGCAGTCCTCTGCCTCTCACTTACAAGGCCTGAGAATGTTTTGTGGTTTCCTGCATCCCTTGGGGAGGAGGGCGGATGCTGGTGCCTGCCGGGTCGCTGGGGTGGAGGGCAGCAGTGTTGCTCAGCCTTTGCTTCCGAAAAAAGACTTTGCGGAGCTGCTGTTGCTGCCTGAACCTGCTGGAGCCAGGAAAAGTCTACTGGACTAATTGAGCTGGATCCTGATTTTAGGGGTGTTACTTCAACCTGAGACTATCTGCAATGACATGAGAGATTTGCTCAGGAGCGGGGCAAGGCTGATGTAGAAAAGGCTCTGCCTCCGTAAACCAGCCTGCAGATCCTGGGTGGACGTGCACACGGAACCGAGCTTCTGGGGTTACGGCTCTTGTACTGAATTGGCTGATGATTGTGGTGGGAAGCAGCCAGACAGATGAGTTTGACAGCTCGTGCTTCCATCCTGCCCCAGGAGCCGAGCGTGCAGGGCGCTTCACCTCCAGGTTTTACCTTTTCTGCAGAAACCCGCTGGAGGTGTGAGACATCTCAGTCATGCTGCAATGGGTGCCAAGCACAGGTGAATCCTGCGTGTCCTCAGTGTGTCCTTCTCCCACCACCTGGTCCATGACCTGCCCTTCAGCCGCATCCCAAACGGGGACAGGCAGGAAAACAAGGGGCTGCTGGGGTGTGTGAGCCCCGATTCCCTCCAGCTCCAGCCAAAAGCGATCTGCTAGCAGCTGCTGCCTGATGCTATGGGCCCTTCAATGCCTTACACACGCCCCGCTCTGCGCCCCGGTCCCCAGCTCACCCCATCACCTGCAAATGCTTGGCTGAACCCGAGTTTAACACACGTTTAAGCAAAGCCTAGAACTGTCCCAGTGCCGAACAATTTGCAGATGTTTCCAGCGATGCTAGCATCTCATCTTGCCGCCGCTGAGCCGGGCTGCTCCCCGGGGAAAGACACGCGATGGTGAGCACCAGGGCCGTGCTGCTGCCTCCCGCCTCGCCGCAACACCCGTAAGCATCAAACGTGGGGTGCGCCACCAGTTTTACATCCCCACCCAGGAGTCTGACCCCGAAGCAGAGCCCTGGCCCGCGCTGAACCATCCCACGCTGGCTGGCTGCTCCTCTCGGCGCTGAGCGTGCTGGCGCAGGCTTGCTTTTGCTGAGCGGTATTTAAATACCACAACGCGCTTCAGAACTCACCCCACCTCCGAGACCGACAGACAGTAAGTCTGCACTGCGCAGTGCAAGTTTTTCTGGGTTTTTCTCTCCCCTCTCTCTGGCTTTTCTGTTTTGGACGGTGTCCAGCTTGGCCTGGCACTGAAACCTCAGCTGATTTTTTGTATGCATGCGGAAGGGGGGAAGGGTGAAGGGAGAGGGGCTGTGCAAAGATTGGGGGGGGGGAATACTGCAGGATTTCATCGCCTTTCCCCCAGCGCGCTGCTGTCCCGTGAAAGCCCGGAGCCAGCCAGCGGCGCGGGACTGCACGCCAAAAAGGACCTCAGCATCCAGGAATGGTGCGTGGGCGTGAGCGTGGGCGCCTGCCCGTGAGCGTGTGTGCCCGCGGCGGAGGCTGGCGGGGGGCCGGCAGGCCGGCTTCCCAATGGGTTTTCCAGGGATGGCTGGAGCTGCCGGGTCAGGATGTGACATCACCGGCCGGAGAAAAAACCCTCGGCCCCGGGTTTCTCTAACGAAACCCTGGCGAGTGCCGGAGCGCGGCGGCTCTCCCTCCCCAAACCTCCGACGGTCCCAACGGGGAGCCTGGCTTGGGCTTTTGTTCTTTTTTTTGTTTTGTTTGTTTTTTCCCCAGTAAGAGCGGAAAGTGCAGCGGAGGGATTTGGGGCTGGAAACTGGGTGTACTGGGGGATGAGGTGAGTGCTGGGGGCGGGGGGGAAATCCAGTGCTCACCCCTCTGCATCCCTGGGGATGCTCCTGGGTGCTTTTAAGCACAGGTTGGGCAAGAGCTGGACGGGGTTAGCCTGGGAAGGAGCAATCCTCTCGGCCGAGGCACGGACGCCTGCAGAAAGCTCTTCCCCTTCCTCTGTCGCGTCTCGGCTCAGCTGCTGGTGTGTAAATACCACGGGAGTCTGTTTCGGGGCTGTGGGAGGGTCCGGGAGCCGCCGGCGGGGCAGGGATTAGTGCAGATGGCCGCAGCGCGCGAGGGAAGGCAGGCAGCACGCGGCGTGGGCAGACACCCGTTTCCCGGGTGGGACAGTCCCGGCAGCGGCTCTGCCGGTGTGGCAAAGGGCGGCGGAAAAGTTGTGGGCGGGGGAAACCGGGTGAGAGCGAGCGGTGGCGATGGGTTTTCAGCAGCTGGCTTATCTTCTCTCGACTTCTCCCCCGAGCTCGCAGGCCTGGAGCTCCCGGTGTTTGGGATTACGGCTCTGACGGCGGAGTAATCACCCTTGGGACGGAACCGGAGCAGCCGGGTACCGCGGAGGCCGTTGGACAACTCTTTGCAGAGCTCCCAGCAAGTCACTGGTAGCAGCAGCGAGATCCCAGCCCCCAGGAATGAGGTACCCCCAAAGAACCTCTGGTCCCACTGGGTATCGCCCCCAAAATGAACTGGAAATGCTGCCTCTAGCCTGGAGAGATGGGGCTTTGTTCTTCTGCTTGGAGGGATCTTGGGTGACTTGGGAAAAACCTTTTCGGTGCCTTTGGGCCAAGCTGTGGTCCCCAGGGAGCGGTTGCTTTGCTGGTGGCGTGGCAGGGAGGCAGGGCAAGGAGCGGGGCAGAGCAGGGGGGACAGCAGGGCCAGCCAGGGGGGCAAGCTAAGGTGCGCGCGGTCCCGTTCCTGGAAGCTGTGCTGGGTCTATTTCGCACAAACTGGGGATTTCCAAGTGCCAGGCGAGCAGGGGAAGCACCAGCATGGCTTCTCGCTGGCAGCTGCCCCCGGCCGGGGTGCGAGGGCCTGAGTCCTGCTGCTGCTCCAGACATGGCTGCTCCAGAGATGGATGCTTGGGGGCTGCCCTGGAGGATGCTCCCACCTCTTGTGGGTCTCTGCGGCAGCGGGGAGGGTTTGCACAAGGAGGGTTTGGCGGCAGGGAGATGCTGCTGAGAGCTCGGGGCTTCTCTGCAGCTCCCCCAGCCCGCGTGCTGGGCCTTGATCCCCTTCCCGGCATCTTGTCTTGGCTCGTTTCCTGGAATTTTCCATCATTTGGGTTATATTTGGGATCAGCAGCCAATAACCCCATTTCTCACGGACAGCCCAGCTGGGGCTTGGCTCCAGCAGGAAGCACAGAGGGAACAGGGCCAGCACCCCGAGACCATACTCCCCAGCATTGCCCTTCTGCACCCCCCCTGCTTGGACGATTAAAACCAGACGCGGCTATTGCAAAGGCTGGAAAAGAGGGGATACGTTCCCTTCTCTAGGAACCCCGTATGCCCACAAGCCCTGGCTAGATTGTGGCTGAGGTGGCTGCAGTGCAAGGGATGCTCTGGAGGGGCAGCTTTGGCGCGCTTCTAATACGCTTTCAAGTTCACCAAGAAGAAGCCCCAGTTGCAAACATGTTCTAGGACAGGTTGAAGATCAAATTTTGCAACAGGACTTCTCTAGGGCTTGAAGGGAAGCTCAGAGACAGGGCTGTCAAGCCAGCAGCCAGACAGTAACACTTCCTAGAGCAGCGAAAAGCCAGCCGAGCCCCGGCGCCAGCTGGTTGCTGGTCAGCCTGTCCATCTGGAGGCTGGCTGGCTGCTTTGGGGCTCTGGCAGACGGTGGCTGAGCTGATGCCTGCCCTGCTCCGCCACCGGGAATGGGGCAGGACAGGACTTCTGCGCTGCCTGTGGTGGGGAGAAGGGAATCCCCTAAAGCAGGGAAGCAGAATTAGACATTTGGACGGCTGAAGGCAAGAATCCCCGCAGGGAAGCCCGAAGGGGATGTGCAGAGCTGGCAGTATTTCACCTACACTTTGCTCGATGATGCCTGGAGCTGCACGGATCTGCGCTCTACCTCTGCGGCATCTTCCCAAAGCAGCGGGAGCTGGAGTCTCCCTGCGGATTGCCCGCAGCGTTGGACCCCTCGTCGTGCTCCCCGGCTGTTGCACCGCCGGTGAGGGCTGGAGCGCGCTGCTAAAGCGGCTGCCTGCGGTTTCCAGTCAGATGCTTGTGCGAGTGTGTAACCGTCTCGGGCCGGATCCAGAGAGGATGTGCTCAGCACTGGAGCCACAGGAGATGCCGGTGTCGGAGTCTGCCTCTCTCCTTACCCTCCACAATCACTAATGCTTCCCAGGGGAACTTGCAAAGCACTTTTCCCCCAAAGCCTTTGCTTTTGCAGATCTTAATATAAAAGTAGCCTGGGAAGGGAGAGGAGTTTGGAAATTGGGGAAACTGAGGCAGGGAGTGCAGGACCATCCCTGGTGCCCATCACCCTGCAGACCGACAGCATGTCTGATCCTTCCTGCTGGGTTTCTGACTAAAGCTTATTTGGGGTCAAAATCGGAGGTTTTCTTTGGTGACCTTGCTTCGTGCCTGCAGGACTGGAGGGGAGGAAGCCCCCCCTCCCGCCGCTCTGCCTGCTTTCCCCTTTTGTTTTGCCAGTTTCTAAACAGACCTTTCAGAGTTGTTTTTAATTTACAACAAAGCCTTTGCCTTGCCGTGTTCCTCTGTGGTTTTCAAATGATAAAAAAAGAAAAGAAAAAAAAAAAAGCTGAAGTAAAAAAACCAAAACAACCCTCAAATCTGAAATTAGCAGCTTAGTTTGTCCCTGAACTTACATCCCCCCCATCCAGTTCATTTCCTTTCATCTCTGGACCTGCCAGCAATCTAGGAAATCAGTTTTTCACGTGCCTCTGCCTGCTACATCCCCAGCAGCGACTCAGCCTTGCTCTTGCAGAGTTTAACCCTGCGCTCATTTGGTTCTTGCTAAACCCGACTGAGTTTTGCTTCTGCTGCCGCTGGTAAAAACAGGGGCGGGACTGAAGCCAGCAGCCTTCGCAGCTGTGGATGGGGTTTTGCGGCTGCTCAGCTGGGTTTGAAGCCAGCCCTGTGCAAAGCCAAGGCTATTTCGGGAGCACGGATGGGGGTGAGCACTGAGCACGCTGTGGCATGGGTGTCCCATGGGAAGCAGCGGCCTCTTTCCACCCGGCAGCTTCGCTCATCCTCCCCCGACCGTCCTCAGCAGGGACATGAGGTGACAGCGGGAAAAGTCTCCTGCTTCACTCCTCGTCTGCCCACAGGAGCAGGATGAGGTTTGATTTTGCAGATGGTTCAGAAAGGGATGTGTGAGCCCCTGGGGTGCCGGCACCACCCCGTGATGGGAACTGCGGCGCGGTGAAGTGGGGTTGCAGCCTTTGCCAAGGCTCCTCTCGGGGAAGCTTTGATTTCGCACGTGGGAACCGAAGGCAGAGACCTGCAGGTTGCTGCTGCGGCGCCGGTCCAGGCCCTGCCGGCACGGGCTGGCAGCGGGATGTGTACGGTCATGTCGTGGGAAGCTGCTGTCTAAGCTTGTCGCGCGGCAGCTTGCCCTTCAGATTCCCCCAAACGGGCAGCGCGAGCGGCAATTTGGACTTGGACGGGTCCCCTGTCCCACCCCAAGCCCCAGCGGACCACGGCCTGATTTCCAGGAACGCGACAGCCCTGAGCGTCAGGCTGAGCTGAACTCTGTGCTGCAGCTAAACTTGGAAGATCACCCGTTTTCCATCTCTGTACGTGGAACCTGTCCCAAATACCCGGCCAGTGATGGAAGAGCACCGTCTGAGTTGGATGCATAAAGGTGGACACCGGGAAAATCTGGTCTTGCATTCACTGCTGATGTCCTTTCCCACCAGTTAGACTCGGGACGTATCTGGATCTGTTCCCAAAGTTCTCTTTCTGAGAACTTTTCTTCTCAGAAAGTGGGGGTGGGTGCGGGGCCCTGCCCGAGGGGAAACTGAGGCATCGGTGACTTTGCAGAGCCCGTTTGCTCTGAGCTGGTACGTCCCACCTCAGCACCCCAGCTGCAAGGGCCGTAGCTGGTATTTCAAGCCTTGGTCCTGGCCTCCGTGCAGCTCCCTCCCCACGCTGCTCACGTCCTTCCCTGCACATCCATCTCTCTGGGCACTGAAAGCTTTGGAGTGAGGTGGAGAACAAATCTGTTCTTTGGCCCAGTGCCTCTCCCCACTTCTTCGGGTCATAAATCCCAGGATGTGTTTTTGGCTTTGTGTTAAATTTAATTTCTGGAGAACATTTTTGTCCATTAAGGATACACAAGGCCTTTTAGTGACTTGGTAATTTGGCAGCAATGCTGGCGAGGATCCTGAAAGCAAAACTGCTCACGTTACCCTGGCGTGTGCTGCTGCCCGGGGAGCAGAGAGGCGGCTGTGCTGCGCTGGCATCCCGCGGGCTCGGGGGACAGGTCTGCTCCAAGCACTCGGACAGCGATGGGTTTTGCTCCTCCATTCCCGGGAATCTCTACCAGATGGAGATATGAAAACCTGGCAGATGTTTAGCAGGTTCGTTGCTCTTTTTTTTCCTTTTTAAACTGGTGTTTTGTTTGGAAGGTACCGAAGTGTAAAGCACATTCCCACCTGCCTGATAAATGAGAGCAGCTTGCAGGGTGACACAGAGATCCAGTTGTGGATGATGCAGAGATGCAGTTGTGGGATGAGTTACAGGTCTGGCTTCAGGAGATGGGATGCAGTTTATTTCCCAGTGAGCGGCTCAATATCTGCAGATGACATCCAGCGTGAGGCACTTGAACAAGGGAAACCCCTCGTATTCATGGAGAACTGATTTCACTGCTGGTGGCCTCTGCAAGTGACACATTTGATGGGATATCATCCACCAGGGTGGCTTCTCGTCACCCCACAACAACCCGGTCTCTGCATGGAAGAGCCTGCAAACAGCAATAGCTCCTGGAGCAGAGCGTACGGAGCTGAGGCCAGCAGAAATGGCAACGTGGAGAAATGTCTGTTGGCATGGCTTGCCTTGCTGAAATCCCAGGAAAACCTCCTAGGTTAGATCCCAGTCCCCATCTGGTCTGATGTGAACCCAGAGGGACCGTGTCACCTGGTGGGATCGGACCGGTCAAACACGGGGCTACCTGCGTTGTTTGTCCTCTGTCTACCCGGCACAGAGACGGAGGACGCGGGCTTGGCGTGGTGCGGCGCAGTGCTCGTCCAGCCCTGCGGGGTGGCAGCTGCTGGGTGTTATCTGGGTGCTGGGCAGCTGCTCAGCATTGCTGGGGGTTGCGGACTGGCTGGGGATGAGGGAGCTGCAGGATGGATTAGTGGGTGCTGCATCATCCCCATCCTGGAAAGCTGCCAAGTGTCAGATGGAGAAATCCTGACTTCTCGTTAGGGGCACGATTTAATTTTTGCTTATTTTAATGGCCTTTATGTTCAGCCAGAGCCCTCTGCCGCTGGCTGGTGACAGGAGAGAGAGAAAAAAAAAATAGCAGCAAGGCAGGGACAGCCCCATGTCCTGGTTCAGTGGTGGCAGCCCCATGTCCTGGCTTGGTGGCAGAGCCAGTTAGTGACAAGTGCTTTGAGGGGGGGCAAAAGCAGCAGAGGGGCTGTGGCCCCCTCTCCCACGCTGGCTGCAGGGCCGGGCACTGCTCAGCCCCATCCACCCACCTCCATGCGGGCAGACCCTCCTGGATGCCTCATCCCAAAGGGAAGCCTGGCACTTCCTACGTTACTAGATTAGGATCCCCATCGCAGTAGTTTATATATAAATATATACATATGCGTATGTACATATTTTAGAAACTGTTATGCATCAGCAAACTCCCTGGGAGGCTTTTTTTAGAGGTGTTATCAACAGGATGTGCTGTGAGTATGTGACAGCCGGGTGGGAAGCCCCAGATAAGGGCTTTTCTTCACAGCTTCGCTGTGCCCAGGGTGCCCTGGCCTCCGTTGGGTTCCGTGGGGCTGCCGTACCCGAGACCCTTCCCCTCGGGACAGGTAGGAGTCAGGACGTGATGCCCGCTCCCTCCATAGGCTGGCATTTTGGAGACCTTGTGCTCTTTTTTTGAAGTGGGGAACAAGCTCTTTGACATGGCCAGATCCAGCTGCTTAGGGCAGGGGAGGAGAAAGCATCCAAGAAATATGTCCCAGTCATCGCTCTTCAGCAGTAAATGAGGACAACAGGGCTGGAGCCATTCAAATCCCACCCGGCCACATGAGCTGGGGAAGGTTTGCAGATATCCCGGTATTAAAGTCAGAGTGCCTAACATTGTGTGATGCCTGCGACCCCCTCCGTGGGGCAGGAAGCACCTAAAATCATACGGTTTCAGGTCTGGTTGTACCTGGGTGCAGCAGAGCATGGCGGGATTTGGTACCACGACGCTGTGAGCTCCGTAACGGTGGCAAAGCACCGCTCCAGCCTGCGGGAAAGGCTGTGGTTAGTGCACTAATGGCACTCACGCTGGGGTTTCCACTCACGCCAGGGTTTGCACCCACACCAAGGATTTCCCCTCGCAGCCACGTGCTGGCTGTGGTGTAGAAATCCCCGCAGGGCAGATCCTGCTGGCGTTTGGGACGATCACTAGGTCCTGCTGCCTCCCAGTGATGCCCCCAGGGGTGGGCTTTGAGGGGAGCATGGGGGTTCTCTTGCAAGATGTTTAGCTGATCTTTGCTGGGCAAAATAGGATCTGCCTGTGGCTCAGGACTAAATTTAGAAAACAGAGTTTATATAGAAAGCTTTTGGCTGAAAGCTGTCTTTTTCATGATGAACGTGGATCCAGGTTTGGCTTGGGCACCATTCCGTCCTGCTCGTGACTTTGAGTAAGTCACTTCCCCTTTACGTGAATCTTTTTCTTCCTTTTTTTTTAAATCTTTCTCCATCTCCTCCCATCAGAGGGACACTGTTGGAGGACTTTCTCTTCCCTAAGCCTCAGCAAAGCATTTAGCACAACTGGGCATTGATCTCACATTAACACTGCGCGTGCTGAGCGCAGGTAACTAAATGCACAAGTGTATTTCAGCCTGTCCGGGACAGCCCGGGGCGGATGGGATTTCCACTGGAGCTTCAGAGAGGAAAAGAAAAAAAAAAAAAAAGGGAAATACTGCAGCAATCGTCTGTGCTGCTAACCTCGGGCAGGAAGGGGTGAGCTCAGCGCTTTGCCGAGCTGTGACTTCCAGGTGGAGTCACCGGGAGATCAGCTCGCCACCCCAACTGCTCCTGTGTGCATTGTGTGCATGCCTGGAGGGCCGGCCGCATCCTGGCACATCGTGTTGCTATGCTGGGCTGTCGTTTCCCTTCTTCGGATGCGGGTTTTGTTCTATTGAACAAACACACGGGGCAGAACAACAAAAATAATCCCCCCCTTTTCCCATTGATCTCGGCGCTGGGGCTGTGTGAACCAGCAGCCAGCTGTGGTCGCAGCAAAGTCCCTGGGGCATCGCTCACCAGCCACCGCAGCAGGGTCAGGGGTTATTTATACTGAGAAATCCCTGGGAAAGAGATGCTTCCCCTTTGCTGGAAGACGAAAGGGCCTCCAGGTTGGGACTGTCCGAGCTGGGGAGCTCCACCGATAGCGTGGTTCTCGCTTTATTGCAGCAGTTATTGATCAAAGCCCTGGAGGTAAGAGGCTGGCTGGAGCCCGATGAGCTCCCGGCGTGCTCAGGAGGAAGGGCGGGCTCTGTCTGCCATCGAGCTTTGCATGGGACACGTGCAGCAGCGCTCGCCCTCTGCGGTGCCGGGAGCTGCCGTGTGAGGTGGCAGCAGCTGCTCCAGGTCACCTCGGTGGGTGTAGAAGGGCGAGGAGCTCGCCCCAAATCTCTGTCCTCGTGTGCTGCCACAGCAGCGGAGCCAGCCAGCATCCTGGTGTGAATTCGTCCCTGCAAGCGTGCCCATGTGTGCAGCTGCCTTCACAGGTGACCGAAATGTCTCTTTCTCCTCCCAGAAACCTCCACCCCTGAAGACCTCAGCCTTGGTTTCACGCTGCACCGAGCCTCTGCCCTCACCCTGGCCGGCCCTGCCCACAATGGCGTTGTGTCTCAAGCAAGTCTTCAACAAAGACAAAACGTTTCGCCCCCGAAAGAAGTTTGAGCCAGGCACCCAGCGCTTCGAGCTGTACAAGAAAGCCCAGGCTTCCCTCAAGTCCGGGCTGGACCTGAAAGCGGTGGTGCAGCTGCCTCCCGGCGAGAGCATCAATGACTGGATCGCTGTGCACGTGGTGGACTTCTTCAACCGCATCAACCTCATCTATGGTACCATGTCAGAGTATTGCACAGAAAAGACCTGCCCCATCATGTCTGGTGGACTCAAGTACGAGTACAGGTGGCAGGACGATAGCAAATACAAGAAGCCGACCAAGCTGTCGGCTCCACAGTACATGTGTATGCTGATGGACTGGATCGAGATGCTCATTAACAACGAGGACATCTTCCCCACCAGGATAGGTGAGTGTGCTCTGGTTCTTTGCGAGAAGGCTGGGGTTGTAATTGGTGCAGGTTCCCAAGCTGCTGGTGCACCTCAGGATTGGTATTGCCAAACTTTGCGATCCCAAGGATCGTGGCCTTTACTGTTCCAGGTGTTCCTTAGTGTCTGTCCCACACCCCTTTGCTGCAAATTGAGCTTGGGATTCCTTGTCCTGCTCCTAGGGATATGGAAAACAATGTTCTCCTTTTCTGTACTTTTCTGTACTTGAACTTTTTCCAACTATTCTGTGCTTGTGAGAAATGAGGACTGGTAGTTTGTCAGCTTCCTTGCCCTTTCTCAAAGAGCTGAGCTGCAGGGCTGCTTAGAGGTGGTCATCACATCCCCACAGTGTACTCTTCTCTCAGCTAGCCAACTCAATTTCTTTCTGGTTTTCCAGGTAGGTTCATGGTCCCAAGGTCTAACCCTCATCCCACCTTGCTGCTTCACTTCTCAGCTCCTTTCCATCTCTGCTAATTCATCTCAGCCTTGACTATACATCTCATCTTGCTATTTAGCTGAGGCATCACCTGAGCAGAGATGCCCGTCCCCAGGACCTGGCCTTTCCAGCTGCCAACCCCCAGGGTGCACGATGCACCCCTTCAAAAAATTTGGCCTTAGGAGCTTGCGGCAGCTGCCAAAGGCAGATTGCAAACTAACCCCTCTGCTGCTGACCTGCTGCTGCTATCAGCCCTGCTACTCAGCTGCCTTCTTGTCATTTGGGGAGATGAGTTCAAAGGTTGGAGCTGATGCGTTGGCTGGTGGGGCTGCCGGAGCCTCAGGTTGTGCCTCGGACCAGTTGCTTTTCAGATGAAACACAAAGCTACTTGAATGTAAAAGAAGATATAAGGAGCTTGGGGGGAAAAGGCACGGCTTTGCAAGTCTGCTTCACCTTTTTTGTCTTCCCAAGCAGCACAGCTGACAGAGCCATATGAAATCAGTGCAGTTTAAGCTCAGGATTTTCATTAACGTGCTGGGAAATGTTGAATAAAATGGTCTCTGTGGAATTACTGCCAGCCACTAACTGTTGCAGCCCCATTTGGCTGTGCTGTAGCACCCAGTTGCGTGTCTTTTTTGGGAAAGTCTCTGGCCCTCAGAGGCTCGGAGGGGTTGCGGCACTCTGCAAGTAAGAGGGCAGGCAGTGCCTCTAGGCTGGTTGTGCCAAGCTAATTATGTTGGCCACTGGGACGGGGTGACCCCCCCAGACCCCCAGGAACGGTCTGACCTGGCTGCATTGGCTTTGCCTGGGGTTAGGGTGGTAAAACACCCCTTCTGGGATTTTCTTTCTCTCTCCCTCCATCTCTTGAAGCCAAGACCTGCAGGCAATCGCTGCTGCCTTCCCCTTGCTGGCGGTCTGGGGCAGGCCGGGTAGCACAGTGCTGGATCCTCGTACCAGAGGACAGGCAGATAGGCTGCCTTCGGGGTGCACGGGGGAGTCTGTCCCTGGGATTTACCGGGGATGCTCGCTGTGCCATGGCAGCATCCCTCCCTCGTGGATTCAGTGGGCTCCACACATCCCGGCGGATGGAGGAGGCTGGAAGCGTGGCTGGCTGACCGCGTCAGTGCAGGGTGCTCCGTGCCGGCAGCCCCAGCTCTGCTGCGGAACAACAAAGTCCCTGTTGATTCTGGCTGCAGCTGGGCACAGGCTCACTGCTGCCAAGGGGTACAGGCTTGGCAGCTTGTTCCCAAGGAGAAGCTCTGCGCACCATTAAAAGCAAGGGCACAGATGTGGATTTACTCTGTTTTCCCTCTGGCCAGAAGGGAGAGTGTCCCAGTCCTATTTCATGCCTTTCAGGGGGCATTTGGGATGTGATGCTGCTTAAAAGCTGCTCTGGGGAGTCAGGGCTACAGGGAGCCTTGACACTGCAGAAAGCAGGCAGCCGCGGAGGGACGGTGGCATCGCAGCACCCTCCGCTCTCCCTCTGAGGTGCAAAAGCCAAGTACAGTTGTGGTCCTGCTGGTTTTCACCCTGTCTCTGGCACTTCTCCCTCCGAGGAGTAACACATCCCGATGTGAGGGGAGACGGCTGGTGCCTCTTGTTTCCACTTCTCCTTTCTTTTCAGCGTAGGGGTAGTTCTGGGTGATCTCCAGGCTGGCTGCAGGCGGTTGTGGGGCAAACCCTTTTTTCTTCTCTTTTTTTTTTCCTCTTCCAAAGCCATTCCCAGGGTCCCTCTTCCAAGCTCTTTTTTTTTTTGGGGGGGGGGATGGGACCCCTAATGTCCCTGAGTGACTTCAGCCCCCTTGCTGGCGTGTCTCAGTGCTTCTGGCCTCGCACATGTAAAAGGGAACTTAGCCTGAGATGGCACTTTAAAACGTGTCAAAGGTTGTTGTCAGCAGAGGGAGGACGGAGCCAGTGGCGCCTTGTCGTCAGTATGTCCCCAATTAATTGCCTTGTGCGCCGGGTAATTGCTTGGCAGCTCTGGCATTTCAGAAGATGGAGGTGTTTGGCTGAAGAGAAATGTCACATCAGCCCGTTCCTGATGGGCTGCTCCGTGTCACCGCACCGGATGACGTGCAGCAGGGAGGGATGCGGGGCTGGGGGACAGCGGCCAGGGTGGGCAAACGGAGATGCTGAACCTCCCTCCTAAAGAGCCAGCCCCTTGGGAAGAGACCCAGGACACGGGGAATAAGGCACTGAGAGGACACAGGGGAGATGTGAGCTGTTTTAAGGAGGGGGAGAAGTCTGACAAGGTGATGGAGGGAAAAATAAATTTTATGCTTTGGGCTTGAGGTGAGGCTCTTCAATATTAGTAATAGAGATGGGATTTAGCATGAAGGTTTGTTCCACTCCTGCTTGCACAGGAGAGGTCCACTGACGTGGCTGACCACCATCTCAGCGAGCGTTTCATGAGCTGTGTGCATCTCAGCTTTCCCTCCTGGCCCATCTTTGCCATGTGCAATGAAACTGTCCCGGCACAAAGATTTCCCTGGCTAAGGCCACCTGACTGCAAACAAAACAGACTTTTTCTTTTCCTTTTTTTTCTAGAAACAGCAAGTGTTCCCCAAAATTGCTAACGTTGCCTGAGGCTAACTAACCTCAGCATCCCTTTACATCCAAAAGCTACAAAGCCTGAAGCAGCACATGATTCAGCGGGGCTCGCTCATGGCTGTCCTAACAGTTAAGGGAGAGGTATCTCATGGGTCAGAGGGGGGAAATCCTTCACCCTGGGGTGAGAGGCTCAGCTGGAAATGAGCAGAGGTGGTTCACTGGCTTGTGGGCTCACCGGGGTCCTTTGGCATCAGGGGGCAGACCTTGGTTGGGGTAAATGGGCACAACTCCAGTGACCAGAGCAGAGCTGGGCTGATTTGCACCACTAAAGCACCTGGTCCTTTAGCACCTGTCAGAGCTGTAGAGGTGGGAGGGGAGCAGAGCGACCCGGGTGACAAACACCTTCGGTTTAGTCAAACTGCATGGCGCAGAGCTTGTGCTGGCTCAGCAGCGAGGCCAGGGGAGCGGTCAACATCCAAAACAGCAGCGAGGGAGCCCGATGCCAGCAGACAGCTTGTGACCTGGCAGAGTTAACCAGCAGGACCGCAGCCCTCGGATGTCGCACTTGCACCAGTAGAAAATCCCTGTGGTGGTTGAATGTGGCTGGGGGGGCTGCCAAGCCCTCTGCGTAGCACAGCAAGGGTCGGGGGGAGATCCTGCATCTTCCCCATCCCCAGGGAAATCCACCAGCAGGGCTCGGTCCCACGTAAAGGCTTTGCTGTATAATCCTTCCTCAGGAGCAGAAACCTGTTTGTCTGCTGGTCGAGATGAGACAAATCCCTGCATGGGGTGAGCTATGCCAACCTGATTGCTATAAATCTACAGCAGCAGCAGCTTTCCCAGACGACCTGTATCAGTTTGCATGTGCTAGCGCTCTGTTTCCACACTTTCAACCAATGTAGCTGTCCTGAAAAATACATTTAAATGGAGAATAAGCATTGTTCCCATGCACGGAGAAGAATAAATGATTCTACAGGTGTATTTTTACCAGCTGGTAAAACGATATCAGTAGATTTCTTCAGTGAGTGGCCACGTGAACAAATTACCACCTGGAAGATATGAGCTCTTCCCAGTAATCATTGTGCTCCGTGATGCCTGGTGTTAGGGAGCTGCTGCCGGGCGGTAGCACGCTGGGGAGGAGGGCTGGTGGATGGGGTCTGCAGGGCCCGTGGCACTCAGCTGCGTCTGCACCGGTCAGCCAGCATCAGGCTGCTGGTTGCACAAGGCCAGGCGTCCTACATCAGCACCAGCACGGCTGTTGAAACCTCTCCGTTATTAAATCAGCACGGACGCAGGGTTTGGACCAGACCCAGCGCCGGAAACACCCTGCGCTCTCTGCCAAATGTGCCTGTGGCTCTAAAGAGCATCAGTCACAGGAGATTTTGGAACAGTTCTTGGAAAGCTTTACAAAACTCAAGCTCTGCCATTCAAGCATGGTCCCAAAGCAATTATAAAAAACAGAGAAAACTTGGTGCGAAATTATCCAATACTTTCCGCCCATAACAACAGGAGAAAAATGTTCAGAATTCAGCTAATTATTGCCATTCTCTCAGCTGGCTATTTTTTACATGATTTGTCTTTTTTTTTTCTGCCTATTTTCTTCCAAATTTAACACCACGCCAGCTTGCAGCTGCCATCATGCCATTAGTTTTAAATGGGGCTTTAAAGACTTATTTTTAGGAAAAAAATGAATCACCAAACACCACGGTGGCCAAAATGAAATTGAGAAATAATAACAACAACAACAATTCATCACGTAGTTCATTGAATTACTGCTTTTGCAGGGGAAGAATATACAATTGCCAAGAAGCAAAACAGCTTCCCAGTACTGATTCATCATGAAAAAAATGGCTGGAGCATGAGGGTTAGGGACGGGAGAGATGGCAAGAAAGATCCAAGAACCATTCGCAGTCCCTTACCGTAAGCGCAGGCACTTTGTTACCTCTCATTTTCATTTCCTTTTACACGTGGTCCCACGTGGTTTCCTTATGTTTTGAAGCAATCAGCACAGAGTGGGGAAAACAGATTTCTTGGAGCATTAAATCACGTCTTGGGGTTTTCAAGCAAAACATCCAAGATAAACTGAAGGTGCTAATTAACTTCAGGGCTGTGAGTCAGGCCACTCGCCAGCGCCCTGGCTGCGTTGCAGTGAATGAAATTGTACCTGCTGTACTTAGAGCTTTTGCCCTGGCTTGGAGTGTGGGTAAGGTTCTCCCTTTTCTGCCGCCGTGGATGGCTGCTCTGGATCAGGCTGCGTTTCCGCCCTGGGACAGGCGATGCTCCCAGCCGCCGGCTGTCTGGTCTGTGTGCAGCGTCTGGGTATCGCATGCCTGTGATCATGGGTGGAGAAAAAGAGCTGACCTAGTGTAGAAATGTTTTTCCCGGCATTTGAGCAAGCTCCCATTGCATCCCGTGGTACCCTCCTCATCACTCATCATGCAAGAAGAGTCAGAGCAGGGGGGAGATTGTGGGTTTGCTGCTGCTTCCTCCAGGGTTGCTGGATGGTGAGCTACAGTGATTTAAATGTAAAGGTAATTTCAACGCCTTTAAATCAGGCCAGATTGTTTTTGTGGTGTTCTGCTGTCCCTTGGGGCAGCCGGGACCAGCATCAGTGGGACATGCTAGGATGGCGTGGCTGGGTTGTCGTGTGTGTAGGGCTGGGGAGGGTGACGCAAACCCATCACGTTGCCATGGTGGTTTGTCAAAACTTGGGGCTCCATCCTGACTTTCCCCTGGCCCACCAACACTCCTGCTAACGGGTCATCTCAGTCATGCAGAGTCATTCCCACCAGCTTCATCCCTTCCTCTCACCAAGCTGCTACTCCTGCTGGTTCATGCCACCACGCACCACCTCAGAGATGGAGAAAGTCCCCCAAGGACGGGCCACCACTGCTCCATTCCCAAGTGCTGCTGATCAGCGCACTGGCCACTAACGGGGTCTCCCTGCTGCCGGCTGTCACACTGATCTGCCTGGCCCAGCCTGGCAGGGAGGTGGGACCCATGGCAGGAGCAGCCTGCTGCCCCACACGCTTGGGGAATGGGGCTCGTTGCTCCCTGCTTGCTGTCACAGTGACCCCTCCTAGCAGCCAGGATGGCTCCGACGTGAATGTGCGGGGGCCTGCTGCTCACTTTAAAGCTAAACATCTGCAAGGGCAATATAAGTGCGTGGCCAGAGCTGAGATCCCTGTCCCTTGCTGGGATGTGCTGGCTGCAGTGCGTGCCTGGCTGCAGGGAGGAGGCACAGCCTGCTCCCGCTGTGTCCCCTCGTGTGCTGGAGAGGATGTCACATGCATTGTCTGCTGGACATCCGCTGCGCCAGCAGCCGTGACCCAGGGCAAGCTGTATTTATGCCAGATCCTTCTGCTGCTCTCCCCAGGTTGGTCAGATGCAGCCTTTAGTGGAGAGCCCTTTCCTTTCAGCTCTGGGCAAGGGGACGGGGAATTTCTCCAGTTCCTCGCCGGTGTGGCTCGTGCCTGCTGGGGCTGCCGGGGGTTGCTTTCCAAGTCACTGGAGATCAGCAGCGAGGCACGACTGCCGCTGGCAGAGGCAACCTGCTTATCAGATATCCACCCTGCTTCCTTCCCGCGGGGAAGTGCTTTGATCAACTGGTGCAGGGCCCGTGCCAGACGCAGGGTCCAGCTGAGCATCCGTAGCCTGTACTGAGGGTCCTGGTGCAAGAAGCGCAGACGTGGCTGCAGCACGGGGAGGGGAAGCAGGACCCCATGGCCCAGGGTTGTGCCCTGTGCTGCTGGGGCTGCCCGTGCTTCCCCGGGCATGTGTGTGAACGAGAGGGGTGATGTGGGGAGAAAGAGCCAGATCTGGACCCCAGCGATCCCTGGACCCAAAGGATCATAGTGGGTGGTGGTGTCATGACATGTAAGGCGTGACGTGTAGAGTCCATTGGTGACTGTCAGCCACCACTAGAGCTTGGCCATGTCCGGAGGGGACGGCCACACACTGACACCTTGTGATGGACACAAAGAAGAGCAGCCCAGCTTCACCTCCCAGGAGCTGATGCTGCTGGGTTCATGTGAAAGCGTGCACAGCGGTGGGGTAGCCCCGAAGGATACTTGTAGGTCCTGGTAGCTTGGTGATATATTTCCAGACATCATTGGGTACAGGATGGCTCAGCAGCTCCCATAGTTGCAGATGGCCATAAGATTTGGACTAGAGGACCCTAAAAAGTCCCTTCCAACTCAAATGATTCTATGATTCTATGATTTATGCTAAACCTCTGTTCCCTGATGCAAGAGCTGTTTTTTGGAGAACCCAGGATGTCTCCCCTCTAAGTCTCTCAGCTGCCAGCATGTCCATGAAGACTTGATGGTAACTGATTTATAGGACAAGACAGTTCCTGGCTAACCTCAGGACAAAAGTGGTGGAAAGCCACTTGTCACCATCTGCCAGCTCTGGAGGTGGCTCATCTAACAGCAGTATGTAGACCATAGATGCTGTCAGCCCTGGGAGTCTGAGACCCTTTTGATCTGCTGTTCACTGTCTGATCCTATTTCTTTCTCGGCTCAGGACTGGGTTGAGGTTTGCTGCTTTCCTTCGCTATCACTCTTTGCAGTTTGGCGATAATCTCCTGGGGGCTGGTCAGATCTGAGTTCTTCCTCACTGCCTGCTTTGACCAAAGGAGGCACTGGGCAAGCAGGACAGGTGACGAACTGGAGGCAATGAATGCACTGCTGTCTGCCTGCTGGCACCTTGCTGAGTTCCCAGCAGTGACTGCTCACCTCTGGTCCCAGGGAGACCGGCTGTTCAGAACAGCGTGTATTCCCCAGCTGGTGCCCAGCAGTGTGTGCTCATCAGAAATTACTCACTGTGATGAATTTTTATTAAAAAAAAAAATGTTTCTTGACTGGTTCTTCAAAGCTGGTCTGCAGGGGCCACCCTAATGGCAAGTCTGAGTCCCCGGCTGGGTGATTATGGCTTTTATTTGCTCAGCAAATTCTCACTTAGTGCAAAAAGCTCAAATGAAGCCGTTGATAAAGCACCATGTCCCTCCTGACTGCAGGGAAACCCTGAGATCTCTCTCTGATCCCTGCCCTTATCACACTGGCAGGCAAGGAGAGCTCCACGGTCAAGGGTGCAGGGCAGAAGTACCATCTCTAAGCTGCTGGCATGGGGAGAGCCTGGTGGTACACCTTTCCCAGAAAATCCTAACAGGATCTGTCAGAGCTGGCAGTGAAACGGGTCATGCTGAGGTCCCTGCTGCGGGAGCAGCCCTGGGGCTGCAGCGTGCTCGTGGTTATGCAGAGCAGCGGCCGTGAATCAGTTTCAAAACCACCTCACTGTGTTCGTGTGATGCTGAGCTGAGATACGTGTCCTCCTCCGAGTGGTGGCTGGGACATCCACCCCATGGCACGAGCACACGCGCTTCTGCCCTGCCCACTGCACCCACACTGTGCATGAAGCAAAGTGGGACTGGGCTGGGCTGGGCTGAGGGTGACGCTGGTTTAGGCCAAAGATCATTTTCTGTTCCAAATGCTGCGATACTGAACCCAGCACCCGCCGAACGCTGGCCAAAATACAGGCTGCGTGCGTGATGTTGGAGGCACAGATCCTTTCTGTTTGCCACCCACGGAGGAGAGGGGCATGGCACTGCTGCTGGGAAACAAACTGCCAGGAGCCTTTGGGAAAAATAGTTTAATTGCCTAGCGAGGCTGATGAGGAAGATTCAAAGATAAAATTACCATTTTTAATTTTTTTTAGCTAAGAGATTTGCTGATGCTTTCCACAGCGCAAAATGTGTGAGCTGGCCATGGTTGAGCGGAGATTATTTTGAAAGATTTTCAAGAGGTTATGTATGTGCTGCATTAGTAAGAAGCTAAGGGAAGAGGCTGGTACAACTGTGGGAAGGGAGGTTTTTATTTTGTTCTTTGCAAATTTGCATTGAATTGCCCAGGGGAGAGGAAGAAGCTTCAGGAAAACAAATTCTGGTTGTTTCATTTTCCACCTCCCAAAAAATATGTTCGGTGTTTCAAAGCCATGTTTCCTTTAGAGATTTACCCATAGCTTGCTGATACTGACTCTGAGATTTTCACTGTGATAGCAGCGTATTTAGACAAGGTAGGGTATGAAATTGTGTCCTTGTGTGGGACAAGGCTGAAAGTGTAGAACAATGTGTGGTAGGTCCCATTCTTGAACAATCTGGGAGGACATCTCAGGAGGGAGCATCATAGAGGTGCAATGCAATTACAACCTAAGCATCGTTAAGATGGGCAGTATTCTTCCTGTTTTAGAGACATTTGTTTGAAACAAGGATCAGGAAAAAAGGTAGAAACCCCACCTGTTTCTGTTGATGCATCAGAAGTGACGCTTGAGGGTGTGTGGAGGAAGAAAAACAGTGTGAACCATGTCTTTGATTCAGAGGACCAGGGAAGGTTTTTTTCGTCCTGAGAGGAGGTTTAGTTTTGGTCATGGACCTGGGTAAATACAAATTGATGTATGCCGGGACCTTGCAGGGAGAGGGCAGATTGCTCTGGATAGAGCCAAATGTGGAGAGATGTGCTCTCCTGCATTGGATGAGAAATTTTCTCTCCTAGGGAAACTCCCCAAATCTTCAGACCAGGCCTGCGTGAAATTGCTGGTTGGGCAATGAGGAAGAAGGTGGGGAGAGCTAGATGGCACGTTGCCCTGGTGTAGCTGTCATTCTTGACGTTAGCCAAGGGAGTCTTTCCTCATCACCCATGGCTGCCTGTTAAACATGGCAAGGACATTTAAACTCTAGCTGGCTTTTTCTGGAAATGGTCAAATGGCTTCCAACTTGCTTCTGCTTTGCAGGTGTTCCCTTCCCCAAGCAGTTCCAGCAAGTTTGCACTAAGATCCTCACCCGCCTCTTCCGTGTCTTTGTCCATGTCTACATCCACCACTTTGACAGCATCATCAACATGGGTGCTGAGGCTCACGTCAACACCTGCTACAAGCACTTTTACTACTTCATCAGGGAGTTCAGCCTCGTTGACCATCGGGAGCTGGAGCCTCTGGTAAGGATGCCCCAGGGATGGGGAGGTGCATGGGATGGGATGAGAGTGGTGTGGGCTGAATGCAGCGCTGGGAAATTCAGGTCGGGGCTGGACTCCGAGCAGTGCAGTCACTCCCTCTGGAATCTTTCAGCCACCCTACCTCAGAAGCACACCCGTGTTTTCTATCCTGTAACCATCAGCCTTAGTGCTCTGAGCAAGAACCTTGCAGCAACACTAAGGAAACCCTTTACCCTTTGAGAAACCCCTCCTTAAACTTTGTCTCTGCTGCCATGTCTATGAATTGCTCTTCAGTATCCTCAGGACCACCGTAACGTAGTGTCCCACTGTACTATCTCGGTAGCTCTAATGCAATTTGCACATCAAAGTGTTGCCAGCCAATTCTGTCCACATGGCCTTCAGGAGTCAGATTTGAGCCCAAGTCTCCTCTCCAGTCTTGAGTTTTCCTATTAGGGGACTAAGGTCCTTGCTCGAGATCCTAGTGTGAATTACAATGAGGCTGCAGGAAGGCAAGCCCCAGTAGGACATGCAGCTCCAGACAACAGCTGTAGAAGCCAAGCTGGAGAGGCCTCTCTGGAGCTCCAAGTTTCTCTGCAGCCTCCCTTGGGAAGCAATTAGCCAGACAGAGAGTGAGTGTCCTTGAAAACAGCAGGACCGGTGGGAAGCAGAGGCCAGACAGCCCAGGCACATGAACTAGAAAATGCACATAGTTAGTTTTGTAAGAAAGAGAAGCAAGTGTGTCACAGGCAAGGTCGAGTGTGGTCTGACCTAGGGAGGATATGTTGCAATGGGGAGAAGAATTAATAGGGAACCCAGTAGTTAGCACACCGTGATAAGGGCTGGGTTGCAGAAAAGGCTGTCTGCAGCAGCAGAGAGCCAGGGAAGACCACGAGGATCTGATCCCGGAGAGAGAAAAGTTCCAGCATGAGCTGCCTGTTTAGGAGAATCGGGGATGCCCCTGCCCCTGAGTGCTTTTACTAATATGTCTCAATTTACTGCCTGTCTGCTCTGATCGTGATTTGGGGAGGTGGAGGGATGATGATCTAATCAGGGGAGATTTGAATGACAATGGCATCTACATTAATTACTTTCTACAGTTTGATTGTGACCTGTATTATCACAATAGCCCTCAGCTCCAGAAAACGGCAGCTCAGCGTCACTGCGCCCTCTGTTAGTCTTCCTCACCACTGCTCCTCATGACAAACTTCTTCAGCGTTGATATACAGTCCATAATGGTGTCATCTCCTTTGACTGATGCTTGCTAATGTAAATAATTAGTACCTAATAGCCAAAGCAGATGCTGACATTGCTAAATAGGCTTTCAATGCCAGTGACTCATATGCAACATGAGATGATCTATGGGTCTGGATGAATCTAAGATGAACAGATTTTCCCATGTGATGCAGCCAGGGTTAAACTACAGGGAAATGAGGCACATTTACCTCTGGTCTATCTGTATCTTATTTCTTGGTGTGCCCATTGCCTGGCATCCAAGCCCTACAGCAGACCCAACCACATGGGAGACCTTTTTCCCCCAGGCGATGACTTGCTGTAGGTGTGTAAGAGCATGTCCTGCAACCAGAGAATGGCTGTGCCCAGGATGCAATGCTGAGTTGAGGAGCAAGGGACAAATCGCTGCTGCTTATGAACTGCTTTCAAAAACTGGAAGTGGTCCTTCTGGCCATGCTAGAACCCATTACCCTAGGGAGGCTGCAGCTTGGCAGTGCCATCAGTCCCAAAGTCTGCATGGGTTAGGACTGATCCAGTAGATTCCAACAGCATTTTTCTCTGCTGCAGGCAGAGAAGTTTCTTCATGTGCATCGCAGGGGCTTTCCAATGAGCCCCCAGGACCTGGTGTGGCTCCGGTTCATTGTGCTGTGGAGCGTGTGGGGAGCCTGGGGTTCATGCTGTTCTGGCTTTGCTTCAGCCGCAGTTGTGAGGATGCACAAACAGTAACATCCAACCTCTGCAGCACTTCCCACTTGACCTCAGTCCACTTTCCCGTGGCTAATTACTCTCCCCAGCCCAGGGCAGAGCACCAGTGACTTGCTTTGTTCATTCTCCTTCTCCCTGGGCTGCACCATAACTGTTGCCCTGCTCCCAGGTGTTTTTAAGTCCTGAAGGAGTCATCAGCTGGTTTGACACTTAAGCAAGGACAGACAGTGCGTTGCATCTGCCTTCATTTTCAGCTAAGACTGCAGGGTTTAGTTTTTGCAAGTTCTCAAGGTTTGTGGAAAGGCAATAATCTCTCACTAGGGATGAGATGAACTGTCCTTGAGAGATTCAGTCTCTCTTGACTGCCTCAGGAGCCCAGACAACTGTCCTAACCTTGTGTTTAGATGGCCAGTTAGCCCACATGAATCCCATGAGAGGGGAGACTCCTGCCTGCAGAAGCGCCTCCTCCCTGCATGTGACTATGGAAGGTCACCAAGCATGTGGAGGGAGCACATCTGAAGCAGGACAGCAGGTCTGAGAGCTGTATTACAGTTGGAGCTTCCCAGATGTGGACTTTCTATAGAAGAGCCCCAGTTTTGAGAATCAGGAGCAAGAGGAAAGAAAAAAACTGCACTTTTCCCCAGCCAGACAATGTCCTGTTAGGCCCATATTCCTTAGAAAAATTACAAGGATTGTGGGATGAAGGAGTCCTTGGTTTCTAAGCCTACCTCTAGCTGAATCTCCTTTTGCTGCCTCAGTTTCCCTTTTGTCAAACTTCTTTGGGAAGTGATTTCTTAGCAGCAAATAGCCGAGAATGAGAGAGATCCTTTGTACAGGCAGAACTAGCGACAGGCAGTGATTCACTCTCTCAACAAACCAAGAACTGTGGGGGAAGAGAGAAGCCGTGCACTTGGTTCCTTGACAAGGGCAGGTCGTGGTGCTGGGCAGCAGCACTGGCAGAGGTCCAGCTGGTTACGTACCCAGGCAGAGCTGTGGGGATTTCCAGAGCGTGACGAATGCCTTGGACGTTTGGGGCAGCCCGAGGAGCTCGCAGGCAGCTTGGCAGTCCACTGACCACCCCAAGCGATCCCGTTCAAGGTTGCTTTTGTGCATGGTGCTGTGCTAGTGGAGTGGGCTGGATGCTGTTGCAAGAGGATGTTCACAGTTTTCTCAACCCCCTCTTCTTTCTCCTTCCGAGATGTTTCCAAACACTTCCTGTTTGCAGCGTGATTTTGTGGCAGAGCATCAGCTTTTCATTTGATGGCAGGGTTCTGTGCTCGAGTGATTTTGCATGTTACTCCTACAGAGAAGCTCTCTCGTTGGCACTCTCCCCAAAGGATTTTAAAAACAAAGCTCTCAGCACTGAAGAGCTGAGATTGCAGCTTCTGTCCCCCTTGGTTATATCACTAAAGGACCTTGTATAGCCTTACTCAAGGGTCATCCTGCTTTCCTAGTTCTCCTTTTTTCAGAGTTGCATCCTTCCTTCTCCACAGAGCAGTCCTACTTCAGATCTATTTTGGGAGCACATTATCATGTGCAAACCTTTCTCTGGGGCATGTGAGGGGGTCTGTGTGCACACGCGGATTCACAAGCCATGAACCTGATAAGCCAGAGAGAATCACAGACTTTCCTAGCTGATTTGCATGCTATTATTCGAGCTCCTTAAGACAAGGACAAATATCACCTTCCACCGGCTGAAAGCTGGGCACCTTCCTAATGCAGCTGGCATGATGCCATCCTGGCTAAAGAAAACAGGCTGTTAGCCAAAACAGAGCTCGCTCTGGCAGGAGGTTTCCTGTGGCCCTCTGTTATTAGCACTCATTTGCATTGCAGTGTGACCATGGGATCCCTTGCCAAAACCACAGGTCCTTTGGGTGAGCTGTTGTCGCCTCCCGGAGCGAGAGCCGGCGTCTCCCAGGAGCAGCTCCGTGTCCCGTCTCCCGAGGCAGCTGCAAATGGAGGCTCTGAGAGCGGCACCGCCTTGTCTGGCTGCTCTGCGGCTGAGTCAGGAGCAGGACCTGCATCTTTCAACATCTCAGCTGATGCTCTTTCCTTGGACTGCTCGCAAAGCTAGGGCACGGCCAAAATAACCATGTGCCATGGAGACCGAGGAGGATGCCAGGAAGGAGCTGCTGAGGCAGAGCAGTTCCCAGGAGGACTGGCATGGGAAGTAAAGAAATGCTTCCCGAGACTCCCACGGTCGCTTCCTTGGGTTGTTTTTGGACACCTACCAAACTGCCTGACATGTCACTCTGCTAAAACCTGTCTTTTGCGCTTACTGTTTCTTTCTTTTGTCTTCCCCTTCAATGCAGAAAGAAATGACAGAACGAATTTGCCACTGAAGCATTGTGGCAGGCGAACTCAGCTGGCTCATTCGGAGACCGATGGGACAAGACACGCTGTGATAGTACATCTCTTCCCAAGGACTCGCTCTGGGCATTTCAACTCACCGAACTATGAACACTGCAGAAGAGCCTCTTCAGGCCAGGGCTGAACCCTAAGCTTGCCAAACATCTCTGGATTTTTTTTAAGATCTCAGTCTCTGTTGTATGGCTCCTGTCTTAGAAAGCCACTGACTTACTGGAGAATGAGGCAAGTTAGGTTGACTTTTGCACACTCTGGTTACTAAGACTCAATCCCATGTCTCATAACATCCCTTGACTACCTTTCCTCTTGTTTTGTCCTCAGCTCCACTGATCTTCAAATCTTTGATTAGTGATTCCTGCCCAAGGTGTGACCCTGGCTACTGAGTAATGCCTGTTACCTTTCCCACATGCAGAGGGTTTGTGATAACACCCAAGATCCTCTCTGCAAAGTTGGTGACACTTGATCCCAACTGCCTTCATGTGGTTAGTGGCTGATGTACTGTTTTTAACCCTGAGCTAGGAATGTCTCTCCTTCTGTCCTAATTCACGCTTTACCAAAGGGAAAATTCCCCCCCCCCCCCCCCAGGGATTTTTCACACTCGGCAGAGGGGACTTCATGATGTTCTTGAGATACATCCAACACTGCTTGGACTAATGGTAAGGTGATCCCATGACAGAGGAGGTGAACTAGGCCACTTTTCAGTGTGATCAGCACAGTCTACCTGAGAAAGACTCAGAAAGTGGTGGAAATAAACTATTGCCAGAAAACATTTTCAATGTGTCAGCATTTCCTGGCATGTTGTCTTGGCTCGAGATCAGCAGATGCTGGCTGTAGAAATTGTTGTTTTTCCACTATCCAGCCCTACAGCATAGTAAATCAGGTGGAGAAGGACTTTAAGAGACATCTAATGCACTCTGTTCTTCCAAAAAGGCAAGATCAACCCTTCTTAAACCTTTTTGACCTTTTGAAAGCATACTATTGCTACCTGGTGCCACTATTCCCCTGAAAGGTATCACATCTCAAAATGTCTTCCCCTTCTGCTTGCAATGCCTGATAACTAGTGTTGTGTTCTCTGTGCCATTTTTCTTTTGACAAGAGTTGAAGTTTGTTGTTGTTTTTTTTTTTTTAAACTGTTTTTAGGGAGTTAAAATTAAATTGTCTGAGCCACAGCATTGTTGTATTTGTGTTTCCTGACCTTTTTCTGGGAAAGTTTTGTATACCAGACACAGCTGTTATTTATAATCTGGGGTTCCCATTTTTGGGGTAGGGAGGGGATGTGGCTAGAAAATGTAAATATTTAGGCCACCATTAAAGTGCACAAGTGAATTTTTAGTGCTCAAAGCACTTATTTTGTTGCAAAACTCTATTTTTTTAATTCTTGTGTACCAGATGTATATTTTTACATAGAAATAAAACAGAGCAAAATGGACACAAAACCACCTGATACATAATTACAATACTTTTTGTGTAAAATAATCAGTAAAATCCAAACATTTTTGTTCTGTTACTAATTAAAGAAATGTTAATAAGCCTGGTGTACTTCATTCTTCCTTGATTCATCTGCAGTAAGACAGGCATCATAAAAAATCACCCAGGATAAGTTAAAAAGAGTGGATTTCCCCTGAGAGTTGCAGCATGGATGGATCTTGATGCCATGCTGAGACCTCATCTTGCATCTCAGAAAGCGGCTTGAGGGAGGTTGAAGTTGCTGGTCTGCATCCTCCCCTTGCAGACTTCACCAGCATCCCACCTGAAGGTATTTTTCCAGTGATGCATGGTGGGGAGTTTCACACACTACTTTTTCCAAAGGTGTGTGGTTTCTGGGTCCTGGGATCAATCTTGCAGCCTCTTATTGCAGTTAGGAACCACAGGCACAAAGCACTGTGTGGTGCAGAGGCAGGAGATGACAACAGCTCTATCGGGAACCTTCTGCCTTCTTGAGGAGTGAGGCCTGGTTGGACTCAATGCATAGGACCCCCTGGAAGCTGGTAAGGTTGGGATTTATGGAGAAGCTGTCTCCACAGTGGGGTCTAAGGGATGAACTGAGAGCAGTCTACAGCTGCTTCAAGGTGATGTACAAAGATGACAGAGTCAACCCCTTCTCAACAGTGAAAGACAGTGAGACAGGGACCAACAACCACAATTTGTGGCTTGGGAGGTTCAAATTAGACAACAACAAAAAAAAAATCCAAGAGGATGGTGCAGCCAGTGAACACTCAGAGAGAAAGCATTAACCATCCTCAGTTTAACAAGACTTGGTGTAACTAATGCCCGTGCACAGCAGCCTGCTTATATTTTTGTCCTCCACATTGTCCTGTGGCAATGAGTTCCACCAGGTAATTATGCACTATGCGTTACAAAAGGGGAGTGTACTTTGTTTACTTTTAAACACGTGCCTGAGGATTTCAGCCCTTCTGCTTGGGGTTGTTTCACATTTACCTCCTCTGTACCATGGAGTTCCTACAGATTCCTGCAGAACAGAAAGTGTTATTTCTGAAAGACCAACCCACAGGCTCATCTCAAGCAGCAATTTAAAAAAGACTTTTGAAGGTCTTCTTGTTTTGGTTTTTTGTTTTTTTTTTTCTTTTTCTTTTTAACCTAGTTTACCCAAGGAAACGCAGCTCAGGGTTGTGCTGTGACAACTGCGTCTTCAGTAACTAAGGCAACAGTATAGGAAGGGGAAAGAGGGAGACCTGAGTGAAGCTCTGCATTGTGTCCTGCTGGATGAACTCAGCCAGCTTATCACACACCAGGAGTGTACATGCGAGACTTTCACAGCCAAGCAGAATCACAAGCTCCCTGCTGGCTGGATTCCTTGTTAGCCATTAAATGCCGGGTGTCAAATTCTTCCTGTTAAATTACCGCGCACCTCATCTCATAGCGTGGAAGTCACCGATATTGCTCAGGGTTTCTTTTCAAATAAAAGAGAAAACCCATGTTTGCAAGCACCCTCCATCCCAGCGGGCAGAAGCATGTATGGGCTGAGCATTTTGCCCCCTTCAGCTCCGAACTCTGACACTGCAATGCTTGTGCAACGGAGAAGACAAACCCCACGTCCACGTTCCCCCTTTGCCGCGGCATCAGCTGCTCCGTCCATGGAGTTGCATCCCTCAGGGGTATTCCCCACATTCAACCACTTGCTCCAGTGCTTTCATCCCCACTGAGGGTCCCAGCCTCATGGGTGGGGGGCAGAGCGAGCTGTGGCCACTACCAAGGGTATCTGAGGCCTCTTGGCTGAATTGCTACCACATTTATAGGGCTAGTAAGGAAGCAGCAGCGGATCTCTAGGACCATCTACTGCCAGAAAGGTCTTTCCATCTCTCTCCAAGTCACTGAGCCTGAGTGCCTCCCAGCCTGGAGTGTTCCACGCCTGAGCACAGCAGAGATGTTTATGAAGCAGAAGCACTGAGATAAGTATCTATCTAAGCTGAACTTTGCCTCCTTTCAGGAGGCTGAATTGTGCCTATGAGACTTCAACATCCCCAGAGCTTCAACAAACATACCTGTGCAATTTGAAAGCAGGCAGGAACCCTGGGATGCAATAAATATGCACGTAGCTCTTGTTAGCCCCAGCTCCCCAAATGACTCATCTGCTTGGCTGGCTGCCAGGTGCCTGGGACTCATTTGTCTCTTTGCAAAATCCCTGGGTTCTCCTGATGAAGGGGAGATGTGCTACTGCCAGGATTTTATTTTCCTGCTCTGCAGCCACCATGCCCTTCGGGACTGAACAAAAGGCTGTGGCACCAGTCACCAGGTCAGATAGAGGTTGGCACAGGAGAGACACTGTGCTATGCAATGTCTGCAGACACTGGAGAAATTAGGAATAGCCTTGGATGGGGGAAAAATGGGCTTTGTGGAGCATGATGGCTCCTCTCCCAGTGTCACAGGGATGGGACATGGAGAGGGTTTGGGCTCAGCCAGTGCGTCGGACACAGGCAGGGGTCAAGGCTGACCTACCCTGGCAGCAGCCCCACCGGCAGCCCAGTGGGGTTGGGCCATGGGGTGGTGGTGGTTTGCTGGTCTGAGTGGCAGCTCCTGGGTTTAAGACTGGACAGTCCTGGGTGAATGGTCACAATAACCATGACATGATCTAGTCAGAGATTTTCCTCTGTTGGTGAAAGCTTGTAAAATGTAAGAGAAGACTTGGGAAGAGAGAAAAAGGAGCCGAGGAGAAGCTATTGTTTCCAAAGGTTAAAAATCTGTCCTTGCTGGGAAATGATCATGAATCCACTTGGGATCAGAAAGGGATGAGATGGGTTAATAACACTAGATCCATTCCTTGATCGCTTTCTTGGAGGTGGGAGAAGATGCTGATTCCAGCAGAGAGTTTCACAACTAGAGGCCAGAGTGTTTCTCTTTTACTTTCTGGAGGCTGATGGCTTTGCTAGCACAGCCTGGTCAGCCAGATTCCCTCAGGCAAGTCAGGGAAGGACAAATGACTCCTAAGTGTCAAGAAAACCTTGAAGCAAGAGTGTGGCATTCAGCTCCCTGCTGAAAAGAGACCCTGAGTCAGAGCTGAAATGCCAGTGGTGCGTGGGGGACTACTGCACGTCTACATGGATGCAGAACACAGCAACAGCAAATGAGGTCTCTTACATGACAGAGTCTCTTCCTGTAGTGGTGGCCGCGGGGGCAAGAAAAAAAGAAGCATGGTCTGCCTGCAAATTTCTAGAAGTTCAAGGTCTCAGTGGAGCACAATCCATTCAGCTCAGATGAGGCACTGTACTTTGATGCTTTGAGATACTGGGTGATGGCATCTGCTACTGACGTTCATAGAGCAGGACTCACTACCTGTGTAGTCACTCAATGCTGGCCACATTTTGACCACCCCAGGGTCTCTGTTCTCTTCCAATGTCTGAGCTCACCCAATCTTTTCCCCCATCCAAACTAGCTCACTGCTGGGGCCAGCCACAGGTTCCTTGGCAGCAAGAAGGATAACTGAGATAGATCAGATGATACCCACTGGATCCTAAGTGAGCCCAGCAGCTCCACAACTACTGCTTCTTAAAAGTATCCGGCACTTGTTCTCCCAAATCATATGTTTCGGCGGAAAACTTGAAGGAAGTCTGGGACTTTGCAGGAACCCTGGATTGTAGGGCTTCTCTTGCAGAACAGTTGGGTCCAGATGCTGGCTGCTGGGTTATCCGGTTGCTTCATATTCAGCAAGTGGTGGTATGCATTTAACATCCTCCTGCCAGGAACAATAATTATGAAGGGGAGGAAGAGGATCCATATTTTCAGGATTCTTCAACTTGTATGACTCTTCAACCCGTGTTAGAAGGAGAAGCCTCACCGCCATTTGGGTAATCCTCCAGCAGCTATTTTATTATTAACTTTAATGAAGCTGTACCACCTGGGAGTTGTCATACTGGAACAGACCTCGCCTTTGCATTTAATATTTTATGTTCACTGGGCCAGTTACCAATTGCTTTGGGCTATGCCCTGATTATGGAGTGAGGTAAGCATTTTGCCATGCGTTCATGTGGCTGCCGGGTGAGCATATGCAAGAGCTGGCAGTCTCGGGCCAAGCTGCTGTAGGCATCCTGGGCTGGAGGCCAGGACCAGCACTGCACTCACGGTCTCGCTCCCTTGGGTCTTATGCATCTTGTAGTTTTCCAGTAATGCCAGGATTCCCCATATTTATTCCCTCTGGGGGGAATAAGAGCAGAGATGTACACAAGGTCTCAGTCCCAGCCTAAACTAGCAGGGTGGATGTGCTGGTTTTGGTAGGAGGTACTGTTATGGAAGGCCTCGATTTCTAATGCTGTGGGAAATGCTCTGCTGTTTTGGTGACTGTGCTCGTTTCTGAGGATTTGTTTTCTTTCAGTCCTTGGATTGCTTCTGTAACCCATAACTGGCCTTGCTAGGAACTCAGCTAACGTCTTCTCTGTGCTGGAAGCAGCAGCCCCAGCATCTTGTCCAAGTCCTTCTTGCTTGACTTTGCAATCTGCTTGATATTACTGCTCTCTGATGCAAAAATAAATACCTAAGAGGAATGCAGTATAATGAAACTGGGATGCTGCATTTGAAAATGTCGCCACTCAGAAGGAAAATCATCTTCCTGCTTCTGTTCCTAGTAGTTACAACAATTTCCTCCCCAGGACACCCTCTTTGTGCTGACTTCCAAATCCACTAAAACTGACAGACATTTTTATATTATATGATCTTGTGATTAAAAAAGCCCCTTCTGCACAAGCACGTACCAGAAGACTTCCTCTCTGGTGCAGATCACTGGTAGAGCAGCACCTCTCATGTCTGAGGAATGCAGCTGTGTAGGATGAGAGTATCAACTCTCGCTTGTCAAATGGACTTTCTGAGAGCTCTGCTCATTCCTGGCCTCAAGACTTTTGTTTTATCCATGTGCAAATACTGTCTAAACCTCTAGACAGTGCAGATAGATGTAGCATGCACAGTGTCATAGGACTGGAAGGATTTGTAAAGGGTCATGCTGAGTCTGGCAGAAAAGTGAGGAGCCATTCAGGATGAAAAGCAATCTGGACTGGTAGAAGTCACCGCTGTTTGGGGGAGATGGGGGAGTTCAGGGGTACACAGGAACAGCCGCTAATGATCAGCCTGTACAGTGGACACAAGCATTTTTCTGCTTGTTTCCAGCAAGTTTGGTTTGTTGGTCTCCAGCAGACTGTACATTCTCCAGGTCCTGTGACACTTGGGCTTTCCATTAAACAGAGCCAGTTCAGGATCTCTGTCCCAGTGGGGAAACTGTGTGAAGGTGTGAGGAGTACTCATGGGTCTGGCTACAGGAAAAGCAGGTTTCAGCCTGGCATTCGCATCCGTACAGGCACTTTTAACGTCCATTTTGAGAACTTTTCCTTGTCCCCTGCTGTAAACAGCTTTGCCAGATGGGACACTGACACATGGTCTCTTGGGGTAGAGAGATCTCACACTACTCATAATGCTACACATGAATCGTAAGGTTTCCTGAAAGAAACAGCACTTTTTTTTTTTTGGGGGGGGGGGGGGGGGGCGGAGGTGGAGAAGGGACATTCACAACAAAAGAATTACACAGAAGCTTGATTCTGGCAAATGTGATTGCATAACCCTGTCTCTGGATTTAATGTCCTAAATGAGAAGTATAATTTTCAGAGAAACCAAGCCTGTACAGATTCCTTGAACAGCACAGGGCTCTGTGTCCTGAAAATTAGACTAGACTAAATTGCAGGTGCTTAAATATAGACTTAGGTGCTTGGCTGTGGGCAGATAAGAGAGGAATAATTCTAGTCAAGGCTTGAAATCATTTTAGTAGTAAAACATAGGCCAAAGTACTGTGATCCAATTGTAACACTGCTAAATCAAAACTAGCTTTGGTAATTATTTCTTATTTGCCTAACAGCCAGCATAGATGGCTCCTTATCTTCTCTGCTGCACGGGTAAAAAAACAGACATACTTGAAAAGCTATTAAAAAATAAAAGGAAAAGTGATGTGGAAGAACTACTTATTTTACTGTGGTTAATAAACCAATTACACCATTTGAGGAGGCGTTTACTTGTTCCCTTTTCATGGGACTTAGCCCTGAAATATTAGCATAACCATTTCCTAGAAATGCCATGCCTATTCTTTTAAAAACAACAAAACGAAACCCAAAGTACTTTTTTCCCTTTTTTATTTTTTAATTTTTTTCTTCTCCTGTTTTAGAACAGGCTAGATTGAAACTTTGAAATTTGCTCTCCAGTTAACTGTGTGGTGCAGCTGGGTTATCTTGCAAGTAATGAAAGGGACAGAAACCCAAGAAAGATTCAAGTATATACATCTTGTTTTGAGAACGGACGCCTGCTTTCACAGACAGAAGATGCTGTGTTGTGTAAGAGCCCTTTAACCCAGCGGAGAAAGGTCTAACAAGAAGCAATGGATGGGAACTAAAAAACATAATGAATTCAATTTGAAAACAAGACTACAAAAGTTTGAGATCATCTCCCCTGAGCTGATATAGTCCTAGATATTAAGAGTCTCAATGTACTTCCATGGATTCGAGCTATTCTCCCAGACTACCCTTCACTTCCATCCAAGTGGAGGTATACATGCGAAGAGGTTCAGACTTAAGTCCTGAACTGTTCAAGGAGAAAAGGTTTTGAAGTCTAGTGGAAATAGGTGGGCACCTAACGGAGAGCAAAGACTAGTAATGCCCTCCCTGAGAACAGAGGGAAACAGAAGCATCCTCAACCTAGATGGGCCTCCAGAGATTCATGCGGGGAAAAGCGGCTGGGAGTGGCTTCACTGTGGAGAAATCTTCACCTAGGCTTGCACCTTGTTGGACATCAGAGCACCGCACCAACATGCACACGAGTGCATCCCTAGGAAACCCGGTTTCAATGCTTCTGCTGTTTGTAGGACATGGTCTTCCATGCCAGCTTGGTGGAAAAGCACAAAGCATGCTTTTGTCCTGGGAGATAATACCGCAGAATTACCACTGATGTTCAGTGCCCCCACCCTGTCCTGGGACCTGCAGGCTTCAGCTGTCTTGGGCACCGCTCTGCTCCTGGGCTGTTTCCCTGGAGCCCAGGTGAGGAACTGGCAGCTCTCTCAAACTCTGGTGCGTCTTCCTGGCCCCTTGGCAGAGAAGGCAGCATGAGCAGGTAGGATATGTCTTAACTTGCCTTAGATTTGCTTAGAGCTGCTGCCGAGGAGAAGCAGCAAGTCAGGTGTACGGCACTGCCTTTTCAGAGTCCTTTGGACATTTTGTCCCACAGCAGGGCTTTCACGCTGTGCCTCCCTAGGTTTATCCCTAGCTCTTGGTTGTTATTACTTTACCTTTTCTTTCTGTTCCTAGTCTGGCCTGCTCGAAGGTGTGCCTGGCTTTCTGAATGTCCCCCAACCCCTCTGCTGCAGCCACACTGCTCCTAAGGCAAAGCCATGGGACATGTTCCCCTCGTCACCTGAGCGACTGCTGATTCACACCTGCACTAAGTCGATCCTGAGACCAAACGGGGAACCTGTGAAAAATCACCGGCTGCTGCACGCTTGTGGGGAGCACAGGCAGGAGAAAGCAGGCAAGGAAATGAACTTCCAAAATATCTATTTTGCTGCTGGCATTACATAGTCTTCTAGAAAGCTATCCTTATCAGCCCTCCTGTACCCCAACGCTTCTATGGGACAGTACTTGGTGTAGGCAGGTACCAAAGTCCTACTGGCTTTTTTGAACTCATTAGGGTCTTTTCTGCAAAAGTATCATCTCAATAGCATATGCTGAATTTTATTTGTTAATTACCGCGCTTTTTCCACCAGCGCTTCTGGTAAACCCTGCAGAGGGATGGGGGTCAATACAAGATGGCAGCCGCCAGGCTCTCAGCCTCAGGCTACGACAGAGGACCCCTGCACCCTCCTGCCACGAGTGGGGACATGGCCAGGCGCACATCCCTCTTCTGGGAAGGAGACTGCAAGCTGCCAGCCTAGCCTGGGGACCAATGTCCCGACCCAAACGCCCCCCATAACGTCCCCGCCCCAGGGCCTTTCATGAGAGCCATCACCGCGGCCTCCCCCGCGACCGCAACGCGCCTGCGCGGCGGGGGGAAATGCCACCCCGGGGGGGGGGTGGGCTCTTCGCCTCGTGCGCATGCGCAAAGAGGGCGGGCGCGCGCGCTGCCGGGCGTGCTCATACGGGGCGGTGCCGCGCGCATGCGCGCTCTCCCCTCGCCACAGGCACAGAGGCAGGGGGCGGGCGGGTCGGCGGCGCAGCGCCGCCCCCGCCGTGGGACGCTGGTGGCCGCCATGGAGGTGAGGGCGGGGGGCTGCGGTGCTCTCTCAGGGCTGTGCGGTGGCGGGCGGAGGGGACTCGCCGCTATCCTCACCTCTATCAGTTGAGGGGAGGTGTGGGAGGGGAGCGGTCCGTGCCTGTAAGAACCGCTGGGCTCCCTCGGCTGCGAGCGCGGGTCTCCTCGCCGGGGCTTGTCCGCGCTCCTCCGAGCCACGGGACGTGTGGAGGAATAAGCACTTGAGCGCCGGGAGCGGTGGCAGCCCTGGCTTCTGGGGTGCCCGTGGCTAGGGACAGCTGGGAGGCAGTAAAATGCCGGCAGCTTCGGTCTCGGAGCCCTCTCCGAAGGGCATGGGGGTCTGCCATTGCTTGGAGTTGGTTATTCCCCGAAGGCTTAAACTGCTGTATTTCATACATAGTGCGTTTTTAATAAAGAGTCGTAAGTCTATAAACTCCTACAGCGGCTGCTTTCTGTAAAGAATGTTGTTGGAGCAGAAGAGTTGGGCAAAGGTGAATGAACCTATTCTTAGATTTGATCACAAGTAATGTTTTAGTTCTGTATTTTTCATTTGTTGCGAAGTCATGAGACCTGTGAACCCCTGGGAACACTGAAAACCTGTCTAGATTTAGTGTGTACTTTACCTGTGTGGTATCCGTTAGCCTGACCAGGGTGACCTTCTGAGGCAGTTCAGAGGGAAGAGAAGCGAACACACGGCAGCGGTACAGCCCTGGTGACAGCTCGGCTGCTGGCTTTGGCCATACATATGATAGCCAAATATTAGCCTATTCCCCTGACACCACTGGCATTTGTTTGTGAAGTGTTGGCTTTGTTTAGAAATAAACCATTCTTTAGATATCCCCCCCCCCCCCCCCTTAATGAGCTTTCTGCTTATAAAAGCTTCTTTTTCATTCAAATTTGTGCCCCACAATTCGCTTGGAAAGGGTTGGCATATGTTCTGATAACTTTGAAGAACTACAATTTGGCTTTTTTTTTTTTTTTCAAAACAGAGCTCCTCTTCTTGCCTTCCAAGTGCTGGATGGAAGCAAGGCAAAATACACTTGCGAAGCTGAACTTCTTGCACTGCAGTTGTAAAGGTAATTGGTTTTGGTATTGGCAGCCTTCCAGTTAAAGTGGATTTGGGTGCCTTGAACACTTGAAAGGTTCTTGACATTGAGTGTTGTCCATCCTGACGTTATTTCATGGTATTAATGCTGTGTCAGTACTCTCTAATGTTTTTCAACAAGGTATTTACTGCTATGAGGAATTTCTTCTCACCTTTTCCAGTACCTTCCTGGTAACAAATGTTAAAACACCGGTACGAACTTTATGTGACATCAAATGTGCAAATGTAATGGAGTTTAATGACTATTAAAGTGCAGAGGAGGGGAAAAGGAAGAAAAATCAGTCATGCTTCAGACTTTAAAAGCACATTTAGTTAGATTTACCTCTCCAAACAAGGCTGCTTGCTAATATGGGAGTATGTTGTGTAGCTTTTTTTCCAGTGACAAATGTCATTATCTGATCATTTGTGGGGTGTGGAGTGAGAACAGGAAATGCTTATCTTGTATCTGTATGAAATTAAAAGTTGTCTTCCAAGAAGTTTTTCTCTTTGGTTTAGACTTGAAAACTGGCAAGGGACCTGAGTAGGGTTAGAGGAGCTAATTGGCGATGCAGAGACAGTCTTCTGAGAGTTCTTGATGCCAGACGTCGAAGACAGGAAGCAATTTACTGTTTTGTAAGTGGCCCTTGGAACTTACTTGCCTTGTATATCTCCTTAATTTGAGTGCTCTAGGGGTTAGAGAAGCTTCGAGTGGTTGAGTCAAAGTACTATTGCAAGGACTTTTCTAATTTAGAGTATGTGTGATCTGGAGTTTAAAATAATTTTGCAGCTAAGTTTCTACTACACTGTGATTGAAACACTTAATTGTCTGCCAGTCGTGAGTAGCGCTAAATATCTTGTTTGGCTGTACTGCTGTACGTGGAAGGAGGGAAGATGGCCTTTGGCGCAATAACCAGTGTGTATGCCATGAGGTTCCTGACAAGGCTTACCATTCACATTTATTCTTAGCCCTGTGCAATATTACACCCTGTTATGTCCTCTCATCTGTGTGGCTGCCTCAGAGGCATGTTGTGCTAGAATAAGAAATTAAAAAGATTACTGTGCATTTTTAAGCTACCCTCAGTCTCATTTGTTATCCTTACTTGTTGACTCATAGGAGGGTTAGTACACTTGTCTTGTTTGCCTTTGTGTCTTTCTGGGGGGATGATAACAGTTCTTCTGTTGTTATTATGAATGGTTAATTATTTAAAGAAATGCATGTGTGTCTGTTGTAAACATACGCAGACCTTAGCAGAAGATCTCATGTCTATGGTATGTGTGCTAAAATATCCTATTTTCTCCCAACAGGTGAGGGAAAGGAATGCTGTGTGCTCTCCTCTCCATTAAGGTTCTCCCTGCTTCCCAGTAGTAATCACAGTGAAGTAATAAATTGGGGTGGGAGGAATCTATTTGAAATAACTTTATGTGCTATCCTGCAAAGTGAGATCCACCCATTGCTGGAGGGTTTGACTCAGAACTTGAGAAACCCCATGCTTAGTTTGCAAGGGAAGTGGCTAGCTGGAAGTACGAAAAGTTAAACCCTCCAACTTGCATACACAGAAGATAAGGTGCCTTGGGTCTTCCAAAAGTGTGACAGAAAGGAATCACAGAGGGAAGTATAGAGGTAAAGAAAAAGGTTGCTGTAACCTTTTCTACAGAGTGAAGAGTTTTAGAAGGATGGTGTCAGCTATTATACTGTATAGGTGTTACAATAATGCCTGTGATAAGGCAAAATTGATAATTTGTCTCAGACTTGCTCTGTCATGAAATTGGATTGCTCAGGCTTCCTGTGGACTTTTGGGTGTTCATTTTGAAATGTTAATGCTCCTGTATCTTATTGGGAAGATTTTGGAATATTTTTAAGTTGTTCGTCCTTCATGGGTAATTCAGCTTAATTAAATGGTACTAAAAGTTTTCTTGGCGGTTGGATAAGAAGGTAACTACGTCAGCTAAGAACGAATTACGGCAAACTACTGTAAAGATGAATGACCTGTAAGAATACTCACTCCTTACAATTTGAAATTAATATTCTTACTGAATGCAATACAGAATGAGTATTAAAATAATCTGCCTCTGGATTTGGCACAGGGCTATCCTAAAGAATTGGGCATCCTTCCTCTTCAAATTGTTTCCCTTGATCTGTAACATTAAAAGCACTATTAATCGCTATGAAGTTGCTTTATAAAAGTTGCTTTGATTATTCTGAGCTTCCTGCAACTAGCAGGTTTTGGTAGAATCAGCAGCTTCTGAGTGAGTCCTGTTTCATTATGAGCCACATCTACAGGAATCAAAGTGTTGCTGGAGGAGGGAGGGTCCAAGAACTGTGTGAGCAACGGAGTTAGGAGGAAAATGAGACTGAAGTCTGTTTCCATTTTGTTTCTTTGTCCAAAACTCTGGATATCTGATACTTTAAAGTGGGTTAACTTTTTTTTGAGTTTTGAGCACACACCTTTACATTTGAAGTCTGAGAGTCACAGGTATGTCATACTTGTGGAATCAAGGAATTTACTCATGCCTATTTTATTGACTCTGTCGGTAGCTGTTTGAACAATGGCTTTGAAAATAAGCATAAATCAACAGAGAAGTTGGATGCGGTTCAGAAGGTGCAGACTGGTCTGCCTGTTGTTGTTCAGTTAGTCAAAATAGTATTTGTGAAGTCTCAATTAGAGAAGACTCATCAGAGATCTCGGTGGTCTTTTATTCAGTCTGAATAAAAAGCCTTTGCTTTTGCAGTATCTGTGGGACAGTAATATTTTTGTAATTGCAGCTGTTTAGGTACCACCTCAGAGGTCTGAAAACATCCTGTGCCCGCATATCAACTTTGAGTTTTTCATCTATTGAATTCTGGGTTGTAGCTATCCTCTGTGAAACCACAGAAGGCTCTATTTGAGGCTTTTGATTCTTCTTTTCTTCAGATGATGTTACATGAACATCACTGCCTTGTCTGCCGCTTGCTAGGAGTTAGTTCAGTACTAGTGGCACCTGTTCTCAGGAGAAGATTTTCAGTTGTGGAAAATGCTTTCTTATGCTCCTGGTGTCTTGGGGCCTATTTAGCTGCCTTCAAGACGAATTTCAAGATATGCTTTGACTTGGTGCTGTTACGGCTGTAGTTGTGGTGTTCTGGCTTGGGAGAGTCTTGATCTAGGTTAGGAGTATGATAATTCTTGATTCTTGTCTGTTAAGAGTAATTCTGTATTTTATATGTAAACTTGTTAGGGTTCTCCAGTGGTATAACAACAAAAACTAACAAACACCATAAATCCTTCCGCCCCCCCAGACTGTAATAAGGGGGTCTCTTCTTCAGTTGAAGTGACTGGAGCGCTGCAAATAACACTATGTTTGCATGCTGTACTTTAGAGTTACAAAGTCTTTTAATGCAGAGGTGCCCTCTTGCTGTGTGCTCACACAAAGCCTGGCACAGCAAGTTCTTGCCATCTCTTGAGACTCCAGGCACTACCCGAATGTCTGTAACGATGTCTATGTGATTTCTGAATGTAAATCTGATTGTGTTCCTTTTCAGCTGCAGAACAGCCCAGCTTAAGCAAGACCCAGTTTTGAAGCAGGTGGTAGTACCTGGACTCTGCTTAAACGGCTTTCTTCCATTGAATTCAAACACACAAACAAGGTACCTTCTTAATAGAAAAAAAACATCTGTGCTATGTTTTCCAAGTGCTCCTTATACATGTATGCGCCTATTTTCTAGATATACCCTTCCTTTCTTTGGGAAGCAGGTTAGAATGAGAGGGGAGTTATGTCTGGATATTGGATTTTGACCTGTTTTGTATATGGAGTGTTAGGAAGCAAGATGAAGGGTGGTTTAAGATCTGGATGAAGTGAAATTTGTGGTAATTGTTCCTTTTGTTCTTCACTTGGCATTTTTTGCAAGTTGTCTTTATGATAAGTGCTTTTGTTCATCCTTTTGAAGGTAGTTGTAGAGGCCACAATAGCAGAAGGGAAAGGCTATACCTTCCCACACAGGCTCTGAATAATATATATGTTAAATATTGCCTCAGCACTGAATTACGATGATAAAAAAATACAGGACTTCAACAAGACTGCAGCTAAGACAGCAACTTGCTCTTTTTTACTTGCAGTTTGGATTTTGCTGGGTTATATTATCTGTGAGCAATAATCCTAACCTGACTGGAAGAGGGGGACAGATCAGAATTTGAACTGTTTGTTATTTCTTCAGCTTTTGTCAGACTGCTAGTTAAACAGCAGTCTCTCAGAAAACAGTCTGACTTTACTATGGTCAAGAGAGATGGAAGAAGTGCTCTTTATTAAAGGTTTGGCTAGTCTGCTCTGAACTCCAAGTAATGTTCTACTCCCACCTCCCTGCACTCAGCCAGAATAGAACACAACATGGGTGGACAAGTTGGTTTGGTGCAAGCAGGGGTTCAACGCTTCAGGCTACTTTGTAAAATGACCTTAAAATGACAACAGTTAAATGTTCATCTTGGACCTGATGTGTCCATGGACCATTACCCTCCAGAGCACTTCATCCAGTCTCGGAGCTTTCTGTCTGGCAGGGTGAGCTTCCTCAGAACCCACAGTGTCCTTGTCACCAGACGTAGCCCTGCAGTGTGCTAAACACCTCAATATTGCTTGGATGGTTGAGGCATGCTCTTTCAGTGTCATTTGAAACTCTTTGGTATACAGTCACAGAAACACAAGCATTTCTTTGAAAGCTTGAAAAACCTCTAAAGCATTTGGCTGGGCTAAAGGCATTTTCTTGTCATACCAGCTGTTACTTAAGTACTGGTTCATTGTAACAAAGTGAATAATGATAATGAAGCTGTGATACCTTTAAAGGAAAAGCTGTGTTGACAGAAGTAAACTACACGATGATGTGAAATAGCAGACTACAAGGGTAATAAGAATCTAATATAGCAAACACTTCACACCTGTCTGATAGTAAATTTGGTCGAGACTATAGGTTGAAAACAACAGCTTTTCAGTAATTTGGTTTCTGTATATGTGACTCGTGAACTTCCTGGTTTCAAGGAAGCAGTTCTTTGTAATTTAGGAATTGAGTCAGACTAAAGGGAATTGAAATAATGTAGTGAGTTATTAAACACCTGACTGTAAATATCATAACCAACTGGTAGAGTGCAGGAGAGGGTTGTGAAGAAATATGTCAGCTGTGCTAAGATGCAGGATTCGTTTCCTGTCTTTTTGCATAGTTTTTAGCCTCTGTTACAAGCTCTGAAACCGTGCAGTATTTGAAATGGAATAGAACGTGTTTAGGTATGACTTGTTGACTTGCAGAAGGTCAGGTTGTGAAAATGACTTGTTTGATGCCTGAAAATCAAGCATCTCCTTCAAGCAGATCAGCTTTCTCTGAGCAGCTTCATATGTGTCATTTCAATCCCAAGTCTGAATAACTTCTAATGCAGGCTGAATTGAAATTGGGGAGAGCTGCAACTTGCTGTCAAAGGATAGCTTCTCTATGTTAAAATTCAAAACTGTATGGTTGTAAGCTTGAGTTAAAAAGAAGCTGTTGCTTTAGAAGTTGGTAAAATGAATGCTTTTGTATTGAAGAACTTGCATGTGTCATCCATCGTTGATTTCTTAACACATTCTGCTTAAGACTTGAAATGAGGATTTACTATTGTCTTGGGGTTTTGAGTGATGCATTGTTTCAGTAAGTTGTTAAAGAGAAAGGGCTTTCAAAATAGCACTTGTCTTAAATTTTCAGATGAAGTGTGAGTTCTAAGTCACACTCATAATAGCTATTATTATTGACAGATATTGACAAGAGAAATACAACGAAGCAGAGGAAAAGTATTTCATGTATTGGTAGATTGTTGTGTAATGTTTTCTGCCTTTGAGTTTTTCCTGTGTTTTAAGAGTACTTTAGAAAAAGTGAAAGGCAGAAAGCTGCTATTCACACAGGCTCTCTGTTAAAGGAGAATTGCCAGAAAGCTTTGTTGTCATTGGTAGTGAAAGAAGAGCAAGCCCTAAAACCAGTGTTCTCATAATTACACTATTTCTAGGGATATTTTTTTTCTGTAGTACAAGATCTTTAATTGTGAATTTACTTAGAAATCCTCCTGGCTGTAAAATATCTTAGCAATGCTTTGCTACTTCCTCAAAGACCTTGAGCCGTGATTTTTAACTGTTAGGGCCAACTTGGCAAGATGTGACTGGTGTTACAGAGAAGTGTTCATGTAATTATAGTGTGGAATCATTTAACCTTTTTGGAGATAGGTTAGCTGTATGAAGCAGCCTCTGGCAGAGAAACTGGATGGCAATGTTTTTATTTAGGCTTTCCATAAGAATATGTGGGTGTGTTTTCTTTTTCTGCTGTGCTATCTTGCATCAGTGAATTGTTATCGCTGACTAAGCTCTTGTAATATCTGCAGCTAGTAATGCAGGAAAAAATATCTAAATACCATAAAAACCCACTTGTTTTGGAGCGTAAGTAATCCACTGATCTGTGGTTTAGAAAGGCACATCACGGTTCTGAGAGAAATGTTTTTTCCTGGCTTTTTGGCAGCATAAACTGACCTAGATTGCTCCTTTGACCTGTTAACTGCTGTGGTTGCTTTGTTTCACTGGGTTGTTTGAAATTTCCCCACACCTTCCTCCTGTTTTGGAAGCTCATTTTCTTAAGCTGAGTTGAAAAAAAAATCTGCTTGTAAAACCACAGAATAGCTCAAAGAATAGTGCCCTTGTGGGGGCTGTAAATCCTGTCTTGCATCAGCACATGCATTATGTTGTGGGTAACTCATGGTGATTGGTGATAAGGTTATTCCCATACTTTGCCTTACTGTACTGTGAGAGGAGCATTCACTGTAGATGCATAGTTATTTTCTTCTGGTTTCGCATTGTTTATCAAACCTCCCCAGAGCTGTTAATTAGCACCCAAACTCTCTTTTTAGGTTTCCTCTGATACTTAGGGGAGAGATGGCAGCCTACAGAGAGATGCAGCCTGTGATGAAGAGAAGCAGAGAAACTTTTGGATAGCTTAAGAACATAAAGACACAAAAGCATGTTCATTTTCTCCTAAAGTAATTGATTGCACCTTTATGTTCTGCCATGCAGAGATGGTCAGCAGTCAGCCTCTTCCCATAGCAGACAATGGGAAAAGGAAAAAGAAAAAAAGAACCAGAGCCACAGATCATGTCCCTGGGAAGTTTGAAGGTTGGTGGCAACTTCTAAGCTTTTAATTGTAATGGTCTGTTTTCCCTCTGTTCTCAGTTTTCTTAGCTAAACATTGCTCTTTGGCAAACATAAGTTAGCATTTCTGTTTTTCTTTATCCCCTATGTTTCAGTCTTCAGTCTCTTTCTTAGTGGTGAAATCTGAGTCCTATTCATAATCTGGTGGTGTGTTTTGGTTTGGTGGTGAGGGTTTTTGTTGTTTTTTTTGTTTTGTAGAAACAGTGCTGATGTCAAAATGTTTTGATTGAATAGATGTGAACACAAATACTGTGAAGCATTGTAGGTAAAATACACTTCAGTGACAAAGCTGACCAGCATAGAACTTCTTAGTGGGCAAGCAGCATTGTAAGGTACATTGCAAATCAAGATGGTAGCAGTCTTCTAGGTTTAAGCACTCAAATTTAAACTATACTTAAAACACTATTTCTGCAAGTAGATTTTGTTTGATAGGCCTTTTCTGATCAAGGAGGGAATTTTTTTCCACCTGAAAAAATTGGTTCTGAGTTTTACATAAAAACAGGCAAGATGGATGAGGTCCTAGCAATTGCTGAGATACAAAATGTTTCTTGTATGAACAAACTTGTAATTTTGATGCTGGAATGAAGTCTACTTTAAATTTTCCTGGAACTTGAAGGGGGGGAAGTGAAAAATGAGGCATAATTAAGGCTGGCACATCTACTTTAATGCTGCATAAATCTATTTTCTGTCTTCATTACCAAGGGAATTTTTTCAGTTGCTGTCATATGAAGGATGCTCATCAGATAAATAGCTTGTCTTGATGTTATTCACTGAAATGTTTTGTCTAATGTGTCCTTTCTGTTGGATTTCTTTGGCAGACTTGTACAAGCTGACTGCTGAGCTTCTTGGTGAAGGAGCATATGCCAAAGTTCAGGGTGCTGTCAGCCTCCAAACTGGGAAAGAATATGCAGTAAAAGTAAGCATAGAGTAAAAGCAGCATCATTTCTGTCTGTAACATGTCTTCTCCCTCTTAGTATCTCAGTTGCAACCTATAATTGAGTGGGCAATAACAAAAGCTTTTAGAAAATCTTTTGATGCTTGAAATGAGCCTGTTTTATAACTGTTGAGATATCTGTCGTCTTAGTATTGTGCCTCGAGTGAACTGGTTTATCAGCAGCAGATAGAATTCACAAACAGTAAATGACTGTGTGATGGTTAGATCTCAGGGCAGGCTCTCACTTGTGTCCTGATTTGATTGTAGTCCTACCAGTTTTTATTTCCTCTTGTGAAATAAGAGACTGAGTCATCATCTAGCATGGCCTACCAAATATACAAGCTTTTGAGAATGCTGCTCAGAGTTCAGAGAGCATCAGTTACTACCATTAGTTCATGTAAAGCTGTCTCTTCTTTTTTCTGATAGAGGTGAATCTTTTCTAGTACCATTATATGAAGTGTTAGGGCCCACTTAAGTTACCCTGAGTCCCCTATTTAAGTACAAACACAAATAATAGTAATAGGAAAGCTTTATACTTGATTATTTTGCAAAAGCCATAGGCACAAAATTTTAAGCCTCTTTAAAAATTGAGTCCTGTAGATGCTATAACTTTGCATGTACTTTGTAGAATTATTGAATCTGAAAGTCTGGAATAAACAAATCACTATATTATGAATTAGGCGTGATCAGATACCAAGTCCCATGTAGTACTGGTGAATGGTTGCCCATTCCGTACCGGAGAACTCTGGCTGTAGAAATGAGAAACAGATACTGGATACAGGTGGAGGTAGCATTTGCAGTAATGTCATGAGCTTTCAGTTCACGTAGCAATCGTTCGATCTCAGCCTCTGTGGAAAGCTCTTGTCCCCTTTCAGTCTGAGGAGTGCGTGAAGGAAGGTGACTTCTGATGGCAATGCAGAAGGGCTCTGAGATTCAACGTACATTTTCTTTAATATGTTAGGTCCTATTATTTGCTCTCCATTAAATTTGCACTATGAATCAAACTCTCCTTTTGTGGTGAATTTAGTACTTTTTACTTAAATGCCTGTAATGACAAATCTCTTTTTCACTGTTCAGTGTCCGATGTGACTCAAATCTATTTTTGTTAGAACTCAAAAGGATATCCTTTTCTTAACATTCCAGAGTTAAAATGATGCAAGAAAAAGCTTGTGGTAACTGTTCAGAGACTGTGTAACATGTGGATTTAGTTCCTTTCTTTTCTTCCTGTCCTTATGTCTCTTGTCTTTTGAATGCCTTCCAGAGCTTTGCTGACACTGTAAATAAATGACAGATGAGAAGTTAAACAGACAAACAAAGGTGGAGTGTTTCTCTCTGGTGGGCATGCTTGAGATTCAAGCTTTCGATCAGTTATCTAATTCCAGAGCCACATGCACAGTTCCTGCAATAATTTTTCAAATACGAGCTCTAACTCTTTCCCACAGATCATTGAAAAAAATGCTGGGCATAGTCGGAGTCGGGTTTTTCGTGAAATAGAAACGCTGTACCAATGTCAAGGTAACAAGTAAGTATAGTCTTGTGTTTGTTTAAATTATCTTGAATATTTTTTTTTCAAATTTGTAAGCCTCTTATGTGTGACTAGGTTAGGAGCTTTGCAGTAGTCTCCTTAAAAACAGTTGAAATTTAGACTTGGCCTATTCAAAATAAGATTTTCCCCTTCTCATACCTGTGAAATTTAGGGGAATATATACAAATGAAAAAAAATCACATAACTAGCAATTAGGTCAGTGTAGCCTGAGCGTGCGTCAGTGATGCATGGCTTTTGCCTGAAAGAGGAATTAACATTTTGACTCTCTCCCTTGTGATTTCACCATCAGCAAAAGCTGACCTGATACCAGCTGCTGTGGAAAGGAAGAGTTGCCATTCCTTTCCTTAATGTGTGATTTGTCCTCCTCTCTGTGTCAGCCTTCCTGCTTCTGCACTGGAACTCTCAGATCAGCCAACAGCTAATTTTGTTTTCATTTGGATGTGTGCTGACTTCACATAGCCACAGGATGAAGCAACTTTAAAGCTGCTACTTGTGCCTGAAACAGAGGGAAAGACTATGCAGCCAGTGGCAGCATGCTCTGTGATGAGTTTAAGCCAATTCTGAAACCACTCCTTTAGATGTCTCTGCTAAGCTAGAATGTAGACAACAGCTGTTATCTGTACTACAATTGTGCAGCTTATATCGAGCCTTTTTTTACAAATTCTTAGTACAACACAGATAATTTAAAAACAAACTTGTTTACCAAACTCATGGGCTGAAGTTGTGCTATAGAGAAGCAGATTATTTTCTTTGTTCTGTGTGTGGTTAAGAGCATATGGTCATCCAGTACATAACTGATGAAAAACTCAGGCTCTCATGACTACATGGAGAATTTGAATTTTGTACTGTAAGTATAGAAAAATCTGACTTACGCATTTGACTTTCTCAAGGCATCACGGGGTGTTTGAGTTGTGCTGCAAAGACTGTACACTAGCTAAACAGGAGTTCGTCTAAAAATAGCAATTAAGGCACTGGATTTAACATCATGTTGATAGATGCCTGTCTCCTTCCAGCCCTGTGTATTCTGCCTTGCAATTTCCAGAGAGAAAGAATGCCAATTTAATTTTTTTGTTGTTCTTGCCTTCAGCACAAATGCAACATTCTAAATTATTAAATGCAACCTATTACCAGTTATCTTCCTGTAGATTGAGCAGTAGCAGAACTCTTTCACAATCCTGTCTGACTTTTGCTGCTTGGCCCGTTTCCCCCCTGTTTAAATGTTAGTGCAAGTTGGAAATGCGGTTTCAATGCCATAGGCAACCAAAGCAACTTGTTTAATTAGAACTTTTCTTTTTGGTTACTTCTGGCTCTTCCTAATTATCCATGCTGAAACTCTTCATTGCTCTGTTTACACTCTTTGCCTGTTTCTTTCTATTTACCTTTTTTTTTTCTTTTTTTAAAGGAACATTTTGGAGTTAATAGAATTCTTTGAAGATGACACAAGATACTACCTTGTCTTTGAGAAGCTGCGAGGAGGTACCATGCAGTAACTGTGCCTTTGTTCATTGAATCATCTTGGTCCTGTTTGCCTCAATGTTTCAAAGCAGAAAATGAAGAGCTTGTTTTAAATGCTTGAGGATTTTAAGACAAAGTAGTAGTAGAGGAAATACTATACAAAGCTTGCAGTATGGTTATTCTTGAATATTGATGGTTCTGGTCATACATTTGCAATCCCTTTCTGTAGTTAAGCGATGGAAATGTCAGCTCTATTCAAGTGGAAGCTTTGGAATATAGTTAGGTCACAGTACCTTCAGACCAAGGGGAGACGCACAGTATGTCAGGTATTATACATGATCTTAGTACAGCATCTATATACTCTAGTAACACTTTCCCTTGATGTAGGATTGACTTCATTTCCTGAACCTCACGGAGCACTATTGTGAAAAATGTCTTGCTTCTGCCTCAGATTGCTGTAATTGTGAAGCAGTATGCTTGCAGCTGTTTGAGGTCCAGTCAAGTGAGCATGTGTGGTCACTGATCTCTAGCATTTAACATTCTGCTGGGGAATGAGAAGGCTACATCAAGCAGTTTGTGGACTTTCTCACATTTGTCTGCATTGAGCATAATTACAGTATCCATTAATTGCACGGATGTGCAAAGCCATGAATTAAAAGCATGGCCCACCCCTCAAAGAAAAAATGGCTTTCTGAAGGAGTATACTTCTGTCTGTAGAACATAATCTATTGTCACTGGTCAAGAAGGTTTTCAGTAGCAAACCATATGTATAAGAAATGCAGATTGTTTCAGTATAGATGCAGAACTTTTTTTAAGAAAGAGAACGACTTGGGTTTTTTTACTTGAGTAAAAACTTTTGTTTACCTTCCCTTGAAATTACTGCATCATTTCATTGTGGTTTCCTCTAACAGTGTTCCTCTTAATGCACAGACTTCTCTGACAAATTAGCTGTAGTAGGGCTTGACTGGGATGAATCTGCATTTGTCTATTTTCCCATCTCCACATTCATCCATTAGTTAACCCTCTTTGACTGTGAGACTATGGTTGTCAGTGTACCTGCGTGGCTGCTGAGAGGATAATAATGCTACACCTCTTCCCTCTCTTAGCCACTGTTGTTACAGTGGTCAGCTAGGGCTGAGGCTAGTTTTATCTTTGAAAGACTTCAGCATTTGAAGTGTTAGGTATGTGGGTTTGAAGAAAGAAATAATGGGAATTAAGGGTCAGACCAGTTTCTGATGTAATACAGATTCTGGATATAAGCAGTGTGGCTAGCAAGAATGAGAATATTAAACTTCAATGGAAGCCTTACTTTAGTAACTCCAGTCTCAGAGACTGATGTTAGCTACAAGGTTGGGGCATAACTTGGGCCTTCCATTTTCAGCCTTGCTTTCCTGTGGCTGTGGTAACTGAAGGAGTTTGAGCATGGCCACCTGTGACTTTGGGGGAGGGTGGGTTTTGCTGAAGTACATCCTTAGCTGGCGTTTGAGTTTTACTAGTACTATTAGCAAGTCTTTACTGTTCACAGTGTGTGGAAAACAGACCAGTCGTCCTGGGGTGGTAAAAGGAGATTGCCTCTCATGCTGTGCTTAAACTAGAAGGCTGCAGTGTTTGAAAGTTACGTTCTAGCATGCTTAAGTATTAAAGCTGCTCAGTTGTACATTTTTCTTAGTCATTCCCCTGTTTGGTCCACAGAAGTTGCCTGCTGTGAATGGCTGTTATAAAATAGGAGCAATAAAGTTACAGATTCATGATACTTGGCACTAGCTCATTATTTTCTGAGGCTCTTTTCATATAAAAACATGGGATTGTGACATTGGAGTTTCTGCCATGTAAATGTACTAGGACAGAGTGTTAGTTGCAAGTAACTTTTCTAAAGTACTTCTGTTCCTGTTCGCACTGAGATCAGTTCTCCCCTTGGGGCAGACTAGTAGTGGCTATTGCGTTTTTATCCTTGTATTGACAAAGCCTTTTCTCAGCCCAGGCAGCATTTGTACTAAGGTTTTCCCTTTCACCTTTTACTCTAACAGGTTCCATCCTGGCCCATATACAAAAGCGGAAGCACTTCAATGAACGAGAAGCTAGCAAAGTGGTGAGAGATATTGCCTCTGCTCTGGATTTTCTTCATACAAAAGGTAAGAGAAGGCTGGCTCCATCTTTACTGGTTTGTATTATACACTTTTTTCTGTAAGTAGTCAGCCTTTGCTAGCGTTTCTTTTTATAGCAATGCCAGATGACTTATGCTGTTTTCCTCTATAATATTATTTTCATAATATGGTAGTTTAAGTAATCAGCTGTGTTAAGATGGTGTAGCCTTTTGAAGAAAAAAAGTTAAATCGGTGTCCAGGGAGAATTAACGTTAGGGTTGAATCTGTTTGCTTGTTCTTGTTACCTAAGCTACCATGTAAAGCTTCCCTACTTTGAAGGGAGCTAATGTTCTTTTTTATTTCCTCCTCTTTTGGGTCTACAGAGATGTCTTTCTGTATTTATCCAGAATTTCTGCTGGTTACAAGACCTCTTTCTTTGTAGTAGCTTTTAGTCCCCCACTGTTGGGTTGAGAGACCTACAAGTGAACCACAGTCTTTGTTTGAAGGTGCCCTCATTTCATTAGGGATTTGCTCAAAGTTAAAAGCAGTTCTGTTTACAGAGAGTTCTTTTATGTTAAAATTTTTTTCAGATGTTTTTTCTACTTGGGAGTGCTTTTCTTTCATTTCAAAATATCTGTGTGCATTATGATCATCCCAGAGTATATGTTCGTGTTGAATGTGATACAAAAGCTATCTGTGTCGTGATTACCTGGTCTTGCGTAGATTAAGCAGCTTCAGTTAATGTTTGCTTTCATTTGATTACAGTGACTACCTCTGAATAGAATGGTGTGTAATTGGAGGTTGTGTTTATTGGTTATTTATTCTGATAAGCTTTTCTCTCTGTGCATTTTGCTGTCATGATTAGCCAGGTTTTACAGATGCTCAGCAGATCTATGTTTGCTGTCTAAGTTGTTTGGTACTGGCCCCAGTTCAATAAATGTTTAATTGTAGGCTTTACTTCTAAGTCACAGGACTGCTTATGTGCTTGAGTTGGAATCACAACATGGGTGCCACGATAGGTTGAACCCATAAAAAGAAAGAGAAGTGTAGCAATGCATAAAAATGAAGTGGTAAACCTGAGGAATATGGATCTTGTCACGTGTTGTGACTACGTTACTAGAAGTTCATTTAAATGTGGAAACAAGCTTGGTTTGGATTAAGATTTTAGGTAATCTTCATATGTGATAACTCAACTTTAAGCCTGCAGAGAATGTACTCTTTGAATACCTGTGTTTAGAAGATTTTCACTTTGTGATACGGGCCAAATAAGGAACGGGAAATTTAGGCTGAACATGTGGAGAAATATTTATTCAATGTGTTCAGGCTATAGTAGGTTGCTTAATAGCTGAAAGTCTAGGAGTGCTGTTCAAGGAACTTTAACATCGACTCAGCTAACCTCTTTCTGTAGTTCTTTCTCAGCTTTTAGTTTTAATTTCCCTTGCCCCAAATGAGATGGGAGTGATTCATTAAAATGGCTTTAAAGCAGCAATCCACTTTCGTTCTTGTCGTTTGCTGTGAATTGGTACAGTGGGGACATGGCTTGCAGAATTGGCTACAACACCATCCCTTTTCATTTTATTGTTCTTTTTATGATTGTTCCTGTGACATTAAAATAATTAGTAAGTAGCATACAGAACACTAAAGTAAACAGGAAATTAAAGCAGTTTTATAGCACAGCTTAACAGTGAAGTGCTATAACTAGGTGCTTTAAAAAACATTTGAATGAGGACAACTAATTCTTTTACCAGGAGTAGTTTAAAACTCAGCTGGATGATTATACTGCCTTACACTCACTTGGGATATGTGTGCTTTATTGCTAATAATCCACTGGAGGAGTGTTTAAAGGCAGTTGTTTTCTCTTCTCAGCACTGTGTGCAACTGCAAAATAAAATGTTATATAATCAGACATTTGAATTCAAACTATAATACAAAAAAGTGCTGTTGGGTTTCACACTGCAAGCCAAGCCAAGTGTTGGGAGTTTTGACAGCCTGCTGTAATGTCAGCACAGGGCATCTTCATTTGTCATGTTTCCCATCTTCTATGCACAGGGAACATGAACTGCATCATTATGAAAGCTCTGATTCCTTTAGATCAGTGCTCTGCTATGCTATAAATGTTATATGTTAAGTCATGTCTTGCGGAGTAGTATGCTGAAGAAAAGACATTAGGATCTCCCTTACCTAGAATTTGGTGGGATATTTTTTTTCTCATACTCTGTAGTAGTATCAGGTGTGCTTGGAGTATAATTTTTTTAAGCAAAGCTAAAGTGCAGTTAAATTACAGCCAAGCTGCTCATTTGATTTGATTTTTGGTTCTTATTCTCTGCCTTCCCATGAAGTTTGATCATACTAGTTGGAGAACTTTAAGAAATTTTGTGTTTAGGCATTTGAGGAACTGCTTTGACAACATAGAACCACCTTTGCATGTGAATTCGACAGGTAGATAACTTTGTGTTTCCCTGTTGGGTTTACCTATTCTGTTAGTAGTTGAATGAATGTAGAAGCCCTTTGGTTCTCCTTTGGCCTTTTCTTCTGCATCTCCAATCAAACCTTTAAATTTTTATTTTACTTCAGGAATGAGTATGTACCTCATTGTTAAAGGGATGATATTTTCACCTGGGAACTGGGGGTGGTGGTGGGGTGTGTGTGAGTGTCTCAGGTATTGTTTGTGCTGGTAGGAGTTCAGCAAACCACCAATCGATCCCTCTGGAAAGAAGGACCTTACTGTAGAAGGCACAAAAATCTTCTGACTAAACTGTACATAAGTAAACTTTCCTACAGGTTAGTCACCTTAAGGTGGTTTTAATTAACATAATTAATTTGGGCTAAGCCAAAAAATTCCAATGTTAGCAGGTTCTTACTTGCTTGACTGACTCTCGTGTACATTTAAGGATGACAAAGGCATAGCAGGATGCAACAGTGACTTTTAACAAACACATTTTGAAATTCAATTATTTGCAGTATCATTAAGGGGGGGCTGTGTTGCAAACTCAGGCATAGAATATTTCCCAGGCCACCTTCTAATAAAGAGAGGTAATGAGAGAGAAAATGGGAGACTATCTTCTCTGATGAATGTTTGTACTCTTGTTTAGGTATTGCTCACAGGGACCTGAAGCCTGAAAACATCCTATGCGAATCTCCAGAAAAGGTGCTATTCTGGTCTCTTAACCTTCTGTAGTATATTTTTTAACTTGGTTTCCAAAGACAGCCCTCATGTTCTGTCTTTTTCTTCTTGAAGACTTTTTAACCCATTAGTGATCTTCAATTAAATTTAATAGAACTGAAGCCTGGAAGAGACTAAATTCTTCTGTAAGTTGTAAAAATGTGAGAATCCGGCTAGGAGATAAAAACCCAAGTGTTCTTAGGGCATGGCAATTACAACTTAGCATCTCATCTGTTCTGAGGCAGGATGAGCAACACTTAGAGGCCAGCTGGTCATGTTATGTATAGTTCCCAAACTGCTGCAGTGTGTACTGGCACTTACCTAGGCTAGTAAAAAATTAATGTAATAGCGTCAAATGCTGGGGACATGGGAGCAACTGGGACAGAGTTGGCAAATGCAAGGAGTGGAATATACCTGTAAGAGACTGGGTTTCACTAGTCCTCCTGCTAGAATAACTTGGGTTTTGTCCTGGGTTTTTCCATGTGGCACTGTATTCATATATATTGCATTAGTCCCAGTCTTCTAGACCTCTTACTGTTTTGTCCTTGTTTTTAGGTATCACCAGTAAAAATATGTGACTTTGATCTTGGTAGTGGGGTGAAGCTGAACAGTGCATGTACTCCAATAACTACTCCCGAATTAACAACGCCGGTAAGAGACCTACTATGGCTTAATCTTTTTCTCTTCTACTATAAAACAATTTTTCTTTATCTCCAGAGGAGAGCTTCCAAGGACTTACTGCAGCTACCTCCAGTGGTGGATAGTTCATTTAAAGCAGGTGTATGAGTGGTAAATACTGTCTTGGTTTCCCAGTTATAGAACAAAATACAAAAGCTCAGGAGCTCATCATATTAATTTTCTTGTTGGCCAGAAAGTAACACGTTGATCCTGTTTGTCTCTTAACCCATCAAAAGAGGAAGCTTTTAATGGAGATGTTTTGTGTGCTTATGGACTGAGTTTGAACCTTAGTTTTGTGTTCATTTCCCCATTTTTGGGTTCTGTAGCTAATAACCATGAGCTAAAGGCAATGCAAGCTCTGTAATCAGTGTGTGGCTTAATAATACACATTAGTTTGAAAAACTACAGTCTATGCTTTTGGCATTACTGTGAAAGAAAAATCTGACAGTTTTGCAGGAGTCTTACAGAAATCACCTCCCATGATATACTTGTTTACTTTCTGAAAAGCCTAATAACTAATGGATAAGGTTTAAAAACCTGAGATATGTGAATTAATATTTTGACCCTGTATAAAGGACTATACCTTCATATGGAATCATACGATTCTGCTAAAAACCAGTAGGAACTCTTTTGCCTTCTGTTAGTTTTCTGTAGTCTTTACGCCTTAAATGTGTTAATTTTTTCTGTGCGGTATGCTCACAAAATGTTTCAAAGCTCTTGGCAATTCCATTTGACCTTTGAGGGATGCAGCAGTTGTGATTTGTCCTCACAAAATGAGACCTGCAGTGAAAGCCAGCAGTAAACCTCTGTGTTCCCTGATGCCTGATTCTGCTTTTAGACTGAGCTGCCTACTATAAAGAAAGGAGAATGACAAACCAGAGCCTTGTCTTGATTTGACCCTCCCTTTGAAAACTTGCTTGAATTTGTTTTCCTAGTGTGGGTCTGCAGAATACATGGCACCTGAAGTGGTTGAAGTCTTCACAGAGGAGGCCACGTTCTATGATAAGCGGTGTGATCTTTGGAGCTTGGGAGTGATTCTGTACATCATGCTCAGTGGTTACCCCCCTTTTGTGGGCAACTGTGGCACAGACTGTGGCTGGGACAGAGGAGAAGTCTGCAGAGTTTGCCAGGTGAATGTGCATGTCCTGGGCATGTGTGGGAGAGCATAGTTTGCCCCCTGAACTTCGGGTGTAAGACTTGCCATAGTGCCAGCAATGAAGAGCTGTGTCTGTAACCCAACCAGTTTTTGGGAGGATAAGCTGCCACTGAGAGGTGAGGGTGGTAATATAAAAGTTGAGTGATGACATCCCTTTCTAAAGTAAGGTTTGGAAACTGCCTCTTTGTCCTCGTGATGTGAGATCTTGGAGCTTCTCCTCATCCTCTCCCCCACCTTGCAATCCTCCTGCATTCTGTAATTCTTGATCTGGTTTATGGTAGTCACCACAATTCCTCAGATAAAAATTGAGCCCCCTGTGGATATCACATGCAAGGCCTGACTTTATTCTTTTTAAAAACTGAGTACATTGGCTGCGTTGTTACGGGGAGGGTGGGGAGGGGAAGGTGTTTTCAGCAAACAAGGTATCGTCCATCTTAGGCTGCTGCCTGTCACTCTTCATTGACTCCATAAGGAGACTGCATGGTTTCGGTTGTCATCCACCACATTAGGTGGATAAAATGGAATGAGAAGAATCACACCTGAGAAGTCTTCTGGCTGCACTCTAGTTGCTATTTAAATTAAAGAAATTTTTCTTTCCTAGAACAAGCTTTTTGAGAGCATTCAGGAAGGCAAGTATGAATTTCCTGACAAGGACTGGTCGCATATATCCTCTGAGGCCAAAGATCTCATCTCAAAGTTACTGGTTCGTGATGCCAAAGAACGACTTAGTGCCGCTCAAGTTTTGCAACATTCATGGCTTCAAGGAGTATGTATTCCCCTTTATATTTTTTTTGACGGTTATTCTTCTTCCAAAGTGATAAACAAGCTGTTCCCTGTCTTTAAACTTTTAACAGGGACATTGTGTGATTTTAGTGCTCTTATCTTGATTAATTAAACGATATACAGTAGCTTTATTCTTTCTGGAGCTCTGTGTAGTAAATATTTGGATGAATCTGTCAAGCTTTAAGTGTTTGGCTTTTTTCTTTAATTATTGCTTTATGCATTTTAAATGGTGTTCTTGTGAATACCAGGCTCTGCAGTACACGAATTATTATGTTACTCTTTAATAAAGTAATGTAGAATGCTGGTAGATACCGTTTTAAAAGAACAGCAGTATCTTGTTTTGCTTTAGTTTCCAGTTCAGGAAAGAAGGGATGGACCCTTTGGAGAGCTTCCAAAGCTTTCGTCTTTTACCTGCAAACTGTGGTATTTTTCTGTGAGGGGAGATGGATTATGAAACGTGTCAACAGTGATTTGTAAACTCACAGAGAATTAGTTTATGTGCAATATCCATTAATTGTAAAGATTTAGGGGAGTTGCCTGTTTTTTATCATTCTCTCTTAGGAAAGATTGGTTCTCAGCTGCTAATATGTAACTAACTTTTCTTACCTGCTTCTTCTAGCAGGCTCCTGAAAGGGGATTACCAACCCCTCAAGTTCTGCAAAGGTAATTTTTAAACTTTTTTTAAATGCCTGTAAACTCGGCCAAGAATTATTACTGATAGAATGGGGAGAGATAGGAGGTGATAAATCAAGGGGTAAGATCCCTGGCTGAGAGTGGAACTTCATAAATGTGAAGCACTAATTTTGTTAAGAACATAGAATCATAGAACAGTTTGGTTGGAAGGGATCTTAAAGACCATCTAGTTCCAACCCCCCTGCCATGGGCAGGGACACCCTCCACTAGCCCAGGTTGCCCAAAGCCCCATCCAGCCTGGCCTTGAACACTTCCAGGGATGGGGCATTCACAGCTTCTCTGGGCAACCTGTGCCAGTGCCTCACCACCCTCGCAGTAAAGAATTTCTTCCTAACATCTAATTTCAATCTACCCTCTTTTAGTTTAAACCCATTACCTCTTGTTCTGTAGCTACATGCCCTTGTAAAAAGTCCATCTCCAGCTTTCTTGTAGGCCCCCTTAGGTACTGGAAGGCTGCTCTAAGGTCTCCCTGGAGCCTTCTCTTCTCCAGGCTGATCAACCCCAACTCTCTCAGCCTGTCTTCCCAGGAGAGGTGCTCCAGCCCTCTGATCATCTTCGTGGCCCTCCTCTGGACTCTCTCCAACAGCTGTCTTTCTTGTCCTGGGGCCCCCAGAGCTGGACGCAGTACTCCAGGTGGGGTCTCACAAGAGCGGGGTAGAGGGGCAGAATCACCTCCCTTGACCAGTCAGTCACACTTCTTCTGGTGCAGCCCAGGATACGGTTGGCTTTCTGGGCTGCATCAGAAATGTTAAAGCTCTGTGATTTTTTTTCTTTATGATCTAATCTTGCTTGTTTGTGGGAAAAGCATTGGAGAGGATTCATGTGGTGCAGTGCTAATCTTAGACAGAAAATAATGATAGTTTTGGCAGTTTGCTGCCCAGGAGGGGAAAAAAGGCATAAAGGCGTGCATTATCCAAAGAGACTACATTCTGACGGGGGAATAATCATATACGCAGACGTGGATCTGACTTCCATTGTAGTTGGTGGTAATCACAGTATCAATTTAACTGTGAGCAGGGCAAGCCTCATTTAAAGTGATTGGATGGCAGATTCCGTATGCCAGAGAGCCTGAGTCACACATCTCTGTTTCTATTTCCATGTCCGCCACTGGCGATTCCAGGTTGTTCTTCCCATCAGAAATGCATTTCCTTAAGCCAGATGCGAAATTATAGTAGGACTGCAGTTCTCTGAAGACAGACGACAATGTTGCCCCATATGCGCATCCTTTTTTAACATGTAGAAATTAAGCATGGCATCTTGGGGGACTTCCCAGAAGGAGGACTGGAACTGTGGCTGTTTCCAAAATCCCAAAGTGTTTTTGTCACATGTTGCTGGTCCTTGCAATAAGGAGGGATGCAAATATTAACTGGTCATTTTGTCTGCTGTGTCAATGTTTTGAGAGAAAAAACAAAACTGCCTGGAAATAGATATCCTGCTGTGGGGGTAACCAGGTGAAGTGACTTTGTGTTGTAACTGCTTTCTCCTTTTCCCTTGAAAGGAACAGTAGCACAAAAGACCTGACGCTTTTTGCTGCTGAGGCTATAGCCCTTAACCGCCAGTTGTCTCAGCATGAGAATGAACTCAGCGCAGAGCAGGAGAATGTTGCCCATGCCGTGTGCTCCATGAAGCTTTCTCCTCCATCCAAGTCCCGCCTCGCCAAGCGCAGAGCAATGACGCACGCCACCAAAAACAGTGACTTTCAGCCAGTTCCCCATAAAGCTTTTTAAACTTCTTCCCTGCTATGGATTGGCAAGATCAGCCTGTTTTCTTACTTGGATTTTCAGCGCTGATAAAAGCTTCTCTGCTTTTGACACTTTGATTAGAAGCTTGCTCTTGTGATGTGACTTGTAACTTTAAGGGGACAGCTTTATATGGGAATGTTTTTTGCCTGTCAGATTTGGTGCATTAAGATAATTTAACTGATCTTTTTAAACCAGAGAAGATGGGTTTGCTGCTGTATTATCTGAGGTGATAAATCACTAAGCTTTCCTTATTTTCTTCTTAGAAGAGCATGCTTTAAAATGCGAACTTGAAAACATCAGGAAAAAACCCCACTTTCTTGCTGTGCCTGGCAAAGCATGAAGTCTCTCCCTGCCTATGGCTGCTCTCCTCGATGGTACATCTTGTGAGGTGCTGCTTCTAGTGTCAGCAGCAGGGACTGTTTTTCAACCAACAGTGCCCTTCTCTCTCTCTCTGTAGACTCAGGAAACAAAGATGATGACTGAGCGGATCTCTGTCTCCGTTACCTTCATTGGGCTTAACTTGTTTGAGGATGTAAAGATGCAAGGATCGCTCAGGCTTGTAGAGATGAAGAGGACAGGGTTGGTTTTTTTTTTTTTAAACCTTGTTGATAGTTTGTATGTCAGCATGTGGGATGAAAGCTGGGGGTGTGTTATTTCTTTATCTGACATATTTTTGTTTTTTAACTAAAATGTATTTCATACCATCTCTTTTTTTTTGGGGGGGAGGCTTTTTGTGTGTCCCATATGTCCCCTTCTCTGGCAGTTACATTCTTAAGTCTGATAACCACAGTATAACAGACTGTTTATCTAACAGTTTATATTTAGTATCTGTTTTTTTTTTTCCATCTTAATGCTATCCTCAGTTTTACCTTCCCTTCTGTAAACTGGTATTTCTCCAAGTCCTTTTGTGTGTGTTACCTGGAGTTCTTAATGTGAATGAACAGGCTTCAGTGAATTTTGGTGTGTGAATAATTTAGGATTATCAAATGCAGAGGTACATCTGTGCAAAAATGGTGCTGCAGCTGTTGCATTCTGCCTCCTGCAGTGATCTTGGGCTGGGTGTCTAGATTTTTGCTTCCAGGTTTAGTACAGTGGTGCACCAGGGGTCCGGAGTAATTTGGAAGGGTACTGGCTGAAAAGCTGAGGATTTTGAGTGACCAAGGTGAGGTGTGAGGTGTCCATGGAGAAGGACACGAATGCTGAGCACTTTCTGAAACGTAAGCTGTGAAAATGGGGCTACTAAGATGCCCGACATGACGCACCTTAAACTTGCCAGCCATTTCTGAAACCCTTTGCCAGGGCATTGCATGCAGGGTGGAGAGGGGGAGGAGGAAGCGGTCCCCACGTACCAGCACAAAACCCTCCCAAGCAGAATGAGAATAAAGTAGCAGATCCAACAAGCTCTTGGAAATTGAAAGGTCAAAGCCGAATGTCTTTGCATGGCCTATTCAGAGTGATTTTACATTATGTTTTAGTGTGCATACAGCTATTTTTATACAACACGCTGTATTTTGTGACTAATATTAAAGTTGTTATTTAAAGGTTTTTATACATTGTGCCAGTGGATGGATTATGAAATGTATTTTGCTTTGTTTTTATTAAAATGCTTTAAGTTACGGATTTAACATATCTTCCAGTTCTGTGTGGTTTTTTCTATGTTACCAAAAATCAAGAGAAGGAGAATTCCTTCCTTCCTTCTGGGTGACGTTGGATTGAAGACAATTTAAGTCCCTGAAGACTCAGCATACCTCCCTCAGAGATTGATAAAACAATAGAAGGAGGCTCCTCTCATCTCCATTTTCTTGAGGTACAATGAAGATATGACTGCACAGAGAAGGCTGGAAGGGATCCTGTGCTCCTTCTGACCTTCGTAAGAGATTAGATAACTGAGGGCCAGTGAGTTCAGGAATTTATCTGCACTGTTACATTTCATGTTTTTTGCTTTGATTTGTGCATGAAGCAAAAATCCTGAAGCTTGGCCAGGAGTGGTGGTATGATGCAAAATAACCCACTTGGCTGGAGCCCTGAAGCCTTTCAAACTCCAGAAGTTTAAGCAGCAGCATGGAAGTGTGAAAAAGGGGACACTAATGGTGCTGCTTGCCCAGAGACGATGGGGTCTGGTATATTTACTCGAGTGTGGGCCTTTGCAGACTTTACTCTGTGCCTGCTGCCTTCTGCTGGTGGTAGGGGTAGCCCTAGAGAGTGAGTTAGCGGAGCAAAGCCCAAAGCTGCTGTTGCTGTGTTCTTGGCTGAGCTCCTGGTCTGGACAGTCAATCCCTTCCCCTCTCTCTTGCTCTCCAAAACCCAGCATAGAAAGAAGCTGGCTTGCTAACCAGGTTTGCTCTCCGTTTGTAAAAGAGAGCTGGGGAGGAGAGAGTGAAATGTCCAAAGAAAACCTTAGTTTGGGGATATTCATGCCATCACCTTTCGGCTAGTGGAACTGCAGTCTGGGCTTGAAGCCACTTCCTGTGTGAGGAGAACGCTTCAGCTGTTGGATGTGTGCAGTGCAAAGGATTTAAGCACCAGTGTGTGAAACATTGGAAGTGCCCAGCAGGACTCACACCAAATGGTTAAACTGTGCCCAATGGTTACGAGAAGCCTGTCAGCGGAAGGCTCGGGGCCCCATCTGGCTCTTGCGGTGCTCTTTGCTGCCTTGCGGATGCTGCCAGCAGCTGCCTCTGCGTGTGACCGGTGTTAGAGCATCCTTCTTCCCTGCTGGTACATACTTGCGGACTCATCTGTTCAGGGCTTGAAGCTATGAGGTCGGGCTTGTCACTGAAGAGCTAAAATCTGGATGTGCTTTTCCTTCTGCAGGGCAGTAACCTCTGTCAGAGAGGCAGGCAAGCAGCAGGTAGCAGATGCCAGAGCTGCGTAATGCTGGGAACCGAGAAAACCTCCCCAAACAGGGAAGAGGCGTTGATTTAGGCCACTTGTTCAGCTCTTGGGTGTAGTCTAGTTTTGACTGCCTCTTGCAGAGTAATTTTTTTTATTTTCTTTGGAGGCCTGTGGCTAAGAGTTTATGATGGAGCTTGGGTGGGGAAGGTTGTTTTGCCGGAGAGGCGGGATGCAGCATTCCCCAGTGTCCTGTGAGGCTTGCGCCTGGTGTAATCAGATCAGCCCATCTGTGACAAACATGGTGGGTTTTAGTTCCTTTTCCAGTGAAATCTGAACAGAGCAGGGATCCCAAGCCAGGTGGCAGGCCCTTTCTTTGTACTTGCCTTTCTTTCAAAGGAAATCTGTCATATTCATGTCAAATGTTTTTATTTTAATTGTGCTTAAAACTATGTCCTTCTCTCTTCCTCCTGTGCGAGAGAGGTAGCAGAGAGCACAGGAGACATTGTAGTGGTGGGACAAGAGCAATATTTGTGATACAGGTCTTGGATCTTTCTTTGCCTCAAAATGAGGTCAGATTCAGCTGATGGTCCAACAGCCTTTCATCACAGATGCATCTTTCCCTCTGATCTTTCTCTTTCAATATGAGTTCAGCTTTCTTTAGGTGTTTTATCTGCAGAAGGCCTAATTTGGTAGGCCTTCATGATGCTTTTTTCCATGTCAGTGGGAAAAGAGGCACTTGTCTCTAGGTGAGAAGTCACTAAATCCCAAGACTCGGTGATCTCTCCTTTTGAAATAGTGCTGGGTTTGCTCTTGTCACCTGCATGTCTCTTGTTCGTGCAGCTTGTAGAACATCACTCTGCTTCATTGCTGAATCCCACTGTCTCCCCTTTGGAAAAGGCTGAATCTCTGTGCCATGGTTTTTCAGTTATTGGTGATAAAATACACCAGGCAGCTTCTGTGGGCTTCCTGGCTTCTGAAAAATGAAAGGGGTCACAGAAAATGTCCTTTTGGTGGGGAAATGGGGTGGGTAAGGCAAAAAGTGACTTTCAAGAATTGGAAAATATGTTCTGACCAGCAAGGAGAACAGCAAAGCGCCTAAGCTGATCTTTAATGTTGACTGGGAGGTGGGCGAGCAAGCCAGGTGAGAGGCATCAGCATGATTAAGGGGGGGGAACTTCAAATGAGTGGCAACCAAACAGCACTAGTCTCAAATTGTCCCCCTTCTGTCTCCTCGGGAGCGGTGCACAGGATGCTTTGGAGGATTTTGCTGACCTCTGTGTGCAATATTTCACTAAGTGCATTCAGCCTTGTACTTACCAGTGTGGTTTCTGCATTGTTGGTTGCATAAAAGGAAGCTCCTGTTTTTCATTGTGTGGTATTTTCTTCTGTTCTCTCTTCCTTCCCCATGTGTTTATTGAATCCTTTATCAGGGATGGAAAGATGCTGTTATTTTTTTTGAGGGCCGTGGGTGGGCTGGCTTTCAAGGTAGAGAGCAGCTTGGTTAATTTTCAAAGCTAATAATTTTCTTTGGGCCACTACAGTGGCAGCAACAGGCTTCAAATTTGGCTTCCATGGAAACATACTGCCATGGTAACTGAAAGGCCTGACAATCCTGAAGAAATATTTGCTTGTACCCTTCCTTCCCTCCTTCGTTCTGTTTCCCATGCGATGTGTGTGTTTGGTTACCCCTGCCAGATTCAATCTGCGCATTTAAAATGCTCCAAGGACAGAAATGCACTTCTCTGGGAAGAAAACAAAAAAAGTTGTAAAAGTGATGGTGGCATTTCTCTGGCATTGCTTGCAAAAGAGCTGTTTCGAGCCTGGAGGGAGACGTCACTGAGCCGCAAATTGTCTCCCAATGGGGAAATAAACCCATAAAATAAATGCTTCATCCTTAGATTATTTTGTGGGGAGTAGCTGGCATGGGCTGGTTCAGGGAATCAAAGCCTGCACCCAGTCCAACATCTGTAACACTGAGGATGGTGACAATTGACTCATCCAGTGGTTACGAGACAGCGTACCGGTGTCTTGCTGGGTCCCTTCCAGCCAATTAATTTGACGCTAGGATTTTCTGTTGCTGCCTGTCACAGCTGCTTTCACACCAAGATTGGTTAGCAAAGTTTGGCAGGGTGACAGGCAGCCCCAGTGCAGCAACTTTGCTCTGTTTCAGTCTGGAGTGGGAGGGAAGGGGGAATGGGGCCTCCTGAAATGTTTTGCTAAGCAAGAAGCAGGGTGAGGGTGAGGACTCTGTGTGGCAGAGGGTGCAGGGGACCTTCAGCTCCGATGCTTTCTGGTTATGCTTTCTGTTTGATCCAGAGCAAAGCTCGTGACCTAACCTGGCGCTACATCAGATCAACATCGTATGGCCAGTTCTTAGACAACACCGTGTGCAGGGGGGGTGGATCTTGTTTCCCCCACTGTTCCCTTACCCTAAATCATCACTGTCTGGACTTCAAATACTTTTTCTGGTTAGTTGTCTTGAGAATCATAATGCCTGCACCCGGCTCCAGGCTACTTGTGGGGAAAACAGAGTTGCCTCATTTATTTTTTGCTCCTTTTTTTATTCCCCAGTTTCACCCTATTCTTCATCCAGGTGTTCCCCTTGCAGCAGCTTTAGATCTGCTTGCTTAGCCAGGGGGTGCTCCTGCAGGCTGCCGTGGCCTCTGCAGACTGCTGTGAAACGAAACGGAGAAACAACTCGTGGAGCTACGTGTCGGAGGAGAGCAGATACAGACGGTGACACAGGTTGGTGAATTGGGAACGTGGGAAGGGTCAAGTCCTGTCCTCATCAGAGAGCTGGGTTATAGGAACAATCCCAATATAAACTCTTCTAGCTTTTACTGAGGGCATTTAAAAGGTATATCTATTTGTCTCTGTAGTAGTGTTTTGTATAGCTTAATTGCAGCTGGCTTGACCAGTACACTAGGCTGTTTTGTGGTTCCTTTGCCTGCTGTTTTGTATTAGAATGGCTTTCAGGAGTACTACCTGCTAGCTTTGGGGATGCAAGAGCTGCAACGTCCTTTTGGTATGAGCAGAAATAGCTGTTTGCTGGAGACCTGTGTGGATGGTCCTGCTTGTCACCAAGCTTTACTGGGAGCTTTTGTTGGTGACAACCAAGAATCCAGTTGCTTCTGGTGATAGTGGATAAAGTAGGTTGGTTTTTCTTCTCTAGCAGAGGGAAGCTGAATGAAAGTGAGAGGTTACACTGGGCTGAGACAACAGATGATGCTGGAGAGGGGTGGGCAGAAACAGCTGCCCTCAGCACTGTTGGGATGATCCAGGAGTGAATTCCTTTCGATAAGTTGCAAGACAGTCTTGTGTTTTGTTTCTGTGTGACGTTATCCATGGGTACATGCTGTTTTCAGAGAAAAATGTATGTCCCTGCCATGAAAACCTTTTGTGGAGCAAATGCCTTCCATGCTCATCCTAAGCACTGAGCTCTGGTACAAAGCTTCCAGCTGACTTCAGCAAGTGTTGGTCCTGCACTGGCTGGTGAGCTGTGTCATATCCTTGCTGCTCTACAGAGTAATCTTAGCCTCTTTTGGGTACTTTCAGGCTGTGTTTATAGCAGACTGCCAATGCTCTCCAAGCTAAGTGGGGGATGCCGTCCAGAACGTGCTCTTTGCTGTGTTTTGTGAAAGGATTGTGTCACCTCTGGCTAGGGAAAATCCCCTTTATCCCTCGTGTGTACCCCCAGCAGCTTTCCTCAAGTCCTGCCTTAAACTGTCTCACAGTGGTATCATGCCCTGAAAAGCTATTTTCATGGTGTTTTATCAGAGCAGGGCACTTTTCCTCTCATCTCTATGCCTACTGTCAACTTTATTGCAATGCAGGAAGGGGCATCTGTAAATCTTGCCCCTATTCTGAGCAGTTTACTTCAAGTTTTACTTGAAACTGGGACAGGCTCCATCTCCTGTGGGAAAATATCATGAGGGCCGTCCCAGGTTTGGCCATTCCATTTCTCTTCATTTTAGGTCTAAACCACCTGGGCATCTCTTCCAGCCTTCATCCCACTGTTCATGCCAGGTGTGCTACTGGAGCATCTGATTTCTCCATGCAGTTGCATCACAGCGAAACAGTGGTGATATCTGTACTAGCGGCTTGAACACAGCCCTAGGGCTTGGGCTGGAAGTGCAGAACAGTCTGTCTGATCCTAAACCCACCGCACAGCCCCAGTTCTCCCTGCCAGCCCCCTGCCATGAGCAGAAAGCGGTCTGCATTACCTCTCCCTCGCCCTAGAAACTCAGGCATGTTCCTGTGACTGTCTGTCTCTGAATTTCAGGGCTGGCAATTGCTATGGCATTATAAAACTATTTATTGATATAACAGCTTGCAACTTTGGGGAAAAATGAATAGCATAACAGAGGAACCCTTCAGAGTGGGAAAAGGAGAGGAGAAGGGTGTGAAGTCTTTTGCAAACATCCCATATCCAGAATGGAGGGAGATCTCACTGAAATTCCTTTTGGTCTCCCTGCCCCATTTTTAATCACTGCCATTTTCCTCTTGCTACCTATGGCAGGTTAAATTTCTTAGCCTTTCCCTCCCCTCCTGCACTGTTTTTCTTTCTCTCCTCCTGCCTCTTGTGGAACTGATGGTTTGAGAGAGGGAAGGAGGCAGCTTTGCCGAGTGCGTTGTTTTATAACCAGCTCCGCTTCTGTCCTGCTCTGTCCCAGACACCTGTGAGTCTTTCAGAACTGGAAACCTCTCTGGCATATAAATAAGGTCTGCTGCAGTCACGGGCTGCGATTATGAATTTATAAGGGAAGTGATCAGATTAATTGAGCAGCAGTGGGAGCGTTCAATTACACTGGCTTCTGATTAATTACCCTTTGTCGGACCTTGTCAGCACGCTTCCTAATGCTGAACGCATTGCCTGAGGTCTGGGGAGCAGCAAGGCAAAATCGAGGCTAATGGCAAAGCCGAAAGTGCCTCAAAACTAACAGTTTCTCCCCTGCCTTGATTTTGTGGAGAAATTTGCCAAAGTCTCAACCAAATGTTTGAAGTCATTTTGGTGAATTTGCTTTTGATTCGAAAAAACTAGGGTGATGGGGGGGATTTTTAGGAAATCAGATGGCAATTTGTACTGGTCCTCTCAATACGGAGCTGTCAGCTGCCCTCAGTGTAGCATTGCAAACATACACCAAACGCCGTCATCTGAAAGTGATCCTGTTGGTGTTTTGTTTTTGTGCTTTCCCTCCGCACACGTTATCCCAAAGGATGGTGAATCCAGGGGGTGTCTGGGGAGGACACTAAGCTGGCACTGCAGCTGCTCCAAGAAGAGTTGCGTCATTGGTTCAGCCTGTGAATCGTGGCTTCCCTGGAGCTCTTCACAGGGCTGGAAGCGATGTAAGCCCTCTAGCTCAATTTGCCTGCTGGGAGTCAGGGCTACTTGCCTCTCCCACCTTCAAAGCCATGTACAGATGCCATGAGAGGTCTGGGTCGTTGTGAAGGCTGGAGGAGAGCCTGCAGGGAACATCTGAACACATCTGTAGCCACCCTCTACCCATTAGTTCGTGCACCAACCTCATCTTCCAGTGTAAATATCTCTACTTTTCTAAACATTATTCCTTGTAATCACATTCCTTCTCAGCCTTTGCCTGTCCAGGTAAATACACTGAGCCCTTTGGGTAGGAAAAGCCCCCGCTTCTGTCTCCAGCTGCGTGCGCTGAGGTGTGTCACTGTCTCACACTAGCACTGACACTGCCCTGCTCCCCAGAAATCTCTCACCCAATTACATTAAGATTGCTCTGGTGTCTTGGTATTTGCAGCCACTAACTTGCTTCTGCATATCCAGTCCTTTCCTCTCCTCTGGGAACAATGGACCAGAGGTCGAGTCTTCACTCTTACAGCAAAAATTCTAATTGCTCCCTAATGGCATTGCTGTCTGCTATTGAATTTCAGCCCTGTTACATTACTGAGGTGCTCAGCATCATGCGTGTGGTATTCCGGTCCTCTTCTAAGTGACGGCTCAGTGTCATTGGCAGCTCTCACTGCTTGACTTCTCTTTCTGTCTGGGTCTTCAACTAAAGTAATTCAATTGCTTGATGAATTCTGTTGTTGCTGCTTTCTCCTCATTTGTTAGACCCTCTCCTGTCAGCACAACTGTGGCATAAAATTCTGGTTTCTGCGCAGATCCCTCTCAGGGGCTAACGTCACTGAAGTTACTTTTACACGAGATGTACGTATAACCAATCTCTTCACAAAAATATACAAAATCTACTTGTACAGTGTTTCTAGGTGAAAGAAAGAACCCGCCTGGGAATGAGTGAGTGGGTGGCAGCCTGCTGCATAAGCAGCACTGCTCTTTCAGGCCCTGCAGTAGCTGAAGGACATGCTTCCCAGATCTCCAGATTCAGGTTTTATCTTCCTAACATCACATGGCAATTAAAATAAGCAGATCCCTATAGCATATGAAGTTTCATAAAACTGATTGCCTTTGGCTTTAGCACAGGAAACATACAGCTGTAAGAAAATAGAGATCTCGTGCTTTTTTTTCTGTTTTCTTCCCCATTTCTGAGTATTTTCAACAAGTCCCAATTTCTTCTACTTTTGATTACCAGTCGGTATCTAAATCACACAGTCCCTGTTTCTGAACCCTTCCAGTAACATCCTTCTCCTCCCCTGTCCAGTGCTTCTGGAGTATGGACAGTTGTCCAAGCTCTCCTCTGCAGCCCAGTCTGCATACTGACTTCTGCCATACTATTCAGGCGTTTCCAAGATACCAGCTCTGTTTTACCTCTTGGGTGGATGAAATAGCTCACCAGAGGCTGTGTCCTTGGTCACCTCCCTCAGGAGTTAAGAGTGAGATCCTGGTTTTGCCAACTCGCCTGCAGTTCCCCAGCAATATGAGGATCCTCAAGGTCTTGACCACCCTGCTTAATTTTGTGACTGAATCAAGCACGTTCTCTTTTCAGGTTACATGAGAGCAGAAGCCAGACAATCCTGACTTTCCCATCAGAGTTTTTGGTCCAGTTCATAGCTGTAAGGACACAAGCTGCCACATGTCAACTCCTCTTGCCATCGGCACATGCGAGGCAACACGCTCCTCTCTCACGGGTGGTTAAGCTCTTCTGAATTACGCGGTATTTATTACACAATAAGTACACAGACAAAAACTATTACTGTGGATCCTCATGGTGAGTTGTTTCAGTGCTTAAAGCCTGTGGCTGGATATGGAAGATTTCCAACACCACCAGTTACTCACAAACTGCACATAAACAGATCCCTACATTATGGTTTTGGAAATATTCCCCCCTTGGGCTTCTTCATTATCAGTTCAAGACAGCAACAATACCATCCAATATCTGAATTATGAATGCCAGCTTCTGTCTGCTGCCTTGCCTGAGTTCCTTAGATGGGTTTAATGCCAAACTGAGTTTCGAGGAATGCTGTCAAACTTTTCCAACAGCACCAAAGTCAAGAAGCTTCCCTTCCCTCCCCACTCTTGTTGTAGGTTTGGGGGATTTTTTTTTTTTTGTTGTGTGTTTTTTCTTCTGTTGAATAATTCAGCTAATAGGCCGGCACTTGAGTGCTTGAGAGCTGTGTTCCCTAATGAGGGAAGCAGCTTGCCAACTTTTATCTTTCCAGTCGTTTGACTGCAAACCCAACATCGCTAACAAATCACCATGGAATAGCCGTGGAAATACAGAACAAAATGTTGTTGTCTTAACTTAAGCGGGCAAGGAAGAAAAAATAAACAGAATGAAAGAAACCCAAGCCCTGCATGGGAAAACAAAGTATGAAAGTGAAGTGTGCGTGGAAGGAAATTATGATAATAAAATGAGGTTGCAGAGAGATTTCTGTCTCAATATCAGCAAGCAGGAAAGCTGTATGGGAGAAAGGATGTAAACTCACCAAAGAGACATAGTTGCACTAATTCAGAGGACGAGTGTAGGTATATCTGTTGGCAGCTCTGCTTTCCATGTTTACATGAAAAAATGTTTGTGTAGAGAGTGGTTTTCTTCCTTTACCAACTTTATTTTTTTTTAAAGCTGAATGTTTTATGGTCCGTGTGACACAGACGGGATTAAAAAAATGTGATGCCTTTTTGCACATTGCTTAATCCCCTTTAAAATAGCATTAAGATCATATTGGCTTGAGTTTGTTCAGATCAAGATTCATAATGACATGTTTCAGACAAGCATTTAGTCCTTGGCCCTCCTTGCATTTGTTCTTTCCTGGATCCCCGCCTCTGTTTACCAGACCAGGCTCAGCAGCTCCGGGTGCCTGAAGAGTCCCACTCTTCAGTGAGGACATTTGCAAAGTCCCTCATCTCCTTTGCAGGACAATAACTGCTGTAACTTGGGAATGAGGCAGAAATGCCAGCTGATGTGGCTCAGACAAGTCCTCCCGCAAGCCGGCAGCTTGGCCGAGACCAGAACTTTCATCTTGAATCCCTGCCCAGTGAAATTCTGCAGCTGAACTAAAATTACACCAAGTGCTGCATCCGAGTTCAACATTATCTTAACTGTGTGATGTTTTCTGCAAGGTAGAGAAGATACTCATCTTAGGTCTTGGGGCCAAATACTCAGCAGTGGATGTGGGATGGGAGGCTTAGTGTGATAGAGACTCTTATCTCAAATATTAACTTAAAAAATGTACAGCTAAAAACCTCACATATGGCAAAGGTCCCTATCATGCTAGGTACTGTAAAAACACGGCTGCAAGAGATTGTCCTGATCCAGGAAGTGTGTTTTCTAATTTCTTTCCTGTTACGTTGCCAGCATTTACACGAAACACAGAATGCTGAGCTGAATGGTGGAGCTGGGCAAAATTCGGCACTTATGAATTGACCTAAAATGGCTTAATTGGAAATTACAATCCCACTCATCTGGCCTGTAATTGCTATTAAAGGGTCCTTTGAAGACACAAGGCTGAATTAAATCAACCTTGCTATATGGACATCCAGGGAACTGTACCAAATTAGAGTAGTTAAAGATCTGACTTATGTTTGTTTGCACTCAAAGCCTCAAAGAGAAGGGAAATAGATATGAACAAAAATGATGACGGTAGAAAAGCAAAGGAAAACAGACAAAACGAATGATTGAGATCTCATGGAGCATTGCTCAAAATGGGTCCTCAGGGAATGCAAACTCGCAATTGTTGCTTCTGGAAGGTGGCTCTCCTTTTGTTTGCATGGATGTATCGCTGAACACCCTCCTCTCTGCCTCTTGCTTGTTTATAATCTATTTTCTGTTTCATAGCAGTCTTGCTTGGTTTTTAGTCCATCCTTCAGCTATTGGTGGCAGGAGATGAAATACCCTTTTGCTTTGCATAGCAGGGATATATGTGATATGAAGCCAGATGGCTGCCAAGATGAGCAATTGAGAGTGTCTGCACGTTATTAATTGCAGCTGCTGTTTGCAGTCAGAGGTGACGGGAGGGTTCCCAGCAGCAGCCAGGAGCAGATGGATGAAGAGGGATCTGTCTTGGTGGTGTGTGTTTAAAATCCACTGGGATGGGGTGTGCTCAGCCCCACTCTGGGCTTAGACCTTCTGTCGGACAGCGGGATCATAGGAATGGATTTATTCTAGCTTGCCTGTAAAAGTGATGGCCAAGGAGCTTGCTTTGATGCACCAGTGTGATCCCCTTGTGTTTGGTTGAAACTGAACTGATTTTTGTTGTTTCTTGCTCTTCCTTCTTTGTTTCCCTCTTACTGCTGCATTACATTACTAAAAATACCTAAACCCATATAATTTACTGAGCTGCTTCCTCTGCTTGTTCTTGTTCCAGGTACAAACATCCATCTCTCTCTAAATATCTCTCATCTGCCCAAATTAAGTCACTGCTTCAAAGCAGAACTTCACCTTCAGGGAACCTGTTATTCTGTAATCCTGGCTTGTCTCCTCCTTTGCTAACGAGAGATCCGGCACTCAAGGTAGGGGTCTAGTTTGGTAATAGCTGAAGGGAAGGGTTGCTAATCCCATCATCCTCTAAATTGGAGCTTAGGACATCTTGGCTTCTTGCTGAGAATTAGAAGGGCTATTTTGGGTCCTGTCTAACTGTGCATCCTGTTTCTGTCAGTGGCCAGGAGGAGATGCTGAAGACAGATGTGTAATTAGTATACTTTCCCTGCCCATAACCCCCAGCCTTTGGCAATCAGCAACTTAAGGACTTCATGAACTGGAGGTGTGCTGTGCAGTCAGCAAAAGGCAGAGATGTTTGTCGTCTTGATGAAGCTTAAAGAAGACTTGCTATTCCATGTTTCCTTCTTGTCTGATTCACCCATGACACAACACTCCTACAGCCTCATGGCTCAGAAGACAGGCTAAATTTCAGCTGAAGTTGTTCCTCTAGATTAGGGCATTTCAGGGTGGGTCCTGTAGGTGGTGAGTTTTGCTGTGTGCTGTCTCTCCTTAAGCTGTAAGTTTGCAAGCTGTCTTCTGGATTTGCATGGATAGCAGCAGCGTCAGAGTTTGATGCTCTGGCTGTGACCTTTTCATGGAAAATCTTGCTCTCCAGGTAAAAGGAAACAACACCACAGAAAAACCTAAACTTAAAAACAGTCCTTGTGAAAGGACCCTTTGACAAAACAAAGTTGATGTAAAATGATTTAGCTTTATTGATGACGTCATGAGAACTATCCCAGTTCAGAGCAGGAGAGGATCTGGCTTAGCATATTTGGAAGCCTGTGGTGATGACAGTGGCCTAAGAGTGGTCCCTGACTGGTGACCATCCAGGTACCTAAATCCCTGGGAACATGCTTAAGGTTTTTCTTTTGTCTATGTCTGCCATCTGCCATTAAGGAATGTCTGGCACACCAGCTTTGTGAGGGATATTGAGCCTCAGGCACTGCACACTTCCCTGCTCAGAGCTACAAGCATTTTGACACCTGGAATTTGAGGGTTTTCAAACTTGGAGTTCCTGATTTTGGCCTGTTTGTACCCTCTGGCTCCCTGCCCTGAGGATGGGCAGCAATGGTTGCCAGCCATGTGGAGCATGAAGAAAGGAGATCTCAAGCATTTCCCTTCCTGAGATGTATGACTTTGGGATGGTGATGTTACTGTGTTGAGGGCATATTGTTGCCTGGACTAAGTTTTTTGGGATGATATCAGGGCTTTTGTATTAGGACATGGCTGAGAGCTGTCTGTGTTTCTTCTCCGGAAGAAGCCTTCATGGGAGGGAGAATGAGCTGACAGGCGGTTCGAGATGGGGTAACGTACTTCTCCAAATGCAAGGTATGGAAGTCGTACGCTGTCCTTTCCCCTAGGACAGTGATAGGCTCAGTTACACCCAACGTGATGGCTGTGCATAGAGCTGTCTCTGAGATCAGGTGCAATTTGGTTCTATTTCCTTAAAAAGTATATTCCCTGTATAATAACTTTTTTTTTTACATTTAGTTACAGCTACGTATGCAATTACGTATGTTTTCTGTGCATGTGTTCGCACATGCAATTGCTCTAATTCTGAGCATGGCTATTTCCTATCTGTTGTGATCTGACTACAGCAAAAATTAAAATAAAGATTAGATTAGTTGCCGTGGTAACGGCTACCCCTGCCTCATATGACGCACAGATTCTGTGAAGCGAAGGAGCACATATCAATTTACACTCTTAATTTTTGGGACACTCAGGGTTCAGCTCTTCCCAGGAGGTCCTCTGATGACAGCAAGTGATATCTCCCTCTTTCCACTCAGCAGGCTTATCCTCTTCGGCTTTTTGTAGTTCATAAGAGCTTCAGAGCTGCTGCCACTATCTCTTGGTAGAAACCATCTCATCTTCTTTTCAGTTTCTTTCTTAAAACAACAACAAAAAAAAAAGAGCGGGAGGATGATGAAAAAAGTCTGGTCTGGGGGATAGTGGGGCTGCCAGAGGTGTACTTGCCCCCTTGGGAAAGGAAACAGCCAGGGCATCAGCGCAGGGGCTGTGCGTGGATTGGAGTTATGCGGCTAATAAGTAATTGCTAATGAGGGGGAGAATTGTCATGTAACATCAGTGGTCACGAATTAGCAAAGAAGCGCACAGAAGAGGGTAACTGTCATATTTGCTAGGGTCTCTTGGTTCATTTGTTCTCATGACTGTACATCAAGGTTTTGAATGTTTCTGCCTTGTACTGGAGAAAAACAAACAGCCTTGAGTAAATGTAGTCAGACTAATGATGTCTTGTGGTGCGAGATCTCACTTGTTACGTCTCCCAGCTATCGGATCTTTTAAGGTGTAGAATGAGATGAATTGTCGGGTCCGCAGGAGAAGAGCACATGAGGAGATAATACACTTGACTGCAGTTAATGATTGCTGCTGTGTGTCTGTGTACTTTACAGGGATAATAGGTCTTTTTGATTTTTGCCCATCGGGCGCATATCCATGTTGTCTTTCATCTGCATCCTTGGTCCCTTCTTAGAATTTATTCTAGAGCTACCACCAGTCCCAAAGCTGCATCTTAGAGCGCAAAGGGCAGAGTTGTGAGCCTGCTGGTTAACGAAGGGATGAGAAGGGAAGGTCTGGGGGATGCCCCTCTCTCTCCTCTTGCCCATCACTTCTTACCCGTTCTGTTCCCTGCTGCTTTTTGTCTCCTTCTCCCAAACAAATGTATTTAAAGCCCTGACCTCCAGAAAAACCTGCTTACCTCAAGGTGCATTAGGTATCTAGTTCAGCCACAGACAGAACAAACCACAGACCTTGGCAAAGCATTTGGAAAATAAGTTTAATGCCACCTTCTACCTCTATATCTAACTTGCTCATAGATTCAGTCTCTCTCCTCCATGCGTGATGGACATCTCTTCCTGCTGATCTGTCTAGCAATTAGTGAATCAGCCTGATAGCACACTTGAGTCTTCCCAGCTGGAAGCCCAGCTCAGGGTTTCTTGCCTCCTTCTCCAGGGACACCTGCCTGTCTGCTTCAGGGAGCTGGGACCAGCCTGGGCCTTATCAGCAGCATGGTCAGGACTGGATTCACTGGCTCTAACTAGGCTGCGATGGGGATCCATAGGCTCTTGCGAAACACCTAATCATCCATCATCCTGAGTTTCCCATGGACAATCCATTAGGAGGAACTTTCCTTCTGGCAGTGGCTTAACGTGTGAAAGAGGACAAAATGTCCCAGCTCACACTGGAGAGGCAGCAGTATAGTTTGAGGCACCTGTGTTGTCACAGCTGTAAGAACAGAAATATATTATGAGTGATAATTATATTAATTAAAGTTGTGTTGCTGTTGTATGAATGTTTCTAGAGAGGAATACAGATTTTTCCCCATTGTTTTATTTCTGGACAGAAGCTGGAGGCCTGACAGGGGCCAAGTCTGTATAACGCAAGAACATACGTGCTGTGATTCCCGAAATATAATAAAATACCCAATGTATCTTAAAAATGCAGTCACTGAAAGCAATATTCCTCTTCTTTAGATTGATTCCCTAGAGATTTTGGTGCACAAACCACACTTTTTCTTTCTCTAGCATCCCTGACTTGACCCATGCACACAGGCGCCTGTCCTGAGAATTGCTTTGTGCCTCAGTTTACCTCCAGTTTCAAGAAAGGAAAACGGGATAAATAATTTTCCTCTGCCTCCTTCTTTTATGTGGGACATCCAGTCTTCAAGACCTTAGCCTGTGTCTTCATGTAGCCTAACACTACAGGACTGTCACTTTTTCACTCTGATTGTAACAAAGCAAAGTCAGTACTAAAGATGTGCTCTGTATGGTCCAGGAGGAGTCTTGGACTGTGAAGAACACCTCTGGCTTCAGGGATGAGCTGGACTGTTTATTGAGCTTGCTGTTTCTCCTCCTTCCAGCCCCTGCTGCTCAGCTCAAACCCGAGGTCCAATTTCTGGGCAGCATTGCCGTAGGTTTCCCGGCTTTCTGGTCCCTTCATAAAGCTCTCATTGCTGTTTTGCACTGTTTTGCTCTCTTTTCCTCCTTTCCAGTCACCAGGGCTTCACTGCTAACAGCTAAAAGAAGGCACCGACTCTGAAAGGGCAAGGTCCTTTATTCCGCAGTGCCCTTGCTGTGGCTAGGAGAGGGCAGCTGCTGGCGGCGTAAGTGGGAGGAATGGGCTGTCTCTTAACACAAGTGCTCTATTTATGGATTGTTAAGGACTCCTGCAATAATGCAGAGTTCTGGATGTCCCCTTCTTATGGGGGCTGCAGAAAACATTCTCTTTTGCTTTATGGCTTATTACTAAAGCAAGCTATTGTGGGACCGAAACTGTAGGAAATGCAGGGTTACCTGTGCAAACTTGTGTCTTGTATTCATGCAATTGCCTTGGCTGTCTTAGCATGGAGCATTTGCAGAGCAGCTTCAGTCTGCCCTGGCCTAGACCTTCTCATTTTCTGTCTAGATTCACTTGACAGAAGCCAAGTGTTGCCTTTCCTTCAGCAAGAGCATTTCTCCCTCTCTGCTTAGCAGCCTGCTTTCTTAAAAACTTGTATGAACACAACCTCCCTCCCAAATTGGCAGGGAGGATTATAAGCTATTACAGAACCACATCCCTCCTCTGCTCTGAGCGTCATCAAGCTTAATGCAAAAGGGTTGGAACAAGTCAAGGGGCCATTTCTAATAAAACCAGAAATAAAATCTCTCTTTAGTAAAATGTCATTTGTAAAATTAGCAAAAGCTGGTGCAGGAAGGAAGATATGTATGCTGTGTGCGGGTCAGCAACGCTCCTGTTTGCCTGCTGTCTTCAGCGCCTGGCCTTGGTGTTGCATCTTTGTCTCACTAGATTAATAAAACCTGCCCTGCTGCATCCCAGCTGGTGCCTTAAGGAAGAGGAGTGGAAATCATAATTTTGGAGATTGGAGAGGCCTTTGAAAATACTGTCCTGCTGCCCCAAGGTGAGCTTGGTACATTAATAGGGTCAGTACATATATTTTTATACATTATTAGATGCAATAACTGCTATGTGTCTTTACAAGCGGCAGATTCAGATAGATTTGTGCTCAGTGGAATACGTTTTACTACAGAGACAGACAATGAGGACAAAGGCTCTATCAGCATGATGTGGGTGAGGGAGAGCAGTTGGAAAAAGAGCAGGTTTAGTCCTCAACGGTACCAAAACCTTGTGGTGTGATCCAACATGAGGCACCTCATCTCAGCATGTTGTTTTAAACCCCTTTTGTAAAAAACGGCCAGAAGGATTTCCTCTGTGGCACATCCGAGTTTCCTGTCAGCATCTTTTGTATGGGCTCGATCCTGTCCCGAAGAGCTGATGCAGTGGCACTGACCACAGTGGGACCCCAGCCGTGCCCACCCCAGTGGGCTAGCAAGACCTGAATGTGGGACGCAGATGCTGACTTTGCTCATCCAGAGCAAGGAAGCAGGTAGCGAGATATTTTTATTATCTTACGTGTTATCCTACGCTGCTGCAGGCCCTCGCTTCACCTCCTACAGCAGCACTGTTTTAGCAGTATCCAAAAGACTATCTTAGTGCAGCCACACTCCCTATCTCTCTGCCTAATCTTCCCCATTTTGAGTGACATTCAGCTTTCTCTTTGTTTTGCTGCTGTTCGGTGGCCCAAAGATTTCAGTCCTTCCGCCTTTCAGCCTGATACTTTTCTGAGCAATGTAATCTAATGCTTACAGCGGGCTTTCTGAGGCACGATGTGTTGTGCTTCCCAGTACAAGCTGTCTCTGTTGGCTCTAAACTGCAATAACAACTATCTTTAATCATCTTTCTTGTTCAGCTTGTAATAGGCGGCTTAACCACAGAAGATGAACTTGAGAATTTTCCTAGCTTACGTCTGGTATGATCCCAGGCTGGTTTCTATTTCCTACCCCTTTGTAATAATTAGTTGGTGGTGAAACCTGAGTGGAAGTTGTCTGGCCTCAGAGAGCTGATGTTTGCTTCCTCTGATGGATGAAAACAGGAGGAGAGTGGGCGAAAAACACTGGGTCACACTGCTCTCACAAAACTTACAGCAGCTCGTCTTCATCCTGAAATAATTGCTTGCAAAGCCAGAGTTTTCTGGGTGAGATCTGTCAGCCGCAATCTTGGGAAGAGTTCCTGCCTTCTGAATCAGTAACCAGCGCAGCAGATGATGAATATCCATTTCTGTCGTCTTCTGCTTTCTAATGCCAGATCTTCACCAAAAACAGTCACAAAGTCTTCCTCACCCTAATGGCATGTTTCCCCAGGCAGCCTTGCTCAGCTCTTGCAGCCCAGAAGCCCAGGATGGTGATGACTACGTGTGAAGTGGAGGAAGGAGACCTGTGCTGGGTTAAAGGATGCTGTAGGTGGGGAAGAAACTATGCTAGGACAAAAGGGTGATGAGCCTCTGAGAGCGCTTGGGTCTGGCAGGATGGGGTGGGATGCTGTTTGGGGTGAATGGTCTTATTTAATGCCAGAACTGTCTGTGCACTACCCCCCCGCCACATCTCACCTACAATCAAAGGGGTTGCTCTGGCTGGAGCTGATGGAAACTTCTGGTCACAAAACTGTCTTGCTTCACTGAAAATCGGGGAAGAAGGTGTAGACAAACAGTGTTTCTCACACATCCGCAGCGTGCCAGGCTCTGGGCGATGCACCTGGCAGTACCTGGGCTACGGGAACATTACAGGAGCCTGCTTTGGGTAAAGGGCTTGCAGATGGACCACATGTTGCCTTTACTCCTTTATTTTCTGTGGGTGAGCTGAACAGTGTGTTGTTGGACAGAAATTGCTTCTGACATACTAGAATCAGTACTTGTCCTTGGCTGGACCTAGAAGACCTGTGAAAGTGCCTCTTGCATCGGGACTGGGGACATTAACCCGGTGGGGGGTCAGAGTCTGCAGTGCTGGAGCTGTGGTGCTCCACTCTAAAAAGCATCAAAAATACCAAGAGACAATGTTTTGAGAAGGGTCTAAAATACAGCTTGCCTGGCAGTGGTGCTGCCTGCCCAAGGGAACTCTATAGAAAGCAAAAGATGACAGGAGAAATTGGGAGTTTGGGGTCATTTTGCAAACTGGCCTGAAGTTAATCTGTGTCCTCCACTCCTGAAGGAATTGCCCTCAGGCACTGGGTGTCTAACCTGTAATGTTTGCTGAGTGTCCGCAGGCACTTGGCGTGGCAAATAAGGCTTTAGCAGGTGTCAGAAGTCGATACCTTATTGTGGATTCCTTTTCCAAATGAACTGAAGGCTGTTCTGGTCTAAGTCCTGCCACTTTCCTCCTGCCACTTTCCTCCTGCCTCAAAACATCGAAGCAGCTAAATAGCTTTTAGTATTTATGTTTGGGGATTGTAGCTGTCCTTGAGTGTCAGCAGACTGAAAAATCCAGTTTTTCTGCAGAATGGAAGACTTTGGTTTAGACTCCTGTTTTTGTGTGAGCTAGATGCTCTCAGGCCTGGTAGCTGCTCAGGGATGTTGGTGGGTTTTGCACTGACTCACATTTCCTTTAGTAGCTGCAGGAGGCTTTGGAGATTGGTGGCACATTGCCGTGGGCCCCATGCTCTGTGGGATCTCTGTAGCCATCTCAAGGCTCCGATGTCTCTGCTGCAAAACTGGGAGCTCAGAGCTGCTTAATCTATATATCAACAGGCTATGGGACCTGCTGCTGTTCCTTGGTCGGTCTAGGAGGAAAGCAAGCATCCAAACTGCAAGAAAATCATATTAGATTCATGCAAACTGAGATGTTTTGGGTGAAACCTTGTATGGGTTTCTTGGTGAAACAGGGGTTTGGAAGACTTCTGACCAGCTCTGCCTAGTTCTGCTACTCACATCTCCACTCAAGGAACAGTGGTATCTGGTGCTGCATTGCAAACATGGAGCAGAGAGACAGCTCCCTGCCTCAAAAACCTGGGACTTTCTGATGTGGGTGGGTCCTTCTGGGTTCTTAAGTGGATCCCCTGTATGATCTATATCTCTGCATGATTCCTGTGGTGTTTCTTCTTTGGTCTGTGTAATGTCCTGATCGCTTCGTGATTTTTTAATGCTGCTGTTGCAAGGTGCTCAAAGTGTTACAGGACGGAAGCAGGACACAATTTATGTTTAGTATTTCCTCAGTGAAATCAGCAGCTTTCCTGGCTGTATCCTCAGTCTTGATGTTGATATGTTTCTCTCTGCTCCAGGCTAAAAGTGGCACCTACTTTTAGTCAGCTCTGAGATGATACCTACTGGGCAGCTTGTTTAACAAATTATACGTTGAGCAAATTAAAAGCAAATGGAAAAGGAATGATAACAAGCAGAAGAGATGGTTGCTGGCACTTTCTCTGAGAAACCAGGGTATTTAATTCTTGGCTGACTCTGTAAGAGGCTGCTGTTTTTCTCCATCCTTTACGTTGACTTCCTTCCCTTCCCTCCACCCTTTTGCAGAGCTGGATGCCTCCAGGGCTGGATGCAGCCGCGGTGTGACCACTGCTCACTGCACAGTGAGGAGGAGGCTTGCAGCATCACCTCTCCCACTGCTCATCCCCAGCGCGGTAGGTCTGACCCTGGCTGTTCATCGCCACAGACGTGTAGTTGCATTGCTGCAGAAACAGCACTCTGAAATGCCTGGGCAGATGCACGTGCCTATTGCCGGGTCCAGCTGGCTAGGGTCTGAATAGATCTTCATTATTTTTTGGGCAGGTTTCCTTCAGAAGTGAGGCTTACGTGGTGCTGTTCATGCGTGTGTCTCCCTGCTTTGCTCTTGTTTCTCTATCTGTTCATCTCCTATCTATGCTGACATGTGTCCTGCTCTTGCCATTCCTCTGTCCTGCCTCCTGCCCTCGCAAGGACTGAGGGTACGGTTGGGAGGGCTAAAATCAAATGTGGGTTTGGCTTCTGCTCTGGCAAATGAAAAGTCCAGATCCAAACCTGAATCAATGGCTGCGGAGTCTCTGCAGCAATGTGTGGGCCGATTCCCTCTGCCTTGGAGGGACTAGCAGCCGATTCAGATGCTCTGATACCTTACTGGCACAATGCTAAGTCCCACAGACATTCCTGCCACCCCAAAAGATGCTTCTCTCCCCCCAGTTTTCTCATTCTGCCTGTTTTGGAGAGCAGGGAGGGCTTCCAGCCCACCCCAGAGAATGTCTTCTGGAACTGAGCCTCAGTACTGAGAGCATAAAACTTTGCAGCAAACCCATAAATTCTTGTGTAATGTTTCCTATGCAACCTCCAGGATTATACTGCAGGTTTTATTAATGCTTTCTAACAAACGTGCCACTTGTGATATAACTAGCCAGCCAAGCGCTATCTGGGGAAATTTTATTGCATTAAATTTTTTTATTTTTATTTCTCTTGCAGTCAAGTCTTCTGCTACTCCCTGCCCACATGGACATTTCTGCCACTCAAGAGTATTATGGTCAACTTTGTTGTCTATAAACTGGGTCATTGTCAACTCAGTCCCTCTGCTGCTGTTTCTATTTCTCTGGTCATTCAGATGGCTGAAGACTTGGAGCAAGGTGCAGAGCAGGAGATTTTATGGCTGGACAGATAAGCCAGGGAGACTGAGATGCTCAAAATATAATTAACCATGCTTTGCAGAAGGGCTGAGCAACGTGCAGACACACTGTGTTATACCGAAGGTGCCATGTGGGAGTTGGGGCAGAGGTAGGAAGAGAAGGGCACATCTCATTTTCTCAGTGCCTGTCTGGTGCAGGAACCCCTGTCCTGTGTCGTGGGTGGTGTGGTAATCACCAGGAGCTCCACAAAATCTCCTGGTCAGGAAAAAAAACAACCAAAACTCTGTTGCATGACAAATACCAGGAAGGCTTGAGTTTGCAAACTGCCTGTTGTCCTCTGGGCTGTTCCACAAGCCTCTCACGTGTTTGCCTGCGGGGAGGTGAGGACCCTGGGGGCACTGGTCCTTGGCTCCCTGTCGAGAGTGGGCTAAGGCTGTGCGGGACCAGCTACGGAGGAACCACAGGGGTAAGTCAGATGAGAAAGGCATCTCTCTGTGTACTGCACTTGTGCATCCCCAGACCTGCTGGATGATCCCTGGAGGGAGCAAATGAGTAAACTGGACCTAAAATGCCAGAAAATAGTACTCTCGCTGAGCCAAGGGGTGAACTGTTTCCTTACCAGTAAGGATGTTGCTGTGCTACGGGGGATAAATAGTTACACCTGAAATAATACTCATGGATTTCCAGTCATTGATCCAGCGCAGCTTGCGGGTCTCAGTCCTGGGAAGTATGCTTGAATGGTTAAAAGGTATAAATTACTTTAAATTAATCATTGATTTAATCCATCTCTCCAGAAGCTGGGATCACCATGTTATTGAATCAGGAATAAGCTGCAGTTGCACACAGAACTGTAAGAGAAACGCACATACTGAGTACTTTGGCTTCTTGCTCTTTCTGTGAAGCATATATCATTTCCCACTGAGATGAGTAGGTGTTGTACAGGCCCCAGCAGCGAGCAGAAAATCTCCCAGGAAAGTATAAGTGCACTTTCAATCCACCCAGCATCAAATTGTGCCCATTCGAACACGCAGAGGAGCCAACAGAAGATTTCTCCTGGGTGAGCTAGGGATGGGGGGAGCGTTTGCCTCCAATCTTTACAAAATGGGGTTAAATGTGACACACACCCAGCTGAGCCTGTGAACATCCTGCTCCTGGGGATGCCGCGAGCAGTGTGTGGCATAGATAAGGGATCAGCTTCCTCATGGGTGGTAAAAGCCTGGAGACGGGGAAGATGTGATGCCCTTGGTAAGGTGGAGCTTGTGAGGAGGATGGAGGCCGTGGAGAAGATGCTGGCGACTGGCCGATGAGTTACTTCCCTGCCAAAGCAGCGTCAGCTTTTCTGGCAGGCAGGTACTTACAAGAAGTACCCCCAATAATTTCATTGGAGGAAAGATGACAGCAAGGTGATGGCTAGAAAACTTGCTAAGGGAGCAGCAAGGAGCGATAAGGGACACGCTTAATTAGAGACCATCAGATATGGAAAGCCATTGAGTTACTGCACTTAATGAGTTAGTGGTTGTGAGCGGGCTCCTTTCAGCAGTCAGTGTGAATGCTCCATCTTGAGTGCAAAGGAAAACACATTAGCTGAAAGCTCTCCCCAAGGTACTTAATGAGGTGCCCCTTGTTAGCTGAATCTCTGGAGATGGCTCTGTGTGTGCTCCCAGCCCACTCCGATCGCACAGTGAAATTACTGTGCGGTGCTGCTAACACAGTTCAGCTCGTAATTGGAAGGGGATGTGAGTGTGTAGGCAGCGGCTGCAGCTGAGCTGATGGCTGGTGAGAGGTTACACTACGGGCTCATCACTTGTGAACATCTTTCCCGGATCCTGAAAAGAGCTGAGAAAACCAAATCTACAGGGAATCCAGTAATGGTCATTAAGAAGTGGGTATCTTCGGTGGAGATGGTGGACTCTGCACTGGCTGGGCAGGGACTGCGTGGCTGGGGAGTGTAATTAGCAGCAGGTCAGAATTGCAAATGAACACTAAGCAGAAGCTCTGATCCCCATCCCTTTCTCTGAGGATGTAGGGAAAGCGCAGTCCTTGTCTGACCAGAAAGCCAGGGGAACGCCTCCATACCCCCTGGTAACTGCCTGTCCTTTTTTAGAGAAATTAATGATCAATTAAAGAGCACATCTGAAAGATGAGGGGGAACCTTGTTTTCAGAGGAGACCATTTTACTCCTTTTAGACAGTTGCAGAAGCACTCATCCAAGGTCTTTCCAGTTGTTGGGTTTATTTTCCTTTCTCTTCTTTAATCATGTTTGCAGCATCCCATGCTTTTCAGAAAACAGCTGGTGAATTCATCCTATATCCAAACACACTGCAGTATTTTTGGGGCACTCTTTCACTTGCTGGGTATGAGAAAATGGTTGCAAATCAGCCCTGGCCTCATTAGGTCCTGCAGCTCTTTCCCCAGCAGTTTGCTGTAGCAGTAACCACCTCCTCCTGTCAAATCAGCACCGGCCAGGCTTTCTCTCCCGGCTTCTGTTTCCTACGCTCAGCCTGAGCTGCTGCTTTGTTTATTGCACAGTTTGCTCTTCAGGATGTTGGATACACGGGCTATTTTTTTCCTATTTGCTTAAAATAGCAGTAAATAATTCTAGGCACCGCTTCTATTGCCTAAGGAATAGGCAAACAGTGACTCTTCACGCAGGTAGGTTAAGTGTCCTTACTCTCTTTTTACAAATGATTTAGTGAGAAATACAGTGAAGCCCTTGTCTTCTGCAGATCTTAGAGAGACTGAGTGCTCAGCTGGTGGCTGCTGGTCCCCTGGGCAGCGGGGTGGGATGTTCACAGCACCTTTGCAGTTTTGCTGTGTCTCTGGGTGATGCACAAACCCTGGAGACCCTCTCCCCGTTGCCTCCCAGACTGGGGGAGGCAGGTCTGGACCATGGTCTTGGGATGAGCATCACCTTGATATTGTCTCTGTGCCTCAGTTTCCCACTCTGCCAAATGTGTGTATTACCATTCCTCTGTCCTCTTTGAGAGAGAAATCCCTTACATCCATGTGTTTATATAGCACCTGGCACTTTTGATCCTGATCTCTGTGGAAGGGGTGAGATGTGAGTCTTACAAAAAGCCTGTTGAAAGGTGATGAGGGAAGGGGTGTACAGCTCTGACCACACGTGCGGTACCAGAAAAATGCCCCTGTAAACCAACATCTGCTTCTAATGGCACTTTATGATTTCTCAGCTCCACAAGTCTTGCTAAAGAGGATGTGAGATTTAATCAGAATTTCCCATTATCCTTGCAGTGATGATAGCTGGGAGCCCAGTGCTTAATTCTTACTTGGTCTTAATCAGTCTGCTGGGCGGAGGAGTTAGCAGGGTCTCACCCGTGGTTGAGGTACGTGCACTGTCTGCATGTGGGCAAATACTGGTGACTGCTCTTTGCAGGAGGCAAAAGTTGTTTGACTTGGGGTTCTTCACCTCTCTCTTCAGCTACTATAAATAAAACTCTGCAAGGGTTATATGGCCACACTACTGCTTTCTGCTGAGGATCTTATTCCAAAGCCTACTGAATTAATCATGTATGAGCTGCCACAGTTTTCACGGCACATAATTATCATGGGATTTTTTTCCTCCTCTGGATCCTGCTCTTGAAGGCAAAAAGATGTCTACCACATGCAGCCAATCTCAAACCTGTGAGAAGCAGTTGGTCCCTACAGACCAGTGGGTAGTTATGGGGTCTGGTGTGGGGTGTGCATGTCTATGTCTGCTATAGACAAACAGAGCACTTCTGGTCTGTGGTGTCTGAGACCTGAATTTATCCTGACAGCAGGTACTTTGAGGGAGAGGAGAACCTGTTCACTGTGTTTGGTGATGATGCTGGGAGGGTGTTGTAGGTAGGAACTGAGAGGCAGAAAGATTAAGTGTATTAGGAGAGAGGCTTTGCAGCAGAGCTAATGAGTTGGAATCAAGTGTTTCAAACAGATTCTTTCCCAGGCTCTGTGTAAAATAAGACTTGTGCAGGCACAATGATGCTAGGCAATGTTTGACGTGATGACCTTATAATCGCTTCATTTAAGGATGTGATTAATGATCTGTGCTTTGCCATGTTATAACTTGATATCCCATATGGAGGCTCTGGACATCTGCTTTCTACCAGAGGGTAAATATTCACAAGGCAGCATCCTACACACCTTGTTCACAGCTCACTGAAGTCACTGCAACAACTTCCATGAAGTTATGTGGGATCTGGCTAGAACACAGAAGGATCCAAACAGTCTGGTTTTTTATGCACCCTGCGGTTGAGGAGATAAGATACCTATTGAAAAGGTTTCCAGACCTTCACATAAGGACAAATAAGTATTCCCAATTCTGATTTTTAATTTTCACTTAAGTCTTACTTTTTTTTCTGCCCTGGAGAGTTAAGGACTCACCTTGTGAAGTGTTCTACTGTTGTACTGCAGATTGAACCATGAGGAGCCCAAGAGTTGTTGCAAGCCACAAAAACTTTCAAGAGATCACACCTGTGTCCAAGATGTTAGACATTTTGAAGGGACATGAACTACATCATCCTGAGGTTGTTTTCCAGCACTGCCCGTATTTCATCCTCGTAGATTGTGTGTTGCCATTTAAAGCCTCAGCTCTTGGATGAAGACTATCGGGTGAGAATCAAGAGCATCAGCACCTAAGCAGTGACAGACTGATCAAGGACATATCTCCTCTTCAGACAGAAGCACCATCTGTTGATAATGTTGAGTCTGACATCCCTCAAAGCTACATTTTCCAGGAATGCAAACTGACTAATGAGATTTATGCTGATGGTAATTAGTATCTCTTGTGGTCTGGCATGCTACAAGTTGACCATCAGGTGAATATAACAGGCACAAATTAAATCTCTTCTTGCTGGCTCACAAAGCAATGTCAGATCTGTTCCAAAGCAGTTTTGGTCTCCATGTCCAGGGACAGGTTGAATGGGGACACCATTGAAAACAGTGAAATTATCAAGATGTGGAGAGCTATAATGCATCATGTTACCCATAGTAGCTAGCTTAGCCTGCTTCCACTGGGAAACAGACTTTAATGGTCTAAATCACCACGTGGATGCTTTTCCCCATGAGGATGAGCGAAATAAACATATTTGCACCTGAGAGCCTGCAGTCAGCCTCTGATACTGCCTGTGGCTCAAGCAGTACCTTGCTCAATGGGATACTTGAGTGGCTGGATGGACAGGAGGACACTGTGGGCAGGCCAACAGACCATTGGTGGATTTGGTTCCCAAGACTGAACTGACCGGGCAGGTTACCTGGTGTTAGAAGGTGGCACAGATGGCTGTCCTCTTTCTTGTGCTTTGTGCTCAGCCACCAGAATTGGGCCTAGAGAGGACATCACATTTGGTTATTGTTTCCTTTCAGATTCCATCTTTCTGGTTTTCTTCATGATCAAAAGCCCAGTTCACCACTGCTGGTTTGTGACGCCACCTAAATCCCATCCTCAGAAACATCCTAAAATTCACCTAAAACATACTCCCAACAGAAGAGCATAAATGCTCTTGGAAGGGCAGTTCCTTGTTCACGTGATGTTTCATGAATGGGGCCTGACTCTGTTCCCATGCATGTCATTGGTTCTTGTGGTGTTACCTCTGCTTTATCTGGCGAAGGTACCGACCACAGAAAGTACATCCTTATCTTAAGGCTTGTGAGTAGTCCCACTGAAGTCAGTAGGCCAATACCTAGAAAAGGCACCTATTGAAGTGCTCTGCTGGATCAGGACCTCACTATCATGACTCCTACCCCATCAAGCCTGTTAATTACCTTGGCAGCTCAAATGCAGATCAGATGTAATTTTGTGTTTTTCCTGGAGAAGAAGGGAAAGATAAGAAAAAATATTATAATATGTAATGTGCAACATACAGTGTGTACAGTATGATATGTAATGCACACTCCGATTTCAATTTATGAGGAGCCAGCTACCCTTTAATTAAAATCTGTACCAGCCCTTCTTTTAAAGAAGAAGATATAACACTGAGGTCTCTGATGAACTGCAGTTGAAATCATGAGGTAGAGTTGCTGATGGGCACTCTGTGTGTTTTTGTCTCTTCCAGATCAACTGTCCTTTGGTCTGATCTGCTTAACAGAGAGGACCATGATGAGACAGAAGATAATGAACTGGGTGTTTGCCTCCTGAGTGAGTAAAGCCACATAACTTCAGGCCTACTCTTCTTGTGAAGCTGCTTGCTAATTAATTTGCCAGTAGGAACCTTTGAGAATTAAACACAGGAGACATAATCCTCCCTGCAAGGTAATTAAAAATATTTGCCTCTTGCTGATAACTGACCTGGTGATTTCCTCCTGTTTGAGAAAGCTTCATAAAAAAATTACTGCACTGTTTGTGTAACAGGACAGCCACTTGCACAGATGTTTCCTGTCTGCTATCTTTCTTCAGCTTAGTATTTTCAGAGGGTGTCATAGGAAGGAGAAATTTGTTTGAACATCTGGAAGCCTTTTTGTTTATTTGTCTGTGTGAAGGGGAAAAAATGATCTCTAGATTATTTAAAAAAAAAAAAAACAACCACAAACCCACAAAGGTGTTATGGAAGTATATCATCTGATCCGAGGGTAGAGGTGAAGCTTTAATGATGCTGGAAGTCAGGCTGATGGGACCCACTGACTGCCCAGCTGAGATGCCTTTTCTGTCCAAGGCCCAAATCTCGAGCAGTGTGGCATGAAGACAACTCTTTATACCTTCCTCAGTCTATCTCCAAGCAGTGTCCTGTTCCAATTTCAGCTTCCTCAAGACTCTGTGCAGGAGTCTTGGCATGAGTGGATCATGCAGGAGAGGTTGGGTCCATGTCAGGTCACAGCTCTTTGAACAGTGGGGCTCGGTGAGTTCAGCTGGGCTGGGTGCTCTACAGGCACATGGTGAGAAGCTGCCAGCACCCTGAGGAGAAGCAACCTGATGAGGAAATACAGGTATTCTGTATACAGTCTTCAGCTAAAATAGTTAATTGGGGGTTAATTGACCCCTGTTCTGAAGGGGTTTGGTGTATGGCATGAGCAGGCATGAGGATGGGAGCATCTGCTAACGAATCTGGGAACAGCTGGCCTGGATGCTTTAGGTCGTGAAGATAGCTCTGCACATGATGAGAAAGCTCCCAGGAACAGTGAAAGTTGGAACTATCCCAGCTGAGATGCGGTGAGTACCTTGGGTATTGCAGTTGTCTTGAGGGAGACTGGGCATGAAGTGTGGATGCCAAGTCTCTCTGATCAGAAAAGCCAGTTTTGGTCTACATTCAGAAATATCAAAAGCTTCATCCCTGACGTGAGAACAGTCATGTAGGACCAGGTAAAAAAATCTACCGTACCTATTATTCTGCCTCAACCACTGTCAATAGCAGAGGCTTAGATTACAAGGACCGTGGCAAACCTCGAGCAAGCTTTCCCCCTCAGGTCATTCCCAGTGATGAGAAGCGTAGGGACATTGTGAGCCAGAAGCTGCAGCTGTTCTGTTGTGTTTGACAGGTCCAGTTGCATCTGTGTTCTGGCTCTGAGCACATTAATACTGTTGTTCTCCACAGCAGAGTCCTGTGAATTTAATTACACACTGTACAAGGAGGTGTCTCCTTCGTGGGTTTAAATCTCCTGCATAGTAATTTCACAGCTGCCTCTGGGAATGACAAATACTAATTTCTTTTTTACCTCCTCCTTTCTGTGCTTGATGCTATAGACAGGTAAACATTGCTGCAGAACCTGGCCTTGCCCTCTTCTGAATTGCCAGAGACAGCAAAGAGCATGAGCAGAGCCGGATCCTGCTGTAGTGCAAACTTTCAGACAGACATGGTGGCATTTAGAAATGGTTTGGAGCAACAGCAGATTCAGTCTGGTGTTTCCTTCCCTTAAGAGACAATTAAAATGTAAATGCACAGAGTGGTGCCAGTTCTGGAGACCTCATGGAAATCTGCAGGGGGACATTTCTGCAGTGACCTTTGTCTAATGATCTTATCAGACCATAAACTTTCAGGCGTTCTCTGTCTCCCACGTGCTCCCTGTGTGATGGGTATGGTTGAGCAGGCAGCATCATGGGCTGCTGCTTTTTGGTCCTGTCGTGCTGAGGAATTGGGCTGTTGGCATGCTGCTGTTCTTGTAAGCATGGATGCTGCTCATGCACTTTCACTCCAGTGTTAGCCCCAACCAAAAATCCTTTGAAACCTCTGTGAAAGCATGGATCGTCCTCACCCTTCCCACCTTTTTTCAGTTACTCTTGCAGAAAGAAACCCCACAACATCAGCTTGATATCTAAGGGCTTCATATGTGGTAGTCACCATCCTGACCTGCTTCAGACCAGGAGGTGGTGACACTGAAGCCTAGCCTTTGTGGGTGCAAGAGTGCTTGAGCTAGATTTTTAGTAATGTAAACCAGAGTCAGGAACTGACAATGGGAGAAGACAGGCAGGCAGTTTTGCCTCTCATTCAGAAATTTCTGACTTAAGCTAATTTCTGAATTCAGCAGAAGCTTGGGAACAAACAGCTTCTCCCAGAGGAATATGATTTCTAGTCAGCTGAGGGTTGAGATCTTGCCTCTAAAGAAGGCAGGGCTTCCCAGATCCTGGCAAGTTTGAAATTAGGAGCCATCAGTCTGGCAAAACCCCCTCGGCAAACCCTGAATGCTCATGAATTGTCAAAGCTCTGCAAGGCAATGAATCTGCTCTGATTTATACCAGTGGGAAACCTTGCCTTTAATTTTAGTTCTTGAATTAGCAGTTTTAATCACGTGAATGCAGTCTGCCAGGTTGTCAGGGCCACATATGTGAAACTCAGAGTTGTTGCTTCAGTGGAGCCCTAAATATGTAATGTTCCTGTAAAGTCTTTTTATTGGGTTTATGGACCATTAAGCAGAAAGGGTGATGGACAATCATGCAACAGCCAACCTGAAGTGGGTGCAGCCTTCTTCATCACTGCCTTGTGCAATTAGAGAACAGCTCACAGGTCATTCGGTATTAATTGGCCCCCTTTGGAGCTTGAGTGCTTTATGAATGCTATTATACAATGTGATAGCAGGGGACTTGAATCAATGACCCTGGTGGTCTCTTTCCCTCTGACAGCCGCTGTTCCTAAATAAACATGGCTTACAGGGCTGTTTCCATTGAGCTCTATGGAGCCACACCAAGAATGAGTTCAGCCACTCCGGTTTCTACCCAGCAACAGTCAGCAAACACTAAAGACCAGTTCTGCCACACGTGGAACTCTCTCAGATGTGCCACGTGGAGATTTTCTCCAGAAAATCTTCCATTGTGCACTCTCCCATCACTTTTCTGGTAGAGGTGAGTACACTGAGCCATTATGATCCTCATGTTACAGGGCCAGGGAATCCCTAGAAAGACACTGCATCCCTGGAAGGGTCTGAAATGAGATTTCATGGTTATTTCTTTCTAGAAGCACTGTTTTTCTGATCCCCTCCTGCCCTCTTGCTCAAGTCATGCAATGTGATGTTAGCATTACCCAAGCTAAGGGGAAAACAGAGTTGTCTTCTTCAGCAGGGGCTGAACCGCTTTCTGCAAAGCTTGTTTTTGCTTGAATTTCTAGGATGACCGGTAAGGTGATGCAATAGAGGATGCTGCTGTATTAAGAATACTTAGGCTGGAGTAGTGCCTGGAGAATAGAGAGAAGTAAGTGTTCATTCCTCTTCAGTGATTTCTCTTTGACCTTTGTTTTTCACCATCTCTCTGTTACCTTTCTCCTTCTCCCTCTCTAGAGATCATGAAAGCAATCGTTTAAAAAAAGAGGGGAGCATGATTCATGTTCAATCAGCTCCAGCCCGATTCATATAGGATTCTTCTGCAATAAGCTGGAGAAGAGCTTCTGTTCTGTCGTTGCTGACAGCATCCAGGCTGTTACAGCAGTGTGGGCATGGAGAGCAGATCAGGGCATGTGAGTGTTAGCACCGCTTAAGCTGTGGAAGAATTGCCTACACCCCATTCAGTGCATAACTTGCAGTTTGCCTTGTTTCCTGTGGTCACCAACTCTGCAAACAGACAGTGATTGGTTTGATATTGGGGGCTAAGATCTTGGCTATGCTTGCACCAGGATCTTGGCTATGCTTGCACCAGGCATGTTTTTATAGCAAGTACCTTTAAGCATACCTGAGATCCGATTGCCACGTTAAAACAATAGTTTCTCATCTGATGACTTTTTTTAATTTATTTATGTATTTTTATTTTTTATTTGCCAGCTCCCACACCCTGAGCGTTTCCACCTCTGGGAGGTCCTGTCTCAGCATCCCTCACTGCCGACCGCCCAGCGAGGAGTCACTCCTGCATCCCTCCAGGATCCAAAGGCACCCGGACACCAGTTGTATTGCTTTTTATTTGTAACGTGCGTTTCAAATCTCTTGCCTTTAAGAGATCCCTGCTTCTCTGCAGCAAGCGGAGAGCCTGCATCTTATTCCTTGGCATTTGGCGGTGTTTTTCCCCTCCTCTCCCCGTGCGGCGGCGGCCGCTTTGTTCTCCGCCCCGGGGCCGCCGGAGCGGGGCTGGGGCTGCCCCTCGGCGGAGACGCGCTCCGGGGTTTTTCCTCTCCCCGAGGGGAAAAAGGGGCCGTTCTGCTGCGGACACCTCTGTCAGCTGAAGGGGGCGGGAGCTGCAGCCTTGAAGTAGAAAAGGAAGAAGAAAAAGAAGGCGCGGGGAGAGGGTGAGAGCCTGCCGGACAGCGGGGGAGGCGGCGGGGCTGAGCCTTGCTGGGCACCGCGGGCTGGAGGAGGCAGGAGAAGATGCGGCGGGGCAGCGATGCTGCGTCTGAACCCCCTTCTGCCTAAGCAGAAGGACGTTATCCTCCCAAAGGAAGGAGGAAAGTGGGGAGAAGGCGGCCAAGCTCGCATAGAGCCTGCTGAGCTCTCCCGGGGACTGCCCGGGGATCGCCTGGCACCCGAGCAAAGTTTCCCGAGCTCGGTCAAGAGACGGGAGGAGGCATGTGAGATCCTTCTCCTCCTAGCACACAGCCGGGGTTCCAGCCCCGGCCCTGCTGGGACTAGCCATGGCTTTGTCATCCCTGACTGAAGGGTGAAGAGGAGACCCGGGGCACCCACTCTCTCCATCGCCTGTCCCGGCTCCGCGCTCCAGCCCAGGTAAGCATCCTTCCCTTCCAGACACCGAGGCTCTCTCTGGCCCTGCTGGAGAGTTTCCCAGCACTTTGCCCAAGGAAAAAGTCTTGTGCTTCTCCTGATAGCTAAAGGGTGCGTGCATGTGTGTTTGTGAGTCTGCCCGCGTGCGGGGGGTGGTTATAGCTGTCTGACTGCAATTTCTGTTTGCTGATCACTGTCGTTATCTCGCTGTGCCATCACACCTCTAGAAGGGAGACTCATCTGGGGTCTGTCAAATATTTTGGTTGTGCTGCTGTGGTGAAACGGTGTGGAAGGATGACAGCTCAATCCCCCTCGCTACAACTAAGAGGGAAGCATGCTTAGCTGTGCATGTTGCTGGTGCAGCTGTTATGGCTTTAAATGATGCTCCTAAAATGCTGGCTGAATATGTCAGTATGCCCCTCGAGCTCTAGAAACTCTCAGAGCTATGAATGAAAGTGTCTGTTCCCCTGAGGTTATAGGGAGGGATGGATATTCCTCTGAAAGGAATCACTATAGCCTCTGGATTTCCATCACTGTAGCTCGGATATGCAGCATTTTTTGTGTAGCAGTGCTTGGCAGCAGTGCATTTCAAGTTAACATATTGTTTGGAGAAGAAACCCAGACTTTACCCAGTAAGAAAAGAACCTGTTTCACACAAAGAGCCCAAAGAGAACTTTGTCCTCTCCTGATGGAAAGGAAGTTGGTCATTTTTGAACCAGTTAACTTGGCTGAAGTGGAAGGGGGAAGGTAAAAGCTGCCAGATATCCTCAGGCAGGTCAGCAATGGGAGGCAAGCCATATCAGTGAGTTCTTGTGACTGCAGATGTGATGGAGAGGGACCCTTCTCCCCACAGCATCAGCCTGTGCTCTAGGAGATGACAGGACAGCAAAGATGCTTCTGTTGTACGTGGCAATCAGAATAAAGATGGACTTTGTGTTGTTGCAGGATCTTATCAGGTGGGTGTAAGGCATCCTGTGGCTTTGGTTTGGTTTTTGCTTTATCCTCCACTGCTCTGCTGGCTTTCTCATCCCCATTTCATCTGGTTTCCCAACAGGAATCCCCTGTGTATAATCCCTGCTGGTTTATATGGAGATCAAGACAAGAATAAACAGTGATCCACTTTCCGAATGTTCCCAGTTCAAACACACTGTCTTCTATGTACTGTTGGTTACTCTGTGGTGTATGTGCAGGTCGTGTCCTAGCTCTGCAATGGTGCTGTCTTCTGAGTTCTTCTGTCCCCAAGCTGATGGGAGAGGTCCCCACTCCAGGCAGGGTTCCCCTTAGATTCTCCAGTGACTCTATTGCTTTCTGCTGGGAAAGGTCCATTACCCCATGTAGATGCTCCAAGCAACGAGGATGGGAAAGAAGTTTTGTCTTGGACATAGCATGGCCAGAACCCTTATGGTGCAGCTATAGAAAGGGTGTAACAAGCCCCAGAACTGCTCACGTGGTTTAAATGAGATCTCAACTCCAGCTCTATTTTTGACTGCTCCAGTTAGCTCTGTCCCATGGTTCTGGGGATATCTCTATATACATAATGTGAACGAGGCAGATTTGGCTCCCTATGCTTTTCTTTGATGCCATCTCAGCAGGCTTGGTGGCTTTCTCCCTCAGTCAGCCCCAGGTGTTTTTATTCCCCATCTAAGGGTGTGCAACACAAACCCTTGGATTCACGTTGTTACAGCTTCACTCTTTGGGCAGTGTCACGGCCCTGGTGTTAGACCTGGACCTTTGAGCTGACAAGATGCATGTTTTACAGTCACAGATGTATCTGAAGAGGTTCAGGACCCTGGGTTTTGTCACACTGCCTGCTCTAGTCTCTGACCTTTTGTGCGGACTGATACTGATGCGTTCACAGACACCCAACCCAATGGGCCTCCGAGGATGATGGCTTCTGGCAAGCTACTCCTCAGTGCTTTAGCCACAGCCATTTATTTGCAAACTTCCTTTCTTCCCTCTTTGCTTGCCAGGAGGCAGGTAGCTGCCATTGCCTGACCAGTCCCTTGGCCCTCCCTGGGAGCTGTCTGCCTGTCCTAGAGTGGCCAAAGGAACAGCTGGTGCCTGCTCCAGTCAAGCTACAGGGTGAGAGGTCTCTGTCCTTACATGCCACATCCCTATTTCTGTACTGTAGATCTGGTCCCCTCTCCTTCTGGGAAGTGGCCATGAATGCCTGGGAAGTTGATGGTGACTGTAGACACCCTGAGCCCAGCTGGATCATTCTCTCATGTCATCTGTCCTTCCAGAGTGGATCTCTGGTTCTCTTTTACCTTCTGGGGTGAGCTGTCCTTGGATGGGCTGCCCTGATTTATCATTGCCAGTGGTGCCTGGACAAGCCCTCTTGTCCCCCTCCTCCCCTGTTACAGCCTGGGGAGGTCAGTGAGGATTTTACCCAAGCTTAACCCCCTACACTCACGGGGCTGTAATGAAGAACAAAAATTGCCAGGCAGAAAAAATGAGCTACCAGGGACCATGCTGGGTGATATCGCTGCAGCCTTGAAAGCAGCCAGAAACCAGCACAGTCTCTTTGGAATGACTACAGGTGACTGCTGACAGATGTGATGGGCAACATGTTGAAGCTCCTCTGGAAAATCTCAGTGGGAGCATGACCTCTGGTCTCTGCCTTGCCTAGGAGCAGAGGCAGCCGGCTCGTTTGTGCATCCCGCTAGAGCTCAGCAGCTGTGATAGCTGCCTGGCTCTCCCAGGAGGGGGAATTCTTGCAGGGTGGAAGCAGGCGAGTGCTGAGGAGTCAGGAAAGAGAAACCTGGTGGAGTGAATATGTGATATGACTTAACCACGAGGAGTCGTGCGGTTCCCTGCCCAGCACTGTGCACTGGGAGGATGTATGGCAAAGCGAGGGGAAGAGCTACACTGGGGTATCTGCAGCCTCTGTGTGCCAAAGGTTCAGACTGGCATCGATAAGAGCTGGGCTGAGAACTCTGTATGTGTGTGTCTAACCAGAAGATGTTTTGCTGCTGGTCCAGAGCTGGTGAATGAGGCAGTCAGGGCTCCAGCTCACAGCAGTGTGCCAGGGTTCCCAGGCAGAACAAAAGGACACTGCTGGAGAAACGTTAGCTTGGCTAATGGAGAAAATGCCCTTTCTTATCTCGCACACACTCAATTCTCCTGAAAAATCTTACCCTACAGAGAGACTCATCCCCAGTCAGGCATCCCCACATGAGGAAGGATTTAATCATTTTGTGTGCCTGTCCCTGTCAGCTCCAGCTGGTGTCTCACTGAATAGGAACTTCATTGAAAGTTCACTGCTGCACTTCATTCAGGTCTAAACAAAAGCTTAAGCCAAAGAAATGAGATATGGCATCGGATAGAGCAGCAGAGAGCTTTGCCTCAGCTGGAGGTATGGGAAAATTTTATAACCTGGGAAACATGTTGAAAATGCCCGGCTGATCCTACTGGCATGTTTCAGGGTAGTGGGTGATGGTTTGTTTGGTTTGGGTTTTTTGGGTTTAGTTTGTTTTTTTTTTTTTCAATTTAGTGGCTGCAGAGTGTTAATAGCACAACGGTGATTCTTGGCTCTTGTGGTAGAAACCTGTGTGGTATCAGTTTTCCCCTGGCAACCCTTTTGAAAGTGACTTGACAGCAGAGGAAGGAAGAAGCTAGGGAGCCAGGCAGGAGAGTAGGAGAGAGCAGACCGCTATTGTTTGCAATCAGGCTGGGAAGGGAAATGCTCTCCTGCCTGTAAAATCAAAGGCATCACCAGCAAACTGCTGGCAATTTGGCTTCCGGCAATTTGGCTTCCCAGCGAAGTACAGCGAACACAAAGCCAATTCTTATCACATCCAATAATCTCCTCCTCCGATCTTCTCCAACAGAGAAGCTGCTGTTGTCAGTCAGGGCTATATATGTGTTCCTGCCTTCAGTCCGGGGCAGATATCACAGAGGGTTTTTTCCGGCTTCATCATTTCAGTTTCCATGAATCTCCATCCAGGAGCTGGTGTTGCTTGGGCATGAACCTTGCACAGGTTTGGTTTTACAGTTGCTGAAGCAAACAAGCTGTGGGTGATGACAAACACTGTGAGACCAGCTACTGCTCAAATGGCTCTGGGCCATCACATGCCCACATTCACTTGGACATCATCCGTCTGGATGGCAAAGGGCATTGAGCACACTGAGCTCAGCACTCCAGCTGGAGACTGACTGGACATGACCACCAAGGAGAGGGAGAGCCCAGACTTGTGAGCAGACTTGGTTTTGTACTTAATTGTTGGTGCCAGCAAACTTGGAGAAGATGCTGATCACCTTGAATGGTGAGAGAAAGGTGCCTTTTGTTCCTTGCTCTAACATTTGCATGCTTTTCTGTTCTTCTCTAGGGATTTCAAGGCACCAGGAGAGCAGAGCTAGCCTTCTCAACACAGTGCACAATCCGTGACAACTGAAGTGACCTCTGAGATTCATCTCAACATGTTCAGTGAAAAGAGCAGTGCCTCTTTGTCCCAGAAACCCATCCAGAAAAAGACACGACCTCAAGGCCTCCCCTCCCCTGCTCTCTGCTGTGCTTGTGGACTTTGCATCATGCTAGCAGGGATCAACATCACTTTAGTGGGAGCATTTGCCTTTGGGACCTTCCTCCCCGTGAACAACCCTCCCATCATCATCGGACCCATCTTACTGGTGGTGGCCTTCACGTTCTTTGGTGCCTGCTGCATCTGCAGCCGAAGGCCCCCAGCTCATGGGGCCAGGAAATCTAAACCAGGTTCCAACATTGGGCTCATCAAACCTGGCAACACAGCCTTTGAAATTGAAACTAGTGAGCACACAGTGCAGGATACCACTGCTGTTCAGCTGAGCCCCACAAATTCCCCCATCTCCTCGAAAAAGTCCACACCAGTCCACGAGAACGCGAAGACTTGCAAGCTCTTCACCATGGAAGGCAACGGGCCGGTGGCCAAGTACACCACAGGAGGAGAGGCAATACAGCTCAACTTGCCCAGGGACCTGGCCGCATCCTAAAGCCAGGCCGAGCTTTTGTTAGCAGCCAGCCAGACGCTGCAATGGGTGGGCTGGAAATTCGTGATATACCATCAGTCAGAGGTGTGGAGAAGGTGCTTGTGAAAAGCCAGCAGACAGTGTCTCTGAGTCAATTTAAGGAAGGTGGATGCAACAGCAGAAAAATTCCAGATTTTTGCTGAAAGGAACATGCCCATTATGTGGCTTTAGAAAGAGAATTGATAAAGATGTTGCTGTGAAAGGATGACTCTCGGTTCCTGGGAATACACTGGCTTTATGGGGAGCAGATAGAAAGAGGGGAATTAATTTGTCTAGCATAATGTGGAAATGTGATGGCTGGAAGAAGGGGCTACACGGGTCTGACAAATGACGCTCTTTCTTCTCAGAAGTGAAGCAATTCTTGAACTTAAAAGAAGCAGGAATACAGTAAATTACAGCTTGCTGCCACTCAGTCACAAGAAGATTTCAGCATTTTTAGTGCCAGGCTTTTTGGCAGTAGGGACAAAGCTATGTGTTTGCTATTGAAAAAGCAGTGTGGAACAATCTCCCCTCCCTTGAAAATCCTTGTCCGATCTTTACCACCCATTATAAGAGACAGTGAATCACAAGGATCACAATTAGCACTGGTATTTTCCTCTTATTTTAATTGGGTTGGGCTGCAGCTGTGCTGCTCAGTGCCATACCTATCTTGGAAGGTCAGTCAGGCCGAATCCTTGGGGACAAGCTCTTGGAGTAGCCAGAGATTGACAGGAGCCTGCAAATTAAATCTTTGGGCAATGATGATGTACTGAGCGCTAGGTAGGTTCCTCTCCATCTTTTTGTGGAAGGCTGGCCTGAAACAACCATCAGCTTGGGGCAGAGGGGGAATAACTGTATGAGCTTCAGCATAGCTGTGCTGGAAGATGGTGACTATATCTCCTTCCCTGAAGTGGCTGCAAGACCCATTACACAGAGTGGGTAATCAGGATTGGATCTCCTTGCTGCAGGAAACTGGCTGCTCAACATACTCATGGGCTTGCAAAGCAATGGGGTGAGTTTGCAGAAGAGAATTTATCAACAGCTGTTGAACTCAAAGACACCTCTGCCTCAGAAAGACCATGATCTGATGGATAAATGCTACAAAGGCTTTGTGTTCTTCCCTGGGCAACCCTGGCTGGGAAGATGGTGCTGTGGTAATGGGCCCTTGCTCTGACTCCTGTAGAGGCTGTTCACACGTTTTATGAGATGGCACCAGTGTGGGGAAGGACAGCTGTGCTAGGCAGGGCCAGTATGTGGGGAGGCAGCAGTAGGAGAGTGGATTTTGAGTAGGAATGGCTGCATAGGTTTTCTGTTTATGGAAATCCTGTATTTGAATGGGGACTTTGACTGACTAGCAAGTCATATGGACACAAGAGTGACCATACCAGATCATTCCAAAGGCCCAGCAAGCCCAGCAACCCATTTCAGACAAGTCCAAGAGCAAGGTCTGGAGAAGAGCATAAAGACGGGGCAAAACCAGGGTGTTGCTTGCCTAACGTGCTGTCCCAGCACCCAATGCGCTATTGCTTAGGAGCTTCCTGAGATGGAAGTGGTGTCTGTATTTAGTAGCCCTGAATGGATTTCTTCTTCATTAAATATGCACCTTGAATATCTGTCAAGTTTCGTCATTTGTGATCCTGCAGCAGGGAGTTTCACAGTTTAATGAGAGGCTGTAAAGTTCTCTATTCTTGGCTTATTGTCATCCTGCACCGTCCTAATTGCCTTTGATGTCCCAAATTTCCTGGATTAGAAGGGCCAGCAAACAGCCCACACCATTCAGGTTTTCTGGGGTCTTTGTCATGTTTCCTTCAGTCATCTCTTTCTTATAGTACTTCACATCTCTTGTGGACAGAGGAAGGTGATGTTTCCCATTCAGCCCAGCATCAGCAGTTTGCTGAGGGCAACACATCCCTGAGGCTTTAGCCAGCAGAGACGTGTGTATGGAGAGGTGAGAGGGATGAAGGGGAAACACTGGAAGAAAGGGAGAGACTGGGACATGGCCAAGGCCATGCTGCATGACCAGGCTGTGAGGGCCTATGGCTGGTGTGCTGGGTTAAGTGATGGCACATGGGGTCATGGAGGAGCTGGAGAGAAGAGTCATGGTGCTGTACAGTTCATGCATAAGGTCCTAGTTGCGCTGGGGAGCTGCTGTACAGCCCATGGCCCCTTCATGAGCTGGGGTAGGATAAGGTTGAGTTTCATTCCTTGACAAGAGTGAATCAAATGCTCTGTCTTCATGTGGATCCTCCTTGAGTGCTCCAACAGTTTGCTGCCTTGAACAGCTCCTTCTACATCGAGCAATTACATCAGTGTGATTTTAGTAGGGCTGGTCTACTGGCTAGGAGGGGCAGAAGCAGGCTTGGGAGAAGGACATTTGTGTTGGCCTGATAAGATATGGAATCAAGTCTTTGGTACAGCCTCCAGGTCCTGGGCAAATCATTTAATTGCGCTCAACTTCCTGCCTGTGTAGGAAGGAAAATACCTGCTCCCATCTCCACTTAAAGCTGCTTTAAAGATGAACACATTGCCAAGCAGCAGGATTGGTATTAGCACACCTGAGCCTGGAGATTGCTGGAAGGTGGATGAGTCTGTATAGTCTGATCTCTGCACGATCTCCTTTAGAGCTCATTTTCATGGGTGAGCTCTGGCTCCAGCACCGGCTGCCCTTCGGCACACAGGAACTGCTGTACGGAACAAAAGGCTCCCAGGATTTTTGCCTGCTGGTGATTACTGTAACAATTAAACAGAATGGCTTGCTGTCTTAGGTTTGATTCCCAGCTTGCTGGCTCACCAGCCTTTTGGAATAGCACACAACAGGCTGGAAGTCCTTTAGAGGCATTGCCCGCATGAATAAGGTGACTGCTGCATTTTTCTTTGAGCACTTGGAGCCAAAAAAATAGTAAAATTAAGTGGTAACCATACAAGTCCTTCCTGTACTCACTGAAGGCTTGAAAACCAAGTCTGGGGGTGTGTACTGGAATCAGTCCTTACTGTACCTGCACCGTGAAATGCTACCACTGATGGATCATACAATGGCAGATACCATAGAAGTCGAAGGCGCAGGTCCTTTGGGCAGGAACGGGGACAGAAGCAGGACTTTGAGGGCCAGCTAGGAGTTTAGTGTGGTTCACACTTGCGTTGTGGCATCACAGCCAGTACTATACAGGGAACCCCAATGCAGCCCCGGGACCTGGTGCATCCTGTGCTGCACACGCAGGTCAATGTAAAGTCGGTGTTGCTCTGGCAGTTGGCACCCTTGGGACCCAAGAGATGACAACCAGCAGAGATGGCACCTGACCGAGCAGAGGTGTAGGACCAGTGAGATGCTGATCTCCTGGCGTGGTGGGTCTGTACACCAAATTGTGACCCTAACTGCCTGCCTGCACGGCAGGGTGGGCATGGGAACATCTGCTGCCTTCCGAAGCATAAATGCCCTGCTTTTGCCTTTTTCTGTGTTTTGGGATTTCCATGTCTGCTTGTCTGTCCGCCTCCGTGATTGACCGTGACTAATATTGTTGTGAACCTTGTGCCTTCTTGTGTAGCGGGACACAGGGAGAGTTTCTTGTTCTCCAAGTCAGTGTTTCTGGTGTGAGTCTTTTTTTAAATTACTATGTGTGTGTGTGCAATGTGGAATTTGGAAAAGACAGACCCATTAAAATAATTGCACTCAGTAAACATGTGGCCTGCCTGCTCTTTCACTCTACCAGCCACCTTCTCCCTTACCCTGGGACTGTGTATGCCCCAAGGCTGCCTGTGTTCATTTTACTTCGTGTTTCTCACTCTACTGCTTCATTTTCCAGCCAGTGCAACTAGCTGCAAGGAAAAAGCATCCCTAAGAGTTCATGCTGCCTGTTGAATGCCGTTGCTCCTTGAAGCCCTGGTTACCTAAACACTACTCCCACCGCAGACTCCCACTATCATTGCTTTGGCTAACACAAGAATAGCCCAATTTAGCCTTTTTTTTCCTGCTTGTGTGCGTTAACCCCCAGATGTGTACCTGAACAGGCCAGATGTGAATTGTGGGCCTCTGGTTTATCAGGGACACGGGAGGAGCAGATTTGTGGGCTGGGGTGGGTGAGGACTGTGGGCTGTTTGGCATTCAACCTCTCCGATGATAAAGGACTGGACTGGATTATTTTAGTTGATCCTCCCCAGTCCTGGGTATATATGGTGTTTAATTTATGGTGCGGGTAAGGGGTGGAAGCTGTATCCGTGTGTGTTTGTGTGTGTCTAGGATTGGTGCCATCACCTTTCCCTGCTCCTTCTGGGCTTAGCCCAACATGGTCTCTTGGAGATGAGTCAAGGAGGGATAGCACAGCGAGAATAAAGAGGATTTGAGAGCCTTGCAAATTCACCTCGTCAAAGGGCTTCCCTCCCATGTGCAGCCAAGTGATTTGAGACGAGACGAAATCTCTCCGTTCCAGGCAGGCTGGCTGGTTAAAGACCTGGGAAATGAGCTGGCTAAGAAGGCTCCACTGACAATGCGTGTAAAATGAAAACCTGCTCCCTTCAGGAAGGATTTTTTTGCCCATTAGGAAGAACTCCCTGGAAGGGTTTTTCTTTTTTAAAAGTGGGACCAGAGAGAAAAGCAGAGAGGAGGGTCTGCTGAGCACCCACCGCTGCCCTGCTGGACTTGCAGCCCGTAGCACTCCTGCCATGGCAGCTGCCCAGCACCGAGCTGGACCGTGAGCTTCTCTATTCATCTGCAAGAATAAAACAAAAACATTACATGGAATGTAATTAGCTTTTTTCTAATTCCCAGCCCAAATTTATTCATGGCTAGTTTATTTCCTTTTATCCTTGTGCCAACAATGGCTTTTAACCAAGATACCTTTTGGCCTCCTGGAAATTTGTATTCCTGAAACATTTTAGATTTGTTGCAAATTTCCTAGACCTTCCCTTTCATTAGGCTGAGCTGGCTGACCGCTTCCATCCTTCCCTCCTGTGAAATGCTCACCCTTCTCCAGAAGCCCTCACCTCCCTCTCTGGCCTGTCACTCTGATTTTGGCTCAGGAGTTCCATGAATGCTCATGAACTGCCAGTCTTTTGCAGGACTTGAAGTCCACAGCAAAGGTACAAACCTTCCAGGTCTCTCTTGTGCAAGAAATGGGGCATTTTTCCCTGGACTAGTCCTGGAAGAGGAAAAACAAATCCATGAAAGAGCAGAAATATCCATGAAAATGTGAAAATTCCATTTGCAAAGTCCCTCTGTTAAAAAAAGAAAAAAATTAAAAATGAGCTTTTATGTCATTAGTTTCCAGTGAGTCCATAGCAAATGTGCTCAACTTAGAGGTTGAAAGGCTAGTTTTCTCCAACTGCTCAGCCGAGCTTTCAGCATCCGTGGGAGAGACCCTCAGATGGACTAAGGATATGGAGCATCTCCTCTGGCATTGTCCTACACCATCTGCTCTCTCACACTTGATGTTTTTCATTTTAATATCAATTTAAAACTCTTGGAGACCGGCTCCATGCAGTGGTGGCCAGTTTGGGGGCTTCTGCTGTCCCAGCTGCCCCCAGTGCTGACCCAGGGAGCTCCAACATGGAGGAGACCACTGGTCTCACCCAGGTTCACAGTGAGCCACTGGGCTGCAGAAGACAGCTGGACCATCAGGGCTGGTCAGCAAGGATTGCTCCTTACAGGCTCATTTCTGTGGCTTTGTTCAATCTAATCTACAAAGTCTGTGGAGAGGAGATTTCGCCATTTCTATCAGCAAACCTCCTGCTATTTGTAATCACTCTCGGTCTCTCTCTTTGGGACCTGCACATGCTGACATGGCTTTGAATTCTCAGAGCACAGAGAGTGTCAGGGCTGGAAGGACAGATTATATGTTTCAAGGCATCCTTGCATACAAAGAGTCCCCAGGAGTTTTTCCAGGGAGCGCATTTTCATCAGGAAATTCTGATTTCTTGAAATTGGCCTGTCCTGAGAAGACACTGGTTCTCATGGTGCTTTTGCCAGGAAAAAAACTTCCCAGGTTCCAGATGAAATTTCTGATCCAAACACTTGAGAATTGCTTTATCATCCAATCCTCCAGGCACCCCTAAAATAAGATCTTGCCGGGCTGTGCCACCACGAGGACCAAACTACAAAGGCAGCTTTGGAGCTACAGTCCCTTACCAGACCTCCTGCATTCAGTCGGGTCCAAGAAGCCAGATCTCTCTGCACCAGTGCTTTTAATAAGCCGTGCCTCCAGAGATTTGTGTACCCTCCTAAAACCATCGCAGGAGGTCTCTCCTGCTGAAATCTTTGCTGGAGTTTCTGGCATCAATCTGCTGTGACAGTGAACACAGCTTCGTATGTGGCTCTCTGGCCTGGTGCCAGACGGATATTTGATGAAGTTTGCTATAAAGTCAGACAGAAAAATGATTTCTTTTGCTGGCACATAGGCAGAAAAGACGCTTCTTTTGGAGACAAATCCTCCTCTGTTGTTATCTTGGTATGAGAAATCAGTATGATCTGTGGTTCATCTGTTTATCTCCAGCTGAGCCAGGCAAACATGATGCTGTTGTTAGGTGCTGGTCCTCCCTCTCCCATTGCAAGCGGCTGGTGCTCCATCCCGTTCGCTGTCTCTGGGGCTCTGCACTCTCCATTTGGAAGCAGATTTTGCACCTGGAAAGGACATGCTGCCAGCAAACCCAAGGGGTAAGGCATCTTCAGCCTCCTTAGGGGTGGGCACATTGTTGCTGCCTGCACCCTGTGGTTGTTGTGCAAATAAGCAGCCAGCTTTAGTTTCCGGGCTGGGAACCTTTCATGGGGCCACCGAGTTCACTGGAAAAAAATAACCTTTGGCTGGCAATTACAGCTGAACCTGGGAGCGGCCAAGCTGTTTGCTCTGGGGAGGTAAACCCAGGTAGCAGAGCATGGAAAGTTCCTCAAGGCTGCCCTCCCAGCTTCATGCTGCGTGGTGGTCTCCAAATGGCTTTTCTTTCTTATCCTCCATCTGAAAACACCAACCAACCCCAAAGCCAAGGCAAATTTTTGCTGCATCCTTGCTGGATAAACCCTTTTCCATGGCCATAAATCCCTGGAAATCCCTCTGAATGCGGTCTCACACCACAGTGATGAGCAGCGGTCCTATCCACACCTCTGGTGCTTTGCTATGTAGGCGCACGTAAGGCAGTCCCTGCTCTGGTTAAAGAGAAAGACAGTGGGCCAGAAAGGAAGATGAGGCACAGACCTGAAAATGGGCTCTCAGTTCAGATAAAAGCATTAATCTTGTTTTTCCCAAAGGATAAAAAACCCCCTGAAACCAAACCCAGCTCCCAGCATCTGTAGCATCCTGGGGCAAGGATTTCCATGCCTTAACCCTGTGTTGTGTGGAGACTCACCTGCTCGTGGCTGCTGGCTTCATTTGAAAGAGAAGTAGGAAAACCTATCTCTTTTCTCAGTGAAACCTCAAAACTCTTATTTTGGGTAGGCCAGATACACTCACTAAATAACTGCGGATTCCCTTGTTCAGGGCAGCAGTCTCCGAGAGTGAGAAATAGGGAGATGTGTTTTCTCTGCAGGGAAATGAGTGATGAACTTACCGAATGATCCTGTTGGCTGTTGTTCTCCTGACATGATGCGTTTCTCTGGCATAACACTGAATTTCCCAGAAGCTCTGGGCTACATATATTTTCATAGAGCCTCATTAAAAATATGGCTTCAGTTCTGAAAATCATATTTGTTCTAAATAAGAGCTGTCTGCTGGGAGAATTAATTCCTCTGACTTAAGTCACCTCCCTAGAAGTGTTGCTGTTGTCTTCGATTTCATGGCTCAGATGATTACGCTTTTCCAACACCCGAGAATAACAAGATTAGGGAATTTGTGGCAATGAAGGCAAAAAGGAGGAACTGGCTAAGAGAAAAGGAAGATAAATTGAATTTTCCTGTTAAAAGAAAAGGAAATGGCTATTTCACAGAAACAGTTTTGCTTTCGGGAAATTACAGCAGGGAAAACTCCCTGCTTGAACCAGTCTCTTAATCTTTAATAGCCTTAAATCTATCAGGCTTGTTGTCACATTCTGTTCATCCAAAAAGCTTTGTGATCCTTAGATATGCTATTTAAAGCTAATTTGGGAAGTATTAAATCCAATCTTGTGAATTATAAATTAGTGGAAAAATGAGAGTAAATTGGCAGGAATTGAGGTCAAACGCACCGTTGGTGTAACTGCAGCAGTACTACAGCGGAGGTACAGCCGTCTTCTGCTTCTCACTTCTGGCCAGACCTGTCTGGGGGGTTGCACATCCTCATGGGGAATAGCTGAGGGGTCCCAGGGGTATGGGGGAAAACTTGCCGTCTAGAAGGTTAGTGGAGCCACTGGGGGAAAAAACGATTCCGAGGGTTTGGTCCATGTTTGAAAATTATCTCGTTTGAGACAGAAGCATCGCAAGATGGCAGTTGCCATCCACCCGTCAGCAAGGCACTGGGCATCCCTCTGCCCCTGTGCAATTGGGAGGGAAATCCAGGAAAGTGGCTCAAACTGGTGCATTTTCCCTGATGATTTAGGCAAGCGGAGTGCAAGCCCACGAGCTGCTCACAGGGCACGGCTGGCAGAGGGGCACTCCAGGACGCAGGACTGTGCTGAAACTGAGGATGCTGAGAGTTTGCCAATTGGGAATGAAGATATTCTGAAATGCGGATGATTTCTGCATGAGCACGTGTGGCATGTGGATATGTGTGCACCCCACACTCCTTCTGTCACAACTCAAAGGAGCAGCGAGCTGACTTTCCTCTGCAATGCCGGGGATGGGAAGGAAACCCTCCCTGGGAGGGAAAACTGCTAAAGGGAAAGGATCTACTTTTGTGACACTGGGAGCACTTTAACAGGGCTAACACTCGCAACATCATTAGGCTTAATGTTTCTGTTATTTGTGCTGTCAATTCTCTTAATGGCGCTCCAGCAGCATGGAGTGGAGTGAGTCATAAAAGTAATTATTAACTAGGCTATGGCACTGAAAAGGCATTTGAAGTTCAATTCAGCGCCAGCCCTGGTCGATGTGGATGGTGTAAGTTTGTTAATGAGCAGGTGCAAAGTGCGTTTGCCGAGGAGAGAAAAGGAGAAAGACCATTCAGTGTGAAATATTTTGCCTTATTATCTTCACAGGGAAATACGTAGCAGCAGGTGGAGGCAGTGAATGGCAGTAAGGGCATACATCTTGCTCCCCACATTTTTAAGAGCACTTAAAGTACAGGCACTCCGGGGTTTACTCCATCAGTGCCCCTGAGCACAGACTGATGTATGGAGCCAGCGGTGTCAGGAGCTGTATGTATGAGAAACGGCAAGAAGTTGTAGCTGCCACCAAAGCCTGGGGGTCTGAGTAGAAATAAACAGGCAAAAGGGTGGGATGAAAGAGCGAACATTTCCGTTTTGGAGGTAGGAAAGTGCGTGTACAATGAAGTGATGTGACTAAGGTCACATAAGGATTTGGTGGCAGAGGAGAAAACGCTGTTTAGATTCACTGGATCCTGTTGTGACTTACCCACCAGCCCTCCCTTTTACCTAGATGTGCTTTTTGCTGGAGGCAGATTTTTAGCTGTGGTGACAAGGGTACTTCAACACCTGCCCCCCACCCCCAGACATCTGTCCTTCCTCTGCCCAAGGCTCAGTACTCACAGGAGGCTCAACCCAGGGCCAGAGCTGGTGGGTGAACGCTGGACTGGCAACTCTGGAAAGTTCCCATCAAAGGCAAGAAAGCACATCCCAGTGAGGAGCAGGTACCAGCTGTACTGGTGCTATCACTGCTGACAACGCTCCCAGGCAGGACAGGTCGCTCTCTGCTACGAGGTTGTATTTACTCCGTAAAATTATTGCTTAGGTCCCACTGGGTAACTCTGCTGAGCTGATAATTGTCCATCAGGCCAATGGCAGAGCACAAGCTCACATCAACAGTGATAAAGTCCAGGCTGCCAGGGTGGGGTTGTGTAGGGCTTTCATATTTTTTTGTTTTCCTAGTTGTGTGGAATAGGTTTTACTTTAGAGACCAGGGGTGATAAAACACATTTCTGAAGGTAGGAAGATGGTATCTGCTGAGATGGGCAGCAGACACCTGGAATAGCAATTACAGACCCCGCAGATGTGGCATGGGTCTGGGCAGGCGAGAGGATCCAAGGTGACTGGTTTGCATTCTATGAGCATGGATCTGTGTTAATAAAAGTGAAGAGTTGGTCTGAGGAGGTGATGGACTGCCTAGAGTGAAAAAAGCAGTGATCTATCTTCTTTTACAATCTGTGAAGCAAAACTGAAGGAAGGTGACGGTGATGGGGTAGAAGCTCATCTGTATCAAGCCACAAGCAATTGCCTGATGGACAGACCCCATCCCCAGGGCCAGAGGTGTGCAGTGACTTGCAGCCCATGTGTCCCTGCGAGGAGAGCTGTGGTAGACAGCACATAGCTAGGGTTGGACAGCCTTCCCCAAGGCCTTGGTGAGGCTGTGCATCCCACCACGGGGCTCTCGTGCATCCCCTGGCACCCAGGGAGGACCTGAGAGCCCCCCTGCTCCTCCCGAGCGAGGACTGACACCTGTCTGCCCCTGCACTGCAGCAGCTCAGCTCATCAAACCCACGTTAAACTCACGCTGCATGAAAGACCAAGTTGTTTTCTCAGGATCAGTGAGTTTGGTTGGGGCCTGTCAAATAGGGGCCTGTCAAATACCCTAAGCAGAGCAAGGGAGGAGATGGGTAGGAGCAGAGGGTTGAAGGAGTGGAAGGGTGGGATCTCTCTTTTGGAAGCAATGGGCAGCAATGGGAAGAATATAAAAATTAAAAGCACTTTCTTCTCCCCAAATAAATCAATGCTGACCTGGTGAGCAAGGTTTCAGAATAAAATAAAAAGTTGAGTTGCGAAGAATATTCAGGGGGAATGAAAGTTATAGTTGTTGCCGAGAGGAAGAGCCCCCAGCAACTCCATCTACCCTGGGCTCTGCTTCTGTACCTGCAGTGTGCCGAGGAGAGTAAAGAAACAGCCTTTGATTTTTCATTTGATGTGTCATCTGCACAGACATTGCCACACAGGTGGGTGCGTGATGATCCCAGCTCACCTTCATAAATCACTGATACCATCTCTGGTGGGGCAAGGGAGCCTTGGTGAAACAAAGGTCTGAAGAGATGATCTGGCTTTTGATTGACGTGAGTGAGCCACGAAAACACCTCAAACTCGTTTGGCTCTCACATTCATGTGTGGCTGGCTGTATAACTGTGATGGTTTTGGGGAAACCATGTACAAGAACTGATGTCCTAGGCCAGGACATGCATCATTTATGCTAGCTCATTTTCATGAGGTTTGAGGCACATAGCCTTCCTTCTGCTTTCCCCATCTCGCAGCTACCCTGGCCAGCGATGGAGAGGTAACAGATTTTGTTCGATACTGAGAACACACCCCAAGGGCTCTATGCTGGGTTAGAAAACGATGATGTTTAACTCTGTGGTGCCTGAGGCTGGCTCGCAAAGTCAGGAGAGAACACCAGGGGGGCGTCTTTCACTGCTTGAGCAGGAAAATGAGGAGGCCCCATGCTGCACATCTGCTGGGCAGGATCCGGCTCCGCCAGGCTTGCTGGCAGCCTGGGGTCACCGTGTGCTCCTGGCTGCTGAGCTCCAGGCGGCAGCTCTCATCTGTGTGCAGTCTTCCCCCATTAAACAAAACCATGTAAAACTCCCTTCAATCATTTCCCAATTAATTCTCCTGCTTCCAGAGCCTTGTTTAAAGCTTATAGGATAAAACATATTTCTACAAAGACCTTTTTCTGGTCTGGAAGGTGGAAATCAGGAGGTAGCAGTGAGAAAAAGAGCAGTCTCGAGAGTGTACTGCCCACTTTGGGTGCCTTACTAAGTGGAGAGGGTAAATCACCATTAATGTCTGTAGAGGTCTGTCTCTTTGGGTCATGTAGCTATAATTTACTGTCTGTCCAGCTCTGAGCTTCAACTTGTCCTTCCATTTGTATGGATAGACTAACTTGGCCCTGATTCTGTCCCTGCTACACCCGGCCTCAGTCTGGTTTCTTGATGCTTTGAGGCTTCCCTACCTGTTGCACCATGGGGATGGTCCACTGCTTCCCTTGGTCCTCTCTCCAGCCTGGCTGATGATGTCCCAGAAACCAGATGTAAACTAGTCTTCAGCAAGGTGCATGTGAGCTACCTCTTAGCTTCTGCATTGGAGTCTGCCTCAGATGAGGTGAATCTGGCACGTAACTGAGTGGGAATCAGGTCAAATGGCTTAAGTTCGCCAGGGTTTTGATGCTATGATATGCAGTGGTCTACCAGAGCTCAGTTTTCTGAGGGCCTAATGGCTTTATGCCTAGGCACAATCCTAACAGCCAGCAGGTGTGCTGAAGTCACCTTTCCCAGGTGAGATGCAATCTTTGATGGGTTAACAGCAGCTCTGAGGGCTTGGCATCCAGGAACAATTGAGGATCACTCCTAACTATGGACCAAACAGATCACACCTGGCTGTTTCCCCAGGGGAAGCAACATTGTGCTTGAAAATTCTGGAACTCTTCCACTGACATAAAATCCAGTAGAGATGGGATCAGCTTCACCTGTCTGTTTTCCAGCCTAAGTTGATCTCTTGGTGGTAGCAGCATAGTACATGCACCATCACTAATAACTAGACCCTTTTTGGTTACAGACCATCTAATTTCAAGGAGGACACGTGTTTGGGAAGTGAGACCAATATGGGAATGCTGCCCTGCCTGTCTCCCAAACTGCTTTAAGGCTAGGTCACCTGGTCATCACCTACTGGGAAAAAAAACAGTAAGACATGTAGGTCTTCAAAAAAATGAAAAAAGAATTTGAGAGGCCCACTTTAGAGTAACAATATTTAGCATATTTGCTGAGTAGGAAAAACACACAGGCTTGTATCTTTGGTCTGCTAATTTCAGAGGCTTTTGATCCCAGCTGCCCATATATTCTTTCTGCTGGGCTCTTGTAGTTTCCTCTGCATCTTTCCTACCCTTGTCTTTCCCCTCTGTGTCCAATATCCTAGACCAATGAAACTCTTGCAGAAAAAAATGTAGTGGAAACCAAGGACTTTTGCCTAATATGTTGGTGTATGTTAGTGTTAAGGAGCCAACGTATTCTACTTGGACCTAGTGACAAGTTCTGGACGAGCTCTGAGCAAGACTTTACATTTCAGCTTCACAGTTTATTGGGATTGCAGTGATAACTATGCCTCGAAATGTAAATAACTCTGTGCAGGCTCCTCAGATTGTTTCCATTCAGACTGACGCCTCCAGCTGCCCCCAAAAGCCAAGTTCCACAGCAGCAAAACAAGCCTTAATAGTCTTGGCTTTAATTAACTCCCTACAGCAAGAGCCACTTTGGCTGTAACGGGCGAGTGGCTTTCAGATATGCTATTTATCAGCTCCCTAAATGTAATCAGAGTCAGTTTGATCCAATTAGATGGTAAGCAGTACAGGACAGTACCATACAGCCTGCATGCAGCAGCACTCAGGACAAGGAGACGCAATGCTGAAACACTGCGACCTTCCCATCTAGGATACAATGTCGTCCTCCCTTCAGCTTCTGTGACTAAGGTGAAAGCCCTTGATGCCTCAAAAAACACTTCAGTGTGTACCAGAGGCTGAGCCTATAACTCTGGTGCATGCCATGTAGGTTATCCTGATGTTTCTCCCACCCTGCAGAGGAGTTTATGGTGCCAAGACGTTGTCATGTACCTGTCCTTTCTGCTCTGAAGGGCAGGCTGGTGCTCTCCTGCCAAGAGCATGATTCCTATCCTCTCTGACTCTTGAGGACTTACCTGGGGGGCAGCTTGAACTGGGGAGGACTTTCTCCTCATCATCCAAGACTGCAGAGGGCACACGAGAGTTGTTGGAAAGGTCTTGTTGGCACATGGATGCTCCCTGTTGTGGTTTTGTGATGCTCTGCTAATTGTGCTCATGAAGGGACCAGTGAAACAGCTATGTTCCCTTTTTCTGTGTGCTCTCCTCTGCACAGAAAAGGATGAGGAGTGAAGGAAGGGATGTGTAATGGTCTGTGAATTGGAGTAATCATCTAGATTTAATCCCATGATCTTTAATTTTGTTGCTCAGGAGTTCTTTGCTGGTCTCAGTCTGGATCCTGGCTCTTTCCCAAAGCCCAGTCCCTATCATCTCAGGCCAAACTTATAGGGCCATATTGCATCCCCTTACACCAGTAGAAGTCCAGAATAAATTCCGTGGTGATTTCAACAGGAGCTAAAGAACTGAATCTGCAATGGAAAGCAATGATTTCATGTTAAACTTACCCTAAACCATCTGCACTATGGCACTATTGGGAGTGGTTCCCTTTCTCCAGCCCAAAACTTTTTCCTTCCCTAGTGATGAGACTGTTTAATCACAGAATCACAGAACAGTAGGGTTGGAAGGGACCTCTGGAGATCATCTAGTCCAACTCCCCTGCTAAATCAGGATCACCTACAGCAAGTTGCACAGGATCGCATCCAGGCGGGTTTTGAATCTCTCCAGAGAAGGAGACTCCACAACCTCTCTGGGAAGCCTGTTCCAGTGCTCGGTCACCCTTAGAGTGAAGTTTTTCCTCATGTTCAGATGGAACTTCCTGTGTTCCACTTTGTGCCCGTTGCACCTTATCCTGTTGCTGGGCACCGCTGAAAAGAGTCTGGCCCCTTCCTCTTGATGCCTGCCCTTTAGATATTTACAAGCATTGATGAGATCCCCTCTTAGTCTTCTCTTCTCCAGGCTAAACAGACCCAGTTCTATCAGCCTTTCCTCATACGAGAGATGCTCCAGGCCACATGGAAGCCCATCCCCACTGCAGACAGGCTGCCCTTCCTCAGAGCCACCTGTTTAATGCTGAATTCATTTACATTTGTTTTACGCGCTTGTGTTTTCTTCAGCAGACAGGCTGTGAATTATTGCCTGATCTGCTTTTCTGTTCAGAAGGTTACAAGGGCCTGGTTAAACAGGAAAGAATATGCAAAATGAAAGGTGACTTTCCACTTGAGCAATGCGGAAGATTAGAAACACCAGACAGAAAGAAAAGAGCTTTTACTTCAGTGCCTGCAAAGCTTTTTGCCCTGAGTTCGGTGTTTATATAAAATTATCACCAAGCCATAAATTTAACCGAAAACTGACAGTCTGAATGACAGACTTCCCAGCAGTCAGCATACAAAGCAGATACCATTCAGGTGAGTACCGGCTGTGCATCAAGCGGTGGGTTTTATCCAGAGCAGCAGGCTGATTGATGAGGATGCACCAACATCAGGACCGCTGTCTGCTTGAGTGATGAGGTGCCTGAAAGTGGTGGCTCGTGTTTGATGGATGCCAGAGATCAGATCCTGAGCAAGCAGAGCGGGTCAGGTGGGACCTGAGCAAGGAGACACTTGATGCTGCAGGAGATGTACTGGAAGAAGAGCCGAGAGCCAGTGGGCACAGCCGAGGGGCTGGAATTGGGGTTGGGGCTGGGAGGTTAGACCAGAAGGTGACCCAGGAGCAACCTTGCTGATTAGCTCCTTGGAGTGTTTTCTGCTGTTTTCAATGCGTCAGGTGGGGAGTGGACCCCGAGAGGACCACTTTGGGTAGATGCTGCCAAGGTTTGGTCTGAGTAACTTGATCAGAGGTTAAAAGCAGATGCACAGCAGATTAGAGGGACTGGGGTTATTTTAAGTTCGCCAGGGTTTTGATGCACAGGCACTGGATGCAGTGGTGCAACCACCAGCGCCTGGCAGATGCTGTGAAGTGGCAGTGAAGGCAAACCAGCACAGTGCTGGCGTTTGGCAGGAAAAGCCAAACATGGGTCTCATTTCCCACTGAATCACTGTTTTCCACCAGCTAAAACCAGATTAGCCCCACTGTAACTCCTGAGCTGCTGTGCTGCCAGGCTGGCCATCTGGGTCTGCCCCTTCCCGGGTGCCCACACCAAGTCCCCATGTGTCACCTCTTTCTCCTCTGCACCTGCTTCGTTCTCCTCTGCCCACAGCTCTGTGGACCTGTGATGAGCTTTTGAGCCAAAGACCTGGTCTCTTCCTCTTTTTTTTTTTTTCCCTTTTATTTTTCTCTTTCAGCTGTATCAGCCGGTCTAATAAAAGATGCTGCCTCTCCCTATAAACCTTGCCTCTAGAGACTTAACCGCACTGAGGTTGCTATAACAACAACCGAGCTCCTTGCCAGCAAGAAATGGAGGAAAAAGGTACTGGGAAGACCAAGAGAGCTCGTCAGAGAGAGACACCACCCCCACTACCACCTTCCCCGTCACCACCCAGGAAAAGGCAGAGAAACATGAAGAAGGAGCATCTCTAGGGAAAGGAGGCTTTCAAGTCCTGACTCCGGTCAGGATGTGCCATAGGACCTTCCCCACCGTGCACACAGGGCAGATCTCCTGGGTGAATGTTTGCCTTGTCCAGGTTAAAAACTCTGCGTTGCTTCTGCACAGAAAATCACTGGGTTTAGCATCGCTTGTCCCCAGTTACTGAGCTGCTCCGAGAACTCATTCATGGGGCAAAATTTCCATCCTGGCCAGGAAGGAGACAGGTGACAAGGATTCTGATTAGGTGTTGGAGATAACCAGGCACTTTCAGAGGGTAAACGGATGCCATGACCCCCTCTGGCTGCAGCTGGTCGGGAAGGGTTTCCCCTGCCCCTGAACGCAACCCGTTTGAGCAGCAGGAGAGGGGCTGCTGTGGTTTCTTGGGCTGAAAAGAGCCAGGGAGGACTCAGGTGAAGAAGAGGAGGTAGAAACTGCCAGCAAGAACACGCAAACTCTTGTAAGGGATGCTTGTCCTACAAAATAGTAACTTGAAAGCAGGAAAAAAATGATAGGAGAGCTTATCCGGAGTAGCTATAGATACCTACAGACAGGGACACTCTTCTCCATCCTTTTCTGTTCTTTGTAGCTGATTGCAAATGCCACAGTGAAGCTCTTCTAACTCTATCAGCTAGGGGCTTATTTGAACCAAATCTTCATTTTTCCCTCCCAAGTTATGGATTAGGGGCTCTGAATTGTTAAACAGCTGAGGATTGCCAAGAATAGAGAGTTTGTTAAGCACTCTGAGAGCTGGGCATTAAAGAAAGTTAAATTATTACTCTCGGATCCACTGCAGAGCTGAATATTTATGGCTCAATCTAGTTTTCCAGAGTCTCATCATTTCTTATGTCAACTGTACTTTATAGAAATGTCCACAGGGAAGGAATTGACTTTTGTCCCAGGTCCAAACTAAACAAGCTCAAGCAGTGATTATTTGGGTTTTTGAAACAGTTGGATAATTTAATCTCAACATCTATCGATCTCCTTCTGCACTGGAATCCTATGGCTAAACATCTGCAAGGCAATTAATAGCCTAGAGTGCAAATTCGTTACAGATTTATCAATAGGTACTGAGTTTTAGACTGAGAAAAAATTGGGTTTTTAATCTGCTTACTTTGGGCTAAAAAGAAGAAATGCAACTTCACGCAACTGAAGGTACATCTAAGGCCATGAGAAAACTGCTCCCTGTTGCTGGTGTCATTTGAAAGGCTGATCCATTTCAATCCATGTGCCTCGGTTTGGGGCAGACGAGGGCAAATCTTTCAGCAAAAAACCCAGCATTTCCCTCAAAAAGAAAATTTTTTAAATAAAAAAAAAATAGTTAAAATTTGAAAAATCAGTAGCAATGTCCAGCGCTGCTAACCCGATCCCTTCCCTGGCCAGCAGCTGGGGCTGAGTTTTGCAGGTCCTTCCCTGGCTTCGCTCCCTCCTGGAGGCAGCTGCTTTCGGTGGTTAGCGAAGTGATTCCCATACCAGATAATTAATTGGAGCAATCTGTTAATGAGGTTTACAATGTACTTTGTGGGCCATCTGGACAAAAGATGATTTGCGAGGATGACTGCAATGTGTCCCTGCCTTTTATCCTCGTAATGATTAAATACGGACTAATTACAGGGGGGGGACAAACTGGTTACAAAGAGCCGGGGCTTGCAGTGATGGATCTATCATCAATGAGTAGGAATTGCAGCTAATAGGAAAATCTATGCCTTTCTGAGGAGGACGAGGAGAGTCGATCAGCGCTGAGCAGCGTGGCAGACCAGACCCTGCAGTGGGCTCGGCTGGGGCTGCCTCAGGGAGCAGGAGGGATGCTGAGATGCAGGGTGATCACAGGACCGGCCGACCTGGCTTCAGGCACAGCGGATGCTTGACCCTCCCCAGCAGCTTCTCAGGATCCTCCTGCCAAAATTTGGAAATTTGGCCTGTACTTCACCGTTGTGACTGGAAATATAAGAGGCAGAGGGTTGGCAGTTGTTTTGAGCATTGCAATTCATCATATCTTAATACAATAATCACCAGGTGCCTGGGAGATTTTTTTAGTGTAGAAAAGAAATATTCCAGCATGGAGGGGTTAAAAAAAAAAAAAAAAAGAAGAGAGAGTACCAGGCAAACCCAGAGAAATGTCTTCTCTTTGGCCCCCACCCTTGTCTCAGCTCCCAAATAATGTGATATTCATCTCATCCCCATTTGTCAGAGCTCATTTCCCTTGCAAGGAAATAAAAAGTGCTCAGCTCTAATTTATGCAGCAGGGGGATACGTGAGTGTCTGGAAGGGATTCAGCTCAGTCAATCATGTGCAATGTAAACCCTCTGTGAAAACACCCCACATCCACTTTGCAAAATTGCTCCAATAAATGACAAAACAATATGCATGCACTCTTAAAGAAGTAAGAGATTAAACAAAGACCTAGAGCTTATAATCATTGCTGCTCTAGGGTAGGAATAATTTACAGTAATAGACGCCTGCCTGATGTGTATTTTAGCAGTTTTTGCAAGCTTTTCCCAATTTTCTTTCCTAGTCAATACTTCAAATTTGTTTGTACCCAGAATAATTAGAAAAACCCATGCTTACCAGTGCACAAATCTGCATCCATATGCCATTAGAGAACAAGTGGCTGCAGAATGATGCCCCCCAAATTAGCAACTATTTATTGCCTCTACAGCCAACAAAGCTGCTTCCAAAAACCTCTGAGCTGAGCAACCTCATGTTCACCAGTAAACGCTGCTGGTTAGGACTTATAATTTAAAGTTGGGTTTTTTTGTTTTTGTTTTTGTTTGGGTTTTTTTAATGTCAAAATACTCATCTGCAGAGAAGAAGACTCAGTAGCCGATTGTCAGACTGGGTCTGGGAACTGGTATTTGGCAGCAATAAGAACATGGACTGACCTGACCCTGTTCCTGCAGCCTTTCGATCAGTGAGATTTCTGATCCTGGGGGCTCAGTGCCTCCAGGAACATCAGCCGTATGTTAAACCAACACCTACATGGACTAAAGCAAATACAAGTGTTTCTGCACCCCTCAAGCTCTGCCTTTGCCTCCCCTCATTCCCCAGGTGCTCCCGGTTCAGCTGCCCCTCTCCACCACACAGTTCTGTCCAGCATGTGAATGATGAGCTGCAGATACAAGTTGCCTTACACTGCAGCTCTAATGCCTATTTTTATTCCCGTAATTCTCGCCAGGCTTCCTATTAAAGCAGTAGGGATGCTTAATACTGGGCTTAATAATTCTTTGAGGGTTCGAGCTATTTGAAATGAGCACCCCTCCCTGTGGAAGCAGCACTTTGAGCTCATCGCTGCCTCTTCCCACTGCACTGGGAGTGAATGGCGTTTTATTTATAGGCAAGACACAAAGCTGAAGGCCCAGGATGAGAGCTGCTGGCTCCAGAGGCAGAAATAATATCTGTGATTGACCTAAATGTCCGAGGGAAGCGCTGACAGCCCAAACACAGCACAGGAGCAGAGCCTTTGACGAATAAATGGAAGGAAATTTATACCCAAGGCTGCAAGAGAAGACCTTGGGAAGTAAAAACCCTCAGCCTTTCAGCAGCAGTCGTTGAAGGCAGATGACCAGATTGCGTCCTCCTGGTACGTCACCCTCCCCAAGCACAGCAGAGAGCCTCCAGACCACAGCCCGTGACTTGACGATTTACAAACACAGGACAAGATCCCAAACCGGCGTTTTCGTTCTTAAGTTTTGCAAGGGCCAGCGTGTGCTCAGAAATATCCTGGGTCTGAGCAGTGGGAGGCTGTGACCCTGGAGGGTGTCCCCAATAGCTGGCCACAGCACAGCGGGGACCTGCCGCCAGCCGGGTGAGTCCTACGCTGGGCTAAGAGCATTACCCCGGTGAGTGACGGGTAACGCCCCGGCACCAGGCGTCGTGCCTCAACGTCCTCGTGCATCAGGGTGCGAGCCAAACGCTGCTGGAGGAAACTTTCTGGAGGTAATTTAGCAAACAGCAGTGAAGATCTGGGGACATCTGGGACTTTCTAGACTCACAGACCAACCCTGGAGCTTATTTATCCCCCATAACTTTTCCTCAGCTCTCAAATCTGTCCCCACCCTTGACAAAAACCCTGGCACGGAGGGCTGTAGGAAACATACCCTCCGCAAAGAGCACGGCTGTATTTGTTTCCTGCGCTACCAGATGAAGCTGGTAGGTGTCACTAGCAATAAACACAATTGAAAAAAGAAGGATATGCATGTTCAGTTCAGATTTCGGTATCAAGCCTTCACTGCTGGGTTGGGGTGTGCATGTCTGGCACAGCGCAATATTGGGGCTAAAGCCAGGTGTTGCACAAGCCTGGTTAGGCTCATGGTTTGGAGATGGCCAGAGCACTGTCTCACCTGCTGCTCCCTACTGAAGTTACTGTCGGCAAATGGGATTTGCCCGATACTGACAGCTGAAAGGACAGAGGGACAGGAAAAGGTGGCAATGGGCTCTGAGCACCACCGCTAGCCCTGCGCTGCCAGGGTAGGCAGATGAGACAGTCGTCCTGCAAACTCATCAGCAAATTGTGAGCGGCTGCTGAGTCACTGGGACAGACACACTCCTAATCCAGCCCAACCTGAGCTCAGGTGAGTTAGCCCATGGGCTGGTGCTCACTTTCAGCTGGTCATAGTCCACCCCACCGCCAAGAGGATGGTCCTGCCTCCGCTGCCCTAGCTGTCCCCTTCCTTGAATCAACACTAGAAACCTGACCTGGCTGAAATATCAGACCTGATCCACTTTTCTCCTCAAAAAAAGTTTAGTTTACTGCTGGATCAGCTCTCTGCTCTGTCCCATGATTGCTCCTGCCAGTGCCAGGGAGGGGCAGGAGCACGGCACCAGGCATGGGAGACCTTCCCACCTTGCTGCAAGCTCATGCTGGCTAAAAGCACTTGCACGACTGTAACCTTCACTCCAGGCAGGAGCATCCTCTTCCTCAGCACTCTGCTACAAACGGATGCGATAGCACAGTGCATGGCTGTCCAGGGACATGCAGGAAATGGGTCAATAAGTACATGGACAGTTTTGCTGCTGAGCATCCTCACTGTGGACATCCATCAAGGAAAACCCCAGCCCTGGGCATCAACTCATCTGCCTGATCTGGTTTTTTCCATTTTTTCCCCACGCCATCTCACAAGCTTGGACTTCTAGAGCCTGTGCTCTGAGCTGTGGTTATTGCACACAATTTCCCTCTCAACTGCTCTGACAAGTAATAGAATTATCCTCCTTTCCCAGCTCGTTGGCCAGGAACTCTCCAGCTTTAATTCAGCGATAAATCTTTGCTCCATGGAGGGAGAAGGGCAAGAAAGGGGGGGATGGAGCAGTATAGCCACAAAGAGGGAGCTGATAAATGCTAATGAATTTACAGGGATTACACCAATCCTTCAGCCGACACCGGAGAGCCACATAGCTACACAGACCCATGCAATATGCCCGCATTTGACTGCGATAAATAATTCGAAAGACAGGCAATTTGCCCTTTTGCTGTAATTAATTACAGCTGGCAACAACACCAAGCCAAGGTAAACACGCCACTTGGCTGCAGGTGGATGGACGTGCTGTGACCCCACGCCAGTGCTTTGCCTGGGCCAGGCTGAGCCTCCCCCTCTCCGGCTCCCCGGGGCTGATGCTGGGGGGGCAGCAGGGGCTGGGAAAGGGGGTGCTGGTGGAAGTTGGCTCCCAGTTATTATGGGCTGGCCCAGGAACTGGTTTAGGTCAAGCCATAGGACTCGGTCTGTAGGAAGGCTATAAGATGCAGCAGGTCCTGCCATGATCGCATTTCCCCTCAGAGCCAGCCAACGTGATTTTTTTTTATTTTTTTTTTCCCCCTAAGACCATGCAGGAATAAAAGGCTGCCGGCTCTGGCCTGCCGCTAGCAGAGGTTTGGGCAGCAGAGGGAGCTCGCTCCTCTGGTATGAACAATTCCTCAGCTGGTGCTGTGATTTGAGTGTCCTGAGTTTGTGGGTGCTCTGCACCGGGACGAGCTTGTGGGATGGAGGGCTGCAGGCTTACCCACGGGTGGCGCAGGTGTGCAACATCTGCTGCATCTTCTCAGTTTGGGTAGATGCCACCCATCTCCATGTTTAATGTCTTGTCACATGGTTGTGCTGCCTACAAACAGAACACGCCAGAGAGTCCCTGCCCCAGAGCACATCCGCTGGGGTAGACCTTAGGGAGACTTAACTACCCAAATATCTGGCCCAAATGACAAACTTGAGCTCTGCAGGTTAAAAGCTGAGCTCCAAAGGGCCCCACTGAGGGATCTGATGGCTGCTCTCTGTGTCAGGCAATGGGGATGTCACTGTGACAGATTAACCTCAGGTCCTGGCGGTGTTGGTGCTCTGGACACCTCTCGAGAAGAGGCACGGATGTGGCCATGAGTGACAGATGTGGCAGTGCCAGACGTGCCTTGACCTCCTCCCTTGGCCATGGTCTCATTTCTCTGGTCAGAAGTGCCAGCTGGACATTAGGATTTTGAAGAGGGCTGCTCTCCACAGAGAGATTTGCAAAGGACAGAAATAATCCAAAAACTTTGTTGTGTGTCAGGTCATCATACAATGGCTTGATGTTGAAGGGCAAGATAATCTGTTATTTTGTCTTTCAGTACTTTAAAAGGCTTTTTTAATATAACTTTTTTTGCACACATTGACATTAACTTCAAGATACCAAAAGCACAATAAATCAATTTTCTTTTTTTTTTTTCTTTTTTTTTTTTTCTTTTCCGGGTTCACAAGAATCTGGAGGGGGGATCACAGCTGGGACAGCTGCCCCCAGCTGACTCAAGGGGTATCCCAGGTCATATGATGTTGAGCTCAGCAGTAGAAGCTGGGGGAAGGAGGAATGGGGGGATTTTTGGATTGTTTTCTCAAGCCACTGTTATGTGTGATGAAGCCCTGGGGATGGCTGAAAACCTGCCTGCTGATGGAAAGTAGCAAATTAATCCCTATTTTGCTTTGCTTGCTCGCACAGCTTTTGCTATTAAACTGTCTTTATCTCAACCCATGAGCCTTCTCACTTTTACCCTTCTGATTCTCCCTGCCATCCCACCCAGGGGAGTGAGCGAGGGGCTGCGTGGGGCCGAGCTGCCCACTGGGGTTAACCCACAACTCACCTACTTTGCCAAAACCAACCTCCATTCACACTATTTTCAGTGTTCCTGAGCACACGTTTGAGTTTCCCCCATCCCTACCCGCACACAAACACCTGCATCCAGAATTCCAGACGAAGAGCTCCTGACAGCTGGCTCCTCCAAGCTCCATTATTTCAGAGCAGTCCCTGGAAGACACGGTAGATGGCACTCCAGATATGATATTCCGGGCCTAAAACTCCACTCCTGAAGTTAAACTAAAATTAAAAACCTGGAAAAGTTTGGGAGAGCTTTAAGCCTCTTAATTTAAATACAGATGCTGAACGTCTGGAAGAAATTCCTGACACTTGAAGCTGCTTTTCCCACCTTGTTCAATAAGAAAGGTCCCTTCCCGGAGTTATCAGCACTGTTTGAGTGTGGGATCCCTGAAGTAGCAGGTAACCAAACAGAAAGATTTGGGGGAAGGCAGGTGGAGAAAAGGGCATGCCCGATTTTATTATCGTTAATAATAACAAATCCTTCTCTCAGAAAACTTCTCACCCCAGAAAGGACCCTGTATAAAGCTCGGTGGAGAAATGGCATTGGATGCGGGTGATTTTCTGGTGTTTTTCAGCTGTGAATTGGCTTTGGGGAGGTGCCACATCCTTGACCCATTTTCTTTACAGCTGCATGCAGGAGTCTTCTGAACATCTCAGCGTTACACAGCCACTGAGGCTGATGTTCCGTCCCAGTGGCACCATCACGGAAATGCAATAGGAGGCACTGCTAGTGATAGGGGTTTGACAAAAAATAAGCAAATTATATCTAATTGATTCTTAAATCCTGCTGAGTGCTGGATGGATCATTTGAGTGTACAGAGCCATCTCAGGCAGAGAAACAGCAAGACTTAGATTACTTAGATTCCAATTTTTTCCCACGAAGTGCAGTGATCTTCATGTGATTCCTACAATGTAGGTCAAAAGAGTCTTTCCTGCATTTCTGGGGGACAAGAGTTAAGACTACTTATAGATATTTTTAAAAAAGTGAAACTTGGGGGTTTTTTTACAAGCAAATTAAATGTTTTTAAATAAAACAACATGTAACTTCTGCCTTTTTTAGTCTGTTATTAAATTCTTTGATCTCGGGGGGGGGGGGGAGAGAAAAATACTACTATCCTGATAGCATATTGGCTTATTTCTCCATACTTATTTAGACTTTCTCTTGCTTAGTGTAACCATAAAATGATAAATACCTCAGGCAAAAGGCATAAAATCATCTGCTACTAAACTAAAATTCTCTGAAGCTGAATTTGTTCTAGGTAAAGTCCTCCAGGAAGCAGGACAGGGAAAAGTCCCTTTGACTCTCAAGGCCACTCTCATGTTCCTCACTCAGGCTGCACCTTGGGGAATATTTTCAGAAATGTCTGATCTGATCTGAGATAGCTTTGAGGTTAGAGACACCCAAATCCCCCTGCAAGTCCACGGGAGAAAAGCCATGGGAATGGTTTCTTTGTGGATAAACAATATACTGCTCTAGGTAGCTCTCCTTGGGCTCCAGCAGAAGAGGAAAGATGTTGGCAACCACAGGACTGCATGGCACTCGCGGTTAGCTGTAGGTAGAACTGGTCGTGACTTTCCTTGTATATAATATATAGACATTGGCAAAGTGGCTAAACTTTTGTAGACAAATGGCCTTCAGCACACCTTGAACTCTGTGTTTGTCACCATCATTGACCAGAGACCACTCTGGGGACTTTCCTTTGGTTTCACATAAATCAGGACTGGACACGAAAATGGTGCACAGTCCCTGCCACACGCATGCACGTGCACGCTCACACCTCTTATAGCATTAATATCCTCGATGTTTCAACCAGCTGAGACCTTCACGTGCAAGGTTTTCATGGAGGAGATGTTCAGGGGAACATTCGTTACTGTCTTTCTATGGGATACAGCAAGAAAAAAATCCATGTTTCTGCGTATCCATCCAAAACTGGAGCTGCTAAGTTACAAGGAGAACATACCAGCAACCTTGCTGCAAAGGTTATGTACAACCTTCAGGTCTGTGCATGCCTTAGCATGTCTGAGGGAGGCTGGATTATAAATGTCTGTTCTTCACAACACCTCTCTGTGCATGTCAGTGGCAGAGGCAATAACAGGACATTTTATATTCTGCAGGTTACGTCCTACTTCAGTGACCCAGGTGTGAGAAACCTGATATTAAGTAAGCTGGGGAACTTGTGTTTCTCTCTTAATGGGATTCTGGCTGTCATTAATCCTTTACCGAGATGTGTGTTACCAGAAGAAGGCATGTGTAATCAGCAAGACTGATGTGCTGGTTTTTGGATGAACTATGTTCAGTTGCCATGGTGTGGACGGCCCTGCTGGGCTAATTCGTGCTGCAAAGCCAGAGCGAGGAGCCCTCCCCAGCACAGAGGGGTCACACGGCAGCGTGTGCCCGTACCCTTTGGCTGGGGGACGGAGGCGTGGGCAGGTAAGGTGGCTGGCCAAGGATGCTGTGCTGCAGTGGGGCTCAGAGCTCTTCAGTGGCACTACATGGAGATATCCCACTGAGAGATTCATTTCTGATATGCGGTTTTTAGAAAATGAAGCAGGGTGCAGGATTCGGCACTCACACATGACCTGGCCCAAAACCACCAGGTGCCTTCAGGTATCTGCACAGCACCTCATGCCTTTGGCCCTCTCCTGCAGCAAGAGGGAATGTGACTCAGCCTCATTCTGTAGAGCAGTTCAGCTCTCCAAGCTGGATTGAAGGATGCTGGTGGGAACCCAGAGGAACAAGGGATGTCCTGCCTCTCCCAGCAGTCACTCAGGTGGTCTCCTCCAGGATGCACCCATGTAGGATCCTGAATCCTGCATTCAGCCACGGTGGTGAGCCTGCTGCCCTAGACAAGGTCAGAGGGGAGGCATGTAGCTTTTGATCTTCCCTCCTATTTTATCTCTGAGCCTCGATTCACTGCCAAAACGTTTTGGTTGTTTTGGAGGAAAAGGGATATTTTGCTGAAGACACAACTGTCCGCAGGGATACGAGCTCTGCAGGACCACCCTCGCTGGAGAAGAGGGCTCCCACCTGAGTGGGAGAAGTGGGATAACTGGGGCTGGGGGGTGTCTGGGAGCACCAGGCGCTTTGTTGGGGGGCAACGAGAGCTGACGATGGTCCTGTCATGGGGGCTCTGAGCACAGAACTGCTGGGTGCTGCTTGGTGGGTCTCCCTGCTTTTTTCCCCCGTGTAAAATTTGCAGACTCTCGGGGAATGCAGGAATCTTTCAAAGCACAGAAAGATTTGCAGGAGCAGAAATCTGTTTCACATCCCTTTTATATACATCAGCCTTCTCACAGGGGTTGTTTAAGACCTCCCAAAAGCTCCTGTACAGCAGAGTAGCTGCTGAAAAAGCACTGATATCCAGGAGGTGACATTTGCGCTGAGATGTGCTTACCTCTTCGTTGTGCACAAGAGCAGAGAATAACTAAATCAAACCCACAGCAAAATTCCCAGTCCCATGTACACGGTGCTCAAGGGTAGTTTAGGGGCTTGCTGCACCTCAAATAAGATAATAAACCTACATATCCTGCATAAAGGTCCTGAATACAAACACAATAATTTGCTGAAATTCTCCTCCAACACTCTTGTATTTTAGCCACCACATTAACAAATATTTAACAAGTCTGGGGGAAAAAAAAAGATGGAAGAAATTAATAGGATTTAAAAACCATCTTTAAGTACTTAAAGAGCAGCTTATAATCAATTAAAGACCTCATAAACATAAGAACATAAACAACATAAAAAAATTCCTGCATATTATAAAATTATTTGCCGTAGAGTGGCTTCCATGAAAAGATTAGATATGCTTTGCAGCATAAAACATTATTCTGTAAAGGCATTATGTTTCAGCAAACACACCACGCTAATTGTATTAGAGGAATTTCAGGTGAAGCATAATTCCTGGATTAGAAAATCGAAGACACAGATTAAACAATATGTGTTGGTCACACTGCTTGAAATTTGCTGGTAGATCTTAAATGGGATTTTTTCTTACATTGATTGAGTTAGTGATTTTTTTTTTCCTAGACTCTAAGATCTGTTTTTTAAGGGTGCTAAAATTTTAAGCAACTTTAAGCAAATATAATGGAACATATTATGTATATGAAAGTAGGCAACATATTTTGCAGTTATTTCAGATATTTAAACAGACCTACTAATTATAGACTTGAAAACAGTTCCTAACATTGCTGTTATTCTAAAAATATTTCCCCACTGGCAAACTCTTTTAATCCACTAAATTATTTCTCAGAACTGAAAATAATTAAGACATTCTACATATGCAGAATACAAACACTATAACCATTCAGAATATATTTTTGCCCAACAATAGGTATGATCCACATCTAAATGCTGGAGCCGGGTGATGCATCATCTGTGTCGGTGAATTTTTCAAGCAGTCATGTGTGGCGTTACACACGTGTGTGCAGAGCAGGTGTTTGCATGTGCTGGCACTTACCCTTAGTGCTTTTAAATGAGCCAGCATGAGCAACCTATAAGTTTTTAAAAGAAAGCCCCCACTGCATCTGCCCTCTGATAGCCAAACTTCGTCTCAAACCTTCTCAGATGGAGAAGGGATAAAAATCTACAAACAGGGTCAGATAATCTGTTTTTAGTAAGTTAGAAATACTGACTGTAGGAGCTGTGGGTTGCAAAGAAGAAATTCATTCGGGTACCCCCCACCCCTATTTTTTTGACAGGGAGGACATGCACAAAGACAACACTTCCCTGCAAAAAAACCCCAGACTTTGTCTTATCAAAACAATCCTGATCTGGTTTTGTATGACAGGAACCTACAATAAATAAAAATAAAAGATCAAACATAGGAAAGAGAAGAAAAATGGCAGTCACCCTGGGAGGAAGCTTCCTAGTGTATGATAAATTGGAAAATGGACATACAGAACATGCCGACATACATTTTTAATGGCCCAATTGCTCAATTAATTCTTTCCCTTTTCCCTTTTTAATGTGAAAATCGTCATAATTCCTCCCAGATTAGTATAGATACAGGCCGACAGTCTCTCCTGCTCAAGGTATTTGCAGGACATAATTCATTCATAAAGCCGTAATGCACTCATCTATCATCTGAAATATTTTTTTTTCCTTTTTTTTTTTTTTCTTTTCCTTTCCCCCTCTCCCGTTTGTGCTTGGGGCTCTCGCTGAGTCTCTGGGCACTGATGTATTAGCTGGCATATGCAAGCTATGAATTATCAACTGAAAGGAGTCAATTATCCACTCTAAAAATGAGTGTCTGGGCACCAATAGCCTGAGGGGCCTTTTTTGTATTTACGAAATGATTTCATGGCAAGTAGAGGTGTGTGTGGAAGGGGGATTGAGGGGGGGGAGAAGGGAAAGGTTGGGGTTTTTTTCCCTTTTTTCTTGTGTCCATCCCTTAACCAGAACAAGGCGAGAAAAAATTTAAAATAAAATAAAAAGAACATTTTGAACTTTTAATGCAATAATCCATTTTTACATGCACTGACTTTTAGGAGCAATTTCAGCTGGCTGGAAAGGAGACTCGTCTGGTGGCCATATTGCCTGGGCTTCTCCTCCTCTATCTGGTCTCAGCTCAGCCTTCAATCAAACCCAGAGCCCTGGCTGACTTCAGCTGCTAATAGACTGGATAGGAAATGGGATATTGGATAGTTTCTTGGTCCCCAGTCACTGGCCGTGTGCCTTGTCATCTCTGCAGACATTGATTTCTCCCTCTCTTCCCCCCCATCCCACCCCCTGCTCTGCTAAGGGGCTGTGGCCCACCAAGAGGTAACACCGCATCAGCAAACCTTGCGTTGAGTTACGCTTAGGGAAATGAGGTCATTAGACGGAATTACAGCGGGTTTTGATAGCTCGGTAATAGGTTTTAATGATGGAATTTAACATAGGACCCCCACTAGGGACAAGGCTGATATACATCCAGACAGGTCACTTAATAAACCTCCACTCAGCACTTGAGTTGAGGAATTTAGGAGGCTCTGAAAACACAGCCCTTCTTAACCAAGCCAATACATCACTGGCAAGTAGTCTCTTTGGAAGGCTTTTTATTGTTATTTTTGAGGTGTTTGATTGACTTAAAACATGTCGTTTCTTTAAATATGCACATTTATTTTACCAGATGCATTTTTGAGGAGGATTTCTTTAGGCGGCAGATGGTTTTCTTAGACGTGGACTGGCTGTTGTGCTCCTGGATGCTAAAGAGCTCATCTGATGGTGCGGTAAATTGTTTGGAAGTTTGAAGAGCTTATCTGGCCTTTAATGTATTTGTTACTGACAGGTAAATTGCAGGTTAAGTGCAAAAGCAGCATTAGCTGAGGAGTCCTGGCTTCCACAAATCTACCTTGGCCTCTAATCTGAATACAAAAGGAAGGAAGGAATTAAATTTGACCCCTTGAATATGCTGTTCACTCAATCCCAGACTTATTTAGTAAGCTCCTTTAAGGTGCTTTCTGTTTGTCCTGGCCTCATCTCAAGCAGGTACAAGAATGCCCACAAAAGAGGACTCTTTACAGGTAGCAGAGCAGATCAAAGCCGGAGCCTTTGCTTTGTATGTCCCAACAATACTGAAGGGGCAGGCTTGAGGCTCTCTTGAAGGACAGTCCATTCAATTTGTTCTCCAAAGGCTGTAATACCATGATAGCTGCTGCAGATCTGTACACTCCCCAAGCACGGGAGTCCCGTGAGAGCCACCAAGCCTGATGCCTAATGGTAGTTCATTTATGGGCTATGTTGGTCCTTGAATGAAGTGCAGAGGAGGTGTCTGTAGCCATGATTCCCTGCCCAGGGGGTGAAATTCAAACTTTTCCATGGAGGGACTTCACAGCAGGGTGTTGCTGAGCAAAGGGCACTGTGGTTGAGCTGTGGAGATAATAGGTGGCTTGTAAATGTACAGTTTGATCTTTCCTTGTTTCGTTTTGAACCTTAGCTGCAAACCCCTGTGTTAACCTCAATGATGTCCTCTACACATTGTAAAGGAGAGTCTTTAAAGAGGAGAGTTGGGAAGAAATGGTCTGGTAGCTAGGGACAGTCTGCTGGGATATGTAAGATGGAGGTTTTATGGACTGCTCCACCAGCACATTTGTCTGTTATGGATTGCTCAGCTGAGAGGTATCTTCGAAAAGCAACCAGGTGATCTCCCTATATGGCCTCCAATTTTCATAAAAAAGGAGAAAGGCTCTTCCAGAAAGTACTTCAGACCCAAAGTAAAAAAATCTATCAATGTCAATGATAAATGCCTCCTTCATGGTGTTTGATGTTCAGTGTAAACTAATTTCTAGGCTTCCTTGACAACCAAAGAGGCTGGTTTGACAAAAGACTGTGATGAGCTGATCCAAACTTGCCTTGAAAAATGTCCACATTTCACTAGGGAGGACACTGGTTTATGGTTAGCTGCCAATGGGTCCCACCACCCAGAACCATACTCCCTTTGATTACTTGCCTAGTAGCACTACTATTTCCCAAAGGCATTTCAAGAGGCAGCAGTAGTATTTAATGTTCATAATCCAAAGCAGGTCAGAGACTCAAATATTTCCCAGGAGCACCATCCTGGAGACCCCAGGCCAAGACAATGTGGTGCCTCCTCTGGCATGTTGGCTGATGCAGTGGAGGTGCAGATCTCTAACCAGTTTCCTCAAAAGAGAGGCTGCAAAGATGTCCGCGTGGGCAGTCAGTGGGTCCAGGAGCAGAGGACCAGGGCTGTCCTCCCTGCTGACATGGCCTGCTCACTGCTCTTCTTTGGCCTTCAAGTAACCCCAGCCACAAGAGGATGACAAGTGCTTTCATGGATGTTTTGAATTAACCAAATCTGGCTTTGTATCTCTTGTTGTTATCACCTGCTAGCAAACCCCACCACCACAGAGACCCTGATCTTCCCTGTAGTTTAACCTTTTTCTTCTTCTTTTTTTCCCGCTTTTCTTGAACAAAGGTGTCATAAATGATTTGCCAGCTCGGATGATATTTGCTCCAAGTGTGAACTATGTGGGCTGTGGAAAGCTGTCTGTTTAATTTTGAAATCCCTGATGAAGCTAAGAAACAAGGCCTGTAACAAAGAAGAAACTGCCACTTTTTGGCAAGAGTGTGCTGATTTACAAAGGGCATCCTTCAATTATTTAAGGAGCAGTCAGCAGTGCCATAACTTTAAGTATGAATCAAGTGGCATGACTGAAAAATTTGTCACAGTGTGTTAGATCAATGGTAATTACCTTACTGACATGAGTACTGTTATTATTTTACAGGGCTGCAAACAGGATCATGGACGTGAGGAAACACAAACTGCACTGTGATCAATACTCTCTGAAATATGACTCTCCGCGGCCCAAAATGGAATTTTCGAGCCAGGCAAACCATTATAGACTGATTCTCTCTCTCTGCCTTTAGATGGATACCCTGAAGTAAAACACAGCAGCAATTGGTCAACTTGTTTCTGGCTTTGAACAGGCAAATAGTCACTTATTATTTTTAAGGACAACTGTGTGCAAATAAAAAGTCTGTGCAGCCAAACTCCGGGTCAAGAGAGAGCTGTGGAGGGGGCGTGGGGAAGGAGGGCTCTGGCTCATGCTGTGCATGTTGTTTAAAACCTAAGACTAATCTCTCTGCTGCAGCACACATTTAGCATCAAAGGTTTTCAGGTTCTCCCCCACCTCTGATTTCAAAGGGTAGTGAGACTCCTGATCACTTGGAATCACAGCCAGGATCTACAGGACATGAAAGCTTTTCTGTATTTCCTCTCTGGACAGCAATACATGACATTGGGCAATGTGGTGGGTGCCATGTCCATTGGTGGTTAAAGGGAGTTGTGCACTCTGCTGCAGTGTTTGACGAGATGTCCATGGCCAAGTTGGGCACCAAGTGTAAGGTGGACAAACAGGCTGGCTGAATAGAGGGCAACAGATGGTGGAGGGAGAATCTGAAGCTATCACCTCTCTTCAGCCAAGGCCACCAAGGGTTGCATTTCCACTGACTGAGGACACTGTGTCTGGTGTATCTATACACATGATTCACAGCTGTCCGTCATGCAAAGCATGTACAGGATAATCAGTGTGCAGGCCCTGGAATATGCTTGAACTCTGATGCTTTTGGGGATTGCTTGTCAGCATAGTGCTCACAGCCTTGCCAAACAAACATTTAGATATTCTCCTCAGGCAACTTCTAGTAGAAGGGATGGACTTGCCAATCCTATAAATGAGAGCTTGCTCAGCTTACATATGAGGATGATGAGTGCTCAACTAGAGATGAAATGGACATGCACAGGGTAGACCTAGGATGTTTGTCAAGGCGAGCGGGTGGCTGGGCATAGACAATAATGAAGGATGAAGAGGTGGTTAAGTGAGAAGTGTATATGGCAATGGAGCAGGAAAGGAAAGGGGAAGAGATTTGCTTGAGATATGAAGATTGAGACCTTGTCCCTGATGATGGGGAAGGGAGCTTGCTGAAAGGTCAGCTCTGGTGATGAAACAGGGAGTACTACTTTGGCCATACTGGGCATGTGGCAGATGGACAATATCCCAAACACTGTGACTAGGCACTCCCAGAGAGAGGCATGAACAACCAAGAACTACCAACAGCAGGCCAGGGTTGAGAAGGTGACCTGAAAATCAATCACTTAGAGATAGCCACTAAGTGGATATAGAGCACTATGTCACCCTGTGAAGAGGTGGAGGAAGAGAAGGCCCAAAGTGAAGGCCACCAGGAGAACATGGGAATATTTAATCTAACCCAGGGCTTTCAACCCCAATCCTCACCCTAAAACATGAGCACATGGGAATCCGATAACAAATCAAAATTCAGTACAGCTGGCTTTCATATTTTGAATAAATGAAAGAGCAAACTGATGAGGGACACAGAGAGAGAATTGTTCCCATGCTGCCCAACATCAAAAAGATCATTTATAAGACAATGAAAAGTAAGAAAATAGGGAGGGCTACCTGGGAATATCTGAATTTCTGGCGTTCCTATTCTTCTTTGGCTGCTGTTAGGAAGTCTTTGTCTTTTTAGCAGGAAGACTAAAACATGTCTTTGGGTTTATTTAGTGCTGTTTTGTCATCTTTGTCATCTTTTGTCATCTTTGAATTCCAGAATGCTGAAAAGAATGAACTGGGGCCAGGAAAGTTTTCTCTCATTAATGTTTTATCCCCTTTTTAGTGTGTGTGTGTGTTGAGAACATGAAACAGTTGAATGGCACATGATACTAGGACATGATATGATGAGAAACAAATGTTGAGTGCAGTAGGAAGCCGCAAAAATGAGCAGTGCCTCTCGTGAGGTGAATAGTTCAGAAGTGGCTATGTATTATTTTGGAAAGGGTCACAAATTAAGGTGTAAATTCATGTACACCTTAAGTTGTGACCTCATAAAAATGATCAATGGTTAATGGTGCAGATAACAGGATTCATAAGGGAAATTTATTGGCCACTTTTGTGAAATAAATATATTTATACCATACCAGTGGGAAATAAAAACACATCAATAAATCATATAATATCTACAACTATACTAATAGCATGAGTAGCTGTAGGTATAACCAACATTTTTAGACCTGCAGACACTGCCTCTGGCACGGTACAAATATAATACATGTTAGCAGCAAAATGTACTTCAGTAAGAGACAGCCATGTATATCCCACTTGTGAGTTATCTAGGCAGGCACCCCGCATGAATTATAGTCCCCCCTCAAAACATGAGCCATGGAACTGAAAAATAGATACTCCACAACCATATAATATGGGTCAAATACAAAAGCGCAGTGGCAGAACAGGCTTGTAATCATAGAATCATAGAATATCTCAAGTTGGAAGGGACCCATAAAAATCGTCGAGCCCAACTCCCATGGAGTCCAAGAGATGTGCCTATCTGTTCAAAGCAAGGTGATCCCTGCACGCTCTCAGCAGGAGCAGATCTGGCAGCAGTACTCATTTCACTGCTGAGTTTGCATCGGTTTGTATTTTCAGCCGGCTACCAGCTAAGATAAAATTCAAGCTAGGATCTTGCACAGTGCCCTACAAAAACATGTCCTGGCTGTGTAGGACTCTGCACTCTGCTGGGGTGTGACGGGGTGGAAGTTCATTTTTCCTGGGAGTCGTCAGGCAATTTTCCTATGTCCCAAGGAGCTGCAAGGTTTGCCTGGCCCTCTTTTTGGCTTTGACAGGGTCTCCCAGCAGTGATATTCCCATTACAGGACCAAATCTCAGTTTGCTGTGCTGACTGCACCCACAAGCCCAGAGCATCAAATTGACATTAAAGACCAACAAGGGCAAGTTGCACAGTCAAGCCTCCTACATAAAACCCATTCTCTGGTTTCAGGCTGTGAGTGCAATGTCCTCATGGCAGATCTACAGAGTCTTCACAAGGTTCCCACCTCAACTTAAAGCCCCTGAACCTCAGCTCACCCTTGTTTCAGCATAACTTGCTGGTTTGCACCAAACTCTGAGCTAGTTGGGGGTCTGGCTGCACAGGTACAGATGTCATTCTGCTGCTGGGCTGGGGTGGACGTTTAGGTATGGGAATCTCCAACCATCCCAGCGAGGCTCAGCCAAGAGGCGAATATGTGCAATACCATGTGGCTCCCGCAAGGCACCTCCTAAGCCAAACTCCATTGAAATACATGAAAAAAAATGTATTGGCTTCAGCAGACTCTGGAACGGACCCATTTGGAGAGCTCAGGTCCCCAGTGCCACATTGTTATATCTCTCCCCAGCACCAAATTCACTTGGAATCAGATCAAATCAAAAAATTCTTGTAGCTATCTGCATTTTTCAGTGACTATCAGCTTTTGCCATGGTGGTGATAAATTCATGCTGTAATGTGACATGTAGTAGTACGCTGCATTGGCAGGGTAGAGAGATGTACAATAAAAAAAAAAGAAAATATAGCCTAAATTGTTGGGTTGGTGTGAGTTTGGGAGGCCATTATTCAAACACCAGCATGCTTGACTTTGTGAAGGAAAAAAAAAGACTCTTTTCCACTAGCAGAAAATAATAAATTGTCCTTGTGTTTTTTATGTATTTTCAGCTAAGCTGTCTCCTTTAAAAAAAGTAGTTATGAATTTGCTTTCCAAATGTATTTTTCATTGTGTATTTTATCATCTTTAGTCCAATAAAATTTTCTTTAGAAACAACACATTATTTTGTCAGAAGGGGAGGAGGGTAAGAATACACCAGGGAGCCTTTTAAAAATGTTTAAGTATTAATTTATTTCATGATGAATTTTCCACTGTCATTTTCTTAATAGCATGCACATGAAATAATCATGTCTTAAAATGCTCCATAATTGAAGGACATTTTCATTTCCTGATTACTGAGGGAATCCTGCTTTGAACCTTTATGACTTAAGGATGTAAGCACCAGGCTTTCCTTTTTTTTTTTTTTTTTCAATCTTTTAATTTATGTATTTCTTCCCTCTGCTAGTCTGTTGGAACAATTTCATTCAGTGATAATTTTCACACGCACGGACTTTTGCTTTTGGATGAGAACAAATCCTGGTGTGTCCCTCACTGATGCAGAGCAAGGACCCTGTAGGAGCTGCAGCTCTTACTGACTGTATTTTGGTTTACAGGGGATTATGAGGCCACTTATAGACAGGCTGGTAACAGGGACAGCTTCAGCCACTGGATTTTGGCTGAAGTAGGTAAAAGCTCTGCCTTGCCCTGATGGGATCTCTGTGGTCACCCACCTGCTGAATCCGGCAGGAACCCCCATGGGGTTGTGGCCATCAGTTTCCAGCTCAGGAGGCAGAGCCAGGTCAGAGCCCTTTTTCCCAGACAATTTCGGCCTCCGTGCTGATGGGGTGAGACGATGGCTGGGCTGATCAGTTGGGTGCAGGGGATGTGTTGGAGGGTACAATGATGGGGATATGCACTGGCCCATGTAGCTCTTCGCTAGCCCCCGGCACACCCGCGGAGCCGAAGACAAGAGCCACTGTGAAGCTCTGAGCTGAAAACGCTGGACACAATCCCCTGCACCATGTCCCACCTCCCTCCCCACAGCCTAAGGGCCAAACCCAGCTCCTGGGAGCCCTTTTGCACCCACAGCTCACCCAGCCTTCTGGGGCTGTGGAGAAAGGGATGACCTCATAACTCCAGAGAGGGGAAACTGAGGCACGAGAACGGGACTGACCTGTCCCCACTCACCCACGAAGCAGCAGCAGAACTGGAGGTAGCGGGGACGGTAGGAGGTTTTGCTAGCCCGTAGTTTAGGGGTTTTCCCCAGCCAGATCTCTGCTTATCTCAGGGCTCAGCTTCCATCCCCATCGAGCTCCCTGCACCCCAAATTCACCTCTCCTCCCTCTCCCCTCGCACCAGGAGGAGAGGAGAAAGATGGGGGGCTGGGGGAGGCAGGGGAAGCACCGCTTGCCAGAAAGAAAAGGAAGATTTATTAGTGTTTATCCAGAAATACCAGCTAGCCTGCTGCTGATCCAACTGAGCCCAGTAGGCTGCAGATTGGGGATTTGCACCGAGCCCGTTCTGCGTCAGGCCATCCATCACGCCCAGGCGCAGCGGTGCCGGTGGGGAGTGTGGGGCGGGCGCCCCAGGGGGCTGACGGGGGCCGGGGGTGCACAAAGGCGGGGGTGCTGCTGGCCCAGGTCCCCACGGCTTGCACCCCATGAGCATCCTTGGCTGCTGCCTCCCGCCTCCCTTTCTCTCACTCCCCATCTCCGGCTGGCTCCAGACCATACCGTGCAATCATTTTTCTCTCTTGGACTCGCTGAAGCAAGCGAGACATGTCAGTGCCTGATGAAACCCCATTTTCACTGATTAGCTCCCTTAAAAATATTTCATTTATCAGTGCCAAGATTTAAGTACTTCCCACTTGCAGGCAGCCAAGTGTGTCTTGTTGACTATGTAGCACGTCCATTTACATCGGCACTGACAATGTTACAGCAAGTGCTAATGTCCCCTCAGCCCCCACTCCCCCCTCTGCCTCCCCCCGCAGCATCTCCGGGCCGGCAAAGCTTAGACCTGTTTTATTTCAGACCTGTCCTCCTCATCTGCGGGAAGAAGAGAAAACGAGGAGGGGGGGAAGGGGGGGGTATGTGTGGATAAAAAGACACCTCTGATGTGTGTCTCTCTTTTCTACAGGAGTCATTTGCAAAGTCATAAATTTCAATTTCCTCCTCCCCCATTCTATTATTACCTGGGCCTCAAACAAGTTTTACACTCATTTATTCCCAAACAGAAATGCAATTTCCTCAGCAAATGATACCTAGCTAGAACTCCATTTGTGTTCCAGCAAGAAGACTTATTTTCTTCCTCTTTATACTTTTCTCCTTCTTTTTTTTTTTTCTTTTAAGATCTTCATTTGCATTTGACCCTTTGGGATGGTCCCCCCCGTTCCCATCCCTTCTTTCAAGGGCACATAAAGCATACAAGTCATTTCACTTTCTCTCTCAACATCTCACCTAAGGTTTCCAGTGTTCAGGAGCTGGCAGGCTGAAGGAGGGGATTTGGGGCATACATTTCTGTTTATGAATGGCAAAAAACCCAAATGGAATTTGGGAGAAATAAATAGAAGGTCAACTGTGTTTCTCAGAGTTGCTGGTAGAGCATGTTAAATATTTTTTGGAGCCCCATCTCAGGTGGAAGGCAGCATTTCCACCAGGACTTCACTTAAGCATTCGTACCTAGCCCCAAAATCCAGCGAGAACAATGAGAACAGGAAAAAAACGATCACACTATGGAAATGAGAAAGTCCGGTGTGTTGGGAAAATTCAGCAAGAAGGGGGCAGGTGGGTGGTTGTACAAAAAACATGCAGTTTCTGGGAACCAGTCCACCCGCTGAAGTAGGATGTGTTTCATACTGGTTTTTGATCCAGCTGCAGTTGTTTAAGTATAGGTCAATAGAAATGCAAAAAGAAAAGGAAAAGATTCAAAAAAGCAATACCACGGTTGCAAATGGAGAAGAGGTCTGGTGTTGATCTCTGATAGATAAGGGTCCTTCTTTTTGTTTACTTTGGGCCATGTTCTCATAGAGATAATCATGGGCCAGAGCAGAAGTCACACAAGCGCTGGAAGCTGGTGGTTGAAATGTTCAGGGGAATTGTCTCACCCTAGAAGTAAAAGCACATGATGAGAGTCCTGCAGGGTAGTAGACAGCAGTCGCTGCATCTCTTTGGTGCCTGCAGGTCCTTTGGCAGCTCCTGTGAAGTGGGCTGCTAAAGTCATCTCTTGGAGGAAGAATAATCTATTGTAACTTAAGGAGAACAAACCCAGACCTGTAAAATAGGGTGGGCTTAAAGAAAATATTACCTGTGGGACTAATCAGCTGGACATGAATGGTAGGAATCAGAGAGCTGGAGAGTCTGCTGTGAATACTGTGATGGGGTCTCTGCTGTGAATGTCAAGCTCCTTATGCTAGACCTTATGCTGGAGGGTGTCTGCCCATCTTGGTGGAAGAAGGAAGACTGCTGTCTCCAGAGCATCATCTCCACAAACCCTTTGGGACTTTGGGAGCTCATGTTTGGAGGGATTATTCAAGATCTTGTTAGAGACCATATCCCAGACTTGAATTCTCTTTTGTTCTGGTAACAGATCAGTGAGCTCAGCAGTCTCCCTTGGACAACCCACATCACCTACACGGGGTGCAGCATCCAGCTCAGGTGATGCTCTGGATCTCCATGCAACATGTCTTGATGTGACAGTTGCCTAATTTCACCCTGAGGCAACTGGCTTCCAGGCTGGACTGAGATGCTTGTTAGATGACTGAAGTTGGAGTCACTCCACTGATGTCAGGACATAACCCTGGAGGTATTCCAACACAAACAAGGGCCAGATCTGGCCTTTTCAGAATATTCCCGTGGACAAGCGAGTTGCTGAGGGAGTCTGATTTTCCTCCTAGTGCCAAGGTAGTGGCTTGAATTCATGTCTGGCTCTGCTACCCACCAGCTCAGCAAACAGACACAAGAGCAAAACTTGTTTACTGAAGACCTTCTGGAGCAAGTCTTATTCAGCTTTTATTTTGCTTCTATTCATCCCTCATTTTGCACACTGCTGAGAATAAACACAAGAAATACCTGAGCAGAGATTCCATCACACGGACATTTTAACCAATTGTGCAAGACCTAAATCCCAGTGCCACTGTTCATAGAAACACCAGATACGTATTCTTTACGAAATGAATAAAGAAAATCAGCCATCCTTTAACTTCTCTTCTCCAGCACTAGATTTCCCATCCCAAGATTAAGAGCCTAGGAAATATTAAAGGCTAAAAGCCAAGGAGATTCCTTTCATTGGCTCATTGGCGTCCTGACATTTCCACCGAAAACAGAGTGCTTTCATAGAAGAGAACAGAAAATGCCCAAGCCAACACAGCAGGGGTCTGAAAACCAATATAGTCTTATGGCTTTTGGCATGTCGCAAGTGACATAGTCAGCCACTTCCCTAATACAGGATAATATTGCTCTATCCGCAAGAACGTATGGGGGAACATTGCACTTAGCACTGAATTGGCTTCATGCTGGCTCGGCATGGAGAGATAAATCTGTGCGAGGGGATCTCAGCCTCAGGTGCCATAAAGGGGCTCAGAGGACGTGAGGATTTCACTGAGGAGAAGACCCTTGGCTTTTAAGAGATGAAGCTGCCTCAGCTGCATTCATGGGTCTGAGTGCTAGTGTTTTGTGGAGTGTTGGTGGAGAAGGCAGTAAGAGAAGGTGAGGCTTGCAGGTAGAGGTAACACCTTTTATTGTACAAATTGTACCTTTATCTGCCTGTGAAGGTGTTATTTTCTCCAGCAATCTCAGCTGAGCTCAGAAATGGGCTGCGCTCATTCTGCAAGCCAGCCTCTTTTGACATTTCTGTGATTTGTTTGAATTTTCTGCATGGGAGTTGCACGTGAAGGATTAAACAGCCTCTAGCCAAGGCTGGAAAGGGGAATAAACAGGCAGGACAAAGATGCACTGGATTTTCTTCTCTGTGCCTGCCGGCAGGACACTGACCCAAAGCAAAGTCCTTGTGGGAAGTTCTGGAGGTAATCTTCAGGAGTAAGATTTCACCATGTAGAGCATGACCCTGGGACTCACTTCATTCCCAGCAGCCCAGAAAGGGAGTAGGAGAATGGGGCCAGACCTCAGCTTGGCCTGGAGAACCAGGAACCAAGCACAGGCAAGGTGCCTCTTGCTTCAGGATATTTGGTTTGTGCAATAGCCTACGCTTGTCTTCTGGTGCAATTGGTTCTATTTTCTCTTTAGAAACTGCCAAATAGGAGATGTTCATCTACAAAACCCACTTCAGAAAAGCATTGAGCATACTGAGCTCCTGCTTTGACTCTTTTATTCATCAGTGACTCTATTGCACGCAGCACAATGACCCAGGCAGATATTGTGCAAATAAATACAGCAATTGCAGATACTGAACTAGACTATGTTGGCTTTGCATGGCATGGGCAGCCTGGATATCCCTGCTATGAGATTGTTTCATTCATCTGACAAAAAATATCAAAACCAACAGCAAAACCCAAACCCATCAGACCCATCATCACTGCTGGCCCTATCTTGAATTTGAAATATTTTAGAAGATATGGAGCAGTGACTTTCTTTCCACTTGACTCCTAACCATGCGCCAGCTTCCACCAGATGAGCACGGTGTTGGTCCGTCCATCGCTTCTCCACTTCTGATGCTCCTGGCCATTTTGACGGCGCAAGCATCACACTACTGTGCAGAGATAGGTGGTAGAGCAAAACGCAGTAATGCTGCTGAGAGAAAGTCAAAATGAGTTCAGCTTTCAGCCACTCCGCTCAGCATCCTCTTCAGCAGCCGGGATGCAGCATCCTGCAGATGAAGTCACTCACATCTCCTAAATAACCCTTTAGCAACATGCAGCTGTGTGCTGGGCCAGCACACAGAGGATTCAGGGCTACCATCAGAGACACAAGGACTGTAGGGGTACAGGGGGACCCCAACATTCAGACGGGAAGAGGAGGAAGCTCCATCCCTTCTGTCACTCACAGAACAAGCAGCTTTGCAGTCTGTAAGGGACGAAGTTGGTAACTTTAATGTAGTTTTGTACCTATTAGCTTGTCCACTTATTTTCAAACTCCCTTAGAAGTCATGATGTTTAGTGTGACACATTTATTTACTAAGCTAGTAACCACAAAAATGAGCTCTGTGGCAGCTCCATTGACCACAATGCTAATAATTGACAGGGCAGTCCAGATTGTGAAATAGGGGTGAACAGTATGGATTTTGTCAGATATTAAACTTGACCACAGATGGAGGTGGCTATTTGATTAATAAGCTCTGAAGGGGAAATGCCATGCACCCACATTATGCTGCTATAACACTTCTGGCTTTAGCTTCTATGAAACTTTCGTCCATAGATCTGAAAGGGCTTTCCAAAGAAATCACACCAAGGAGCAGAAACCGGGTTGCTTAACTCCTAGATCGACATGCAATCTGTTGAACCACATTTCTCAAACACTTCAGCCTTGTCGTCTTTCTTGGCTGCACAGGAAAGTGCAAATCACAGGTAAAATGAGAGATGCATTCACTCCAGCTCTTGGAGGCTTTGGTGAAACATTTAGATAGGCAGACGGAGGGAAGGTTTGGAAAAACTCTGTGTTAGGCAGCGTTTGTTATATTCAGGAGCGTACAGAATTTGGCTTGTCTTAGCCAGCAGTAGTTCAGCAGACACAGTGATTCCCACTGAGAGACAAACAGCTAGTAAGAAGGTCTACAATGAGTTAGGTGAGGTCTGAGATCCCAGCGACACTGTGAGTATCTTTGCTGAAGTGTCCAATAGATTAAGACTGGACAGGTTTTCCAGCTGGCCATCAGACACCCTAGAGCCTCTCCTAGATGACCACTGTAGTTTTGGGCAGGCTGGGACCCTCCACCTCCTTTGTGTGTTCCTCAGCAGCACATTGGCATTAGACACCTCATTGAACTATGGCCAAAATAAAGAGCTATTGATGTAGACGGAGTTGATATGGGTAAACCTGATTTTAGGCTTATTCTTCCACTTCATGGAGAAGGCCTTCTCAGAGGTACCTGAGATGCTGGGACAAAAGGCACGTCGTTAGTATGGCAGGTGACAATGCTAAGAGATCTCAAGCTATCCCATGTGAAAATTGCAGAGTAGGTGCCCATGGCAAGGAAGTTAAAATAAGGTTGGATGGAGCCCTTGAAAATGATAAAAACTGAGATTGAGTTGATCTCCACTAAATCCCTGTGGGATTGGGGCGGGGGGGGGGGCATAGCCGGGCCTGTTATTTTGTTCCCTTTTTTTTTTCTTTCTTCCTTTAAGCTTAAAACAAAAATAAATGCTTTCTCTTCATTTGCTCCCCCTTCTACTGAAATCCATAATGCTATAATTAAAATGTCATAGTGAGACCACTCAATATTTATCAACAGTCGGACGCTGGCAGGTACAGTTTGGGATCCAGATCCAAAGCTAGCATAAACTGGTAGAGCTAATGGGGGTTACCTAATTTACACTAGGAAACAATTTGGCCTGAGGTTTCACATTTTCTTGTCCATCCCTGAATATATAAAGGCTGGTTCAAAACTGTGTTTTCAAGAAGTTTCCTGTGAGTATTAATTTGAACAAGAGCAATCAAAAATCCCTTATATTTCATGAAGGCTGCATAGCTGCAGTTTCCTTCCGTAGGTGGGAAGTACGGTTTCATTTGCAGCATCTGTCCTTTTAAATGGAGGAATAATATTTGTCTTCATCTATTTTATTTATCTCATTGCTGTTGTCAACCAATACTTGCAGATTGTGGCTCAGTATTTATTGTTCACCCAACCATTCCGCTTAGGCAAAATGCCTCTTAATATGCTCCGTAAAGAAACTTTACCCATTTGGCTCATGGTGCTGTTAATTTGCATATCATTACCATCTCATTAGATTTATGGGTCTGATCGAATATTTCCACTGCCTTGTTACTCTATTCTGGAAATCTACAGGCTTTTGTTAATGCTCTGTATCTCTGAAATGCCTCTTTTCTTTCTGTTTCTTTTTTTTCTTCCAGAAGGATTTGTGCAGAAAAAGTATGTTCAAGGCTGGGGAAGTCAGCACTGCATGCTCACAGGGACAGGAAAGAGATAAAAAAGTCAGGAAAGACAGACAGAAACACGTGTCCGATGATGGTGCGTGGCTCCTTTGCATTACAATTTAGGAAAGCACCAGCCACATGTAATCTTAATCTCCAGCCCCTCATTTTCTTTTGGGGCTCAATCCTTCTTCCAGTGATGGACCATGCCAAAGGTAATATTTTTGGCTCAGGTATCTTTAAAAAAGATAGTAATACAACAAGACAGTGACTGCAATCTCAAAGCAAACACGTTCATGGCAGCTAAGCTCAGCAGCCAATATTCCCACTAGTGAACAGGTGCTCTTATTTAAAATATTTGTAGTCATTTAATTCTTCGTGTCTCTGGTGATCACATACAAGTGATTCACACTGCACAGTCTGTCCCCGAAGAGCCTGTGATGATCATAATTCAAACAGATCTATTACCTTTTAGCTTTCCAAATGTAATTATAATCCAATTAATTAGGTACTCTCGGTTGATTCTGGGTTTCTTCCTCCAATCTCAGGCTATTGCCATATGAAACTAATGGCTGTGAGTCCTTAAGATCATTCACTACTAGTGTTCATTCTTCAGCAGAGGCTAATAAAGTCAGGCATGTATTTGGTAGTCAGTGTGAGGAAGCCATCCTAGCCCTTTTTTTTCACATGACATTCAAACAAATTTTCCATCCCATTTCGACTTTCTGTGATTTGATTTCATTCTCTTTTCTGTGTGAAACACTTTTCTTAGGAGTCATAATGGGTTAAGAAGAAAGAAAGGAAAAAAAAAAAAAAGCTGTTCCATTATGCTGCATCGGTTGCTTAACAAAACAGGCTCTGTCCCCATTAACCATGCCTCAAAGACAAAAAGCTCCAAGCTCCGCTGGAAAAGTAGCATGTGCAATATTAGGTGAGGGCACAGCAAGGCAGTAGATGGTTTCCACTGTAGCTAGAAGGAAAGAATAAGCCCTTGTCCCACCTGGGGAGGTGACCCAATTAAGTAACAGGGAGGTTAAAAAAAAAATGGTAAAGGAAAAAGTATAGAAAAAATGTATTAAAAACTTTCTTTCCTTCCTTTGCTTTCTCTATAAAAGCTTTGAGGCATCCTTGCTAAAGCCCAGGATAAACCCAAACTGAAGCTCCAGGACTGGTATGTCTACAGCCATGAGGAGGTAACCTTATTCCTCAAAAGCAGGATGGTCACAAGCGCCCACCATCAGACATAGAGGGTGAACCATCCCTCATTAATCTCCCTCCAGGCTCCCCATCTCACTGGGTCCTGACCAAGTCTAGCAAACACCTCAGTCAACAACACCAGGCACTGCAGAATGGCTTTGCAGCTCACAGAACCACCGTTCAGACAGACCAGGACAAGCAGGGTGTCTGTACGAGACCATGTCCCTATGGGCTGGCAGGGTCTAATCCTGCAGCTACGTATATGCACATCTGTAACCTTCTCCAGACCTCCTTGCAGTCTCTGGGACCCTGGGAATGGGTCATCTTCCAGCATTCACGCATAAATGGAGTGTGAATATGAATGGAGGAGCCATGTATCAGCTCAGCTCTGCCTGTGACATTGGTCAGGTCACTTTATCCCTAAAGCTGTGATCCATCTTCTCTGATATCAGTTCTTCTCATTAGATGTGGAAAATTGCCAGCACTACGGGGCTCTGATTTTTACCTGAAGTTTCTGAAGGCTGCATAATAGAAGTTATGAGCATTAAAATACTCTGGTTTTCGTTGAGAGCTCTCAGTAAGATCACTTGTTAATCATAACCCATCACACATTGACCTCCAGAGGATGTAATTTCCAAGTAAAACACTATAAAGTTCTCTTCTTCTCCTCTTCTCTTCTCTTCTCTTCTCTTCTCTTCTCTTCTCTTCTCTTCTCTTCTCTTCTCTTCTCTTCTCTTCTCTTCTCTTCTCTTCTCTTCTCTTTCCTCTTTCCTCTTTCCTCTTTCCTCTTTCCTCTTTCCTCTTTCCTCTTTCCTCTTTCCTCTTTCCTCTTTCCTCTTTTCTCTTTTCTTTTCTTCTTCAAAATGCTATGGAAAAGACCTTTAAAAATGGGCGGAGGAAGAGGGCAGCAAGAGATAGCTCTGAGGTACATTTCAATCTGCATGGTTCAGGAAGGAAGGAATTTTCAATCTCCTCTCTATCATTTTCGATATCATTAATCCTGAACACTCCATTTTCCATGCTCGCCCGCCCAGGCCCAGAGAGTGAGCGACACATAAAGTGACACATATTCATCACTTGGCATTCGGCGCCGTGAAGGCTGTAATATAATATTAGTGTTGTGTTATCACTGTGTCTCTCTCGCCAGCCTCGGCTGCGGCGACGGTAGATGACATGAATCGATCACCTGTGACATTTTTGATTTGGTGTCACTTTCCCCATTTCTGCCATTTGTTTTGGCAGTTAAGAGGTAATTGTGTGACATTAGCATGGAAAGACTCACTTTCCCGACCCCTCTTCCCAAGCAGGAAAAGGGGGATGAATCTCTTTTGTCTCATTCCACGGGTTCAGAGAGGCTTGCAAGAGACGTGGTATTTGTGGCAATATCTTGTTTGCAGGTGACTCCGTACCCTTCCCTAAAGCCAGGGTGGATGCGATGTCTGAGCCAGGAAGATGTCTCCTGCGGGATGCTGCCGAGCCACTCTCCTGAAGTGGGGAGCGCAGTGGGAGAAGGTGGCATTATAAGACACCAACAAGCTGTAGGTCCCTGCTCTGCCAGAGGTTTCCCCAAGTGACTTTGGGTATGTCACTGAGTCCTCACTGGGGCTCAGACACCAGCTCCCCAGGCGACTGCTGCTCAATGAAGCAGCACCAAGAGGATCCCCATTCGGGTCAGGACCAGGGCCTTGGGGTACCTCTGTGCTCTGCTGGAGCCACAGGACCTCATTCCTCCAGCTGCAGACCTGCCTTCTTAATCTTGGGCCTGATTTGCTCCCACAATATTTCAGTGCACAGCGTGGACATAAACAAGGATAAAGAAGACAAGAACTTGCTCCAGAGTGATGAATACCAGCACCTATCACAGGGGTCATAAACCCCAGATGTCCCCGATGGGCTAGGACAATCCCGTAATGCAGGGAAGCTGGTAGCATCTGCATAGAAATGTGCAAGGTGCAGTGCATCCCAGATTTTTGGAAGGATAAAGGATTTTTGTCCTTTTACCTCAAAGCATGGCCTTCACCTAACGTGCAACCAATTATAAAGAAAATCTTCAGTGCAGGACCGGACCTGCAGAGCTACATGCCTCCAACACCAACACACCTTGATCATCCCAGCATCAGCCACCTTGTCATACACACTCAGCTATGGGAGGTCAATCACTAGTTTCTGATATGCCATAGAGGTGTCACACAAAGCTAAAAAATAAAAGCAGAAATCATCAGAGTCCTGGGAACGGACCCCTGAAAACTGAAATACACTGTGGTTGTCCCTTCAGCTTTTGGTCGACAAAGTGATAGCCAGAGCCACTACTCTGTGATGGACCATGCAATGGGAAACTTTGACATCTGGAGCTTCTGCTCAGTTCTTTTCACTGGACTGCAGGGAAGAACCATACCTTGGTGCTGAATCAACTGGGCTGGACTGACAGCGGCACCCTTACACTGAGCATTTTCAGCAGGTAATGCTTTGCACCGAATCTTTAAATATTGTGTCAGCCAAAACCACACAGACAGATGCTACAGCCAGTAAAACAGTAGGGATCTCTGCATTTTGTCACAGCAGATAAGGTGGATGCTAGTACTCACACACTCACTTCATGCCAGGGACCTTTTGGTAATTTAGGAAATGGTCTCCCTGTAGGGAGAATTTTTTGTAGTTGTCCATCGGGAGCTTTCTTATAACTTCTGCTAAAGCAGCTTGTACTGGCTACCATCGGAGACAAAAACCTGCTCAGAACCGGCTGATCTGCTCCCAGACGATGACTTTACACCCGCATGCTCCCCGTGCCGGCGGTCCCTGGCTGCTCTCAGGGGCAAGCCAGGACCAGGTCATGGCGATTTCACAAGCGGCTGCTCGCCGGCGCTGGGGCAGAAGCCAGGCTGGGACTGGAGCTGCAGGGCAGGATGTGCTCCCCGATGGCCATCGGTGTGCAGGGTGCCCCATGCTGAGGGTGAAGGCTGGAGGACATCAACTGTTGGGGAAGCCCCCCTGGGCCAGTCCCCCCGCCGGGCTCTCCTGATAACCTCCCCCCCTTCTCAGCCGGTGCCTCCTGCCAGCTGGACCCCTTAACCCAGTCAGGAGACAAATTGTTCCCCGTGTCAATTTTCCATTTAAAATGCAAACTAGATTTGACAGAGTAAACTGAATAAAGATTTGGATCGGATAATCCAGTAAAAGCTAATTACTAAAACAAAATGAGACACTGAGACACAATCTCCCTCCTCCCTTCTCTAACGAGGTTCATTTGATGAGTTCTCTGCCTCGAGTATTAGCACTTTCTATCAAGAAACACAAGCTATTAACTCCTTTTAACAATTTATGATGTTCAATAAACTGATTAGGAGCCCATGGTACATAATTTAAAACCATTTGGATGTCCTATGGCCATTAAAGAGAAAGCAATGAGTCTGAACAACCTGCTAATTATAGGTCTTGATGACTCCTGATTAGAAATCCTAATTAGGTGTCCTAACTAAATCTTTTCTTGTTTTTAAATTTATTGTCTTCATCTCCTTACCTTGTTTATGAGATGATTTTAGGAAATTTAAAAACAGACCTTCCCTAAACTAAAAATTCATTAGCTGAATGGAGTAAGGTTCGCAGCATCACCAATAAAAAATGCCTTAACACAAGCTAACAAATACTCTGAATTTGATTTTATTCTGAAGTCTAAAACTAGTTACAGAGTTTGGTGGGCTCACTTTCATCTCTCTTTTATTCTCCAACATATTGCATATTATTGAAAAGCCTCAAAAAGTGAAAATCCAAAAGTTGCTTTTCACCCCCACCTCTTTTTTTGATCTAAATTTGAAGCTTCCTTAGAATGTTTAAATAAAAAAATAAATTAAGAACGTAAAAATTTCTGATCTTCAGCATTGCTTCAAACTACAAGCATTTTCTGATTTCTTCTTTTTTGTTCCTTAAAATTTTATATTTTATATACTATTTTTACAAATCTACCCTTTTTCTTATTAATTGTTTTAATAAGTTCCACTATAATAAAATTATTTTCAAACCTAAAATCAAAGGTGTGTTTCTGATGCAAAATTAAGGAATAACAGCAAACTGAATCTGGCAGCTCAGTTTTCATGTCCAGCCTCTCCGGGCACAATTTCATGCAATGGTGTGATCTGCAGGGAAGAAAGCAGAAGTGGAAAGATGAGCTTAGGCAAACAGAGATATGATGTGGAAGGACGCCCTAAGAGCAGTTCAAAAATGTTTTTGTTCTTTCACAAAGTCCTGTTCCAACCTGTTTTGTTTTTTTTTCCCAGGATCCTCATGGTATGGGTCTGGGCAAACAGAAAGGCTGTGCCACCAAGAAGGGAAAGGCAGAGAACCTAACCTCTTTTGGAAACGTTCATTAATGGTTAATCCTCCTCCCTCCTAAAAGTCTGTCCCTCATTTCTGCTCTAAATTAATTTGCTTCATCTTCTAGCCATTGGGCTTTGTTCAGCTTTTGTCTGTTAGATTAAAAAGCTGTCTGCTACCAGAACTCTGCTTCCTGGGATGGAAAAATCCTAGATGAAAATCAAGTCACCATTTAACCTTCTCTTTGTTAACTCAAATAGATGAGCTTAATCTAGCCCTCAGCCGGGAGCACTTTTATGCAATAGCAGGATGATGGGTATGGGTGATGCTATCCTTCTTCGCATTCAAGAACTGATCTGTCCAGAGGCTTTCTCTTAAAATCCTAAACTATGAAGCTTCAAAGTTAAAGCAACAGGAACACCGGTGGTTTTCCAACAACCAGAAAATACTGAGGGTACACCAACACTTAGAGCAAACCTGGAAGTTGGATCCCAATCCCATCGCTAAGCATGATCCTCATTTGCCCTGTGCAAACAGAGTGTGGGACCAGGGATGGGTTTAGCCCATCTTGCTGGGGTGGAGAAGCCCACATTTAGCACAGCTGAGGTGCTCTTGCTCAGGTGATCTGGAGGAACTAAGCCAAGACAGGGCTTGGCACCTCACAGCCCAGTGCCCAAGGAGATATCCTGTGCTCAGCTCCTAAAAAATACTGAAGTTTTATATGGACAATAGGATGAGGAGGCAGCTTAGCTAGACTGATCATTTTCTTTATTTTCTGGCAAGCAGTCTGTTGATTGTAGGCACAGATAGACACAAATGTTCATGGATAGACCTTATAGAACTCTTGTCAGTATAAATATGACAGCCTTATGGAAAAGCATATATCCATCCTCTGTGAAAACTGTTGACTGATCAACAATTTTTGCAGTTACTGAAAATTTTGCACTTACACTTGCATTTTTTAAGAAATTGACAGCTGACAAAGAAGCAAAAGTTTTTACTATAAGAATAAAAATTAAAAAAATGGGGGGAAGTATTTGGGATTTGAAAAGAAAAGAAGAAAAAGAAGGGAGGAGGTATCCAAAAGGGCCATTTTTAGGTGGAAGTAGCTGTGATGATAAAGAGTTATTTGACACTTAGACAAATTTCAGATCAAATGCACTCAACTCCTGACAAATATTTGTTTGTGAGGGGGACAAAGCATGGGCTAGAAAGGAGATAATCCCTGACATCCTTCTATTGGACTGAACTGGACCCTCTTCCTACTGAACCCACTGCTGACTTGCAGCTGCCCCAAGAAAGTTCTCCTAGGACAGCCCATCTGACGCCGCCTGCAGACCAGGCACACTGTGAGCCACCCCATCTCCTTTCCCCGCTACTGTGGTCCTCCTCATGGATCCACATCTCATGGCAAGGGACAGTGGCTTGGACCTGGTGCCAACCAGCAGAATGGCCACTCCAAATGCAGCCCAGGAGAAAGTTAGTCAGAGCCAAAGGCTTGTCATTTCTGTTGGTTTGGCTAGTCAATGGCATCTCTATCCCTGAATTATAAATATAATCACAATATGATCGGGAAGGCAAAATCTTCTTTTAGGATATGATGTTCCATCCTATACAAAGCCATCACATGAGTTTTAATCTGAAGCTTTGCCCTTTCGTTGTGTTTGCCGCATTTCACTTTCAGTAATACTTACTTAGCACAGCAAAGCATAGGTGTTACCGGCATGATCTCTTTTTAGGGTGATCCACAGGGGAATATTTGACCTTTGCCTCTTTTTAATACCCAACGGAGAGAGGTTGCCTTTCTTCCAGCAAGCTGAGCTGTTCATTTGTTATCTCAGTCTGGGATTTAGCGGGATTCAAAGCTGATTAGGTTAGAAAGCATATGGGCGATGAAAGACATTTTATGTAATGGGTTTACATGTCCTATTTGGTAAACAAGTAACCACACTATTCACTCTGAAGAGTTAATATTTTTCATGCTTATTATTTTTAGAGTCTAATTTTGCCACCATGGGATAGTTTTCCCCCCAAGGTGTTCATGCTGTGGGACTCTGGCCAATGGGTTTATCCAGGCGAATCAGCATCAATGACATTTCCCTTTCTCTGGTAGAGAGAAACAAAAGAGCTTCACTGGGAACAATGGCCAGTTGTGAATGATTGAAGTAAAATGTTCTTCTCTTCCCCTTTTTTCAATTTATTAAACAGTTTGGCAAAACATATGATTTCCTACTGCTCACGTCCCTCCAAATCTGTACTTTCTTAGGGGAAAAAAAAAAAAAAAGAAAAAAGAAAAAACCCAAACAAAATCTCTCTTGATTTAGATTCTACACTTGATGACTGCAATAGAAATAATTCAATATTGATGGCAGATTGATGAATTTAGTCCTCTAAATCATCTACATGATGAAGTCCCTTACAGCCAATAAGGCTGGGGGCATATTACTAAAACCATCCTCTTCCTTATTGCCTAGTCTTGTCCTTTAACAGGTGTGGGTATAATTTTGTTCTCTGTAAAACACCAGGGTCAAGGTGACGAGTGCAGAATCACTGAGACGTGTGTGGAACAATTGCTCTTTCAGACACATGATTTATGAAGTATCTGGCTAATGTGGTCATGGGAGCCTGAGAGGAAGGCGAGGAAGCTGGTTAAGCAGCACTTAGCTCCCCTCTCCAGGCCCACATTTGCATCCCATACCCACAGTAGCATTCATCTCACTTGATGGTAGCTGTTTAACATTTAGGCATTTCATTTAAGCTGGTAGTCCAAATTCCTTCTCAATTCAGTGAGGAGATCAGCATCTGCAGGTGATGATTCATCCCTCCTCTATCAGACATCATCACCACCAGATACCATCAGATACACTATCCTCTGGTCATAGGAGATGCTTAGACACCTCACTTCTAAATAGTGAGCTTCTTTGCCTCTCACCCACCCTTCTAATGCACCTCCGAGGCCAGCCACCATCTCATCCCAACCATTCAGGCCTGGCCAAACAATATGACTGTCCCAGCCTTCCTACCGGTCACTGGGATGGTGCCAGCATGGAGGAACCGACTGTTTCTGCCAGGTTCCAAAATCACCAGCTAATACCCTTTACCTCTAGTTTAGGGGAAATTCATCCTTGCTATAGCTACTCAAAACAGGAATAATAGCTTTTAATTAGCAATCAGAGTTGACCTCTCTCTGCTTGGAAAATGGTCATTGGTTTTAATTAGACTCCTAGGGCACTACTGTGACATCCTGGTCTCAAACCCTACCACTGCCACAAGTGCAATACAAAGCAAGATCTAAGCAGGTCCCATTCTCTGCATGCAGCTCAACAGCTCTCCCTGTTATACTCTTCATCTCCAACAAGTTCTGATGTTTTTGACATACCTAAGATGAATATTCAAGGTTTTAGCCCAATTTACATATCTGTAATCCGGCAGTGAGAATAAAAGGTTGTCAGGCAAAATAAATGTGTGTCTCAAGGTCAGACCTGGTTGAAACCGATAATGGTGCTTAACAGCCTATGCCATGCCTCCGCAATGATCAGCATTGCTCTAATTGACAAATTAGCTGTCCATATGGGCTCAGAGGCAATCATACATCCATAAATCCCAATAAATACAAACATAATCTGATCTAAGTTGGATCAGCCAAATAAGTTAAAGCTAGATTTAACACCTTAAAGGATTGCATTTAAGGAAAATCACTGTTAGACAAGATTCGGGAGTGCTGGAACCATATGGTCAGAACGGAGGCCACCAAGGCTCATTCCTACCCTGGCTATCTGCTCCTGGCCGAGCTGCATGGGACTGCAGCCATGGTCCAGGGTGTGCATGCTGGGGGGGGGGCTGATGTGATGTGAGTCCCGCCCTCAGCAATTTGCATAGGAGGTCGCTATTGGGCAGAACCTCTGAGGCCCTGGTTCTGGGCCAATCAAGAGCTGGCTCTGGATTGGCTGATGCTCCACTAGTGGGCAGGCAGTGGCCAGGAGTGGGTGGAGCCTCATCTTGCCGCAGGCAGCACTGTTGGTAAGGTATTAACCTGAGGAGAAGTGAAGCTAGATGAACCTCAAGATCATCCACCTCCATGTTGAGAGAAATGAGCCATTGTTCCCTCCTGCCCTCGGGCAGGTGGTTCTGTGCTGCCCACTGCAACAGGCTTTGGAAAACGCCCATGAAAACCCTTGTGTTGCTGTAATTGCGCCTTTCCATGATCTGAAAAAGAGATCGATGCAATCAGCCAATCTCTGTGTGTGCTCATCTGTCTTCTCCTCAGCTCCTTCCCCCCTTTCCCTCCACAAAATCTCTTCTGAATCCATTGGCAATGCCAACCACATTGAACAGAGGTTTCCAAGAGGTGCTTTTCCTAGACAGCTGGGCGGTTTCTGCAAGTTTCTGGAAAACAGGTAGCCTGGTAGAGCAGAAAGACCTTGGCAATTCTTGCAGGAGAGAGATATTGGAACTTTCTCAAACATCCCAGACCCCACTCAGGTGAGTGGCACTGCTGTGATCCCACCTTCTAAACAAGCCACACAGTTCATGGTCTAACAGGGGTTCCCAAGACTATTAGGTCCAGGCAGATTCCTAAAGCCCCATCCAGGCCTCTACCCTGGAAGAAGCAAGGCCGCTGGTTACCCTTTGGTAGGACAAAAATGTGTGGCCCCCCCTGAAAGCTGAGGATCTTGCTGAAGGCATTCAGAAGAACAGCAAACCCTTCATGGTAGCAACATCTCCCTGCATACTTACTCTAGCTGTTCTTTGAGAACCAGTTTGACTTTACCCAAGGATATCATCAAAGGCCCCCAGGCCTTTGTCGCTATGGCTCTTCTACCCAGGATGACCTCTTAGTGCTGTCTAGGGCCTTGAAGTGCTGAGGTCTTGTTCATAGCCCAGAGGCCTGGAGGGTCTGGTTTCAGGGAAAAGACGGAAGGATGGATCTTGAATTATCCCAGCAACTGGGAAGGGTGTAGTAGGCTGAGATTGGGTGGGCCTTATCTTAGACAACTCTCAGTGGGGAGAAGGATGGATATTAAAGAAAACAGTTATAATGAGTTCCCTCACTTGGGTAGGAAATGTAGATGTCCAGGGTACAATACACAGGTTGAACTCTTGGATCTTTCCCAGGCCAGATTCAGCTCAAATCAGCTTCAGCAAAAGGAGAAAAGCCCCAACTGTCTGAGTCACCTGTTCCTGTGGGCATTTCCTGCCAGTATGTCCCCTCTCTTACGGCATAAGAAAGACTTTGACACTGACTGCTTTGTAGACTTTGGAGCCATGGTAGAGATCAGAACTCCAGGCGGTGGGGTGGGAGGTGGGAACATGGAGACATTGATCAAAATAAAAAATAGTGAACAGCAGGTGACAGAAGGGTCATGTCTACAAGTCTCTCCTTCGATAAGTCCTCCTTAAATAGCCTTAGGGGCTGAACTTCTTGGTGTCAACCTCCTGACTTCAATTGACTTTGGATCAAGTTCTGAATTAAGCAGTAAATCACAATGCTCATCCTAGGCACTGGATGGGAGACACAAGAGTTAGACAGTGATTTATGAGAGATTTGACCCAGGGCCAGTATGCTCACCTTGAAATACAACCTTCATCCTGGATTGTCAACATGCGAAAAGAAACTGAAGTCTCCAGCTTTGCTGCCAGAACTGTTCTTCAGAGACCTTTAGGAACAAAAAGGAGTTATCAGAAACATTTGTAGGCTGGTGCAGCAAGTTTAGGAGGTCCTTTTTGGCTCTGGTGTGGCTGCCCAAAAAAGACTGCCAACTGTTCAATATGTTGAGTGGCAATTTACTCCTGCACTCTGCTACCCCATCTCTCACATGCACACAAACACCACTGCATGTTACCCACACCCCAAATGTATCAAGGCTTACACTATATTTCAGGTATGAATTCAAATGATTACACCATTTTTTACATAATTCCTTATTTAGGTGTCTGGATTGCAAGCTCACTATTTAAGCATTTCAAAGAGATGGAAGCAAAATTATGTAAGATTCAGGGAGATTTTTGGTATTCCTTGTGCTCATACACTCCTGGGAAGGCACCTGAAATTGCACTTTTATCTCTGCAAAGTGGCAACAAGCTCAGAGACAGCAAATAAGGGATGTTTGTTCACTGTCTCTTCCAGTACAAGAAGCAGACATAACCTAATGACACTAACAAATGGTGATCCAAAACAAATACAAACAGATCTTGTAAATACATTATGAAACTCCTTGATAAGTGATATTTTGGATGTTAAGAGTTTATGCTACTTCAAAAGGGAAATGAACAAATTTATGGAAGAAAAAACACCAAGAGATGTTCTGTTCCAAGATACCACCGCTGGCTCTCTAGAGCTGAACAGCAAAATGCTGGAGGTTAAAGAGTATTCTGGGAAAGTGTCTCCTGTTCTTCCCTATACCCTCCCTTTTGGGCACTTTTAGAAATAGGATCAATATTGTATCCAGCAGACGTTTGGCCTGACCCTGTATGGCAATTCTTGTGGATTTATGTCCTTTTGTTCCCAGGAAAATACTACAATGTGGTTGTTCTGTTGAGGTCCGTCTGGTCCATTTGTTGACAAAAAGCCTCCTCATACGCTTCCAAGGTGTCTGCGCGCATGGCCTTCTCCTGGATACAGTCATAACTCAACAGCTGCTATTGGGTAACCCCGTCGCTCTCTTCTGTTGCTTACTGCTTGCATCCAATAGGGTCAGTCTGGTGGAGCAGCTTTCTATATTTTGCGATTAGATTAAGGGATTATTGATGATGATTCCCTAAGCAAACACAGACCGCAGCTCTCCTAGCAACAGGCTGATAAACCTTGGTTCCATGTTTTAATTCCTCAAATTCCATTAAAAGACATTCTTACAGTTTAAGGCATAATATGTTTGTTTTTCCAGCCCTAATGAGGATTATTAAGCCATGGGTATGCAGTAACTATGCTTGGCATTAGCATTCTTTATATATACTTTTCTGGGCTCACTATTACAAATTTCCTACCCTTTAGATCTTTCAGTCTAAAAGAGAAAAACACAAAGATAAGAAAAGAAAGAACAAATCTCTGTGTGTATGTGCAGGCACATATAAAGCTCTTTTCCCTAACCTAATCTTTTTTCTCTGTTTCCATGTGTGGAAGATTCATTGTCAGATGGAGTTCGAAGGCCTAATCTATGACTCCCATTGACAAAAATGGGCTTTAGCTGAGACTGGCTGAGAAGACAAAGAAAGGGAGCTCTTCAATTGATGGGGTGGAAGATGAGAACAGAAAAAGTAGCCAGGAGACATATGGCAAGAGCACAAAGAGATGCAGAGACAAGACAAAGCTACAGGGTTTACGCAAGGCTTCAAGCTTGCCTATCATACACATCTCTTATGAAATGACCCATTTAAATTACCCATTAGCTAATCCTCGCAGCCACTTTCAGGCTTTCAGTGAGCATTAGGGCAGAAGCGTTGTACGGAAAGATGTGAAGTCTGGGCCTCAGCCCAGGTACACATCTCCCTTAAGTCGGATCAGTCTCAGGTTTAAACGAGAGCCTTTGGAGCACTATGAATATTTTTGCTGTTGCAAGAAGATTTTAGGAAACAACACTGGAAACATCCTCATAGCAGAAGGGCTCCAAGTCCTTTAATACCACGAAGAGACCTACTACGATCAGTAGACAAACACAGGTTAAAAATCAAAGCCAGGAATGCCAGCCCTTCATTGGTCTGGCTGCTTTTTGAAGACCTGCCAACTACAGCAAAAGAAGGTGGCAGATGCCATGGTGGCAGAGCTGTGGTTGGGAAAACATCCTCCAACAACAGCTGGAGGCACCTGTCCACAAAGGATGGGTTTGTTATGAGAGCAGATTTCATTTGGTAGCTGTCAAACACATTCATATAGTGCTTCAGTTCACTCAGTCCCATCCCTAGACTCACATGAGCTACAAATCCAGGTCCCTGTGTGCAGGCAAGGGTCGACAAAAGCTGGGTCTGCATTGAGCCCACCTGCAAGTGCAGGAAACACTGAAGGATCTCGTGGCACAAGGAGAGGGAATGGGATTCTTCCATATTTTCTGCAGGAGAACCTTTGTCAGGGGGAGAACCTTCATCAGGGTCAGCCCTCAGCACACCTGGAGGGAGCATGGCCATCAGCCTGGGGTGCTCACTGCAAACACATCCGGTGGGACAAAGATTTCATTGTAGGAATCTATATTTCCATGTTATGGCTTCTGTATTTCTATTCTGACCACTGAGTGCATGGGGAAGGGCCAAGAGAGAAGGGCTAGGAGAGTTAAAAATTAAACCCATAGGGACTGTAAGTAATAAAAGGCTGCAGCAGATTTGTCACACTATTTCATTTCTTATTAAATTGAATGGTCTCAGTAAAGAGGGACATAAAGGAAGCCACAGATTCAAATACCTCTGAACTCTGGAAATACTTGGAGATAGCTCTAATTCTTCATTTATCATTATTATATCTACTAAGGGAAGAGACATTTTAATTCACATCCCAAATTGTTTTTTAAATATTCTTATGTTAAACAAACAGAATTACTCCAAAACAGTTTTGATTTTCTACAACTATCATTCATGTTGTCCCTATTAATTCTCTTTAAAAAATAAAATCCACCAGAGTAAATACTTTATTACAACTTTTTTGGCCTGTGAACATTAAAACCTATAGGTGCTGGAGCTCCCCGTGCAGCACACACAGCTGTACTGATTCTCAAGGTTATGTGTATTTTTTGTGATAAAAGGCAAGACTTTAACTAAAATGAGTAAGAATTAGAAATAGAGGAAATTCAGAGGCTTTTTTTATATTAAACTCAAAGCCTTTCCCAGAGTTGAGTGTTTCAGGTCAGCTGGAATTTGCCTGAACTCATTTCTGGATTTGAAAGTGATCTTAGAGACCAAAGCCTAAGTGGGGAATGATTTGCTGAAGAAATACTCACTTCTGTGCAATATTCTTAGTAATAAAAAGAACAATTTTCTTTTCTTTTTAAAATGCCTTTAGAAGTCAGATTTCCTATTACCTGTAGCTCCTCCCTGCCCCAAGATCAACCCCATAAACCCAGCTGTGTTTACAACCTGCATGATGTTGCTGCATGAGAACCCAGAGTGCAGTTTGTTGCAAAAAAAAGGGTGACATTTCCTAAAACCAAGACTGATAGTCCCGTGCAAGGTAGCCCAGCTTGGGCAAGTGAAATGCAAAAAATAAAACTATGTCAAAACCCCACAAAACCTGAAAAGCAAAAGAAGTAAAGAAAGCCCTACAAAAAACCATGAAAAACTATACGGGATTCTCAAAACCGATCTCTTTCAATGATCATCACGTTGGTATTAGCAGTAACTTGCAAAAACCTTTTCCATTTGACTCTTGTGCATTCAGAGAGATGTTGTCACTTTGCGAGGTGTTGTGCAAATAAATTGGCCTGATCCTGACTCCAGGTGAGTCATTCGGACTGGGAGCGAGGGGAACGGCAGGCAGATGCTTGGTGGATGTGACCAATTGCCCTTCTCTTAGGAAGCAAATAAACAAAATTTCCTTTATTTACTCAAGGTTTTAAATAAAAGCTTGATTTTCATGGCACCACTTTTGAAAAGAAAAGCTTCTGAAAGATTTTATTTTTCTACAGGAAAGCACAAGGAATGTGCTTATTTAGCTGAGATAAAATGATAATTCCTAAGAAATCATTGTGGATTAGGGAGCGAAGCGATTAGAGAGAGAGAGATGGTATATTTATGAATGTGTGCATAGCCCCGCTGGTTAAAGGGGTATTAATCCCTCTTAGTCTGCAAAAGGACCTTCAGACTGCTCAAGCAAGCAGGGCTTAGGCACTGCAAGCTTCCTAGAAAGTCCTAAATCTTCACATTAGCTCCCTGCGTTTCCTCATCTTAAAGTCTAAGCCGTTTTCTAAAGGATACTTCCATAAACAAGCCCCCTCAGAATCTGCAAGGATTTGGAAATCCGGATTGGTGAAATTTTTTAAATCCAAGGTCCAAGTGGATAGAAGAAGATTAGGTTGCACTTAAAAAGGCCACCTTTAAAGAGACAGTGCTGTCCTAGATCATTATTTAGGCTGAACTGAAAAAGAAAAAGAAAGAGAGGGGAAAGAAAAGAAGACAAAAGAGGACAGAAAAGGAAAAAGTGTTGCGTCTGAGATCCAGCTGACTCAGTGTCCTACATGGTCCCAGAGCCTTTCGGGGGGAGAAAATGTGTTTATCTGCCAAAAACAACATCGCATTTCTCATACTGTATTCAGGTTACTTGTGACTGCTTCACCAGCGCTTCTTCATGGGGTTCAGTGGGAGTCCCTGTCCTCATTTTTGTGAGGTGTCACTGGTTGCTACCAAATTGCACCCGGGTTTCTCTACCGATGGTGTACAGTGTGCATGGCAGGAATAGCAGTTCACGTTTGGTCTAGTGAGGGGTGTCCCTGCCCATGGCAGGGGGGTTGGAACTAGATGATCTTCGAGGTCCCTTCCAACCCAAACCATTCTATGGTTCTATGATTCAAAATTGTTATAAGACTCTTCAGGGAAACTGGTGGCATCTCACAGGGAGATCTTGGATCATTTTCACTAGACTTTACCTTGTTCATGAAAGATTCATAAGGTCCTCCCTCCTCTCCCTCTTATCACCATAAAAGTTCTTGCAGCCACGGGCTCTGCTGCAAATGAGGATGGACAGTGAATCTACATGGGAGCCAAGTTCAGCAGAGGACAATGAATCCTGGCTCACTCTTCTCACTCTACAGGACTGATGTCCACCAGATCCCCTGCAGATTTAAAGTATAGTCCTGGTTATTCCACCAGAATGGCCAAAGACCAGAGAAACCCTTGCCTACCTACCTTCCCTTAACCAGGAAAAAAGCAGGTATCAAGGAGAAGAGGAAACAGACTAGGTGTGATGATGGCTACAGAGAAGCAGAAATGATACTTGATAGCAATTTGTGGTCCTGGCCCAGTCCTAACCACAGTTATATTTAGGAATGTATAGATGATCTTGTTTTGGCTAAAAAGAAGTATCCCAACACGAAAAATGGAGAGAGGCATAGCTTTTTATCCTGCCCGCAGAGTTCAGAGGTGCTCAGAGTACTGACAGAAAACACAGCTCTGGTTATTGTTTCCTTTCTCTCTGCAGTCGGTTAAGGTGAATCGTACAGGCCAGTTCAAAAGATGCTCCGAAGTTGACAATTTGGCAATAGAAACATGTGACATCTCTCGATAGCGCTGTCAATGTCTCTAAAACTAGCAATAGCTCAACACACGATGGGATGAGTGATAAGTATGTGATGAGACCACAAAGCAGGAGGATTGACAGTAAATCCACTAGAAAAAGTCTTGTGGATGCCTCCGTAAGAGGTGAGGGAAGTCCTGAAGATCTTCGGAGCTCCACTTCATGACATGACCTGACTGCAGTCAGTTGTCTCCAAGACAAAGACGCAAGGGATGAGACCTGGGAAAAGAGCAGTACATCTGTCCCTGCACAGAGTAGTTGAGTAGTCGTGGAGCAAAGCTTGGGTGTGGTAAAACAACACAGTATGTTACACCTCACAGTACGACACCTCCTTAGCTGTTCTCGCGCTTCAACAGGCTTGTGAGATGAGTGGTGAGAGCCCGCTGCCCACCTGAGAGCAGCCATGGCATGGGTGATTCCCAGAGGGAGATTTTTTTTTCCGGTCTTGCTTCAGACTGCCTGGGCAATAAGCTCCTCTTTCAGGCCAAGGTAGAAAGGCCTGGTTTTGCTCACCAACTTTGTAACATCTTTCTTGTTGCTTGTGAATGTATACTGGGACATAACAGAACATTTCTAAGGATTAAATAGTCTCCTCCTTCCACAAGCTTCCTCAACTGACATTTCTACTGTCACTTCCTATTGCTTTTTGTCGTGGCTTTACATTTAATCTGCTCTCCCCTTCTTAAAGTGCATTGATAATACTTATAAATTATATACCTCCAATGCTTTGAAGGCACCTTTTGAGGTGTATTCAGCTTGTTATGAGCTTTATTTGGTGTCCACATGTGACATATCAAAAGACTAAAAGACAAATCTAATGTCTGTCAAGACAATGCAGCCCCATCTCCATCAAATCAGAATAACACAACATATGAAATGAGATTATTTAGCGTATTTGTGACTCTTAATTAGGAAGAGGAATGAATTTGTTGTGAAGACAAGAGAAAGGGACTCAAAAAGCTTCAGTTAATTTTCTAGCTTGGCTATAGGGTCTCTGTGGGATCCCAGACTTATCCGTGACCCGTTCTGTGCCCCAAGTTCAGAATGAGGATGGCAGCTTTCTTTCCTCCCATGTTCAGGAATCACTGTAAAGGCTGAGCTCTCTAGGGCAGTAGTCAACCTACATGTGCAACACCAAGCACAACCAGGTCTGTGACATCCACCAGCACTTTGCACTATTGAGCACGGACAAATGATAATCACCAACCAGCTTTCTCAATATCCAAGGATGATTTATAATCATGCCTCCTTTCTTTCCAATGAGCAGATCCTGAGAGCTCCCCTCCTGCTAGCAGATCCCCTGCCTTTAAAAGGACTCTTTGTAGGACTTGGATTTTGTGACTTTAAGCCCTGACACCTCCTTCCCCCAGAAAAATTTGCAGAGGCATGAAATCTTTAAAGTATTCCAACAAGTCTAGTATCACTTTACAGACTAATGCTAATGAGATCATAAGCAATTGACCAGAAACAAATAAATAATTCAAAATCTACTGCAAGTGTGAAAAGTATTTAAATGCTATTGATAAACTAATCTACAGACTCCATTAGCAATTCAGTCACACAGCACCTGTATTGATTGGTGAATTTAAGCACACGCACAAAAACAACGCCCAAAAATACAGCAAGCAAAAGGTAGCTTGTTTGGCAGTGCTTTAGCAAGCAACTTCATTAACAGTTGGGAGTTTTCTGTGTCATTTGCTCTGGGAGTTTTCTTGCCTTGCTGGTTTATAAACTGTAGCAATAGCCTATATGCTATATCTATGGAGTAGTTTTAACAAAGCTTTTATATTTTTCTGTAGTATGTATTAAAAATCATTGTTCCTTTTAACGCACCTACACATTGCTGAATTAGCTAATGCCACATGTCTACCCTCTGAAGTCTGCTTTTGGGCTACAGACAGTGTTGCTTCCTGATGTCCTGGCTTGTTCAGCCTTTTCCCTCATTGCTGGAGGGAATTTGAACATGTTGAATTTCCTGCTAAATACCTTTTGGGGTTATACATACAGCTGATGCTCATGCTGTGGACCCTACAGCATTAGTGTGGACCTGGGGGGTGCTGGTGCAGGTCTGTGTATAGATGGGGTCTGCAGGCTGCGGCTGTAGATGAAGCCCTTAGGAAGGGCTTAGCAGATCAGACATATCCACGTGGAGGGGGGAACCAAACTTCTTCCATCTACCTCAGGTAGCACGAAATCTCCCATCTGGCATGTCATACTTGCATGCCCCTCCACACCCTAGCAGGTAGCCCTGCACCCAGTCTCATCTGGCTCTAGGTCCCTCATTTTCAGCCCTTCTCAGCCATGAGACAGAGCAAAGTTGTCACTTTGCCATGCCAAAGGAGTTGAGGGCTGGTGGCCCATCGATACAGCAGCGGAGCCGAGGTGGGGGCTGAACAAAGAGCAGTCCTTTCAATGGAGGAGGTCTGTTTTCCCCGCCCTCCCCTTCCTAATTGCTTAACACACCAATCTCTTTAACTCAAGGAGCGTTTTGCAGCAGCAGCTTCATTCCTGAAGACATTGTTGAAGGCTGGAAAAAAGCATCAGGCTCAGCAGTGGTCCTGACAGATGATATTTGCAGCTAGGCCTCCATCTCCTCAATCCACCCTTAGGCTCAGCCAGACCTGCCAAAGCTCCCTTCTTTGCTCTTTCCCGCTGTCACCCAGCAGCCTGCATCAGGGCAATTACCAAAACAAATCAATCTTCTCTTGACAGTTCATTTACACTGAATTAATTTGGAATTAGAAACCGTTATTGCAATTGGCAGCTCCTGATATTCCCAATACAACGCGGCATCTGCAGGGAAAACAACTCTAGACCTCGGCGTTTGAATTAAAAAGGACAGTTCTTCCTGATTGAGATATAAAACCAGAAAGGATTTTTTTTTTTTTCCTCCAAATTCTTGTTAGTTTTAGGCTGCTGGCAGCAAATCCAGACCTGCGGTGTCCTAAATAAAACTTTCCTTATGGTGGCATATTTCTTTCTCACTCGGAGCAGTATTTCTAATACTACTGCACAGGCATAGGACACCTGAGTCTTAATTTGCACCTTTTATATCATTTTGGAGCCCACATGAGCTCCATGTAGGGGCATGTTGGAAGAGGCAGTCTGAGCAATCTTGTGCCCATTTCACAGGTAAGGAAATTGAGACACGGAGAGGTTGAGAGGCGAATTTGCCTGATCCGTTTTTCTCCTCTGAAGCCTGCAGTCTCAACGCTCCTATCAACAAAATATCCTGCTTTCCTTATTAAAAAAAAACCAAACGCACAAACAAAACCCCCAAAAAACACAGTTTGTAAAAAAAATTAAGCTTTCCAGTAAACATTTCAGAATCCTAAGGTGGATCACGCAATATCACACGCCTTGTTATAGTCCCTCAATGTACTTATTTACACCCCTGTCTGAGGGAATTTGACATGATGTCTCCCACCTCTGAGCACGTATGTATTCAGCTCTAGGATAACTTTAACTCTAGGATTTGCTTTAACTTTTGGTCAGCCCTGAAGTGGCCAGGCAGTTGGACTAGATAATCATTGTAGGTCCCTTCCCATGGAAATTATTCTATTCTACTCTATTCTATTCTATTCCCTATAGGACTTCTTAAAATTGTTTACTCATTCACTGGGCCAGAGGAAATACATACACACAAAAAAACAGGGTTGAAAAGATGCTAGCTGTGAGGTCTTCTACCGCCCTCTCTGATCCCTACCACCACTATCACCGTTGTGTTTTGTTTGAGGCACTGGGAGTCCTTACCAGATGGACATCATGGGTAAAGTAGGCCAAGAAACATCATCTGGGACCTGACGAGGGGCACTGAGCTGCTCAGCCAAGGCACAGTGGAGGTGCTCCCAGGAAGCCCTTCAACACATCTTTTCAGCACTTGGAAATTTTAGCATTGCAAACTGGCACACCAAAAAGATTTAAGGAGCACCCAGGGTCAAGTAAGAGCTGGGTGGTAGTTCTGAGTCTTCACAGCTGGTCTTGAGGGTTTAACATGGTAATTGTGAACTTTTGTCCCTTCATGGGTCTAATCCTTGATCAGTTTCCTGCTCCACCTTTCCTAGGGCTGGGCATGCACCAGATTTCTTGGTTTCAATGTGTTATTCTATAATTCTGGTATGTCCCTCTGCTCTGAAACAGAGCGGGAAAGTGTCTCTGTGAAGGGAAAGGAGGAGGAAAAAAATTGTGTGGTGCTTAATATATTGGTTTCTGAAGTGTTCTGATGCCCTGTCCCACAGCACCCCAGGTGCATGAGACATATCTGCAACAAATACCCAGGACCTACAGACAGTTCTTGCACAAAAATCTGTGCTGTACTCCAATAGTTCCTTCACCTTGTCAATCATGGGCTTGTAGAGCAAGAGCCATAGATCATCAGCATCCCCTCTCTGCAAATAAAACATATCTAAGTGTATTCCTGTATAGTTTATCCCTGGTAGAATTCCATTTTATCCTTCTCACTAGCTGCTACAAAAATCTCCATGGTGAATTCCTGTGCCTTGCCTGGATTCCTTCTGATCTTTCTAGAACATAAAATTAAAATGAAATAAAATGAAACAAAATAAAATTTCAAAATAGACTATATCTGGTGCTGAGACCTACTCATTTTTATGTACAAGAGCAGGCAAGCAGAAAGGTGTCAGAAATTCGGACACCTGAATTTCTGTCCCTCTTCTCATTCTATTGGAGACCCACAAACTGGCAAAAAAACCCCAACAAAACCCCCAACCAGTTAACACTCCCCCAAATTCTCCAGTAATCCTGCCCTCAGTGAGACTTTTTCACTGAAACTCACCTCAAGGAACCAACCTCAAGTCTGTTTGTGTCAACAGTATTGCCATCTTAAGCACACGTGGCAATTGCACACCCACGGCGTGTGCGGGTGCTGGCGGTTCTCATTTGAGGGTTCCTCTGACATGTTCAGCCCAGCTCACCCTGCTGCAGATCCGCTGAGCTGAGCAGCGACAGCACCGGGGTGAATTTTACCCCTGGAAGCAACAGCACAGCATCCCAGCCCACCCCATCATACTCTGCATGCACAGCCCTAATAACTGGGTACACCTGGTTCTCACACACTGGAGGTCTGCGCATTTACCCCAGCCTCCAGGCAGGGGAAAGGAGTGCAGGATCAGGTACCAAAAGCCTACAGATACCTCCAGCAGCATCTCTCTGTGCTTTGGGATCTCCAACTCAGCCTGGTCTTTTGTGCCAGCATCCACAGTCTGGAAGTACGTGGTAAATTTAGGTGAGACACTCATGCCCCAGCTCCAGGATATATTTACCCAAATCTCTCCCTGTGCCAGAGCAGCTTCCTTGTGATGCTTAACTCCCAGTGTCTTTGTTGGGATCTAAGCATACACTTACATTTCAGCAGATGCCTAAACACTGTCTTTAATAGAGATGCTTTGCTGAATGGGGCAGTTGGAAAAGCTTCTGCTTTACATCAGCAGAGGATCTGGCCCACAGGCTATCAGGCATATGGCTAATCACAACAATGCCGAATTAAGCTATTTAAATTGCCTACGGAATGCCAGAGGGTCCATGTGCTTTTTTTTTTTTTTTTCCTTGGTAAAAGTCCTCTTTGTTATTATTCTGATGACCAACTTGGGCTGCTTTGCTTTGTCATTTTTAGTCAGTCCACAAATTCCCTGAGCTATACAATTTATGGTTTTATCACCAGTTCCTAAGCTTTGCTACCCCGTCTCTCCTGCATCTCAAATACTTCTCCCCTTTAAATAAACCTGCTTCATTTTTTTTTCATAACTTTCCAAAGCAGATAAAAAATTCTTGAATTTCTGAAACATGCAAACTGATCACTGTGGCATTAAGAAATCTTAAGAAGACTTATTTTAAGGGGTTTTATTAGGGAAATTCCTGCTCTTTAAGATATCTGTACGGTTGTCAAAAGCAGTCACTTTTGCAGATGTTGGGGCTTTTCTTACACTAATCTCCGAGGAAAGCCTGAGCCTCAGAGATCACTTAGCAATTTTTAGATTTAAGGAGATGAGAAGAAAAAGCCAGGGAGCTGGTCCCTCTTAGGGTCAAGTCTTATTTGAATTCAGAGATCTCTTCGTCTAACATGCAACAGTGTCGTTAAGATGACGGCTAATTAATGCAAGATGACTTCAAGAGATTGCATTGAAAAAGAAAAAAAAAAAAGAAAAAAAAAAGTGTAACCTAAAGAAAAACCAAGCCTGGCCCCTCCCCTAGGAGAAACAACACCACAAAACTCTGTTTCCACTGGGTCATCAGCAGCAAACCATCACCAAAGCTAAGAGTCTGCAAAAACTGTTCCTTACTCAGACCAAGGGTGGGCTGGATGTAAAATGTTTTTTAGATGTGCACCAGCTCTTAGGTATTTCTCACTGGCCGGGCTATCTGTCCATCAATCACAGTAATGCAACCCTTGATTTTTGCCTCTACATGTAAAGGAATTAGGCAACCATCCTTATTTTGGATCTCTATTAGTTCTGTATTTGTAATTTGGCAAGTCTTTAACACCTTTTTAAGCTTGAAGAGCACTAAGCCAGATCTGTTCTTCTCTAATCACATCAGCTTATTTCTGATTTCCAGAAATTACAAGGAACACAGCCAGGGGAAAGGCCAGGGTCTGGTGTAAACACGCAATGCAGGGCTGTCCCTGTCCCTCTCACCACCACCAAACCCTCCCTCCTTGCTCCATCCGGAGGTACCTGCCTCCAGTGGGAGCTATCCCAGGGAAGCGAAGGCAGCACCTTGCCCCCATGACGAAAAGCCATGTCCAATGCAGTTGATACTCAAGGCACTTGGGAATATCTGCTCCCGACCCAATCCCTGCAAACAGATGAGCTGCTCAGACTGTCAGATAGCTTACTAACCCCAGCCTCCTCTTCCTACTACTACTTTTTTTTTTCTTTTTAAAGCAACACAGATTAAAGGAAGCGTGTTTCCATTTGGTATCCATTTGCAAATTAGCCACAGTTCCCTAACATTAGTCTTATTAGGGATTTTTCTCCTGCCTCTTCCTTTTTTCTTCTTAGTCCATCCAATCCAGTTGTACAAAACAGAACGATAATACGTACAAATACATAGTAATTGTATATATGTATACGTAACATTTAAAACCAACCCCAAACTATGCCCAAATGTATATTTCTCCCTGTCTCATAAGTCCTTTAATATCTGATTAATGTCAATTTTACTCCTTCCCCCAGAGTATTTAGTGTGTGCCTCACTGTATAAATCTGCATATATTTTGCAGATCTAGTGGAAGAACTGAAAAAAGCTCTGTTGGTTTGACTGAGAAAACTTGCTCAGAGGAGCCGCATCAGATGATGGGAGGAGTTTTGCAGTAGAAGGCAGCGATGTGTCCATGTCTGGGGTGCAATCTAAGAATTAATTAATTGTAATTAATGAGTGTGTGAATTTTCTGTTGTAACAGTGACATATGTATTTTTATTTCTCTTAGACCAGGGTAGGATTAGTACTTCCCAGTGTGGGTGTAGCTATGGTAGAATTTGGTAGCAGTGATTTCTTATGTCAATCTTGCTAGAGCATGGTGGAATTTGTGTAGACAGTGATACCCCTCTACATCATCCAGTGATTTCATGGGGCGGGAAAAAACACTCAGATGGGTGTGCTGACATGTGAAGTAACACACATTTGTGTGTCTACTGTGAACTACGGACTGTAGGGAATTGGATTTTTCTCTGGAGGTTGCTGCTCTCAGCGTAGATCTCAAAAAGAAGCTCTGATCTTTGTGCTCTTGATGTTTTCAGTGGCAGCCTTTCATTAAATGATTTGTTCCTTTCAATATTCTTGGCTTGATTGCCTCTGTCTCAGTTTAAAAGGGCCTGATCCAGTGGTCCTGGATCAGAAAAGAGAGAGAGACTGTTCCTGACTGCCCTGGGCCTTCACATCTCTAGATGCTTTGCTCAGCCACTTAGCCAGTTTGTGCTGTAGAGAAACAAATGGCCACACTGAAGATTTCTTGATCAATTTGGCCAGCAGCTACCTTGGTCCAGCTTGTGAGATAACTCTATGTGGCCTGTGGGTTGCTTATGTCCAGAAATGTACACCATGACAAAAAAAAAAAGCAGATCAGGTATGAAATAAAATCCACACTTGTGCTAGGAGTGTAACAACAAGCTGAGTTACTGTTAACACCACTGGTAATAATTAATGGTCATCCTGTGACAAGCCAGCATTTAGTGCTGAACAACAGTTCCTCCTTGCACAGCAAAAATTCTTTGTTGATTTTTTTACTCTTATATCAGTGCAATAAGCATCATTTTAAAAGCCCGCCATATAGCAGCTTCTTCAAAATGGAGGAGTTTGGAGTCACCAGCTCTGGGAATGTGGATGCTCCCATTGACAGACACTTAGTGGTCACACCATAACACCTTTGTTGTTGCTGCTGGATCTGACCTCATTGAAACTAGAAAGTAGTTTCACATTTTCTTTGTTTTATGACTGCAGACATCGCTGGACTTCCTGTCTTTCCTGTAGAAAACCAGTGATTCACAGAGGGGGTTTTTTTCATTCAGAGGTCAACAGATGATGAAAACTGAATGTATATGAATGAAGGGAAAATCCTAGGAGCTATTGATGATAATGATTATTTCAGCTTCTGGAATAAAACTGTCATTAGTCTTCATTGCCTCTGGTGTCAGCTGTGGGAAAGTCTTCATAACACTTCCATGTTCTTCAACCTTTTTCTTCTTTGTCACTAAAGATGAGAAATGAATCAAAACGAGCTGAAATTATGTAACTTGGAGCTCCTAATAGAAGAAGTAGCAGCTTGGAGGAGACCTGGAATACGGCTTCCCATATAAGAGAAGGTTTGGAAGATTCAAATGATCTCAGGTCTGGATGGAGTAGAAGTAATGAAGAAAAAACTTCAATCCTAGAAATATGGTGTGTTTGCATGTAAAACCATACTCTACACAAACGGGTGCTCCATCTGCTTAAGGAGATTTCACACATTGCTAAATCTAACCCTACAGTAATAAATTACAGAGAATATATCCAAAATTTTATTCATCAGCAAACTCCTATCTGTGCTCTCAGCTGAGGATACTCCACTGCATCAATAAAAGTTTGAGGTGAAATCAGTTACTTTAGGTATCTATCCTCTTGTGGGTGGCTTCAGGGATATTTCCCACTCCCACATCATCCTCATGCATGTATGAGAGTGGATTGTAGATACTGCAGAGGTTACTGGTGAAGTACAGCCAGCTGCAAACATTCCCATTTTCTAAGTCAGGTTCTTAAGAACAATTGTGAGATTACGTTAGCCGACAGACAGTTTTTAAGCCAATTCAGATACCTTCTTACTTGTTTCTTGGCTGTACTTGGCACACATGAGACCTATAGACTTATTTTTATACGATGCAAACCAAGATTTCCCTGTATTCATCCGACTCCTGGGCAGGAGGCTTTAAGATAAATACAGATGTTCACAAAACTCACAACAAAATCACAAGTGTTGGCAAGCATTAATTCCATACAAAGAAACTCCACTGTTGCCCTTTTCCACTTGCTTGTGCTACACCACAGAGTGGGAAATTCTGATTGTCTCCATCACAAATTATGTCTAGCTGTTGTTATTCTGCAGGCATCTCTTCCAAAGGTAACACAAACCCTGATGGCTTTTCAATGACCTTTATGGTCAGACTCCAGACCACTCTGACCATCAGTAGAAGAAAACTCCACCACTTCCTGGGTCCTTTTCTTCAAAGACTGAACTCTTGGCAAACATCTATCTCTAAGTCCTCACAACTCTTCTGCCAAAAGTCTGCAATCTGCAAACTTTTTAATACAGAGCAAGGAATAGTATAGGAATTCTCCTCAAACACCCCAAACTCCTTGACCACTGAACTGCTTCTAGCATTACTTAAAATCTTTAGCTTTTTAATAAATAAATTGATAAAACCAGACAAAGAAAATAATCCACTGGAGGTGAGAGAAGTGAAAAGATGTGATGGAGGCTGGTTTTACGCGTCATTGCCCCAGGTTGGGTGTTGATGAACTTAAAGACATACAGAACACCTAATAGATGTGCAGAGATAAAATGAGAGAGCAGAGAACACAGCACTGTCAGTTCATCTCTGAGCCAGGATAAATATTAACATTATCAGACTACTGTGAAAAATCCCAGAGAGGGATTACAACCAGAGATTCCTTAGAAGAAGAAGAAGAAAAAAAAAGAAAGGAGAGAGATAAATGGACGCCTTTCTGAATGCTCGGAAGGCAGTGAGTAACACTTTCTCTCAACACATTGTCAAGCTCTTTCACAGAGCAAACAGGGCTTTCATTTCACAGCCTCTTCTCCCTACTCAAGGGCCATGGGTAGATCCTGGAAAGAAAGAGGATTTTGGAAACTTGTCAAGTGTCAGGAGGGGTTTTCAATTGGTGTTTGAAAAGGACTCAGTGAAATCTGATCTTGTGTTATCACAAGCACCACTTTCCTCCCCAACCCCTGCACCCGCGTGCTCTCTTTTACGCTTTCCCCCAAGATCTCCTGTCAAAGGGAAGTTCAGGAGAAGTGTGTAGGGTGACAGCATCAGGTTTTGGCACGGCCTTCGTAATGGAGTGAACAAGACGCTCGCAGGCTGAGGACCGATGCACACCAGCAGCTCTCAAGAGGCTTTGGCAGATGCATGGGCAGGTCTTTGCCCTGTGTGCCCAAGCACCACTCTTCCCTCCAGCCAGGACCACCTCAGCTGGAGACTCACTCTCCAGCCTAACCAGCTCCTGAGCTCCAGTGCTGACTTTAGAGCTGTGTTTCCACTGTTCCTGCAGCAAAACTTTCATCCCCCATCCCCCTTGCTACAGTTCACTACCAGCTTAGCTAGCACAACTATTCCTGGGACCAGGCTGGGAATGAGTTAGTCAAATGGGTCCAGGTTAAAAATTAACCCTTTCCCATAACCCTGGGTTATTATTAACCCAGATCATGTCAAGATGGGGAGGAAAAAACTGAATAAGGAGGACAGTTCTTATATTGCCCTCACACTGCAGGATAACTCCACAGTTACACATTCAAAAATCAAAAAGTATTTGTCCAATGAGCAGCCAGAGACTAGCTGGGCACCCGAGAGGTATATTAGTGTTTGAGCCAGCTACCAACAAAACACAGACGGCATCTGTATGAGGAACAACTGCAGTGACTGGGTTTTCCCATCCCTGGAAAAGAAATTATTGAAGAGGGAAGTGATAAAGATAAAATGGGCTGAGGAAGGTAAACAGAGAATAGTTTTTCACCTTTACTCCCACTATAAGAACTGGGAGGCAGCCGCTGCAACTTGCAGGTGGCAACTCAGACCAGCTGGGAAAGGAAAAATAATTTTTCACCCAAAGCCTGTTTAGTCTGCAGAGCTCCTTGCCACTGGACGGTGTGAATGATCAAAGGCAACTTGAGAAATTAATGGAGAAAATAAATTCATTTTGGTTACATTGGGAAGTCCCTCGGCCACACATCTGGGACTTGGGAGAGTATTCTGGCAACGGATCACTTTGTGTTTATGGTGCAACATTCCTTCATTAGCATTCACTGCTGGCCATGCCTGGAGACAGGATGCTGAGACGGACCAGCCTTTGGATAGATATTGGCTACATTTACCGGCCTTTGAAATGACCGGTGGAAATGGCACTGTCATTTAACACAGCACCAACAGATAACTTGCTCATGTCCACAGGCCTGCCAAAGTCCAGATTTCTCAGCAGTTATTCTGACTGATACTAAAACTGCCAGGTCCAAGTTTTCAGCTCAGTAGCGAAGCTAGCAATGGACATCTGGAGCCCAGCTCCCATGTCCTCCAAATACATGGCTGGCAATGCGCTCCCCACTGATAAAGGAAGATTTGGGTTTCCAACAGCCACTGTTCTCATACTGATCGTTAATCTGAGCAAAGACCTAGGGCTGATTTTCATAAGTGCTGAGTACAGACAGCCCCTACTTAAGCCAAAAGGAGCTATGAGCCTTTGGCGTCCAAGAGAACAAGGCTGAACCATCAAAATCTCCTCTGCACAGAAACTCTGGGGTACTACGGAGTCAGCTACCACCTATTTGCTGTCTGGTCGCTGCTGGGAAGCCAGGCTGTGCACAGAGCACGAGTTGGGGCTGGGGTGGGGATGCTCCGGAGGCTGTCAGGACCGTGCCGTGTACCTCCAAGAGTGGTGGCATTGCAAAGCTGGTAAATCCTATTCCAATGAGCATCTTGTGGAAAAGGGGCTTCTTATCAAAGGAAGGCTTGGTGGATGTGGGGACCTGCTTTCAGACCCTGCAGCCTCACATCTGCAGAGGGTTGTATTCAGGATGCGGCATGATGGAAGCCTGTTCCCTATCATGAGGAAGGAAAATATTCCCCCTCCGATTTGTTTAACGCTAGGTTGGGCAAAGCGTTAACCCCACAATGCAGATTTACCTCCAAGTTTCCCCCAAGCTCCTCCCAGAGAGGAGGGCTGACGGGCATTTTATAAAAATCCCCTCCTTCTGTATTTACTTCCTAACCCAAATGCCAGGAGATGGTCGACAGCTGGCTTAAATCTCTGCAGCTCAGGAGATCAGCCCTCCCCCTCCGCCTTTTCTAATAAAAATTAATTTATTATGATCCAGAGAGTTGAAATTAATCTGCCTCCGGAGAGGCTGTGTCTGGCAAGGCCGGGTGAGGAGGGAGGCAGAGGGCTCCGGAGGGCACATTAACAGTATTGTTGTGCTTAATGTTGTGTAGCCGCAACATCTGCTAATTTAATGCACGAGCAGCCAGCTGCCTCCGACAGCTCCTAACAAGAAGTGGGCAGTAGGGAGAGGGGGAGCAAGGGGAGGTTTGCAAGAGGGTGAAGGTGTGAGTGGCTGGGGTGCCTCTCCAAGCCCCCCTCTCCAGATGCCGTGTAATGGCAACATTTGCTGATGTGCCTGTGATTAAATCCTTGGGGGATCGGCCCAGCATGGACCTGCTTGTTGCTCCCGCAGTTGGGATCTGGGAGATGTCCATGCTCTGCAAGGGCAATGGTGAAGGGGACATTGGTGAAAGCCCCGTTTCACCCTCCATCTGATGGGACAAACATAGCAAGGAGCGAAGCATGTGCTCTGCTTAATCCAACTGCATGCAGAGCAAATGGAGCGATGGATGGATGTCAAGCCAAAATGACATAGAGATGGTGTAACGAAAATCACATCTGTACCGAGCCAGATTTGGTGTTATTCCCAAGCAGTTTATCTGAGCAGTGGGTTCTTGAGAGCTATTTTTGCAAAAGTGATTCTTCTTCTGCAAAATGAAAGAAGCTTAAGGAGGAAAAAAATCCCAACCCTCAGACGACAAGAAAGGTTCCCCACTTACGAGATGATAATCAATGTAAAGTTTTTCAGTAGCGTCATGAAAGCAATGTCGTCATCTGGGACTCATGTGGCTGGCATGTCTCTGAGCTGGATAAACTGAGCCTGCATAAATAAATATGGAAATTTGCTGGCTGCTCCAGACTTCACTCCCTGGATGCCTGGGTGTATGTGGCTCCCCACTCAGCACAGGCAGGGACCTCAGAGGCTGCCCTGCGCTGGGCTCAGACCGATGCGGGCTGGGGGATGGCTCGGAGGTTTGCACAGGGCCCAGGAGTGCAGCAAGGTGAGCCTCCAGCTGCAAACTTTAACACGATGGCACTGCAATGATCAGGGAGGAGTTTTTCACCCGTTATAGCAGTGCGAGAAGGCTGCAAAATTCAGTTGCAGACCTTGCTGTGGATGAAAGGAAAGGCAGAGGGGAGGTTTTGAATCCTTCCGTGAGATGAGTTGCTCCAAGAGTGAGTACAATCTCCTTTCCTAATCACACCCAGTGATGCCAGTGTCCATGCCAGGTCTCCATCATCTAGGAAGAGCCAGAGGGTTGACTCCATGCCTCCCATCACCACAGGATCCAGCGCACGTGAGAAGGTATTGGCCATTGGAGAAGAAGCCAAGGTTGGGCAGCAACTCTGATTTCCACTGGGAAATGGAGAAAAAGCCCTAGGGATTTGAAAATCAGGAGCAAAGAAGCCATGGCATGTTCTCTGATACATGGTGGTTTCAGATAGGAGACCTGGGACAGGTTACCTTGCATCAGCTGCTGTGCAGCAGCTGTGTGTGGACAGGCTCTTACCCTCAAAAAAGAGGTGATAATTCAAAGGTGCTTGCTATGTTGTGGAGGAGGAATCAGGATTCATATCTAGTAGGAAACAGCCGGCAGTAGCTTCACAGGGAGAGTGGGTGGGAGAAGCCAGGGCTGTGACACCCCAAGCAGTCAGACTGCTCATACCCATATGGTGAACCCCTATAGGAATACGAAAGTCTTGGTCCTTAAAACTACTGGGACACCCCCCATGTCCCTTGGGCAGAACAGCGTCAGTGCCTGACAGATCCTGCCTCCAGGCGAACCAAGAGCAACACAAACAGAGTGGGAAAAGATACTGCATTGGGCTAAAAGAATATGGTAAACCTCTTAGGGAAGGGAATGAAATGATTTTTCTCAAATAACCAACATAAGGATTTGAAAATGAACATCTCTTAGTATTAATTTAATTAAAGCAGCATGCTGCCGTTACTTATAAAGCTAGAAGAATCAGTCTGTTTAATGGGTTCTCAGCTAATCAAAAATTAATTAAGCGTTTAGTGGGGATTCCAAATCCCTGAATTGGATTTAAAGAAGCCTGTTTCCATGTCTTTTTCAAGTGTTGCTTGTTTTACTATAACAGGAGACGTGTTTGATTGTGCAGACCTCCCATTATCCCTGGCTTGCAGGTGATCAGCCTTGAAATTCATTCTTGTTAGTTGATAGCTGCTCCGTTCCCCGAAATGACTGTGACAGAGCATCACTAAGTCTCTGCCAGCCCTAAAAGAGGGCTCAGAGCTTTCCTTTGAGCATTGTGCCATGCATCTCCTCGCTAGTTCACAGGTGATAAAGAACGAACAGCAGAGCGGGGCTGAGAATGGGGAAATCTCCCCCTTATTTCTGAGGCTTTTTGGTTGTGCAGTGAGGAATGGCAATACATTAAATGGGCTCTCTCCCTTCACATCTTTGCTTGCAGATGTCCTAATGCCTTTGCTCTCAGTAAATATTACCTATTTTACCTATTGCACCCTTATTCCCTCTCTCAGCCTCTTAACAAGACAGCATCCACCACTGAGTGATGGGGTCCACTTTCCTGCAGGCAGCAGCTACCATAGCCTGGTCCTCAGCTGGATAAAGATGACTTTCAACATCAATGTGTCTCAGAAATGCCCTCTACCCAGTCCCTTTTCTCCCTGCCCCTTGCCCCCACCTCTCCTCCCGCCCACCACCCATGTAATCCCTTCTGTCTCAATGAAGAAAACAACCCCAGGAGCGGATCCAGCTGAAAAGCAGCCTGTCCATTGAAAAGAAAAAAAATAAAATAAAATAAATTTTAACTCCCATCAGTTCTCCAACCCATTTCCCAGTGAGAACAGCAGGAAGGGCAGATGGCCCCTGGGAGGGAAGGATGGTGCACAGGGAGATGCTGGTTGCTGCCTGAGCTGGCTGCCTGCAATCACTGCTCGCCAAACTGCACCCTGCGATGGAAACCATGGCCCCAAGCCTGCAGCTGGAGACAGCTCGATTTGCCTTTCATCTCCAAAAATCATTTTTTTTTTTTAGCTATTCAGTGTGCTGACAATGTAAATAATACCAAAAGAAAAAAATGCATCAAGTGTCAGGCAGGATGCAAAATTTTCCTGCTTTTTTTTTTTTTCGGATGGGGGTAAGGGGTGGAAACTCAATAATGCTGTACCTGAACCCCTTAAAGCACAACATCTTTGAAGTAGCAAACTGGCAAATACACTCAATCAATTATAAATGAAATAATCTTCTTAAAATATTAGAGATTTGGGTGCTAAGCAATACTGGAAGATTATGGAGAGAAAATCAGTTTTAGAGCTTCCTAAAGTGACAGAAAGAGAATAATCGGAAGAAATGGTGAGAAGTTTAAAACGATTATGTAGATTTGTGTCAGTGAAAATGTCCCAGCAATCCTTAGCCGATCTCTCGTACGCTGGAAATAGATTACGTTCAATCCTTTCTTAAAGGGGCAGGTTTCTTTCAAGTGTGGGGGTGGTTTAATTTTTATTTTTTTTATTTTTCTAAGCACCTCTGCATTATTTTTAACCTCCAAAGGAGGCTGGGCCCAAGGGCATGTCTGTGTTTCCTTGCCTTGCTGTACTGGAGGGGCACGCACAGGAGCAGGGTTTGGGGTACACTGATGGGTATGGTGAGCCCCATCTTCAGCTTGCAGCATGAGACCCCGCACAGAGCAGCCACCAACTGGAACGAGGTATCGAGCCTGAGATGATACCCACAGGAGCAGGGCACTCAGCCCTGCTTCTGCTTGGGCCAGGCAGATATGGAGAGACCTCATCAAAAACAATTGTTTTTCCCCACTGGAAAACACCTCTGAAATCAAGATTAGATCCATCCTTTCAGGGAACAAATGATTCTTGGGTGCCTCTGGAAAAACTGAGGTACCATGCAATTAAGATCCTGTCTGCTCCTTTACTGGCTTCTGCATTTACATTTACAGCCTCAGTGCAGATTGTTGGAATAATTTGGAGCTTACCCTTCACACACTCATATGCTTTTTAACAAAACCTCCAAATATATACCCAGCACAAAGGACTACATGACCTGGAAAACAGCTGTTCCATACAGTCACCTTCTTTGGTGTCATGGCACCGCTTGGGCTTGAGATACAAGACCAGGAGACTTCATGCCACCGGTTTGATGCTTGCATGGGTGTGGGGAGGAAACTCCTAGACCCACGAGAGGAGGGCAGGAGCCCATCAACCCCCCAGGTCCTCAGTGCTGGTGTTTGTTTGCAATCAGAAGCAACAGAAAAATTCAGAGGAAGAAATTAAAATAGGAAAAAGGCACGTCAACATCAGGGCTGCTTTTAAAGATGGTGCAATTAAGCTGAGGGGTTTGTGAGAGCTGTTGTTAATTGATAGCAAAGGAGAGGAGGCTGTCTCCAGGGAGAAGCAGGTAATGTAGGTAATCTTCAGAGAGGATTTGCCTAAAGAGATGGAGATTTAGGAACGGAAATTCCTGGAGTCAAGCGGGGGTGGAAGAAGAAGATGAAATCTGGTTTGTCAATAGCCAGCAAGGAGATGTGGAGCCATCAAAAATCAGCCAGGCTCTCGAAGAAGATAGTGCTGCCTTCTCTTAGGACCCACACATCAGTTCATCTCTGGAGCCATGGATATTTTCAGTAGGGGAAAAAAAGCTTTTTTTTTTTCCTAAATCAGATACTTGTAATTGAAAAAAAAAAAAATCTTTTTGACAAACTGAATTTTTTTCACTTAAACAAGAAAAATATTTGTTCTCATGTTTGGGCTTTTTCCCCCTCATCTACTCATTGCTTTCCCTACCTTTTTTGCCCTTACTTCTTCCTTTCCTGAGGACCAAAGTGAAAAAACAAACAAAGATAGAAAAAAATTCCCAGATGAAAACCTTTCCTAGAGGTGCTTGCAAAAGGTAAACGTAAAAGTTTGCTTGCAAAAAGCTTGCAAAAAAGCTTGCAAAAAATAAAAGTAAGCACAAACCATAAGATTTTTAAAAGGTCCCTTTTTTCAGCATCTCTGAGCACTGGAGGTGTTTTTCTTTGGGTTTGGGGGGATTTGGGGGTCATTCCAAGTTACGGCCCCTCTCTCTGCTGCTCTCCCCTTGGATGCCTGTGGCTGCTGTGGTCTCACTATCTACAGCAGCTTCCCCAGAGCAACTTTGTCTAATCCCAGCTCTCCCCAGGGATTCAGACAGCTGGAAATAACAGCCCTTACCTGTCGCCGATGGAGAGGGTAGGAGGAATTAGCTAATGTTTGTAAAGCTCTTAGCAGATGACAGTGCTGTTGTGTGGTACTACTCCCATATTATAGCTGGATGCTGCTTGATAGTCAGGCATGGAATCAATTTTTGAATAATGGATATTAAAAACGTCAACTATGACACCCAGCCATAATGCCTGCCGCGCACTGAGTGCCTATATATTGTTTCACACACTTAATATACAGTGGAGGCACTGTAATTACTCCTTGCTAATCCCCACACTTTATAATCTGCCCATACGTACAAAACCTGGCCGCCTCTTCCCACCTCTCTGCAAAGATTTCAGAGCACAAGCTGCACCTAGCTGTCACTGTGCTAAGACACCTCTATTTTTTTTCCCCAAAAATATTGTGAATTGCCAAGCAAAGATTTACTAATTGCACTTATCTGGATCCCTAGACCTGCTCTCAGCCTGCATCTATTACCAACAGTCACTTAGCATCAGTGGGATGGAACAAGTTGTCTAATCAGACAGTGAAAGGCAGAGCTTTCTTTGCAGAGGCCCTCGGATAAATACCATCAGAAACAACGCACAAGGGAAATATGTTTATTTACAGCCTAAGCTGTGGGAAGTGTGGGCATGGAGGGCTCAGTCTCACTCAGAATTAGCCATCTGAAAACTGAACCAGGAATCTAAACAAATCTAGGCAAGTTGTCTTGACTTTGTAGTTACTTGGGCTACTTTGAGCCAACTTCTGCTATCAGCCTTTCCTGTCAGTTTAGGGAGATTCACCCTGTTTCTGTTAGACCCATCCACCAATATACATGAGGGGTAGGTGAGGTCGGGACAGGGACACTGAGTAGCTGGGAAGTAACCATGAATATTCCCAGGCTGGGAAAGAAGAACCTTCTCACCAACAGAAATAGTTTGAAACAGTCCTTCCAGTTAGAGCAGAGGGGCCTGAAACAGCCAGGCTAAGCTTCAGGTAGAGCTTGATGGGATGATGGGAGGGATAATAGAATAATTTAGATGGGTAGGGACTTGTCCAGCCTCTAGTACAGCCTCCTGCTCCAAACAGGGACCACTTTGAGGTTATATCCAACATCAGTGTTAGATCAGGTTGCCCAGAGCCTTGTCCAGCTGAGCTTTGAGTATCTCCAAGGATGGAGATCCTGCAGCCTCTCTGAACCCTTTTCTAGTGTTGCCAACAGACTGCACAACATGGTGCTTGCATACAAAGAAAGATGCACAAGAAGCCAGGAGGTACGATCCTGTACCTCCAAACCACTGGATGTGGGAGAAGACAGCCAGAGAAGGAGCACAGCTATTCAGAAACCCTTTGCCGCCAGTTGGTGCACCCTTCAGTGGTGTACATGGACTTCCTAGAGCAAGGCTGTGCTGGCCTCAAAGAACAAGACAATGCAGAGACAGGTATCTCGTGCTGGACTTTTGGATAGGCCTTTATATTAACGCAGGGATGGCAGGGATGGCAGTGGAGGGGGAGGGAAAGGGGAGAAAGCCCAAAATATCAGCTCCCTGCTTCTGTCCAGCTCCCCTGACACCCCCACTCTGCTGCAGGAAAGGGGGTGGTTGTACATGTTCCATCCCTTTGGAAACGACCCTGTCTCTCCTCCCAGTCCTCCTCCATCTCATTGCCTCCAGGCAGCAACACAGGCTGCAGAGGAACTGCTGTTAGGGAATATATCTTTATTAATTAGATCCAGGCCCAGTTTTCTCACAGGAGAAGGAAATTACCTGTGCTTGAGCTGAGCAGGAAAAGCCTCTTTTCTGGTCTTATTGCACATTTCATCTCCCCCTCCACCCGTGGGTTTTATGCTGTGGCAGAACTCCTGTGTGGACAGATCCTGGCTGCCAGCTGGGGCTGGGGCACCGCGACACCCCTGCCCACCGCACGGGACACCACACAGGGGAAATGCTCCTGGAGCATCTTGCTTCAAGAGCTGCAGTAACAAAAGGGACTTCCTGCCAACAAGGCAGAACAGGGAGAACTTTGCCGGGATGGTGCCTGGATTTTACCCCCTGAGCTCCATCTCAGACAACACTCCACTCCTTAAAAGTATTAGAACTCAATGAAATTAGATCAGAAATGCCACAAGATATCAGGCAGAGCCACAACACTGGTGACCTGAGGACCTTGAGGTAGCCTTTGCTCACAGTCACCCTAGATATAAAAACCCACTTGGCTTTAGAAAACAACCTGTGGATGTCATGGATGTAAACACCACAGAGGTACCACCTCTGTTTCAAAGCAGGGGAATAATAGTGTTTACTTACACATTGTAGAGGTAAACTGAGGCATGCAGCAGTGGAGAAAGAACCATAAGCTGGACCCAAAGCCTGAGGGCTACATCTGCAACCGACCTCCTTTTCTTTTTAGTGGAACTGCTTGGACTTCTGTCTTTTATCAGTTCCAGGAATGAACTGGGGCCCCAGGATGCTCTGGCTGACACACAGCAGAAAGCCAGTCTCTGCCCAAGAGTCTCTTGTTCCCCAGCCGTATTGATGGAACAGGGGTCAGAGAATAGTGAAACCTTCTGTTTGCAAGAAAGTCACAGTTTAAAAAGAAAAAAACACATTTATAGGCCTGTGCAAAATGTGCTGCTTCTGCGTGTGGTCTGTTCTCCATGTTCAGCCTCTGCCTCCTTAAAGTCGCTTATGGGGTTAACCCAGAGTTGCAGCAGACTGACACCACTAGGTCTCAGTTCACAGCAGCTGAGGATCCAACTTGCTTTATTCTAAACCTAGGGAGGGCTGGTATCAGCACTGTGGTTCCCTGCGCACACACGGCACGGTTGCTGCCCGCCGTGCCGGGAGCCAGCCGGGACCTGCGCCGACCTGCCACGCACAGACCCGGCATCGTGGCCCCAGAGCTCTGCGAACCGAGCGAGACAGGCAGCACGCCAGCCTGAAACGGCTCTGAGCCCAAAACTCGATTATTGCTTAACTTTCCTGCCAAACCTCCAGGTCCCTCTGTGCTAAATCATTCCCCATCGATCCGTTCCCATTATAAAGCTCCTGTCTCCCCCATGAGCACGCAACTCCATACGACTCGACTTCCAGCACAATTGAGCTCGAACCCTAAAAATCAATACTGCAGCAACCCAAGGATCAGAGGCCAATGAGGTCTTTAACAAACGTGTCTGGTGCTCTTGACTTGAGTAGGCTTCAGCCTACTTTGAGGTCCTTTCTGATCCATCATGGGTTTGTTCAAGTTGTCATAAAGCAAATTTGCAGTCATTGATCCAGGCAGAATGAAGTTGTGAATATCAGATGGGGGAAGGAGGGGGGAGAATAACCCTAGAGAAAGAGTTTTAATAGCTTATAGGCAACACATGTCTGAGCCAGAGGAAAGCAAATTAGGAAAATGCAAACGAAATAAGTTTTTTCTATTTTTTTTTCAGCCTTTCTTCTCTCTGGAGAGAGAAGCTGCCTTGGCTCTTAAAAAAAACCACAAAAGGAAACAATAAATATTGTTAACTATAATATAGGGCTGAGTTCATTCTAATGGATGAGGGCTATGGCTACATATACTTGAGATATTAACCATAGACCATGCTATATAAGGATAATTTATAAATATATAGAAAATAACAGGCCAGATCCTTCCCTACCATGAAACCATGTGGCTCTGCTGAAGCCAGTTCAGCTCTTGCCAGCAGACATGACCCAGGGAAACTCATTTCAGAGCAAAATAACTGCAAAGGGAGGAAAGTTGCTTTCCATAAAGTGCGATTCTGATGACAAATGACCCAACCACCTGCAAAATGTATTAACGAGGCTTCACTATGCAACAAATTGCACAAAAGCCAATTGAATTTAATATAAGGGTCATTCATCTCCCTGGCTTTTTGTTACTCTTAATTCAGCTCCAAATCTTTTCAAAACTCATTAAATGAAACATAATCAAAATTCACATTTCTGTACCTTTTCTTTTAAGTCCAAATCAGGACCCTAGATCCAACGCTCCCAGCTTGGCTCAGCTCTGCTTTCAGAGCCACCACCCATCCTCCACAAGAATAAAGGTATTGCAAGGTCTGAAGATCACTTGGAAATGGGGATCCAGAGTGGGATTTCTTGTGCAGGACATGCCCACTTTACTTTCACATTACCTAAAATATTGGCATATTCAGAGCAAATATGAGATGTTCACTGAAATTTTAGTGGCAGGTCTGGAAAAGGAGAAGGCGACAGCAAAATAGGAACCCTCCTGAGCTCTGCTTCCTCAAGCCCTGGGGAGAGGAGCGATCCCTGCCTCCTCGCCCACAACCTTTGCCCTGGTGTTTGCCAACTGGCCTGTTGAGATATTCAAAACAAGTCCCAGTTATAACCCTTGCTGGGCTGTAGTAGGTTTGCTCCCTGCCGTGCTGGGCTGGGGGATTCCCGGCACCCATCACTCCCACAGCAGTGCCGCAACAGCAGAGCTTAGCCATGCAGCACCCTGGGTTGTTCATCCCTCTCCCCATCACCACTACCCTCCCTGGCCAGCCAAATCCCTACCCCTCTGAACAGCTCAGGGTTTGGGAATCTGCAGCCTCCTCCAGACGGAGCGGAGGCAAGGCCAGGTGAGCAGCAGAGATCACCCTGATGTTGGTGGGAGCCACCAAGTACCGAAGAAAGACAGCTTGGCACTACAGAATGCCAGGGGTGCTGGGAAGGGAGCTATTGCAAGCACGTTGAAAAGCAGGGGCTCTCCATGTAGTTCAGCAGCAGAGTCATGATGGGTTACCCCACGGATAATTTCATTCCCCAAATTTATGCACCCATGAGCATCAGCACTGCTGCAAGGGGCACGCTGTTTCTGTGCAAGCCATGCCATGTTCATCACACCCCCCCCCGGCTCCCCATTCATTTCCAGGTGCGATTCAAAACTGTCTGGTACCGCAGGATATCATGAGCTTGCTCCATCCTCTCACCTGATCTCCGACTAGCAGCCTCTGTCTGCCCGCGGCTTTCCCTGTCACTCAAGATTTGTCCCTTAAGAAGTCCCAGTGAAACTACCCTTGAGTTCAGTCATCACCGGTTAGGCCCAGAAATCCCAGTCCAAGAAAGCATTTCAACTTTTCTCCCGTCACTCACCATGGCTGAGTAGTGACAGGATTGTCCCTTTTACAGGAAAACCCATGATTTTATTTTTCCTTCCAGTCCAAACCCTAATGAAAACAAAAAGCACTGAAATTTCTCATGCTGCTCTTCCTTAGCGAGTAAAAGTGAGTTGAGGTGGATGAAATTAAGTTTCCTTTCCAATTTTGTTCACATTTTTCACAGAATAGTTTTGGTTTGATCTTTATTTTAAACAAACACATGAAAACAGTCTGTTCTCTCACTCGTGCGTTAATGAGACTAAAACACAGTTTCCCCTTCCGACTTGTTCTTCCCCTCTAAAACCTTTTGCTCTTCTAATATCAACATTATCCAGCAAAAACAGGCTCAGAGAGAAATTTCCAGCTGGGTGCATTTGCATCTTCACATACTTGCCCATTTCCAGGGAAGTCAATAGGGTAATGCAGCGATTTAAGCACTTCTCTGGAGCGGAGCCACGGTGCCTATGCTGTCCCCGGCTCTGTTTCATATTGCAGTGATGGAAGAGCAAACAAGATCTTCATTCCCGATGAACAGAGAGAATCAAAGTTTCCTTTCACTGCCCTTGATCCATTTGTCTGAAAACATCCCTCCCTTGAATGCATTCCCCCTTAGAGCCATCTTTCCTCAATTGAAATTGCTCCTTAATTCCTCCTTTTCGAGCGCACCTGACTACAAGCTTTTCCTCATATCCATCAGTTCTCGTGCTCACCATAATAGTCTGCATGAATGTTTGCTTATATTACTGCTGCTTCCAAGTTATGCTGCCTCCACCTTGTACTCTCTGGTCCATCTCCATCTATTGCTTTACCCCGCTGCCTGTCTGAGAGCGGCTGCACACACTTCTGCAAAGCGTTATCTCATTATTTCAATTCTATCTGCTAAAGCGTTTGGAGAGACAGTGTATTAAAGACACTATATAAAAATAAATTGAATTGAGAGGAAATCTATATACCTAAAGTTGTAAAAAGGAATAGTCTCCGGTGATGACTCCATTTCCAGCAACGGCATGGTAACAAGCCGGAGCCCATCTCCCGGCTGAATTTTGAATAGATCTGCTCAAATTGAGCAGAGCTGGCCAGACTCACAGGGCTGGGGCTGTGTCCCAGAGAGCGGGGGGCTCAGGGAGACCTGGGAGAGGGGTGCAGGGAGCAGGGGACCGGTGCCACAGCCCAGTGTGCCCCCCTGCTTGGGATCCTCTGGACCACATACCCACCAGCACAACTTGCCCAGCTCAGCTGGGAGCTGCAAAGAGGGACACACTGCCTCTCGCTCAGCCAGTCCTTGGGCATCATTCCCCCCCATTCGGCATTCCCTCCATCGCTAAGGTAGCTCTGTAGTGCCAACCCTGGTAGTTGCCCATGTGTTGGCCATGGAAACACAGCCCAACCCTCCTCCCTTTGCCTTGGCACAGGAGACAGGCACAGTCCTTACCTGTGGAAAAGCAAGGGACTGGAGGTTCAGATCCCTCTACAACCGCAACGTACTAAAATGTGTTTGCCACTTGGCTAAATGGCTATAAGGCAAGAACTTGGGTCGGACGAGTGGTCCAACAGGGACCCAGGTGCAGGTTTCTGGGCCACGCTGCCAATCCAAAGCCAAAAGAGGCTGATGCAGTTCCTGGGTCTATAAGGGATCTTATCTCTGCATCGCAGAAGAGAGCTCTGCTGGGCTGTGGAGAAAAAAGGATTGGAGGTCCCAGTAAGGGGCTTAGTAGAAAACAGCTCTACACATGAAATCTATGACAGGGATGAGAAACTCATCCCGGAAATTTTGGGGGCACCTCGAAGTAAGATAACCTCTCTGCATAAAGCTGTGCATCATGGTCTTCGCTACGCTATGGTCTACGAGGAATCTTTCTAATTCCTGATTATTGTAACTCTGAACTTTCCTCTGCATCGCTGGGGATTCTAAGATACATAAATAGGAAGGCTTTGCCCCACTGGTTTGTTCTTGTCCTCACAACACCAAGATCTTCACCAGTAAGTGACGGGGAAGGAAAAAAAGTGCCGTGAACTTGTATGCTGCAGGAATGAGCCAAGTCACGGTCCAGATACTCTGCAAGACAGGAGGTGATCCATGGGGAAGGCTTTCTGCCAGTCAGTCCCAGAGCCCTGCTCCCTAATTAATTCATCATTTGTCTATTTGGGGGAATGGCTCAGCTGAAATGACGTCTTTTTCAAGTTAAAAAGGAAGAGAAAGAAAAGAAATCTGACTTACGTCATGGGCTCCTCCACCCCTCCTAACTCAAAGTGTTCTCAATTCTCTATTTCTCGCTCTACAACTTTTAATGTTAGCATTTAAGCAAATTGAGGGAAACACTTGCCTCCCATAATTCGAATTAAAATGGTAAGAAGTAAAGCAGAGTTTTTCATTACACCTGAACCAAAGTAACTACATCACTTTCTCTGTTCAGGAAGATTTTGGTTTTCATTTTTCTCTTGGTCCTGTTTCAGAATCATGTCTCAAAATAAATATTCCCAGCTGGAAGAAATATTCCCCCACCCTTGCACAGTAACCACCAGCACCCATATAATGCTGTTGCAAAGGAGGAGGGACCCATAGCCAACCATGGGATGCTTCCAGCACCTCATGCTACCTGCAGCCCTGAAGAGCAAGCAATGACTTGACAAGGTCTTCCCAGCATCATTTACTCTGTCTGTCTTCCCAGGACCTGAAGCTCAGTGCCAAAAATAAGTTTGCTATTCTTTGACTTGTTCAGGGCATAACTGGTTGTGACCTGCATCCCAGGAACAACCCAGTTCAGTAGCTTTGCTCAGGTGGTGAAATTCAGACCCTTGAATTGCGTAGGACTCCTGTATTTTAATAGAAATATTAAATCTTCCAAACTGCAGTGAGGGAACCAGTGGGGCAGGCTATAAAGTGGCAAAGCATCTCTCCCAGAAAAGCAGTCTTTGCAAGTCTGGATCACAGCTATTGCCAAAAAAAATAGTAATAATAAACCAAATGTCTGGAGGAATTTCTCCTCCCTATCTTCCTCTCTTTCCAGCTCATTATTTCTTTATAAGGCTCATTACTAGCAGGTCTGAGACTCGGGCACTGACCCACGAAGGCCTGGAGGGAGGAAGGCTTTCCAACGCTGTCAGGCCCAGCTGGACCAATTGAGGAGCGATGCAGAGAGGTGAGCGAGGTGACCACCGAAGGGATGGGTTTCCTGGGGCCCTGCGTTGGAAGGGGCGGGACCAGGCTCCACTAGCATGTGCCCAGCTCTGCACAGTCTCACACTTTATCTTCACTGGAAATATGTTTTCCCAGTATGCCAGACCCTGAATCCAAAGGGGATTTAGTGAAATCCCGGTGGAAAAACTTTAAATGAACAATGTCCAACGAACAACATTAGCCTTTTCTATAACCATTCACCAGTTCAGGAGCGGGTTCTGCTCCAGCTGAAGCCTACTTATATCAGGACTGTTGTGCTCTGTTCCCACCCTACCCTACATTTCTGTGCATTCCTGTCCACTTCCTCATGCTCCTGATGTGACAAGTGTGTCAGTTCAAGGAATTGGTCTAGCTGAAGACTAAAAAGGGAGGGGGGAAGAGAGAGAGAAAACCAAGAGGGTTTTAAAAGCAGAACACACTTTCTCTTGGAAATATCACTGTGTTTAAGTGCCTTGCTTGTTGTTTGGGTTCCCCCTGAGCAGCCAAACCCAGGGGTGATGCTCAAGCCCTTGCTTTGATAAGGCACCATGAGCCCAGCACTGAAGCTGAACAACTCTGCAAGTGCCCCTGCAGGACCACTTCTCTACCCTGACCTGGGATGTTGGGATTTAAAGATCTTTTTGGAGGATTTGAAACCTCCCAGAGGACTGCAATGATGGTAGCCTATTTGCATTCATGTTCATGTGAGAACTGGAAAAGTTCTCATCCTCATTTTGACTGTATAGCCTAAGCTTTTCTGCTGGAGCCTCCACTGCTTTCCCCAGTTTCTCTCTATACCCATTACTTGATTCCTTGGCTGAATTTCCTCCTTGCAATATGCCCCTACCAGCTTGTTTCGATCTGTTGTGTTGATTCTCCTTGCAGTGGAGGTTATATCTGCTCTTTTGCATTCAACAACACACCACAGCCCTTCTTGCATCTGAATTTTGTTTTTGCTAGCAAGTGAGGGGCAACACTTAACTGAGTTTGCAGCTGAGTAAGCCTTTCTACGATGAACTCTTGGGAGAGAATATTATCTCCTAGTGGTGTGCGAAATGCCTCGGAGAAGGGGCCACAACAGGTTGGTGGAAAAACACTGTAATAAATAACATGCCTGATGGTCATAACAGGCAAGTGAGGACATATGACATAATCAGGGGATAATAAAGAATCTCACCAGGCTTTCAGGAGCGTGGGGCTCGGAGAGACACAGAGCAACAAGCCAATGCCACTGCCGGGCTCGTTCCTTGCTGCCAGGAGTGAAACAACTTCATTCCAGCTGCTGAGAGGTGGTTTGTGAAAGCCTTGGATATATTCACCAGGGAGAAAATTACCTGTCAAAGGAATGATAAAGCCACAGTGTGCTTTGCTACTGGAATCCATTTGTCCTGAGTGGTGACGGGGAAGAGCTCAGGCTGCGTCACATTCCTCTGCTAAGTCTTTTGCTGCTGAAAGGATGGATGCAGGGGAAGGTATTAAAGAGTCACATCCACATTTATAGCATGGCGAGATGTGTATTTGAGCAGCTCTTTTTTTTTTTAAAGTATGCAATCCTCTGTATTGCCATACTTAAGGTTAAATCCATGCACTTGTCTGCAAGCCTGAACCTACAAGTAGCATGTACTTTGTAGGGGCTGGCATGGTTCTTGGTGTGGCTGCGACAGGGCAAATGTGTCACATACACAAACGAAATCACCAACAAGCATCGCTTGTACTAGAAGAAACCAGGGCAAATCACACACATTTACACTGTGCCCAGGAGCATCTCTGTTTGCCCCATAGATGTTTTTGTAGCCAGTTGGGATGGTTTCACAGTGTGGGTCACGTACTCACAGAAGTTAGGGCAGAAGGCACTTTAAGAGGTCACTCGTTCCCATGTTTCTCCGCTGCTTTAGCCAGAGATGCAGTGCGATAGATGGATTTTGTCCATCTTTTGGTCCAGATACTGTTGAATTAGGACTGCAGCAAGGGGATCAAGGGAAGTTATCATCCCCCCTGCTCAGTTTTGGTGAGGCCGCTGCTGAAAACATCCAGTCTAGGATCTGTGGGTCAAGAGGGAAAAGGGGTCTGAGGCATGTCCTACAGGGAGCAATGAGGAGACCTGAGCTTCTTTAGTCTGTCAAAGAGGACTAAGGGGGGATCTAATGCTACTTACAGCTAACTGGAGGTGGTTAGAAAGACAACGGAGCCAAAACATTCTCAGTAGTACCCAACAATGTAACATGGAACAATATCTACAAATTGTGGCTTGGGAGGTTCACGTTGGACAGGAGAAAACAACTAAATACCACACAGGTGGTGCAGCACTGGGACAGGACACCAGAGGTAAGGGATCTCTGTCCTTGGAGGTGTTCCAGCCCTGGCTAAACACAGCCACAGCCAACCTGGCAATAGGCATGCTCTGGATAAGAAGTTGGGCTGGACACCACAGAGGTGCCCTAGCACTACCCCAGGGTGGCACTAATTGTCCCCTTCTCACTGCCAGGCCTGGCGTGGCCACCTGCAGTGTGGTGGCACATGCCCTACTGCAAACAGCCGGGGAACCTCTGAGCAATCCTGTGGGACCTGGGGACAGGGGCAGATGGGAAAGGAATTGTGTCACACCTCTAAATCCTCTTTGTAATGCCTCACTGGTCAGGCACACCTTTGAAATCCTTACCTAATCCATTCCCCTGGACACCAATAAGGTGCTTGAGGATGCTCTGCAGATCCCATGGTATCTATTATATGCATGCACTCCTCCATCAGCCTACAGCTGCAAGCCCCCCCATCCTCCCAGCTAATGAACTGCTTGAGGATGAGTGGTAAAATGAAACTTTTGTCTCCCACATGTAGTGATTGAAAAACAATAATGGGGAAATAAAAGTCAAGGCAAAATTCTTCAGAGCAGGTGGTAGGAGAGAAATGAAAATGCTGTTATCATTCTTCCACACACAAAGAGTGACAAAGGAAGACCTCTCTCCCCACCCTTCTGGGTGCTGCCTAGATTTTCCAGCAAGGTCACAGTAATAAGCAATCAGCTGATTGAAATGCTGCATTTCAGCCAACCAGGAGAATAAGCGGACTTTCTATCAGGATTCTCCACAACAGAGCACTCATTGTGATAAATGAACTGGAGAACAAGACAAATGAATATAACCTGCTACTGTGCATGGATTCATCAACTCAGAGAAAGCTTCTGACAGAGAGCGAGGGAAGGAAAAGACACCACACAGGGAGATATGGTAGGAGGAGGCACACAGGAAGGTTGCACTGAGCTCCTAGGAAGCACGAGTTGGAGAGGAGACCTCTGCTAAGTGCCCCTGCGGAGGTGACCACAAGGTTATGGGGGCAAAATAGGAGTCTACTGAGCTATGGCCACTCAGAACTTGTTTGGGCAGAAGGGAACTGCCCCACTTATATGACAGCTCCTTGGTGTCTAATCATGACTCCCTGATGTGTGCAACTTGATCAGACCAGTCAAGACAAGGTGGTTCTTGAGCAGGCATAAGCACACAAAAAACCCAAGCAAATTTCCTGTACGATCCTGCTGTTCTCCGAGGGAAGCTCTGGGACGACAGGACCTTCACCAATGGATACACCCTTTCTGCTTCCCATGTACCATAGACAGGATCGCAGTCTGTGGTTCCTTCACCTGGTATAAAGCACTTCTTATTCCAGAAGACAAAGACATAACAACATCCAGAACTAGCAGCTGATGTCAGCAAGGTTCAAACCAGTAAGAACATGCAATTCACTAGCAGTCAGAGTAATTACCCATTGAAATGGGTTACTAAGAGCTGGAAGGAGTTCTTCATCACTGACAATCAGGAAATCAGGAGTGGAGACTTTTTAAAAGACACAGCCAGACTTGCTGGGAGAGGTTCAGGAAGGAGAGAGAAGTCTTTTTTGATGGGGTGACCTTAGAAATTTGCAGTAGGCCTTGTTGGCTCTTTAGATGGAATGCTGGTGACCCCCATTATGCCATTCTGCAGTGTCCAGCCAACAAATGGAGCTCGCAAGGAGTCAGATTCAACAAGACAGTCGGAGAAGCCGTTGAACTTGCCTCTACTTCCAGGACCACACTTTTGTTCGATGTCCGTGTTTTACAAAGAAATTTAAATTCGTATCATTGTAGTTCTTTGGGTGATTTTTCCCCCTCCTTATGCTGTAAAATAGCCTGCAATGAGACTTTGTTTAAAGCCATGGAGTTAATTTTCTATAATAATTGTTAACAGTTGGAGTTTTTCTTTCTTCAAGCTCAAGGGAGAAGCACGGACAGATTTATTAATGGTGTCCCCCTATGTGATTGATGGGCTGTCGAGCAGGGAAACTTCACACCTGAAAAAACTTGGAACAAGAACATATATACCAAAAATAATGTCTGAGGCTGGTACCTCTGCAAGTCTCTCTGTAGTGACTTGTGGCTGAGCCTTCCCAGGGGCTTCTCTACTCCAGTAGCTCCTCTGTCGGTTCAGTGCTGTGCTCTGTTCTTCTGTTGCTACAGAGCGAGATACACTCATGGCATCACAAATATTGTGATGGATGATGTGAGAGAATAGAGCTCGTGTCTCCAAAAGACTGAGCGGGCGGAGAAGAGATTCCCTCTTGGGATAATTCTCTTAGAGTTTTCTCCAGCACGAGTGTCTGTCAGAGCAAATGGGACTCATGCATGTGATTTCCACACATGCATATAGTGATGCATGGGTAGATCTTAACTCTTAGGTACATCCCTTTCACCATCATTGGTAACAGGTAGCACCTGATATCAGCCACACTGAGATTTTCCAGTCTCTAGAACAGATTACACACCTCTGCTCCAGAAAGCACCAGCAGCTCTGAGGTCAGGTTGGGCAAGTAAGAGTATGATAGCCTTTGTCTTTGTTGCCTGGTGGCCACCAGCTCTCTATCCTGAAAGCATCTGCTGTTTCATTCATTTCGCAAGTCCTGTGGGTATTGGGTTTGAGCACCAGGAAGGCCAGGGCAGGCACCACCACTGTAGGTGGCTACAAGATGACTCCAGCATGTTCAGCTAGATCAAAACCTTCTTACAAAAGGGATCTGCAGATGTTCTGGCAGGATGACTGTGTGAACCAGGACAGGTTCTTAATTCATATATATATACCAGCCCTCATGTAGTCCATAGAAAAGCACCTCTGATGTGCTGTTGCGTTGCTGAATTCATGGGCCTATATCCTTCTCACTGCAAAGGAAACCAGGCAGCAGCATGAACAGGAGGGAAACTTGTCCAACTGGAGCAGGTCAACAGAAAAAAGGGGTTTATCCCTTTCCTTATAGAGACTGCACACACATGGACACATAAACCAGGCTATTCACTGTGCCTCTGCCTCCTTTCCCAACCACCATACAGCAATGGGTAGAAGACAAGATGACCAGAGTCCCCGAGAAACACCTTGGTCTCAATTTCTGCCATTTGTTTGAGGTCCTCTTTCTGCAGACCAGACACTGTAACCAGTGTTTACCCCACTGGTACATTCCTTCCCTGAAATACCAGGTAAGCACTTTCTTGACACAGTTGGGATGAATTTTTCACAACACTACTCCACTGCCTTGGTTAACAAGGTCTTATGGAACACCAGCACACCCCCAAGCACCAGGAGAGCCAGGAGCGTCTCTAGGGGCACCCAGGGTAACTACTGAAAGGCACAAGACCTTGTGAGCCCTCATAAGTGAAGTGAAGAAGCACTGGGAACTATCTCAGTATGTGGTAGGAGTGAGGAAAAGCTCAAGCCTTACCCACTGATCACAACTTCTGCTCCAACGGCAAAAATAATCTGTTTCAATAATCTTAATCTTTCTCTAGCATCCTTTTTCCATATGGCTGGTAATCTGGCTTCTTAGGAATGAATTATAAAAAAATCCTCAAATAGGGATCTGATGGCTTAGCTCAGAGAATCGAACAAATTAGAGGGAGAGAAGCCCTATCAGGCCACTTACTCCTCGTTACCCTCCAGGCCTCCTTCCATCAGGGTCCTACTGGGCTGCAGTGACAGTGTTGGATCAGACCCCCAAGTGGAAACCGTGTCCTCTTCCCAGCTTTTCCCCAGCCTCTGGTCACTGTGGGCACTTCTCTCACTGCCTCATTTCTCCTCCCACTTATTAAGACTACATTTTCTTTAGGACAGTGACTGTCCCTTACAATGAATTTACTCACTGCCCAGCAAACAGGGACCACAGTCGGGGGGGCAGACCCTTCCCATGCTGTGCCAACAGTGACAATGAAGTACAAAATCCTCCTGCAGGCTCTTCCTGGGCTTACCGAGGTCTTAGAGGGGAGCCCACAAATGCTTCTTCCCATCTTTGCCTTTAGCATAGGATGCGGGCAAGGAGGGAGCTGAGCCAGCTGCCCTCTGGTGCAAATCAGCACAGCTCACTGACTTTGCTGACATGACCCTGGTCTGATGAGAGGATCCAGCTGAGGCCAGAGGTGCTGCTGGAAGGAAGAAACTCATATCTCATCTATTTTTATTTGTGAAAATTCATCCTGACCAAACCAGAGTCACCCTGGCAATACTGACACACAGAGCGCCATACCAGAGTGCAAACGGGACCTTGTGCAGAAAGCAGAGGCTGCAGGACCCTGGCCTGCTGGTGGTCTGCAATGGGCTTTTAATTTATTTAACCATTGGTAAACAGATGTAATCAACATAACCTTCCCCATCTCGTTTGGCACCACATCAGAGCCACAGGCAAGCTCCGCTGGGGACTGGCCGTCACATTGGGATGAGACTGTGGAGCCTTGAGGTTATGAGACCACTGCTGTGAGTTTTGCCCAAATCTTTACATGCCCAGTTGGTCTCAGCAAGACACCATTAACTTACAGAGGAAGAAGAAAGGAGCCCCATCTGGAGCTTAGAAAGCACAAATCTGCCATTCTCTCTTCGCAGGCTGGGGCCCTCTGAACAGAAGGTAAAGGTTGCAGGGAGATGCTTTCATAGGGAACAATGCATGGGAAACACAGAGACAATACGCTTTTCTCTTTCCACTCCCCCTAACTATTTCTCTGCAAGAGCAGGTACCTAAAATTGAGAGCAAAGAAAACTGCAAGTTAGGAACATGAATTCTGCTTTCAACAATTCTTCCCACGCTTTTCTCTGAGCTAATAAATATTTTGCAGTATTGCACCAGTGCAGCATTACCAAGTCCTCTGATCGAGGAAAATAAAATCTACCCACGCACTGATTTTATATTGCAGCAGCCAAAACCATAAAACGCGCATCGGCAACAGTCACTGCAGGTAGTGAATTACATAGGCTTGCTCTTAGGGGAGCTCTGGGTGCAGGATTTTAAAGGATTTTAAAGAAGCAGACTGTCAGAAATGCTGAAATCTGAGTGTTTTCTTTCCCTTAGAAGCTCTCCAAATTGACAATAGAGTTTGTCTGCTCTGCTCTGAATAAATCAGCAAATTAAGTTATTTTCCTCTTTTTTCCTTTGGCCTATTTGCAAATCTCTGCATTCTGTACTTATTTTTGAAGCATGAAAATTCGCCAGTCACTTTGGGAAACAAATCAGGTGCTGCAAGTCCTTTTTTCTCCTGCTCGGCATGTCCGAGGGATGGTTGCGCGAGGTGCGTAACAGTTGCTTTGATTCCAAATAGGAGAGAAAAATTTCCTGGCCAGAAAAAGACGCCCTGGTTTCCTCAGTTGCTCTAAATCTGGGAGGCCCAGCCATTCCTTGGACTAGTTTAAGAAGTTTCTGCTGTTCCATCCCCCCACAATGATCAGCGGATTGATCCAGCCTGAAATCTGTCCTCAAAAAAAAAAAAAAAAAAAAGCCAAAGGAGAAGGGCATTTTTAAGCTTCATTGTTTTGGTCACTGAGATAACAGCAGTGCCCCGATGCTCAGCGGGGCAGGCACAGGCAGGAGGGCAGGCAGGGAGGAAGATGTCTGCCTCCCAAGCCAACATGATGCTGGAAAAGAGGTTTCATTAAACAATGATGTGTAACTGATGGTGCTTGGGTTTCTGCAGGTCTCCTCCATTGTATGTGGTTGATTATTCCCTCCAAATATTCCTCTTTTGGTTGCAATTTTAGGTAGCCGGGAGTTGCCATATTCTGCACTTGCATCCCTAATGGCAGCCAGGAACCAGCACCAGTGACTTTAGCAGAAGGTGCAGTAACACTGCTTGATGGCAAATGGTCCGTGACTACACAGAAGTATCCTAACACCTGGAGATCAGTTTAAGCCCTGAAGCATGAGGTTTCATATCGCTTGCAAATCACTTGGAAGCACTAACTGCGGATGCTGAAGCTGACCCCGTAAATGTCCAGGTATTGGCACCAGAGACATGGCAAGCTCTTCCTTTTAATAACATATTGCACGGGGGTGGGGGGGGAAAGCTTGCTACTGATGCTGAAATTTTCCCAGCTTCTGACATATTCTTCATTGTTGAGCTATAATTAATGTTACTCAGTTAAAAGCTCACCCAGTGCTTTCCAGACAGGTATTCCTATTCAGGATTTACAGGATGGGAAAACTGAGGCGAAAGACAGCCACTAACCTGCACGCAGCCAGCAAGCACATCAGCAGAATAACTCCCTGAATAGTGGGCTGTGTTGCTTCTGTCTCCCATAAATAAACCCCAGGAAGTCCAACATAACAGTAAATAAAAGCTGAACTGCTGTGCGCTATGATTCCAACAGAGGAATTCAAGTGATCATACAGAAAAAAAAAAAATATATGGAAAGTCCAGTTGCACATCCAGGAGGGGAGAGGGACCAAAGGGGAAGGGATAATCAGATGGAAGAAAAATCTGAAAGCAAATGCTTTTTAATTATCATCTTTTCAAGGGAGCACAGAACGACTCCACATGGTCCCTCATGGTTGTAGAGAAAGACCCAGGTCAGGGCAGAGGGCAAATCCAGGGTCAGATTCTTATTCAAAGTGAAAATTGTTCTTATTGTGCTTAACACCAGCTTTAGGAATATTAAAGAACAATTTGGGTTTTGTCAGTTAATACACTGTGGCCTGTGGTTAATGTGGCACTAAGATAGATTTTTTTTTTTTTAAAGGCTATTAATCTAGCAAGATTTTAAAGAGCTCAGCAAATATAATGTGACTCTAACGTACTCCATCTAGAAATTACCACCAGCCTCTTTCACTGGTGCAAACCTAATGGTTCTGATCGACAGGTCGTGTTCACCGACCGCAGAGAGGTTACAAAGACTCGAGGCAGATCAGCTACCAGTCTCCTATTTATTTAAAGGCACTCTAGGGTTTGGGGTTTTTTTCCGCTTTTACACCACTGGACGATGCCCAAGGGATCTTTAAAAGCCTCCAGCCCTCCACCTCGCTCGTGTCTAGACTCATCATCCTGACCATTTTTCTGGCACTAGCAGATGGCCTTATCAAAGGTGCTATCTTTCCTTAGAAGGCCTGCCCCCTTGTCCAGGACAGTAATCTCCCCACTAAATATGTCCCATCACATGTCGCTAAAAAGCACCCTTAGATGGGTGGGTGAGGTCACGAACAAACTCTTCATAAATGGGTTTTGGTGGAAGCTCTGGTACAAGATTCCCAGACACAAACCACATTGGTTTAGTCTCCAGGAGCAGACCACACAGCTTTGCTTCCCTAGGGGGGAAAAAAAAAGAAAAAAAAGAAAACCAAAACAGCAACCCAGCATAACAGTGAAGGAAACCTCTCTAAAACAGAGCTGGGATCATCAAAAGGGTACATTAACAGAGGATTTGGCTTGAAATTTTACCAAATTGTCCATTCTCAGGAAAGAGGTACTATCAGAGGCTGATCTCAACAAGGGAATCCTCCTGGGACTTCTGTGCAACCCAGCCCAGCATTGATTTCAGTAGTGAATCTCACCAGTGTCAGCTCTGCTGAAGACCCATGTCCTGTGGTTGGAAAGGTGCCCATCCCTCAGCTTTGCCAGCGCTAAGTCCCACCTCCTGCCTTCAGTGCTCCTGAAGGGAAAGAAGAGTAGCTGCTGGAGGGGTAAGAAGAAAGGGGATTTGTCTGCAGAGACTTGATTCCCAGATTTCCTCCAGTGGCACATTCCTGGCTTCTCCCTGACCCTGTGGAGGCACCTCACGCTCCCAAGATGGGAAGGTTCCCTGGGGTGTTTGAGAACCCCTGGAAAAGACTTTCAAAATGATACACATTTTATGCAGCGAAGTAAGAAACAAAGGCTGGAGGGGTCAGATCCAGACCCTCTCCCCACTTGGCATTTGTGGTCCATTTTTTTTTCTCTCCTAACTTTCCATTTCTCCTCTCTTTCCAGTAGCACCCAAACCCTACATATAAACTCCTCTGGCCCCATCCTCAGCTGGGGGAACACGCTGAAATTAGATGGTTGATGTTACTGGGAACATCAATCCCATTTTCCTTCGCATCTGGCTTTACTGCCAGATTTTTATTGCTACTGCTTTTTTCTGGGGACACACTTCTCCTTATGGCACATCTGAATGGCCTTAGAAATAAAGGAATGAGACCTTTCAGCCAGCAAAAACCTGTAAATAAACAGTTTGGGCTGGCAATCAATGGGCAATCTCTCTAAGCCGTGGGATTGTTCAGTTAGATTAAGCCTTTCTAATGAATTCCTCATTGAACCACTGAACAGAAATGAAGCCTTGTTAGCTCATTATCTTTCTAATTAACCCATTCTAAACCTGCTCCTTCCTCACCAGGAGGTAGCTGTGCTGTTTGGGTTTCACACTGAGGTTTATCAATGACCCCCTGAGAGCCTTTTGTATCAGTAACTGAGATTTATTTGAAATGACTGAGAAAGGCAGCTTCCAGTTTATTCCCTGTGCCAGATGAAGGTCCGAATACTATGTTATCCTCGGGCTACAATTTCCCAAGGACAAGGCATGTGTTGTGAGCATCTCCAAGCCCTTTTCTGCAGTGATGAATGCTCCCCCCAACCCACCCTTGTTTGCATGCAGATCGCTGGGCTCATTAAGCTGACGAAGGGGCCTGCCCTCCCTAATGGGGGCATGGGGTTGCGTTGTGTCTGCCTGCAGATAGCAAGAGTATTTCACCGCTGGCATTGGCTGCTCTTGGCTTTTTTTGTGTTTATAAGCCGGGTCCATTTCCAGGCAAACACAGCAACATGTCTAACAGAGGGAGAGCCCTCTTCCCAAAGGATGACCGCAGCAACGCCATTAATTGGGCCATTTGGGAGGAGACAGGCCATGCAGTAACATCCAGTAGAGATCAGTCCTGTGTTAGGAGAAGGATAGAGTGATCAGCCTGATGGGTTCAAGCTTGGTGTCCCCACAGCCCATGTGACAACAATCTCTGCTTCTTGGCTTCTCGCTGGAAAGCCCCAGCACGGAGCAGCTCATGGGGTCACGTGCTCAGAGGCCTCAGCATCACCGGCCTGCAGCTCAGTGGCCAGCATTGCCTCCCCTTCTCCCCACGCTCTCCGTTGCTTTTTCCATCTTCGCCTGGATCATCTGCCAAATGGCTCTGACTGACCAGCCACAAGCACTGAAATATGGATTTCAATCCCAGGTCAAAGCCCGGCACGTTTTGAAGTGCCCATTGCAGGTTTTGTCAGTAGAACAATACCAGTCTATAAACTGCCCTTAGGGTGGCTTTGGAAACCTTTTTGAAGCAAATAAAAAATTAAAGTCTTTGGATTTCCATTTCTTCTGCTATTTTCAGTTCAAGTTTCTCCCCTTACCTTCCTCCTCCAATCCCTACCCAGCCCAGGGCGAGCCGCGACCCCAATCCAGCCTGTGAGATTCATTCAGATCCTGCCTCCAAGAGCAACGTTATAATATCCCAAGCAGCCAGGGATCTCTAAATCTCTCAGAGGAAAGGAGGCAGTGAGGATATAAACAAAAATATGCTTTGCCTAATTGTTTCTTACGTCGTCACGAGCAATTGAAAACAGCTCCTAGGGCGATATCCATTACATTTTGTAACAAAGGACTCTAAATGAAGGAAGCCCAGGCGGAACAGCAGAGTCAGAGCTAGAGACAAGCCTGGCATATAAATCTGTGCCAGTCTGCCCCCACCACCACCCTAAATGCTCCCACAAGACCTGGAAACTGGCACAGCAAGAAAGAAATTCCAGCACGTGCCACGCTGGGATCTCTGTTCATCGGGATACCCGGCGGCTGGAGAAGCCCCCTTCCCTTCGGGAGGGCAGCGCAGCCACCTGCCCACCCGTTCAGCCCACCACGCTGAGAAGTTCACATCCCACGCCTTCCTAAGGCTTTTGCCAGGGTCCTCATCCATCCGCAGGGCTGCAGGCTGGTTCTCGAGGTGGGAGCTGGTGTAGAGGGCCGCGTGTCAGCAGGGGACAACTGAAGAGGTAAATGTTAAGCCTCTCTGTTTAGCTATTAAAAAAAAAAAAAAAAAAGGCAATTTAAACTATATGCTATGCCAGATCACTGCCTGGGTCTCTGAAATTATTGTGTTCTGTATTTAGAATAAAATTCACTTTGTAGTGAAGATGTTAGTCCATCCTACCATCAGCATCTCTCCATAGAGGGCTGAAGTGAGACTCTGTTTACACTCCTGGTCTATTCTATTTTATTCTATTCTACATATTGAGTATAGCATCAGCGGGACTTTAAGAAATTCATTAAGATAGGTACTTTTTTAATATTAAAGCAGAGTAAAAACTGTAGCTATGAGCTCTTCTACTGAACAACTTTGTGGAGTAACAGGGAGAAGACAACACAGTGATGTTGAGTAGGCAGACAAAGAATATCAAACATGTTTTCTGATTGAGATAATTCATTTTTTTTCAGTAAATTTCTGAGTTTTGGACTGATTTTTCCTTTTGTTTCACTTACTCCAAGGAGTCCAACTTTGTGGTTTGAAGACAATATCCCTGTTGTTGGCAGGTGGATTGGTTCCTGCATGAAGCAGTCTTTACCTTTCAGAAGCTGCTTCTAGAGGCAGCTGCCTAATTCCAGGCACAGGCAGGCTATTGCAAAGTAAAGTGATTTTCATGGTTTTGCATGCTCTTTCCGTCATGGGAACTCAGCTTTTTTTTTTTTTTTTTTTTTTTCCTTGGAGGGACTCCTGTGGCTAAAAATCTCTGCTGCGAGCTCTCACAATTTGAATCCCTGGCTCTGGTTTCTTCAAACCTCAACTCCTGCAAGACAGGCAATTCAGCTTGTTTGGGCTCTTCCCCTTCCCTGTCCGTTCTCCTTCCCCTTCCCTTTCCTCTTTGTTCTACCTATGGTTGTCAAAAAGCCTTGCAAACGTGACAGGCACAGAGGGCAGAGCTTCAGAAGTCAGATGAAAAGGCAAAAGAAACCTTACTACACATTATTTTTATAACCTCAGGATTCATTTTATGACAACTGCATGTCAGCATCAGCAGCTTTTTCATGAGGTGTTAATATTAGAAGCAGATACAGATGTTAAAGCATAAAACCACTCTTTGTGCATGGAAAATACATCAAAACCTCCTAGATCTGCCTTAATATTCTCACTCCCAAACATTTAAAGTCCCAATGTCATAAGAGTGATTTCATGAAATTCTTTCATTTTTTATACGTGGGCTTAGGAGAACAAGGAGATGATCCTGAACCTCCAAAATCAGGAGGAGCTTAGCTGTCCGGGGGGTCCTCCAGCTGCTTTTCTACCATCCCCTGTGGCTATTCTAGGGTGGGTACCAACGGCATTAAGGCACATCTTTTGATGTCCATCTATTTTTGGAGACATGTTGGTTCGCCCTCTTGCAAAGAAAAACACCCAGGGCAGCTAGGCTCCACCTGTAACCAAGACAATGTGTATCATTATTTCTGTGCAAGCAGTGAGGCAAAATTAATACAATGCAGCACCATACCCAAATGCTGGGACAGCCCAAGGAAATCAGCACTGTGCTAACTCTCACAGCACTTACCTCCCTTCTCCTCTTTCCCCACTCCCTCCTCTGCCTGCAGCTCCCCCCATCCAGTCCCGCCAGACAAGTCCAGAGGGATCTTTAAAACTCTATAAAAAACATAAGAAGCTGTTTTCGACTATTAAGAGAGACTGTTGATAACACAGTTCCAATAAAAAAAAGTCTGTATATGTGCTTTCTACAGCTTCCCTTGGAAAATAATTCATTTCTCCCTGCATTATATTTCATGGTAACCTAGAGACTCAATATGTTCTGGATTACTGCATCCATTTCTGTTTCTGCTCTAATGGCCCACCAGAGTATGAACCTTCCAACCAGAGTCCCCTAAATCTGGTGACTGGGGAGCTAGTTGTACTTTCTTGTTTTCCACTTGATAACTAGCCCCTTCCAGCATTGCTTTTATGGCAGTAATCTTCCTAGGCTGGTTGCAGATTGCTTGTCCTGTGTGGTTTTTTTTTCTTGCTTGTTTTTTTTTTTTCTCTTGTCCTCCAGCCACTGGAGCCAATGGTCACTGTGGACTATCCATCACGTTGTTTTTTATGTCAAGCTGGAGTTCCCCAGGTCTGTTTACTCCTTTACCCCTCCCACACCCCCCAACCAAATGCCACTGCAGTCTGGGAATTGCTTGTGTCAGCGAACTGCCCCTTCTATTTAGGGAGAAGGGATCTGAGATTGCCAATGCCTATCAATAGGCAGGAGATATTCTGGGTTTAATTTTATGGCTTCACATTACAAATGATGGGGCAAATGGAGGAGGCTAAGCAAACACCTCTCTCCCCTTACTGCTTTGGAAAGTAAAAGACGTTAGAAACAGCACGGAAGGTATGGAGGAAATAAATCAAGCCAAGTCCCAGCTGCCCCTCGGTACAGCCTTACTCCGTGTGGGGAGCCCGGCTCCATACACCAGTCCCAACTGTGTTGCGGAGTCTGCGTGTTGTTGCACAGGACAGCCTCCATCCTGCCCCATTTGCATTTGCATCTGACATCCAGGCACATATACAATCAGCTAATTTTCTTTTTCTTCGTTGCTCTGAAAAAAGAGATCAGATGGACAACTTCAGTGCTGTGGAGGGGAGTAAATTAGAGTTCAGGAAACCCGTCTGAGTGAAAAGTTAGGGCTAAACCTTCACTGATCCCTTCAAGATCAGATCTGGATACATACTTACATTTAAAATTTATAGGTAAAACACTTTGTCCCCAAATATATGTTAAAAGACTATCTAAACTTTTCAGAAAATTAACCCAAAAGGATGTAGCTTAGGATTTTTTCTCAAAGCCATTTCCAGGAGAATGAGAACTATTCCTTCTACAGCTCTTTTTAACCCACACGTCTCACAACCCGTTGTCGATCACTACACACACACAATGTATTTGCTTCACTTTTCCTCTCCTGTAATAATTCAGATCTGCAACAGTTTTACTCAGTCTTAAGATCACTCCTAGGGCTTGACTTCTCCACTGTCTTAGTGCTGGTGCTTTTCCTCTTCAGGACACTTGCACTAGAAGTGTTTTCTCTGCCTGGCTGCCACGTAACTACGCCTCTGAGAGAGTGGCAGAGAATCAGCTGAACTCTTCATAGCCTTGCTCTTCTGTCTGCAGATTTGCCTTCAGGTCCTGCCGAGTTAAAGGTGTGACAAAGGCCATTGTGCAGCTCTTCCCAAGGCCAATTCCTAGGGTTAGGCTGCTCTTAGCATCCGTACCGTGTTTACAACTTCCATTTTCTAGAACAGGTTGAGTTCATTGGCATTAAAAATTCTCTATAGTGCATCAGTCTTAATCCAATTTTAAAAGGCAAGGCCAGCAACTGTGTTAAAGGGATTAACTCTTATTAAATATAGTGTATTTGAGTAAGCCCTAAGGGAAGGACGCCAGTTGCTCCTGTTTGCAGAGATGGAGGCAGTCATACCAAGTTACATCCTAGGGACCTGGCAGTAAGCTCAAGCTATAAATTACATCATATTACAGGAAAATATTTTTTAAAGTATGGAGGTAATTGGAAAGCAGTGTCCTCACCAGGCTTTATAAACATTAAGAGGCAAACTCTTCATCTCCTGTAAATCCACATGGGAGGAAAAATGCAAGTGAGAAGTTAGCCTGTCATGGCAGAGAAGCTGCTACCCAGGTCTCACAGCAGAACGTGGACAGAAGCTGTAACTTTAGGCTCTTAAAGGCGATGGAAAGGGATGCACCTGTGTGTTATCCAAAGGAAATGGATTCCAACACTTAAAGGAAAACACCGAGATTTCCCTCCTACCTCCCCATAAGGAATTGTTTTTAGCTCCAGGGAAACTGAAGCAAGCAGACCAGGGAGGCAGAGCTGAAGCCAGCCGTCCCCGGGTCTTGGTGACTCCTTCCAGGACATCCGTACCAATGACTGCAGGGGCACAAACCTGCCCATCAGGAGGTTCCCCTGAGCAGCCCAACCTTGGCCCCACAAGCTGCCCCATCTGCATGCAGATGCCTTTAAGGATGCAGTCAGGGACCAGTCTGCACAAAGGCTGTTTCCAGTTCACAACCTGGCGCCAAGGAAGCGTTAGTAGCCTGGAAAGTTTTGTTTCATTGCTCCTACAGACCAGACTGGCACTCTCCTGGTATGTCCCGGTCTAGGGATGGGAAACAAATTATGTTGATTTAAAGGCAACCTAACATTGACTAAGAAAAATTGACTTGGCAAGCTTGAATGTGTGAAAGCCCCTCTTACCCACCCCACGTGGTGCAAGCAGTACATGGGAACAATACTGACTACCTCTAAAACAATGGTGAATTTGAGACCAACTGACAAATCCCTGCTTATTCATTCCTAACGGGAGCAAGAGAAGATATATGGATTTGTAAATATTTTAACCTAGCTAACAACTGCTGCCAGGGAGTTTCCAAAATCAAGGCCTTAGAGAATGACCTTAATTCTGCTTCAAAAAAAAAAGACTGCAGATTAAAGAGGAACTTGTCATCAGCTATTCCCTATAATTAGTTTAATATGATCAGCTCTCCATGATAACGAAAGACAGCATCAGAGCTGTTCATAGAGAAACTTCCAGTGGATAATAAATACTGACAGATTTCAACCAGATGGCTTTACCAGACTGCAACTTTGCAAGTGATTTTGAAGCTCAAACATTAGTGCTTATTACTTAGGATCAGCCAATAGCTGAGAGAGATCTGCAAATGGTTCCAGCTGGGGTTTAAAGGCAACTAAGACATATGGATAAAGACTTTGATTAAGGGGTAAAAGATCATTTTTGAAAATTACTTTCACTGAGCACCCAAAGCCTTGGGAGTATGGCACACTCCTCTTCGGACTGGGGCTTCACCTCTACAGATGGGCTATTAAGTGAGCATCCCAGTCGGCTGCCAAACCCAGCACAGGTGAGACAGCACCCAGCAGCTGCAGGTCTAGCATCAGGAAGCACCAGGATGTCACTTCTAAGCATCTTTCCCAGACTGCTTCGGGTTGCCTTCCATCCTGAGGAGGACACAAGGAAGGGCTGGGCAGAGGTGGGGGCGTCTCTGAGATCCTCTTAGGGCAGAGGTGCAGGAGGGACCACACAGTCTCCACAGCGATGCCCTTTGCCTTTGTTCCCACGAGGCTGTACACCCATGAGGACAATCCTGTATTGCCTTAGGGTTGCTCCAAGGACAGGGTCACCGTCAGAAACAGACTGAAGCTTTGATGTCAGCAGCAGAAAAAAGGAATATAGGTCCCTGATCCAAAATCTGGGGTACAAGATCTGTCACATCTGCCAGACACAACTGTTGAGAGCTTAGTGAGGTTGATCCAAGCTGTAGGCAGGAGAGAAGTCCACCTGGACCAGTGGGGAGCTGGAGGGCCCAGAAGACCCACATTAAAGAGGACAGCAGATCCCTTTCCCCTAGCTCAACCTCAATTTAATACAAACCTCTAACATTTAAGCCCGTGAAGTGTCACAGTCCACTGGGACAGGCACCAGTGACACCAGTTGCTGGCCAGGCAAAGTCCAGCCACTTTCCTTCCACAGGAACCTTTGGAAACACATCTTACTGGTGACCAGAGTGAAGTCTGCAGCCATGGCACACCTGCACAACCCGTACAATTAGAAGGGCGAAAGGCATCCCCCACTGTGTCCTACCCACACACCCCCAGGACAGGCGAAGGAGACACCCCGGCGAGAGGAACATCAGCTAGCACCAAGCCAGCATCCTCCCTTCCTAACCTCCTTGGTGCTCGTGCCACCAGCACCCGCTGTGCCAGTGCAGTGAGATGGACGCGGAGAGGAGGAGGGACACCACAACAAACCATTTTTTCCTGCCTGAGTTCAAAGATACATTGCAGCTGTCTACTTACTGTTCCAGTCGGGTGAAAGCTCCTGGTGTCTGAAGGGGCTTTCTTGCTTCTCTTGGCATTATGGCCAAAATATCATTAAGACTCCTGTAGCTGGAACTGAGCTGTCAGTAAGAGAGAGAACTTGACTGAAGGCATTTTTGCAACCAAGGGATTTTAATTTTTCCCCCTTCTTCTGCCTTATCCAAGAGAAAGAAATATAACAAAAAAACAAGACAGGGATTTTTCAGCTAAATTTATTTCTTCCAGCATTTGCTGCAATGGGCACATGTTTGGGTTTGCTGCTTGCTTGCTTTTTGCAGGGTTTTTTATGAGCTATTCACATCAAATGTTAGGAAAAGCAATAGAGGGTAGAAAAGGCTGAAGAAGAAAGCTGGATGCTCTGCACCTCAGACTCAAAATCTGAGACCAAAACTCTGCTTCCAGGCACTTCGTTAGGGTAAAAAATAGAAGTGATATTGCAGTAGTAGTGATACAGTGAACTCCATAGATTTCAGGCAGGTTCATATAGACAACAAAGGAGTTGATTTTACAGTCTTACAAAATATCTCAGCATGCTGAATAATTGCATTAAGCCTCAAAATATTCCCACCGGGTTGTTCAGTGCCTTTGTCCATAGCTTGGACTTTTAAATCAAGAGATAAGAAAGAAAAATAAAGCAAAATGACACAGATTTCCTTTCTGGTTTTCAGACTTTTAAAATGATATGTAAGTGCCTTTCTGCAGCTTGAGTAAGAGTCAAAGTGGATAGTCTAGAACCATCACATGACTCCTGGACCTGGAGATTTAAGGGTGGAGACAAATGGGATTCCTGGCCATGTTGTAGACTTTTGCAACTTATTTTTCAGTGAACAGACTGACTACCAGCAATGAGCTCAAACCAGGTATCCCCACACTTCTCCCTGAACAGGGAAAAAATATAGATTCAAATCTAAATCTAGGGACAAAAATCCCCCACTCCCAGTCGCTACCCAACTTTTGAAAACAAAGGAGATGCCCTCAGTCCACCAGATGCTTTTTGGGATAAGCTTTACCCAAAGAAACGTCTCTCTCTTTTTTTTTTTTTTTTTTTTTTTAATACAGATCAAACCCCTAAGACAGAGCCCCAGTGCAAATTCCCTGATGCTTGTTTGACTTCATTAGCACAAAAGCAAATGAAGGCGCTTTCCCCATTGTCCTGCTCCAGTGGAAGAGCACTGAAAAGGCAAAGTACCAGTGACCTGTGGAAACTCTCCCAGGCTGCTCCATCAGAGGGACAGAAAACATCCCATTACCTCCACAACTCTCAGCCAAGCTCTTTCGAGCCCCTTTTACCTGCAAACTTTCCGCAGCTGTTTTGGGAAAGGCAGAGCCCCCAGCTCCGGTGCTGCATTCCCCAGGGCATGTGACAATCACAGCTTTCCCAAAGGCTAACAGTTAGGAGAAGCATATTGGGGAAAAAAACCCCAAACCACCCCAAAACACATTTGTTGCCTTTTGAAACCTTCATCCCACCCAACACTTGCTCTCCTGGACCTGATTGTGGGCTGCTGTCCCCAACCTGCTGGCTCATCCCTGTCCTGCGGCGTGGGGCTGGGACAGGGGGTGTGGATGTTTGCTCTGGGGTTCAAAGTGTTAAATTTCCTACTGATCATGCTTCTCCTCCACTGGGGTTTCCCTGTTCCACATCTGGTGCTGAATACAAAACAAAATCAGCAGGTGACATGAGATGCCGTAAACTTAACCTGTTGCTGAGCAGTCTGATGTCATGCTGGCCAAGCCAAAGGCTGCTTCCGAAAAATCCCAACCCTGTGGTACAACACCTCTGCAGGGTCATCCTTACTTGGTGGAAAACCACCGCTGTCTGAGTCTGCAGAGGAAAAATCAGGTCTACAAAAGGCTCCTTGCATAAGCCATGATGGGGGCTCCACTCAGCACCTGCCATCTCTGCTGCCTCTCCTTCCCCTCCGCAGCGGGATGGCTGCTCTGAAGGGTGTCATGAAAAGATCCCACCTCGCTTTAGGAGGAAGAAAAGAAAACGGCTTAGCTGTGGAGGGAAAGACAGCTACTATTTGCTGTTCAAATCAGGAGTCATTTCTGGGCACAGGTCAATGAGAAAGGGAAACTTTCAGGCTGAAAGGATATAGACTTTGGAGATTTTCATCTAGAAATGGTGTTTACCAGTTTTACACCCTCCGCAGGCAAACACAGCCCGCAATGCCAGGCAGACTTCAAAAGGGCCCTTTCAGTGTGGCTGAGCAGAGGGAAGCTGGGGGTCTTGCGGGAGCTTAGCCAAAGATTATACACGTCTCTCTAGTCGAGGACAAAGCTCCCGCGCCCGGGCAGCCAGGGCTGCAGGGAAACACGCTTTTTCTCACAGATGCACAGCGGGTCAGGTGTGCCCGCTGGGGTGCAGCATCAGCACCGGGTAACACCAGGTAGAGCATCTTGGAGGTCATCAGTGGATTTCCTCAAAGGTGAAATGGGGTCCACAGCTGTTGGTGCAGGCTAGGATGAGCAGCAGCAAGGAGGGGTTTGGGGCATCCCTCATGAGCTGGGTCCATGGGGGATGCTCCGAACGCCTCAGGCAGAACCACTCCCCATCTGACTGTGATTACCCAACACGTGGCAAAAACATGTCGTGCTCAACAACCTTTCATAATGGGAAAACATCCAAAGAATCTGCCCAGACTCTCTCAGCGCGCTGAGCATCAAAAGTGCTTTATTTCAGCAAGTTGCCATGTGAGGGGGAGTTTCCTCACTTTATTTAACTTCTACTTTTATGTTATGTCAAGATATTCCCGCAGCTTCAGTTTTATTCAATACACTGTTCGTGCCATATTCGGTATTTACTCATGTCCTTTGACGTCATGACACCAAAATTATCCACAGATAATTTTGACTTCCCAGTGAGATTTGCACCAAACCACATTTCAAAGTGCTGGAATTCCCCTGGGGACAGAAATTTTTTTTTTTTTTTTTTTGCTGCTCCCCAGCTAGCTTGAAGGAAGGATCTGTGATGAGAAAAGGTCCCATCCCTGCACTGGGGCAGGGTCACAGCATGGGAGCGGAGCGGATGGGTGGGCACCTGCATCCATCCCTCCCTCCCTGCCCAGGTGCATCAAGGGGACAAAGCCATGGCAATGTCCCCCTCCTCACATCAGCAAGGTGTTCAGGCTGTATCAGACGTGATGGAAAAATGTGGGTGCAGATTTCTCCTACTCCTCCAGAGCAAAGCCTGAGTAAGGATGAAACCATGATGCTATAACAACCCCACTCTTCATCCTCCTCATCCTCCAGACAGATTGCTGGATGCCAGACTAGACACCGAAGGAAACCCAAAAATCCCCACGCTGCCAAGTGTAGAGATATAAACCAGAAGATGAAACCAATGTGTTTAACTGGTTTCCCACAGAACCCAGGGAGAGGTGAGATGGGCGCCTGCTCACTGCTGACACCCAAACCAGTGGGGTCCCCAGGGGACCAGAGTGGTTCCCCAAGACTCCGCTGAACTCAACATTTTCTTGCGTCTGAAGCCAAGCAGCACTAAACCACACACTGAAGCCCCCAAGCCAAACTGTAACACTTCTCCCACCTCCTGCAAGAAAGAAAAATTTTAAAAGGGAAGAAAAGTCAAGATTTATTTCAGGTTTGGACTGAAAGCTTGGCCTGACTGTTTAAGAGCTTGATTACTCCTCGTTACCATGCTTACACACGCTCATCCTTAAATTAATAAAGAACTATAACGCAGTCAAAGTGGCTTCAGATGTGAGCCACTTCAACAGCCCATTATCAGCATCGTGTTTGTTTTTCCATATTGACTGTGTGTGTAATATAATCCTTGTTTATGATAATTGATTTTCCTTGGACTGCCTTCCTGGGAATAATATGCACACTTTTTAACTCTCTTTTTAAAGATCAAATGGCATTTAGGCCTGGTGATTTGAATCTGAGTTGGTCAGAGCATTTAATACAATAAGAGTGAGCTTAAAGGAAAGCAGTTAAACCCTGGATATTTTTCTTATTGCATAGCCTGAAAACCCTTGAATTGAGAGGGAAGTTTGCATCTATTTTCTTGTCGTCTATTTTAAAAGCTGTCAGAGTTGGTTAGTCTCTCTTAAAATTAGTCCTTTGGATCATCTTCTTACTAAAAACAAAATCTGAGCTTTTTTTTTTTTTTTTTAAAGCGATAGCGGATTAGGGCAAGAAGCTTTGTTTAGCTAAAGCGAGGGATTAGAGGAGATTTGCCCCCATAAAGTTGTGGTTTGATGGTGCTTTTATCCCTGGATGTTGCTAAAGCTGTGTTGCTTCAGGATTAGGAGCATACAAAGAGTCTCCTTGTGCTGTTTCACAGCCAAGAGAAAGACGGGGGGGAGAGGGAGAGACAGGGGAACACATGCAACAGAATTGGGAATTCCTTGGTCACACAAATCTAAAGTTTAAACCCCCTGACACAAACTTTGCCGGACACGTTGTGCATGCGAGATGGCCAGACCTCTAGTGGGAACAGTGGATAGTGGAGCGGAGGGGGTGAGACCGCCTGAACCGCCACCTCCCAGTCTTCCGATGGTGACTTTCCTCCAAAATCAGTGAAATTCGGCTGGGGTTGGCAAGAGAAAAGCGAGGGAAAGGCAAGACCTCAGTGGGGCTTGGGCAGCATTTCTCCCAGGTGAAACTCGGACCATCATCAGCAAACCCTGATGAAAAGAAGACATAGCGTTGCTCCAGACATGTTGGCATCCGACATCGGGAGACGAGGGCATCTAATTTATTCAAACACCAGCCAGCCATGCGGGGGGCTGGCAGTCCTCAGCCTTCCCATCTTTGGGGCATGCTTAAATCTTGGCATGTGCCGATGAGATGTCTCCACCAGCCAGAGTCAGGTCCTGAGCCAGCTCTGCTATGAGTCTGAGAAGAAAAAGAAAAAGTGGAAAAGCCCCACGTAACAATATCCTGCTACAAAACAGCTTTAAATAAAATAGAAAGAAATCAAGACCAGGCACCAAGTGGTGATGGCACATCATTTCCCCTGTCCACAGGCCTTCCAAGCATTAGGAGACAGCCTGGCTCTTTTTAGCAGAGACGAAGAACTTCCAAAAACCTGAGTTTTTTTACACAGGGGAGATTTACCCCTACCCAAATCAAAACACAAAGGGGTTTTGCACTTTCCAACCACTCCTGCATGACAAGATCATTTCAAAAGCAGGGACGAGTGGCAGGAAAAAAACAAACCCCAACTCAAATCCAGCAAAACTCCTGACAGCCAACTTATTTCCGTCCTACAGCAATTCATGTACGTCCCCCTGCTTTCTATTTATTTTGGGGGACACAAGGTCTTGCCTTGATAACCACAGCCCTTGTAGCAAAGCTGTGAGAATACACGTTCAGCACTACATCAGGCTGCAGGGTCCAGGGGCTCCTTGCCCTGCGAACCCCTGTGTGTGTGACCCTGCGTAGCTGTGCCGGAAAGAAAAAAAAGCATCCTTGCTTGTATAGAGTGAGGGAATCAGGCTCTTCTCTTCAAAACAGGAAATTAGATTTCATTAAAAGAGATAATAACTGTTAAAAAGAAACCCTAAAAATCCCTCTTGTCACTTGCAGACTATTATATGTGATTTTTCTGGAAAATCAAGTGATTCTGAAGGTCCGTGACTTTATCAAAAGACATTCCAGATGATAAATAATACAGTCTGGAGAGTGTAGTTTATACACATGCACTCGTGTATGTATCTGTACATGGGTATACAAATATGTGCGTACGTATACCTTTAAGTAAACACCTTTGCTCGTTTGACTTGATACCCAACAGCTGGTTGAGAAGTTTTGTTAAAACTAAAGGCATGCTGAGTTCAAGCAGGAAAAATACTCATGATAGCACATTAGCCAAATTATCTTTGTTTAAGCCTTTACAACTAATGGATACAATCAGCAGTTGAGAAAAAGAAACAAAGAACAATATGAGAGCGGTGTTATATGAATAAAGCAATATTTTCCCAAGCCAGGGGAGAGGTACCATGGGTTCTCACTAGCCAGGCTCCATCCGACTCAACATGGATGCTGAGCCAAGGTCTGCTCCAGCCACGCTCAGCCCTGCCGTGAGCTGTGTCTTCATCTTCCTAACCCCTTGGATGGACTCCTTGCCATTTCATCTCTCAGGCTAGAAATCAGAAATAACAACAGCAGCTTGTACCATGTGAGATTCAGAACACCCATCCGAGGGAAATCCGGCTGTTTTGGCATTTTTCGGTCCAAAATAAAGTTAAAGAAAGTGGAGATTTCATGTTTCCTGCAGAATAGCAATTGTGGAGGGTGGAAGAAGTACACTTGGAAAAGTCAAAACATTTTATTTTTCAGGTGAAAAAAAAATATTATTTCGGTGCTCTGAAAATCCGTTCTGTTTTGGTTTTCCCTTTTCTCTGTCATAAGAAAATTAAACATGAAGTTCCATGTATCTCTGATGCATTTAGGGCTTTACTGCCTGGTTTACCTCTTCTCCTGCAGCTCCTGCTTTCTAGCCAGGCTTCATTTCCAGTGCTGGACCGAAGGTCAGGCAGGTTCCCTTGATCCACCAAAAAAGTCAACTAGACTTACGCACAACACCTTCTGGTTTGTCCTCCAGAAACACCAAACCAGTGTGGGCTCACATGTCAGAAATATAGCTCTCTGACAACAATGCTCCATTGGGAAATAGAATTTATTATTTTTCCTGACTTGTAAATACGTGTTTTGCAACCATTAAAAGAAATCCCAAATATTCAAATTCAGAGTGGATCAACCCAAACCTGGACCCACCTCTCTTTCTGATTTTTTTTCCAGTGGCAATATTTTAGCCCACATTTCCCACCTAGAAGAGTGAGCAGACACAAAAATCGTCCATCAGTTCTCACAGCAGACCTTCCTCCTCCCTTTTGCTCCCTTCAGACGTGCAAGCTGGCAAGGTGCCCAAGGCTTTTTCTTCCTTGTTTTGGGGCGAAACAGAGGTACAAAGTCTCAGCAGCAGCTCACAAACTGGGAGATGCAGATAATACCCTATGGTCTTGGAAGCTCCTTAAAGCTGGTGTCCCACTCCTGCTGCTGGAAGGGAGCATGAGATGGGGACGGGACCCTGGGTGGGCTGGCTGACCCCAAAGGGACCACCTTATGGATTGTCATTGGATCAGAAGTTTGCCGAGTGCTGGGATGGGTGGGAAGTGCATCCCAGGGTGAGCAAAAGATACTTGAAGAGCTGCTACTCTGCAGGGAGGTTTTTCCTCCTCATGCTTGCTGGTTCCCGTCCACTCCTCCCCATCGCTGTGGGGGGGAATGCCCTTCCCCTCAGCTCACAGGAGGGTGAATAAAACCCCGGGCTGATGTGGGATACAGATGTCATCTGTTTCTGCCCACCCGTGCACCTGAAGGCTGAGTTTTCCTTCCCTTGCAGGGCACTCACTGGCAGCAGAGCGCTGTGACTTAGGGACAAACCTCCCTAAACAACAAGCATTTCCTCTCTGACATCTTTGCATCATATGACCTTCAAAACAAATCAGAAGGTAAAATAAACACATAAAAGCAGCCGGGGTATTTGGCCTGACTGAACTCCATCAGGGCTGGGGAGCTGGAGGAATGCATTATCAGTTCCCAGCAATTTTTGATTTTTCCCCAGTGTGGGACTGCAGAAGTGGCCTTATTGAAAGGCCAGAATCTGCTTCTATTTCAACCAGTGACAGGTACATTTATATTAAGTTGATTCCCCCTTGAAATTACCCAAGTTTAAAGAATTATCTGTCTGCAAGGGGAAAAAAAAAAAAAAAAAAGAAAACCATGCACCAGCAGTGGCTGTTCAGGATGATGTTCTGGGTTTGGAAATTACCTATTTAAGTCAATAAATGGGTTAGGAGGCGGAGAAGAAAAGGAAGGTAGAGTTTGTGGTTCTTAATCATAGCTTCGCAGGGTTTAGCTGCTCTCCCACTGTTGAAAAATGTTTCAAAAAGCAAAATAAATGATCTTCTAGTTACTAAAGTATTGATTTTGCCTACATCCAGTAATAAAGAGCAAGTCACCTGTAGGTAAAACTCTTGTAAAATATATTTGATACTATAATAGTCTGGAGATAGAGTTACATGCAGCTGAGAGAGGCAAAGGGATGACAAATCATTTCTAATAATGTATTTACCTAACATATTTCATGTCATGTGTTACCCAAAACTAAGCAGGGCTCATTTTCCTTTCCCTTCCTTTGTCTCCACTTTGAAGAAAACCGCTGCAGCGGTGGGGTGGCACAGGAGATGGCATCATTGCTGGTGCCTCAGCCAACGCATCCCCGCAACAGAGACCAATGCAGGGAAATTGGGTTGAAACACTTCCTCCGGATGCTCAAAACACAACACATGGGCTGGAGCCACTATTGCACAAGTGCTGGTGGAGGTGGCCACTGAGCCACACTCCTGATCTGGGAGGGAGAGTTTGTTTTCCCCAGTTTCCTCATGTCCTTGAAATTTCTTCTGTGGAAAACACAGCTAGCCTGGCTTTGTGCCTGGGAGATGGATTTTATCCCCCAGGAAACATATCTATCATTTTGCTCAGAGGTAGGTACAAAATAAATGCAGTCATGCATCTGAGCATCCGTTACCAAAGGACCAAACATAGTGTTAAATGATGTAAATCTAGATAAATATCATCGCTTTTGAATAAATTACTTTGGATGTACACCAGTGAAACAGAGCTGAACTGCATCCAGCCTCGCTGCCAGGACAGGCAGAGCTTGCACTGATGTCCACGAGACCGATATTTGGACTTCTTTCTGAAAAGATGATTGGGGAGATCCAGTTCTGGGTCTGATGTGCGAGGTAAGGGCTAGATCAATGGCAATGGCAAAGCCCTCCTTTGGTTTCAGTGATGGTAGGTTAGGATAACCACACTCCCAATATACATTGAGCCTAGGTCCATGCAGATGCAACCAAGCTGCAAGAGCAGTCTCTCTTGCAAGGATAAGCAGAATCAGTGCTCTGAAGGACAAACCACAGCAGACGGCGATGTTGGACTCGGAGCATCCCACAGTGTGGAGTTAGATCTCAAGCTAAGGAAATGGAAGGCTATTAGAGTGGCTTAAGGGTTTGGGAAAATCAGGGTCAGAAACTCTTTGGTTGCCTCAAAGTTCTTACATGACCTGTACCTACACAGGTAGGTGCATTATGTCATTCCCAAAGAAAGCAAGTCCTCTTAGGGACTTACCTTGTGCTCTTGAAAAACAAATTAAATATCCCTACAGCTAATGGCAGCTGCCTGAATCACAGGTGCTGCAAAGGTAGGCAAAGCAGAGACTGAGTTTCCTCTGCTACTCACATGGGACGAGGCTCTAGCTAGAAAAAGCAGAGTCTGTCCATGCCAAGCCCATGGGCAGAACTTGAATTTAAGCAAATTTCTGGAGTTTCTTTTCCTCTTGGATAACATTTCCAGCACTCCAGGAGCTGGAGAACCGGCTCCAGGAGCTGTAACATCCCTATCACCGCCTCCCTCCACACATGCATTTCTTTCCATGAGTCCCATCGGGGTGTGAATAACAAACTGGAGCGCAGTGGCCACATGGAGAGCTCCCCACCTCTCCAAGAAGCAAGGAATGGTTTTTCTGGTGAGGAAATGCCTGTCAGAGGAGAGGCAGCATCCCACCGTGCATTTGACAACCGTGGAGAATATTAAAATCACAGGCGGACCCAGGTCATGGAGGAAGTCTGTGAAGATGGGTGGGTGGATTTGTTCATGTCAGGTTTCCATATGGCCATTGTAAAGCCCCAAGAGATTGTTCCCCCCTAAATTAATCCATGGGAGAGACGGTCACAAATAAACACCCCACGTTGCCCACCCTTCAGGAAGGGACTGGGCAGGTCAGGCTTCCCCAGTTCCTCCTCCAGCAGCAGCAGATGTGCTGAACCTTCAGCCTGTGCCCAAGCCCTCCCCAACTATGGGTCTGACTGAACAGTGTGGTGTTTTCAGATGTTTCATCGAGTTTTTTCTCTAAAAAAGATTCTCAGCAAAATACACAGGCAGAGGGTTTGGAATGACATTAAATTGTAATTACTCAAGCCTCAGGGAGGAGGAAGAAAATTTTTGTCAGAAAATCTCAAAACCAAGGATCTACCGGAGGTCCTTTTTGGCAATGTGGTGCTTGATGGTCCAACCTGTTCACGCTGTCTCCCCCACATGACCTGGGAGATGTCATCTGCCCACAGCGCTCCATCCTCAGAGGAGAAAGGAGATGCCTCGCACCCAAACTACAACTGCAGCACATCACAGCAGCAGAGCTGAATCAGAACCACCCACATTTCTTCCCCAGTTGGCGCTTTTTTTTTTTCCCCCCAGGCTATTTAGTTATTTTGAGGGTGGCTTCAAATTCCTGATCAAAATCCAAATCTTCCGTAAGGGGGACGTTTTTTAAAACAACTCCACTCATTTAGATAACTTTTTTTAAGCAAACAACGTTGTTTAAATTGACTGGTGGATAAAAATTGGATGAGGACAAGGAGTAGCTCAGACACCAAATGCTCCCTGACCAGAGGAAAGACATAGATGAAGGGCTCTGAATCCAACCCAGACGTTAACACACAGAGAATTTTGGGTGCATTGAAAAGAAAAAAACCCAACCAAACCAAACCAAACAAACAAACCCCCGCAACATTTTAAATCAAATAGGAACATTTCTGATATATTATTGCAAAATTTCTTTTGTTGATTCTTTCTAGGCAGCCTGTGAAAAGAAAGGGAGAAAACCACCTGTGCCTTTGCGACAGAGCAGTCCAGGCGTGGGGTGTCCCTGTGGGAAGCCGGACCCCAAAGGCCATCGCTCCCCGGAGAGCAGGGACACGGCGGAGGGAGGGCTCTCTTCCCAGCTCTGCCCCTGGCGCTGCAGGCAGCGCTGGGCACATCATTCCTCTATTTATTTGCCTTTTCTCATCACCTTTCCTGTTTATCTCTTTTCGCCCTGGATGCCCTCCTGTTCCTCACTTCATCTGCAGCTCCTGGGCTAGAAAAGGCTCCCGGTTTTGCTGGAGTCTCTGAACACAGCTGGGATTCACTGAATAAATAAATAAGTAGATCTGCCCGTCATAACTATACTTTAAATTCCCTGCACGGGAGAGACTTCCCCTTTACATTCTCCCATCTAACACTTTTACCAGGAACCAGAGGCTGAAAAAATTGATCTCTTTGGCTGTTTTCCCCTAATACTCTTGGTAGATTTGATTCCTTACAGGTATTTTTTAAAAAATAGACTAAACTAAGGAATACCTTATTACAGATACAAACTGCAGTTAATAGCAAAAAAAAAAAAAAAAAAAAAAAAATCCCTTGGCTGCTTTTGTGAGAGGGATGAGGCCAATGAGGGAATATGAAGTATTTTTACTCAAACACATAAAACTAATTATTATCCCAATTAAGGAAGAGCAGAAATGGGAGGAGGAGCTGAGATTGCTCCATATTTCATGACATTCAGCTCATCTTTTCCTCAAGGGGCAAAATTATAAACCCACATGCCTCTGCAATCAATGTATAAACTTCAGGTCTAAGATGGAAGAGATCTCTAACTCTTGTCAGAGGAATGAAAGGCTAGATGAAGAATTGGAGGAGGTGTAAGAAAGCAAGCGGGAGAGAGAAGGTGTTGGGTTCCCTTTAAAGCAGGTACCTAAATCTGAGGATTTTTTTTAAACCCTCTTTAAGATGAAGGCTCTGCTAATAACATGTCCAGAAGATGGCTCCTGGCAAATTGCTTTGTTATTCTTGTCAAAAAAAAAAGTCCCTTGGAAGCAGTCAATTTTAAACCATATATCAAAATGATTAATTGCCCTTAAATGAGCAGATGTTGAAGTACCCTTGAATGGGGCTAACGCCTTTTTGGATTGCAAACATAATGTATTCATGGACTTGGAAAAATATCATTAGGGCTATTAATTAGCTATAAACACCAAAAGCTTTGGTGACTCCAAGGTGTTCACTTTCTTTTTTTTTTTTTTTCTTCTTCTTTTTAAGACTTAAGGGGGAACAACTGGTTTTGCTGGAATAAGGTTAGCAGGTATTTTTTAATGCTGTGCAGAAAACCTTGCCAAGTAAGTAGCTCAAACTGGAAAAGCTGTAAGAAATACTGGCTGACCTCTAAATATGGGTAGGGACTAGCCACAACAGCCAGGACTTACGGAGAGAGCACAAGTATAGTGGGGCAAAGAAAGGGAAGGAAGGGAGTAAAAGAAACCTGACATTGCAGGAGGCTGCTTAGGATATAATTCTGCTCTCAGCCAAGGGAAAATGTGCTAAACCGCAAACATTGGATGAAGGTTTGAGTCGATTTTTTGGGGAAAGATGCTTTGTCTCCTCGTAATTTGGGGAGAAAGGAACTTTTATTGCATAGTTGACCCCAGAGGAAAAAAGAATATAAATTTCTCTTCCCACTAATCTCGCTTTCCTCCAAACCTCCAAGAGCAAAAGGAGAAATGGAGCAAGCTGTGGCTTGAGACTTTTTAGTAACAGAAAATCCTTAAAAGTGAGCCTGTTTTGGTCTCTTTTCAAATACTGCATCAAATATATTTTCAATGAATTCATGGAAAAAAAGGAGGCAGGGAGGAGAAAAAAAAAACTTTTTAAATCTGTTTAAGTTTATAAACAAGATTAAAGAAACAATGTCAAGGGTCTTATGGAAATGGTGATAGTGCCCCTTTAAATAAGAGCAAGTGGAGATTTTCTATATCACTGTGCAGTTTAAATCTTTCTTGATGGACCGGACACTAGTCCTCCTTAAATCCTTCAGAAAGCTGCTTTAAGGAAAAAGGCTGCGAGGAATTTCTTCTCGCTTTAATTGCTTAAGAAACGGTTCCCACAATGAGCTGTGGCCTAGATTTGCCTCTCATTTAAGTTCTGATTTTTAAAAGTTCACAAGTTAATCCCCTTTCGGTCTCACACGAATGCGGTTGGCGTCGGGGACAAAGTACTGGACAATGTCTGGAACATTTCAAACCCCCCAAAAGATGCCCCATACCAAAAAAAACCCAAAAAAACCCCCCGAAAACCAACCCCAAAATAAAACCAAGCAAAGTGGCCTTGATTTAGTTAAGTAGCTATTCTAAGACGTTGTTGCCGTTATAATTTGAGGAAAGCAGAAACCATCTTGCGCTGTATCTGCCGTAGATCCAGGGGTAAGGAGGTTTGTCAGTGTTTGCAGTTTTCTTCCTTGTGCATCTTCCAAGGACGGAGCTTTATTTCTCTTTATTCAACCTAAAATTAAATGCCCGCATCTCTAGCATAGTTTACTGCCCTGGTAAGAGGTGTGATAAAATTCACAAAAACCCCAAAGAGGCAGAGAAGGAGGGAGTTAATGCATTAGCCGTTTAAAACATAACCAGCTAGGCTTTGGTTTTAGTTCTTCTGAAGGAAACAGCCACGATTCCTTACACATGGAAACACACAATTGTCTGTGTATGAGGATGGGGGGTAAAATACTCAGCATACAGAAATTACACGTATTTCCAAATAAAACGAGGAAAGCACAATTTTCTTCCAACATTATGCCCCGATCGTCCCACTGATTTTTATTTTTTCCTTCCAAATAGCAGTTTTCAAATTAAAAGTTGCAGCTGTCCTTGCACCCGTCATGCAGGTGAGGGGTCTTAGAGGCTACATGGAAACCTGAAATTCCCGGTTCACTTAGGAAAGACATTTAAAATGTTTTTTGAAGGGGATTTTTTTGGTACATGTATAGACCCAGCCAGTTAGCCAAAATATTACCGTTAATATAACGGAAAAATAAAATGTCCTTTCTACTTGGTGAACTAACAAATTCCCCTATCTTCCCCCCCTCCCCCCCCCCCCCTTGTAGTGCAGGATCAAGTCGGGGTGGTAAATTTATGTATTTTCATATTTCATTTTGTTCTGCGATGCAAAACTTCCACACAAAAAATACCCGATTTCTGCCCACCTTCTCCCTCGTGGGTTTGGGGTTTTTTTTTAATAAACTATTCTTATTGTTGTTGTTGTTATTATTTTATCGGCGGGGGTGGGAATAGCCATTTCTTGCCCAGCCAAGCCAAGGTTTGGTGTCGGACCCGGTGCCGGCCGCAAGTTTGCGGAGCCCCGGGGAGGACGGGGCGGCTCGGGAGGGAGCGGGGCCGGGGGTAGGGGGGTTCGTGGGGGACCCCCCGCTGCAAACCGCCCTTTGCCGGGGCTGCCTTTCCTCTTGCTGAGCCCGCATCCCTCCCTCGGCTCCCCGCGTTTTGGAGAAGAACCCTCTTGTCATCTCGACACAACTCGGACCGATTTCCTGATGCTTTGCCCACATCGATACCTCAGGGCGGGGGGGGGGGGGAAATGTGACAAATCAATTGTGCGGACAAACTGGGGTTACTTTTCCGAGCTGCCCTAAATGCACTATTTACTCGTTTCTGCGAAGACGCGCTGAATTAAACGCAGTTATTTATTTATAAGGGCTGGTTAAAGAGCAGAAATCCCGTCGCTGGAGAGCTCGGAAAGATTTTCTGAAGACAGAGGGAAACTCTTATTAATTCTTCGCGGGGGGGGGGGGGGGGGGGGGGGGGCAAGCGGGGAATTAAAACTAAGGGTTTTTCATCGAAGCAATCACAAAATCTCCCGTACTTAATAGCTCAGCGAGCAGAAAGGCGAGACAATGGTGAAATCGCGGTTGGAGGGGTTGGGATTTTGTGCCTGGGCTGCAAGCGACAATTCAGAAACCACCGAAGAGGACCCCCCCCCCTCGACTGGCACAGCCCCCCCCCCCCCCCCCGGCACTCGGGGAGACCCTTCCCGGCTGCATTAAACGAAGGAGCCCTGCAAAGTTTGCCGGCCCCTTGAGCAGGTTTTTGTACCCCGGGGTTGCGGTTTGTGCCCCAGTTCCTGCGAGCTACAGGTCCGGGAGGCTGCTCCCAGCCAGACTTTGGGAGGCGACGGGGGGTTTCCAGGGGGGTCGCTGAATTTTGGAAAGCATCGCCTGGCCGCCCCCCGCCGTCCCCCGTTTCAACTCGTTGTGATTAGCGGAGTAGGGAAGGTGCCGGTTGCAAACTCGGGGAGGGGGGGAAATCCCTTTGCAGAATCACCCCCAAAAAGCAAAGAGGGCGATTCCCCGTGGGCTTTGCGGGGTGGTGCCCAGACCGACCCGGGCACGGCGTCCCGAAAAACGCCCTCGAAAAAAGCGATAACGGCAATCAAAACGGCGAGATTCCCTCAATCGGTTTCCCGGCCAAAAGCGGGTGGTTATTAATTAGAGGGTGCGGGGGAAAGGCAATGCAAGGGGCTCCCCTCCTTCTTGGGGAGCAAGAGGGACTTTGGCGGAGTGAGGGCTGGAGTAGATTTAAATAGATTCACCTCCTCCCTCTCTTTCCCGGGACAATCACTTGGTACCCCATAACCTCTGGAAAAATATATATATACAACAAAAATAAATACAAGAAAGTGGCACTTGGAGCCTTCTGGTGTCCTGAGCCAGACCGACGCCCTCTTTTTTTTTTTTTTTGGTCAGAATTTGTACAAAATATCAAGCTCAAATTAAAAGGTGTCCCCCCTCTTATTCTTTCTTGTTCCCTTAATTCCTGTCTAAACGGTTTTGCTCTGGGAGAAGAAATCTTTTCTATAGGAGGGAGAGAGGGAAAAAAAAAACCTTCAAGAAGAGAAGGGTATTATTGTTTTAATCCTCTTACCCGCAGTCATTTTAAAACAGGGTGTTTTGGAGCCTGAAATGGCGTCTCGTCTCCCAATCCCATCCTAAATCCTCCTGGGCTGGGAGAGAATCTAAAGGCAAGGAGTTGGCATCTATTAGCAATCTCTCTAAAGGCTTTAAACTGCTCTTTCTGCTGCGAAGGCATGGCAAAGCTGAAAAGCAAACACAACCACCGCTCCAGTTAGTGAGCTCTGCCAGATAACCAGCTCGACCGCAGGACGGGAAAGTACCTGTGAAAATCCCGCAGAGAGAGAAAAGAAGAAAGAAAAGGAAAGGGAAACCTGGTTTTCCTCTTTTTACATCCCGAAAAAAAATATTTCGGGGAGAGTATAAAAAAAAATTTAAAAAGCTGGGGGATGCGTTAACCGGTCGTTCCTTGTCCGCCGAAGCCCCGTGGCCTCCCCTCCTTGCCCGCTTTCCCTCCCTCTGCCTTCCCTGTCCCCCGTCCGTCCCCCCCCCCCGCACCGGCAGAGCTGCCCGTGTGCTCCCGGCTGCCGGAGCGGAGCTTCCCCGACGGGGCGGGCTGCGGACCCGCCGCCCCCAGTTTCTCTGGGCTTCTTCCATTCTTCCTAATTTTATCTCTATATGCCGTGTCCGTATCGTGTGCCCCCCCCCCCTTTTTAAAGAGCAGCCGAGGGGCGCAGCAGGCTAAGCTGGGCCGGAGGGGGGGGGGGGGGGCCGCGGCGGCTCTGTAATTAACGCCGGGAGATTATCCCCCACTAGCACCACCACACAGAGGCCATCAGGGGAGAGGGAAACTTCAGGGTCTGCTCCAGCGTGGTGCTAAGCGGGGGGGGGAGGCAGGTTTCCCTCCCCTATGCTTTATGGACCCCATCACCCCCGCCAGCCCTAGGTCTAGCCCTCCTCCCTCCACCGGCATCCCATCCGCTCTCAGGGATTTAATTAGGCGTTTACACCTCGGCTTGGAGTAAATGACTGGTAAGAAGTGGTGTGTGTGTGGGGGGGGGGTGTATCAGCAGCCCCGTTTTGATTGACAGGGTGGAGGACCATTGAAAATCTTGCTGGGTAGCTCCCGGGTCGCTATGAAGCTCCTTTTAAAAATCCTTCTTCAATGCAGCCTCCCGGTAGATGGCAGCTCCGCCGGGCGCGGAGGCAGCGCGCAGCCAGCGCGGGCGGATGGAGTAGGGCGGGACGGGGCGCAGCGCCGCGCCCGATCCCCGCGCGGGCCGGGCTCCCACGCGTGTCCCCGCTCCCACGGCGGGCGGAGAGGCTGCGCCGCAGCCGCCCCAGGTAAGAACCGCACACGCACCCACACCCCCGGGCAGCGCGGCTACGGGTGGGTCGGGGATGCAGGGGGAGTTCGGGGCTGGTTGTGAGGAGAGGGAAACTCTCCGTGGGGACACTCCGAGCACGGCGGAGGAGCCGCTGGCAGGGATACGCGCATCGCGGAGGAGGGGAAGCCCAGCCTGGGCTCCAGCGCAAACCTCATCCGCTCCTGTCCCTTTTTTTTATTTATTTAGAATATACTATGCTTTCTCAAAAAAAAAAAAAAAAAAAAAAGGCGAAAATCCAACTACCAGCCCAGGGCCTCTCTCACGCGAAACGCGGCGTGGGCTGGGGCCGTGGGCCCGCTCCGGTGTGGGTTTAGGCAGCTGTCGGGGAAGAGCGGCGTGCACCCGAAGGTGAGGGAAGCGCATACCTCCGTCTGCCGGGCTCCGAGGCGGGGGAGAACGCAACTTTCCCCGCCATTTACATAATGATGTTTTAATAATGTTTTAATAAGCTGCGCAGCCCGGTGAGAGCTCGCCGGGTCAGAAACCACCCCGAGAGCGGCCGGGAGAGAGGGCGAGACCGGACGATGGTCCTGCTTGAGGGGGCGGCTCTGGAGTTGTGGGGTTTGGTTTGTTGGGGTTTTTTTTTTGTTTGTTTTTTGTGCCGCTGGAAGTTGAGTGCGGAAGGGAAAGCAAGGGACGGCAAGACTCCGGCAGCGCTAGGAAACCTTTCTAGGGAAAATCACTCCCTCACACCGTCCCTTTGCAAGGTTAGACGGCAAAACGGACGGGGATCCGCCCGCAAAGCTGGGGGGCCAGTCTGTGCCGTCCTTCTCCGTCCCCCCGCTCTCACTTTAAGAGGTATATAAATCCCCGACCTGCGCTGTCAGGCTCGCTTGATAAATTAAGGGCTTCGCAGTCGAAACCTATTTACACCTCCATTATAGGGCTAACCAAATGGGGATCAGCATGCATATTTTTACCGCAAGAGATCTCATACATCTCCGCCAGAGTCGCCCCCCGGGCCATGGGATAACAGATAGGGAAGGGGGGGTGGGCGCTCCGCCGCAGCCGGCACTTGAGCGGAGAAAAGTCCGTGTCCCCGCTCGGCGCCGGCTGCCCGGGGTACCGGGGACCCGTGTCCCTTGCCGGGGGCAAGGAGAGGATGGGGATTACCTCCATGGGAGAGGGTTCCCGCTTTGAGACACGGGCTCCTGTAGCCCAAAGCAAGGCTCTCAGGGAAGCTTCTCCTCCGAGGGAGATGCGGTTCGACTGCGAGACTCGCTGTGGCTGCCCCTCTTTTTGGGGGGGGAGGAGAAGGGGCAAGAAACCCCCAGCCGGGGACCTGCGGGCCTCCGCGGCCGGCGCCTTGCTCCGGCCCCTCTCTTCATTTATTCCAGGCGAGAACCTAGGGCGGCTGGGGGGGGGATCAGGGTCAGCGCATCCCGGGCCGAGTCCCTGGTGTTCCCGAGGGTCACCTCGGCGAGCCCGGACAGCGGAAAGGAGGGAGCGGGGACCATACCCCGTTTCCCGGTGGGATGCGCTCACCGAACGCTGCCCGATCCTTTTGGAAACGAAACGTGGGCGAAGCGACGGGGCATCAAAGCCGGGGACCCGGGGAGGGCTCGGCCCAAAACCCCCGTCCCCGAGGGGGCCCGCCGCTCCAGCCGGCCGGGCTCCGGCTGTATCCCGTGCTCCGGCTCGGCTTCCAGAGCTGGGGAAAAAGAAATATTCCCCCTCCGCCCCATCCCGTCCCCTCCGGCGGCCCCCTCCAGTTCCACTTGGTTAGCTCAAGTTTTCCATGTAAATGACAGTAATAAATATCTAATCATGTCCCGCAGCTATCGGCGGCTCGCCGAGCAGCCGGCATTAATGAGACATCCAGGGAAAGTGGGGGAAAAGGAGAGGAAAAAAAATTAAAAAGCAAGAAGGAAAGTTTTTTCCGCTCTCCCCGAAATGGTTTCTAAAAGCGAGGCCTGGCCGCGGTGGGAGAAGATGGGGGGGGTGGGGGTGCAGAGCCCCCCTCTTCCTCGGAGCGATCGTACCTGTGGGTCGCACTCGGATTCAAACTCATCCGCTCTAATTAACCCTCATCCCCAAAACCCCCAGCAATCCTCCCCGGGGGGGGGAAGCGGCGGGCCCGGTCTCCCCCCGGCCCGGGGGCTGCCCTCCCGAAAGCCCCGCGGAGCTGCGTGTGCCCATCCCCGCCGCGATTCCCAAACAATTAATGGGGCTGCAAAGAGCTTTGATGCTGATGGGGGGTCGAGGGGGGGAGGCTAAGGCTGAAATCAAACCATGAGAGTTGGATTTGTTCTCCTAACGCTAAACAAATGGAGTGATTACCTTCTTTCCGAACGCATCAGTCATACTACATTAAGTAGCAGAGAGCTAATTATCCCAATTAGGAGGCTGATTTATAATTAATGGCTTGGACCAAGTGATAATTGGATGTTAATGGATAACAGTTTTGTCTGAAGTAGCCTCCCACTTCCCCAAAGGCAGAGCTGGAGGTTTTTTGGTTTGGGTTTGGGGTTTTTTCCCCCCTCTTTTCTCACCTTTGCACGGAGCACAAAGCAGACGAGGGGCGAAATCTGCTCTTAGCTGGTTCGGTGGGGACCGTCCTCGGCCGGGGCGGGGGGCGGCAGGTCCCGGGGAAGGAGGGGGCCGGGGTTCAGCGAGGTGGGCTGCGGGGGTAACCTCCAGCATCCCCCTTCCCCAGCTTTCCAAGCAATCCCTGCTGGTTTGTGTTTTGGTTTTGTTGGTTGGTTTTTTTTTCCCTCCCCTCTGAGTTTCCAAGCCGTGGACAGCTGACCTGAAGCAGCCGGGTTGTCCCACGCCCCCAGTGGGTGCTGGGTTCCTCAACCACCCACGGGGCGTGAGTCGGGTCCTCGATGAGGGGTGAAGGCTGAGCCCCAAGGGGTGTCCCGGGGCAGAGGAGGCTGTCTGCCTGGCCTAGGGAGAGCAGGATGGGGCTCGCTCACCCCGCGGAGGAGAGGTTTTACACCATCCATGGTCCACACTCCTCATGCAGTGGAGGGCACAGAGTGAGTCTGCAGTTTTTCACTGCTCTGTGTTTCTCTCTTGATACCTGCATCTCAGATGGCACATTGACTGGTTAGCTTTTCCCTTCCATGCTTGCTTTTCACTCATGAGTAAGTCAATACGAGTCAATCCCAGTTCCTTGTTTGCCCCAGCTGGAGATACTTGGACCTACAACCCTTTGGCTTCCAGATCATGTTTCTAAGTTAATTTTTTCCATTCTAACTAAGAACTGTAAGGGCAGAAAATTCCTGAAAGGATAAGAATGACTTCAACTCTGAGTTACCCCATGACTGATGAGAGGTTGTATTAAATTACGCCAACCTACTCAATGCAAAAAATGTCCCAAATCACACCGACAGTACATAGAAGGCCAGTTTAGATTGGCTGTTTAGCTTTCCATGCTAATTTAAAGAGATCTTGATGTCTAAGTGGGACGGTTTCCTCATGTTCACACAAATCAGCAGGCTCCTGCGGTGATATTATTGCTGCCTCGGAAGATGCAGCTCTGTTTCACAGAGCTGGGGCAGATGTTGCTTCTCTTTAGTGCTGGGGTCACTACCTGCATCAAAGAAACAGAGCCAGAGGAGCTTCCCACAAGTCAGAGACAAGGGCAGGCTGGCCAGGCAAATTTTGCACAATGTAATCATAGAGGGAGTGACTGCAGTGGGGTTTGTTCCCAGTCTCTTTATCCTCTAAAGGAACGCTTCACTGAGAAAGAGGGGAATCGGATGAAAAGAAACCGGAGCGAACAGCTTCTCTTCCCTCTGTCATCGTCACAACCAGCCCTGCCAGAACAAAGGTGCTGCAGAGAAAGTCCAGGACCAAGCTCTTCTGATGTGGCTACCTACTGGTTTTGCTCGTGAAGCTATGGGTAAACCCTTTAGCTAGAAGCAGCCCATGTTTTCTAAAACACAGGTTATTCTTTCACTGATTTTTTTTTTCAGAGGCATCCCAAAATTCAGCTTGTCAAGTTGGAAATTCTTCTGCTGAGGCACTGATGAATGTCAGTTGGGTTTGAACCCTTTCAAAAGGTTCAGTGCTGATTTCTACCGCTTGTGTCAGAACAGAAATGTTTGTAGCTTCCCCACCTCATTTGGCAAAAACATAAAGTAGGGAAAATGCCGGATAATGTGGATTCAATAAAGCCCAAATTTTCCAATCCTATGCAGCTACTGATAAACTAACCTGCTTTGGGGGAATGTCCATCAAAATACGCTTGTTGCAAAGAGGATGGAGAATTCTGAAATGCAGCTAAATAACCAGGAATTAATTCATGGTGCGCTGGGCTTAGCCAGACCCTGGGTCTTTCCTGCCAGTCTGTTCCAAGCCAAAAGCTACTGTTTTGTTGTTTGTTTTTTTTTTTTCTTTTCTCTTGACTTCATCAGGGTTTGGATCAGACCCATTATGATTTCTGAAGCACATCTGGTACAAAAATAATTCCTGGGAAGGAGAGAGGCTCTGAGGGAGGGCTGGGACGAGAAGAGACCAGCAATTATCCAAACGGTGGCAAACGGGTGTTTACAGCCTGAAGTTGTGGGTGGACCACAATACCAATGTGGTTTCTTCCTGGTAGCTGCTGGCACAACTCTTTTAGGACCAATTGCAGCCTCTGCATGGCTAGAGCAAACGTACATGAGAAATGTTACTTTAAACTGTCCAGATGTTCAAACTTAAAGTATGGGATGTGAGGGGGGTGATGCTTGGGAACAACGCTAGGATTCTCCAAAAAAAAGAGAAACAGTTGGGCTGGAAGAAGCGAGCTGATGGATCTCGGGGGCAAGAAATACTCCTGCCAAGGGAGCTGCAGAAACCCCATGTCTGCAGCCGCTTGATACCAACCGCACTGAGCGCTGGGGGAAAGCAGGCAGCGGCTCTGCGTGCTCTTAGCGTGTGTTAGCCCAAGCCGGGTAAACGTGCTTCTGCTGGAGGACTGCACATCTCCCCGCAAAACCCAGTGGACATTTAGCTGCCCTGCCTTTTTTTACAAGTATACAGCTCTTTAAAGCTCAGATCACCTGCTGGTGGCCAAAATATATTGCTTACCTTGGCAACTGGGCTTAATTCGGTGTATGGATCCAAATGCTTACGGGAAAGGAAGCACTACATACACCCGCGGTGCTCCCTGGCCCCTGGCTCTGCTGCTAACTCCAGTTCATGGCCCTGTTTTAAGGTGGTACAAGTCTTTTCACTCCCTCGTAAAAGCTATTGAGCTCAAACAGCTTTTTTTTTTTTTTTTTTAAATGGTAGGAAGAAAATTAGTGTTATCACTTGTAAAGAAGGAAAAGTCAAACTTCTGTCTTATTTTTTAAGGTATTAGATGTGCCCTACGATTGCATGGCTTGCTGGAGCTGCCTTTCATGATTTCGTTTTTTTATTTCTTTTGGACTAAGGTAGGACTTATCTGTCATTTTGTGTTACAGCTGATCTTGGTCTGAGCAGAAGCAACTGCCACCATGTGTTTTGTGACTAGTTTTGAGGGCTATAATCATGATTTGCAGGGGCAGACCCAGGCTCCAGCTGTACTTACAGAAACATCTTGGATTCAGACTCTCAGCTCCTGTCTCCTTCAAAATTTGCTTGTTCTTTAGATCTCTCCAAAATTAGCTTCAAGCAAAGTTGCACTTGGTGTCACAGCCTTGCAGCTTTTCAGCTAACCAGCTGAAAGAGCACCTAGGAAAGTAATTTTGTGCCAAGTAGGTCAAATTCCAACGATGTGACACAAACCACTGCATTTTACAAAGACACCTTGCTCTCTTCTCCTCGTGTGCATATCTAAGTGCTCTCAGCTTAACACCCAGAATGCAGGGCTCCAACTTACATGTACTTGATGAATAGTGATGGTGGGTGGAGAAATTACCCTCCCTCCACGCCTCAAACCAGTTGCTTCCCTTGGAGCCCAGCATCCCGGCTGAGGCATCGCACCGGGAGCCCCCGAAACAAGCACACGGTCCTTTCTGCCAGCCCAGCTACTGTGCTGGCAGCACCTGAGAGCAGCAGGAGGGAATGTCTTTAACTGCCTCAGCAAATCTTTACAAAGCTTATCTGTCAGGGCTCCCTTCTGCCAGCACTTTTTGCAGTGATTGCTCTCCCTTTTTAGGGCTCAGGGCTAGGAGGTTAAGATCAGTGTCATGATTGTGGTGCTCAGGACAGACAGAAGTCCTGGTTACTAAATGATGCAGGCTTAAAAACATATTTCAACACAGAACTGTAGATCATTGTCCTGTTAAGGAGACCACGTCATGGGTAAAATCCTCCAGGTTATGGCTCCATTATCCAGGGACACTGGAGATTCCTGAACCCCTTCCAGCCAGTCGATTTGCTCACGCAAGCGATCTGCACGACTGCAGGCAAAACTGGTTTGGGGGCAGAGAGCAAGCGGTGAGCTGCCCTTCGTGCTGCCAGCAGCCCTGAAGGGCAGAGTTTGGGAAGTCTGGACCTCTTCCATTGTCCGGTTTGGAAAATTCCCTTTGCCAGCGTTAAGCCAAATGAAATGATGCTTCTCAAGCAAAGCCATTTCCACAAAAGTGAGAGGAAGGGCTGAGCCAGACAAACCGCGTGCAAATAGAACTAAGCCAGAAACATGCTTGTTTTGGATGGGGTGAGGGAGGAAAAGTACTTTTTTTTTAATATATAAACACTCAAGTTAAACAGTTTAAGCTGTGAATTCAGTAATTTGATTGCATAGTGCTTTCAGGTTTAAGGCAGAGATGCCGTAAGGTCTCAAGAAGTGAGAACAGAAAGGCAGCACAGGTATGTGAGAGCCTGGCTGCGGCGGGATGCTGCTGCGTTGCACATCCGCAGGTGTGGAACATGCAGCACCAATGCTGGCAGACCTGGTCTGTACGTATTCAAAGTCCTCAGGGTTGGCCTGGGCTGCAGGGTTCGATTTCTGTTGTTAATCATAAGAAATCTAAAATACATGTTGTTGTTTTTTTTTTTTTTTCCTGTTGACCAAGCTGGAAGCAGAATGAGATCCTGAAACTAAAGCCAAAGTGATGTTCATATTAAGAGCTTTTCTTATTTACCCAGGAAAATGTTTCTGCTTCAATATAGATTACAAGAGCTTTTACTGAGGGTTGAGCGCTGCTCCGAAGGGGAGAAGGGAGGTGCATTTATACTGATTTGATCTGTAAGCACTGATCGTCATGTGTAAATTACAGCAAGCAAGAGATTTAGCATTACAGTGATGTTTAGTGATCCCAATCCCAGCTCTACGCTGCAAATCACTGGGCTCCAAGCCTTAAAACTGGCTCAAAAGCAAAGACTACGAGAGTATCTTTATTTTATTTTATTTCAGACCTTGTGAGCCTGCCCTTTGAAGCATGCCTCTGCAAACAGAGGTGCTGGGAAGTCTTTTGCTGGGAACTGTCTAATCAATCACTTGGTTCTGTTATCTGGGGCTTTGGGGGGGGACGGGACAATGATGATTTCACAAAAGTCTTAAATAAAAATCACCGCAACTGATGTGAGTTACCTATCAGCCAGGTCCTGTTAACTCAGCCGCTCACAACCTGGTGTCTGAGTTTGTAGAACCCTACAATAAAACTTCCCCATCTCAGCAGGATGCTCTGAGGTTTGTTTTATAAAACTCACAAACCCTTTCACATCCTATTATGCTTCTGCTACAAATAAATGAGCGTTACAAATACACTTGCTGTGCTCTTCAGCAATACAGCCCCAGAAGAGGCAATTATTGGACAAGGTCTACCCAAAACCTGTGTCCCTAACTGAAAGTATTTCCAAATTTCAGCTGTTAGCAAACCTCCTGGTTTTAAGAAAAAGATTTTTTTCATTTATACTAAGGTCAGTAGTAGTAGTTGAACGTGAGCTGCAAGAATTGGTGTAATCGGTCAAGTTTTGCTTTCAGTGGTTTGCAACTTGTTCAGCTAGACCAGGTCTAATTAAGATTCCACTCTGCACTAAGAAAAGAACTGCACTTAAATCCAGGGGTTTAGACAGATGTAAAAATTTTTCAGGAAGATTAGAAATGGGGAATCTTGATTATTTTTTTTTTTTTTTGAGAGCTGTTCTCAATTCCTTTATTTCAGTTATAAGAAAAGTCCTTTGGAAGCCTGTTTTTATGGCGCATGTTTCTCTCAGACTTTGACGTTTGAATGAGAAAATATGATGTGTTCCAGTATTTCAAATTATTTATATTTCATCCACTACAAAGGTGAGATTGTTTCCTTAGACATTCAGCAATCTCACGTGAGGAACAAAACTGATTTATGACATGCTGGTTATTATCTTCCATGATTTTGGACCTTTATATACCTTAAAGATTTAGGGATATTTAAAAAAAAATAATTGAAGAAAACCTCTTGCAAGGATCATTTATTCAGAACCCCCCAGGTATGTAATTCATTTAGTATCAAATACATATAAAACCGATGTCCATGTATAGTGTGAGCCTATTTTCCTAGACTGTCAGATAAGAAGAGACAGAGATTCATTATTTATCTTGCTGATTTAAAGTGTTTCTGAATAAGGACTCAAAGCATAAAATCATAAAGCAGAACAGCTCCAGGAGAGGGGGGAATATTTAGTTGTGATTTTATTTTTGATGGTGTTTATTGCCAGCGGTAATACGGGGGACGTTGTTAGCACAAACCGTTTGCACGTTCCCTGTTAGTAATGAACAACGGGTTCCTGTGCTTTGCATAAACACAAGCAGCGATTTGTACCACCCGAGCAGGCACTCGGGCTGGAGAACTGCACTTTTATTTTTACCTTACAGGGCTGCTCCTATTTTTTTTCCTGTCACCTTCAGGACCCCGAACACCAGACAAGAGCACCAAACTTGTCTTTCGTGATTTTTTTTTTTTTAACTGATGCTTTTCCTGTGCTCAAGCTGTGTCTTGCATCAGGGTGCAGACCTGAGACGGTGCCAAGCTCTTCCAAACTTCAAATGCATCTCTGGCAAATGTCTCTCTTCATCAGAAAAGAACTATGGTGTTAAAATTCACTTCTACCAATGAGTTGTCAAAATCCAGGTGTAACTTTTTAGTGCAGCTTATTTTTCACATAAAGAAGGCCTCATATACTCCCCCACCATCATCAACCCTCCCCAATTTCTGGAAAGGTTTAATGAAATGATAATGTAACACCTCACAGTGCCCATCAGTCAAAAGCAGGCTCTGGCATCCTCTTCTTGTCTCCTCTAAGAAAAATTTAGTCTTTATAACTCTGACCTCATAGGTTTTGTTACCCCATTCGTCATGATGGCACCTGAGCATCTTGCGTACATCAGTACTTCTGTAGTCGCAGGATTTTTTGAGTTTGGGATGACTCAGTATTGGGGGGGAACAACTGAAGGGAAAAGACAAAATGGTTCAAAGCCCCTCCAAAGCTTTGAGTCCTACATCCAGCCCCAAACCCTTCTCACCCAATGGCCTTTGCTTGAGAAGGGCAAGAGTCTTGTCCTAGATAGTTTTTTACTTCTACCTGGGAAAACTGGCCAGAATAAGCTATTGAAGAGAATTCCTCTATCTCAACACAGTTTAGATTTGGGAGAAAAGGGGATGGGTGTTTACTTCAGAATAATGCACTTGAGCAAAACCACTGTCTTGGTTTAAAATTCCTTTTCTCCAGAGCAGAGTCGGCACAGGGAGCTGCCGTGGATGTCCTTATTCGGGACAGCTCAGCATGGGGACAAGCTCTCCAGCACTGACACGAGCTCTGTGGCCAGCACAAGTGACACCTGAGTTTACAGGCTGCAGGGATCGATACGTTTCTCCCTTAATGAGCTTTGTCAGTTGTGTATTTTTGTTAAAGGCCTTGTGTGTGACTGGCAGGTGAAGCCAGGTACGGACTGATGATGGGAAGGGGGGGGTATGGGGGTGAAATGAGGAGAAGAGCGAGCAGAAAATGTCCCCCATGTCAAACTCTTGTCTGCAGTTAATACAGCTCCAGGGTGGGTTTTGTGGTTTGGGGTTTTGGGGTTTTTTTCCCCTGATAGAAGGGAAAATATGGATGTTTTGTTACAAAGTACTCTGCAGAAAATTTCAGTATCTCATTTTTAAAAGATGTCTTGTTCTCAGAGCTGTTTTAATTCCACACATACACAAACATAAGCCACCAGGAATAGGGGTTTTCACCTGGCAAGGAAATTTGTAGTTCTCCTCTTTGCATCTTCTCTCAGGACAGAATTGTACGTCTGGATGCAAAATTAGTTACCAGTTAAATAGGGAAATTTAAAGCCTTTTACACAAGTTGAGAACACAAAGCCGATAATACTAAAGCCCAGGGCCAAATTTCCTCTATGTGCAACACTGTTAAGCAGTGTGCAATAAATTGCACCACTCTTGTGCTATGACTTCATGGGAACCTGAGATTTTCAAGGCCACTGCAGAGAAGGGGCAGACAGGGGCTGCGTTGCACCGGGAGCAATGCAGCTTTGCTTCCAGATGACGGGGTTCCCGTTCCTGGCTGGTAGATGTTCAAATTGTTTTGTATCAGATTGAACAGCAGCAGCTGAATAAAGAGTGGTCTGCTCTTTGGATTAGTCTGGGATGGGCAGAGACCTGCATTGCCTGGCCCCTAAGTGGTGCAGAGGATGGAGAAACCTGGGTTTCCCATAGCCAGCAGCAGTTAAAGCTAAGGGGAACCCTTGGTCCCCTCTGTGAGGCCAGATCCTGGCAGGCTACAGCAGATGGATTGGGGCTCTGCAGCCTGAGGGATCTGCGGGCTTGGGAAGAAAAATGGGCACAGCATTCCTGAGACTTCCACGGTGAAAACTTAAGTGAGGTAAAATGCTGTAGGAAAATTTTTGGGACTGAGGTAGCAATGTTGGGGTTGCAAAGGCAGAAGTAGCGGGAACCCCGGCAGGGTCTGGCCCAGGGCGCAGAGCACGGCGTGGAGACCCCACAGCCTGGTGCTGTGGGACGTGGGTAGCTGGGAGAGAGCACGTCTTTTGATGCTGGGGTTAGGAGAGTCACCGATGTGGCCCTGAGGGACCGTGCAGGAGGAGATCACTTGCCCCAGGAGGTGCCAGCCCCGGGCACTGCACGGAGGCATCCATCCCCTTGTGCGGAGCAAACGCTGCAGGATCAGCCCGCAGCCGCTCAGCAGGGGCAAACCCAGGCTAGCCTCACCCTGCACAGAGATTTTCCTCTCACCTATCATTTTCCTGCACCTTTTCTCAGCTTCCATCTCCTTTCTCCACCGCTGTCAGCTCTTCAGTAATCTCTGATGAATGAAATCAGGGTGAGGCATCCCTTTTCTTTCAGGATATACCCTACATTACCTTCCCAGCTGTATCAATGACCACTCAAGCCCGTACCCTTCACAAAGCAGGAGCTCAAACTTTGCTCTTATCCTTCTCCTGGCTGTGGCTGTTCCTGAGGCCCTCCAGCCACCCAGAGACATAAAAGATGCATTTGCAGATTTTGAAAATTAAAACCATCTATACAGCCAGTGGGGAGGGATCAGCTTATTTGGTTGCTTAATGAAATATAAAGATTATTTTAACCAGTGTAAGCACTATTCGACAGCTTGTGAAACACAGCGGTGGCTTGATGAATGGCTTTCTCCATTAAAAAAAATTGCTGCATGATGTCTTTTAAATATTTAATTTATTGGGGTTGGAGTGTGCTCAGAGCTGACAGTTAAACAGGAGCTGTTTGCGGTCTGAGTTAACTTTGCTTATTAGGCTGAACAGTCTCGCTCAGTAAATGCAAGATATCTCATTTTCCCTCATTTTTTATACTGAATCTGGGATGATACATTTGCTGCACAAGTGGGTAGGAAGTTCTGTCTGTCATCTGCACCGCAGCATGCCAGGCAGTTATCACTAAAGCGGTGATGGGTATTGACTCCTGTCATGAGTCCATCATTATTAAGTCCTCTGCTTTTTATTTATTTTGGGGTTTTTTCAATTCATATGATTTCTTCTAGGCCACTCAGAAGAGTTTGTTCAAACACAAATGTGCATGTAAAAGCATCTTTTAACTATCAAATAAACTGAAATTGTCCTGAAGCAAGTGTTTCAGTGGAAACACTGGACTCCAGACACAACATCACTGGCAGTGTCCTCGGAAGACTGTTGAGCATGGGAAAATTCCCCTCCTCTCCCTCTTTGCTTTTTCCCTTAATGTGCCGGCTTGGTACACAACCAACGGCATGCAAGGGGGATTAGGCAAGAAACAGGTGTTTCTGTGAGTTGGGGAGTCTCTCCTCGCGTATCTCCTGGCAAGGCTGAGCCCCGGTGTGGATTCTCCAGCGTCTATTAAGGACGGAGGTCTGGCGGCAGCCCAGGGCAGTTAATAAGTTCTGTGTCCTCAAATGGTTTTCATGAAACACGCAGGTACTTAATAAGCTTTGAGACATCCACCCCGCCAGCCAAAGCTGGTGGAACCGTCCAGCCGGTTCACAAGTTAGGGGATGGGAAGGGAGGAGGCGAAATGAAGTTGCAAACCTCTGTTTCCGCGCCCGCGTTGGCCAGAAGAGCCAGTCTGGCTCTTGAACTGTGAAAGCAAAGCAGCGAACGACTCTCTGGCTGGCTGCGGTGGTCTCGCTGCCGGTGGGAACCGGCTGCGCCGAGCCGGCTTGGTGTGTGCTGAGCACTGCTGCAGGCTGGGGTGGGATGATGCTCTTCGGAAACAAACCATGCCGAGGATGGGGTGAGGCTGCTGCAGACATCGCCAAAACCATCCAGAGAAGTGTCCGGGTTGGGGACATGCAGGTCATTCCCAGTTGATGGGACATGTCACTGGGACATGCTCCTGTCCCTTTGTATGTGCCACAAGCAGCAAAGCTGTGCATTGGCTTTCTCTCCTGTTAGAGTGAATAAAACTGTGATAGAGTATAGATGAAAGTTATTATTTTGTTTTGGGGATGTCCGTGCTTTTCTAAAAACTAGGGTAAATTTTGGAATGAAACATTTTGAAAATGAATTCAAAATTAATTGTCTGGATGCCATAAAACAAAGCGATCTGATTTTTCCCTGCTTTCCAGAACTAACTACAAAATATGTCTCAGGCACCCTAAAAATGCATTTTTCAATAAATCAGCTATTCATATAAAAATTGTCTGCCTGTACTTTGAAGTAGGAGGTGGGGAGGGGGGGTTCTTATACTCTATATATAGTAACTTTCTCTGTGAGCCATAAGGATGTGGCTGGCATTGTGCAGAGCAAGGTGGGATGTGGGTCCCTTCCAACTTGAGATACTCTACGATTCTGTGTAGGTACTGGATAGCCACCGAGCTTTTTTTTGAGTCTAAAAACTAAAGAATTGGGGAGTGAATCCAGAGTGGGTGAACAGGGGGACACAAAACAGATGAAGGTGGCATCAGAGCATGTATCAGATCTTCAAGGTGTAACCACACCTGGATCTGTCACCCTCCACCCACACTCTTGGCACTGAAATGATGTGGTGGCAGACTAGAAGGGACTGGAGAAACAGGAATGAGGTTGGGTGCTAGATTCCCAAATTACTGGTTTGTAATTATTGCAGCCTCTTTGAGAAGATAATCCCAAAGGCAACACTTACACTCATGACCCAAAATCACTCTGTCAAAAGAACACATCCCAGAGCAATGAGGACCTCCCTGAGCTGGCTGGGCGTTTGACTGCACTCCAGCTGTGTGGCTTCCCTCCTCCATTCCTGGGCACCGCGACCGGGAGATGCTTGCGAGGGTGAAGCCAGAAGATGCCCCAGGTCATTGCTAGACCTTACAACACAGAATTCAGCTCCTTTTCCCAGGAACTACAGCTTGGTCTCTGGATGTTAAGCAAGGTCACTCCATGTTTGTGCTTCCTACATCAAGGTGGTGTGGGAGAGAATGAGAATTCAGAGCAGAGGGCGTAGTGGGACCAACTGGTTTCCATTCCTTCCTCTTCATTGAGAGTCTGTCCTCCATGGTTTAGATCTTCTACAGGCAAAAATGAAGGTCTTTCCTCAGTACAGAAAAAAACAACAGATAATTTTTCATTCAAGTTTTTGCTGTTCAATGCATCAGGTTTCTCCTAAAATCATGGGAGTTGAACCACCTCCCCTCAGTGATCAAAACTGTTTTCTAAGAGATTTCCTAGATAACCTGTCTGCTTTCCTTAAGTTAGTCCAGCTGGACCTCTTTCTGTGAATGGTCTGACTTCTCTGACTTCCCAGACAATGACTTGCTTATGTAAATGGTGCTTTTAAATTTTTTTTTTTTCTGGCAAATGTTTCACAACTTCCTTTCTGATGTCTTACAAACTACACAAATAACATCCTGGAGGGCCTTGGTCATTTTTAACAGGGATGAATGAAGCATCACTCAGCTTTTGAGATCAATATTAGCTCAGTTTTACAGATGGTCCGTAAGGAAAAAAACAGCTTGAAGTTTCATGCAGAGCTCACAAAAGAAAAAAGCCATTAGTTTTTTGAAATAATTTCCTTGTTATTGAGCTATGAAATGTCAGTATTTATTGCAAACCCTAATTCCCTCTTTAGCCATAACATTTTTTGGTCCTATTACACTGTGGATTTATTTTCTTTTACATTACAAGCTTTTTTTTTTTTTTTTCTGGTATAATTTGTGTTTTGTTAAGAAGAATCTTAAGAAAAATGAATGGAAACAAATTATGCTTGAGTGGGTTCAGATAAGAAAGATTATTTGGCATTATATCAATGGGATTATGGAACAGACCACTGTAGGCAATGACAGGGACAAAATCCCAGCTCGTTCTGGAATACAGCTAGGTCAGTTCATCAGAAGTAACAATAATATATCATATTTTATTATGGCATGTAAAAAAAAAAATCCTTTCTTATATTTTGTTCAGCATATTGTGAGTGGGATATAGTCAGATGCTGATCTCTAAGCCTGGAAGCCAGACTGGTGTCACTGGTGCTTTAGGAGGTACTTTGATTCCTGTCCCAGAACCTGTTGGAGCTGGGAGGTTGGAAGTGAGCCTTGCCTGCTGCGGTTTAAGTTTGAGCTCGGTGTTTCCAAAGCTCTGCTGAGACTCCGGGATGATGGAATAGCACGTTCCTAAGCACTTCTCTCCTCTGGCTGCTGTTTTTCAGGTTTATGTCGCCATGCAGCACTATGGAGTGAATGGTTACTCCCTCCACGCCATGAATTCACTGAGCGCCATGTACAACCTCCACCAGCAGGCAGCTCAGCAAGCCCAGCATGCCCCCGACTACAGGCCCTCGGTGCATGCCCTCACCCTGGCAGAGAGACTGGCTGGTAAGAACAACTCATGGCTTTTGCCATTTCCCTGGGGGAAAAAAAACCAAAAACACCCTTGTTGCTTGCTCTGAGTGAAACTCTTCTTCGGGAGTTGGCGTGTGACATAGCCAACTGGCATGGTGTGGTCCCGGATACTGGACATGTGGCCAACTCTGCAGGAGACATGTGCCCTCCAGTGTTTGCTGCCAGCAGACTGCTGCCCCTTGCTGCAGACTGGCCTCCGATGGCTGGGGAGCCCAGGGGTGAGAAGGGACACAGCCCCACTGTATGGGATTGAATTAAAAAGACACTGAAATATGTTTTAATAGGTGAACAAAAAATAGCAGAAAAATTTGCTTTCTTGCTAGTAAATAACAGCACAATGAATATGAGCATGCAGTGAATTGGATTGTCCCACCAAGGGGCCCAGGACTTGCCCCTTCTTGCAACTATTTTCCATTTCCTGTCCTACCAAACACTTTTTCTCTCTGGAAGATGATCATCATTTGGATCTTCTTTGGGTCTTACCTTGACCTATTTCTTCCTGGGCATCCTAACTCTTGGCTTGGGCGATGATTTCTTTGTAGGTCTCGCTGGCTCCCTCTGTTGCTTTTGTATTTTGCTTTCCCTAAAAGAGATTTTTAGGCTCACAGAAACTCACATGTGACTTTTTGCCCAGAGAGTGTTATTTGTACAGCGTTGTTGATGGTGGAATGGGAGCTGCTGCTCCAGAGCATCTGATCTGTTTTTCTATGCTCAAGCGTGAGTGTAACAGCACTACATTGATACTGTCATTAGAAGAAAATGCAAAGTCCAGCTAGTATTTAGGATTTGGTAAGGGGAATTGTTCAAAAATAGTTGATGGAGACCTGAGAATATTTGTTACGATAGGGCAAATATATCTGCACTAGATTTCAGCCTACCACAAAACACCCAGATCTGGCTGAGATTATCAAACGCTAGTGCAATGCAAATGGTCAACAGCTGCAACATCCCCGTTTTGGTCAGGCCTTCGATGCAGTGTGGTAGACCTGACCTGACAACCAGCATACTAAAGCTGAAGCAAAAAAATACTGTAAATGTGATTGTAGAGACCTTCCAAGAATGGAATGATCTTCCCTGACTGTCTGAACATTACACATGTGGTTTAAGATAGCTTTCTAGCTGTCTGATATTAAAGGGGGAAAAAAAAAAGTGGAGTAGGTGGAAAAAAAATCTACCCAGACAACTTTAGTGGGCTAAATTTAAGAGACATGGGCTTAAGTCAAACTAAGGATGCAGAAGTTTCAGGGCAGCCCTCCTAGGTGGGTAGTTCATGAAGGCATGGTGGTAAAGGTCTTGGACTCTTTGGATCAGTGAACCACAAATGACCCTCAAATCTTCATGCCAGCAATGTTCCCTTATCCAGCTGCTAGTAGTGACCTCCTTAGCACGGTTCTTCAGACCACTCACTGTGGGCTGTGGGATCTCTGGGGGGCTGTAAGGCAGAGCTAGGAGTCACTGTCCTCATCTAAAGGGAACAAAAGTTGGATCAAGGAGACCTGGACTCTAATCCTGGCTCTACTGCTGGGCTGCAGAGTGATGACAGGTGGGCCTTTTCCTTGTCCTGCTCATCCATCCCCTCCTTCCCTCATCCTTTCATCCTGTAGGTGGTCGGAGGGGAACAGATGGTCCTGAATTCTGCAATGTGCCTTCCAGACCTTGGGTGTCAAGGTGCTCCTTTCCTAGATGCAAGGATCTCTTCAAAGATTTTTGTGATCACCTGTATCTTCCACAGTAGAGCATGGAGGACTTAAACGTCTTTGACCCTAACTAGGGTAAAAGCAGAAGGAGATAAAAAAATAGAATAAAAAAAGCTATTCTCATATTCTTGACCGGGAGATTCAATTGGTTTTCTGACCTCTTATCTTTAAAATTAATAACCCACCTGGAAGACTTTCCAAATTAAATTCCACAGTCCCCTTGTCTGCTTATCATTGGTGGGGTAGGCATTACATATGTACAAGCTGGTTCTTGTGCAGTTGCTTCACATTCTGTTATTTCTGAGTATCTTTCAGTGCAGGGTTATAGATCTCATTTGCCTTCCAGGGACAGTCAGAATAAAGCAGCACAAAAGCAAATGACCTTAAGTCAGAAAACAGAGGTTTCTGATTGTAACTGCAAAGCGTCACCTGCTATTTATATTATTCTTCTTGCACCAAGCCTGAAAACATAGTTAAAACATTAAAATAATTGCTGGTTGGCTCTCGTTGGAGTGGCCAAACTTGATACATGAGCTGCTGCCTCTGGGTAGCTGGTAGGTCTATCCTCTACTCTAGAAATTTGTGAATATTCCAGCCTGCAGGTAGGGTCTTTAACCAGTGTCCTTTCTCCTGATTCTTTGTACTTGAAACACAAATGTTAGCTTTGTAAAACATTTTGGGGTAGCTTCAATTTCTTATCCTGGAACTCCCCTTCTCCTCGCCTGGCTGCGTTGTGAGCTCTGTCTGAACGCTTCAAGGACGGTCTCTTTGCCTTCAAAGCGGCAGCTACTAACAGTGTTTTAACTCCCCGAAGAGCTCTGATACCTCGAATACAAAAGTCTCTTGTATGCAACCAATGCTATATTGTATTTGGCCGGAGACCTTTAGCCTGATCACGTCTTTTCCAGGTTGCCAAAACCACGTGGCTTTGGCAATTGCCCAGAAAGGCGCTGCAAATGCTGACCTAGAATGAAACAGCTGGAAGTTTGGAAGAGGAATGTTTTAGTGGTGCAAAGCTGATTTGCTACGCTCGTTAGCCGACATATTTGGAACCTGGCTGTGTGGTTCTGGGGCTGGCCTGGCAGCAGGTTTTGCTTTATTGTTTACATTCATGCCACGATGCTTGTGACAAAAGTGCAAATAAACAGCAGCAAAAGCCTTCATCTGGCTCCGTGCACTGATAACGCCGACTTTTCTCTCGGTTAGGTTGTTTTCTAGCGTGTTCATTCCTCCCTTCTACTGGAAGTCACATTCTTAACTGAATTAAAAATGATACCAGACACTGTTCTTTCTGCATTTCCTCTTTGAGAGCAAACCTCTCGCCAGACTATTTCATTCCAATGCTGTAGCACAGCGTGTCCCAACTTGCATAATAAAGGGTGTTGAGTTGGGTTTGTTTTTTTTTTTTTCTTTATAAAGTAACTTATTTTCATTGATTTAAGATCTTTCTGCTCCCATTAACTGTTGTGCAATAATAAGGCCTCTGGTAAAATAATAAGCCCTTTACTCTGAGCCTCAGATTTTCCCTAGTCTGAATTTCTTCTCTGCCATCAATTTTGCAAGCATAGTTTGCAAATTCAGACCTTCTGAGTAGCTCCTCTACTGAGCAGAGCTCAGCACATGAGCTCTGGGCTTGCAATCAGTGGGGCTGGGCTTGGTTCCTGGCTGATATTTCCACCCCAGATGCTGGAGAGTGTCCGCGCTCAGTAAAGCACGTGCTTTCAAGCTAAACACGCATAAGCACATGAGCTTAAGTGCTTTCCTGAACTGGAGCCCAGAACAGCTCTCCAATATCATGCCTTGAAAACTACAGTGAGCTACATACGAGACACTAAAGAAGAGCCAGCTCAGCTTAGTTTCTGAGAAGGTGCATGTCTTCTAATGCAGCTGCAGCCCACAAAATGAGCTAGAAGCAGCTGTGTTTGAGCTGCGTGGACTCTTCCCACCCATCAGCGCAGCGCATCATGGCAGTGTTGAAGCCTACGAAAGTTCTGCCTTTGGCTTCAAGGAAGAACGTGACACAAAATGTTGGGCCCCTCTCCTGATTACAATAGTTACGATGATTACAATGGTTACAATGATTACAACACTACCTTGTTTTAGACTGTGTTTCTTAATGAAAGAGGCTTATGCCACAGTGGGATCTGGGCATCTGTGTGTCCTGACCCACTGATGTTGGAGCAGGTTGGCTTATTTCAATGAAATTTAGCATCAGAGTCTCAACAGTTTCCACAGCTGCCTTAAGAAGAGGTTCCTTCTCCAAAATAGGCTTTCTAGTCAGAGGTTTTATCTCCTTGGACACCTCAACCAGAAAAATGTGTGTATGTGTTTTATTAGATCTAGAGCTATGAAAAAAAAGGTTTTGTAGGTTCATCTGGGTTAGCAAGTGCTTTATTCGACTGTCGGTGTACAAATTCCAATAATTAAATTGGCCACTTTTCTTGTCTTCCAACGGCTGTACATTTCAAGACATCATTTTGGAGGCACGTTATGGATCCCAGCACCGCAAACAAAGACGAAGTCGCACGGCCTTCACCGCCCAACAGCTGGAGGCGCTGGAGAAGACCTTCCAGAAGACTCACTACCCCGATGTGGTGATGAGAGAGCGGCTGGCTATGTGCACAAACCTACCTGAAGCCAGAGTCCAGGTACTGATATTTTGTGGGTTTGTGAGTGGGGATGTGTAGAAGAATATAGCGGGGTTCCCAAAGGATTGACAGCTCCCTTGACCTTTCCAGATTCTTCCAAGGTAACCAAAGATTTTGGGGCAGTAAAATTGTCAAAGGCAGGAGTGGGGGGAATAAAAATCATCTGAAGTCACACATCTGCTAAAGAAATTCTTAATCCACATGCACATTTTTTAAATTTAGGATTGTCTGAAGTGTACACTGGTTTTCATTTGTTCTTTCACATTTCTTTGAGGGAAATTTTAGAAACATCAACAGAAATTTACTTATTTATTTATTTGCAAGGCTTTTCTGGCTTTCTCAGAAGAGCAGAAACCCAAGTAATTCCAGCTGCTCTTTTCCACCAGTGTCAATATTTGTAACATCTCAGGCCAAGGATTGGTTTGTGTTTTTTTTTTAATTTCAACTAGCACAACATGCTTCATAACCTGCTGCTGGGGAGGTCCTTGCATTGCTGGGCTTTGAAAGACTAAATAGTAAGTTCTTCAGTGTGCAGTGGATAAGCAGTAGAAAAAAATAGTTCTTTCATATAAATGTCAAGACAACTTGATCTTCGAAATTTTTGTTTCCTCATCCAATTAACCAAACAACACTAACAAGATTTGCAGATATATTTCTTCCAATCCATGTTTACTGATTTAGCTTAAAAAACCCATGATTCTCTCCTCCTTCCCTAAATTCAGTTCCCAGATAACAGCCTGTGCCTTTAATTACTTATTTTGGGTGTTGCTGCCAGAGTTTTGGTACACTTATAACTGAATTATTTTAGAAACTAACAGAACACCCTACTGTAAGCCAATGTAATGTCATCAGACTCAGCTATAAGACATTCTGGTTGGACACAACTGCCTAACCAGTTTAGGAAAAAACCCACAAAAACCCCCAAAAACCACCACCAGTGGAGTAGCTTAAAGAATCAACATAAAGGCTGGACATTTTAAAAAAATATATTTGTTGTGCTATTTGTAGAAGCACTGAAAACAGGTAGAGCTCTAATATCCAACAAAGTGGAATGACATTTGGGCACAGCAGGCTTGTAGTACTCATTACTTGGGGTTCCCCTGAAGCTCCCGGGCTGAATGATGCCGAATTTGGCACTAAGCAGGATTTTCACCAGTTTTCCTCTTTGCTGTTTGTGGAATTGAAGGTTTGGTTCAAGAACCGGAGGGCCAAATTCCGGAAGAAGCAGCGTAGCCTGCAGAAGGAGCAATTGCAGAAGCAAAAGGACTGTGAAGGGAGCCACAGTGAGGGAAAGACAGAGCCGCCTGTGCTAGAGACCCAGGCCACCACCCCAGACACCGAGAAGGTCCAGACCCTCCCAAGCGAGGTAGGCACGGACCTCAACCTAACCCTGTCAGAGCAGTCGGCCAGCGAGTCTGCACCCGAGGACCAGACCGACAGAGAGGAGGAGTTTAAGAGCGCCTTGGAGGAGGCTAAAGTGGACAAAAGCCCTGGTGTGGACGGCAAGGCTTTGAACTGCAAGAGAGCGAGCCCAAAAGCAGGTGAGGGGCAGCATCTCGATGGGGGTTGGTGTCAGGACCTGGCGTACCAAGGGGGATGCTGGTGGTTGGGTATAATCCCTTATTCCCTATGGCACGGGTACTTGCAGGTAGGCTGCCCAGACTTGTCTTCTTGTCCATGGCACTAAACAGGACCCATGGAGGGCATGATGTCTACTGTAACAGGAGTACAGAAAGACCAAAGACCCTCTGCTCAGCTTAGAGCTTGGGGAGTACAGTGCCCAGTGGCAGCAGGAAAGCCATAGCAAAGAGGTCAGCCCCATTTCTAGGAAGTAAGATGTTAAGTATAGAACAGACGTGTTTAGTCCTCCTGAGCTAACACAACTTCTCTCGTTCACCCCCCCCGATGCAAGAGAGATGCCCATGCTGCGGTCCGAACCCTACTAGGGTGCCAATCATCACCTGCATCCAGCTTGTAGAAATAACCCCCATCCCCTGTGTCTCCTGTTACAGAGTCCCCTATCAGCACGACTGTGACACCTTCATCCAGCAGTGGCCTGGCTCAGACTCATTCCTACTCCTCCTCGCCCCTGAGCCTCTTCCGCCTGCAGGAGCAATTCCGCCAGCACATGGCGGCCACCAACAACCTGGTCCATTACTCCTCCTTCGAAATGGGGACACCGTCTGCCATGCCCTACTTGGGCATGAACGTCAACATGGCGCCACTGAGCTCCCTGCACTGTCAGTCGTACTACCAGTCGCTCTCCCATGCTCAGCAGGTCTGGTCCTCACCCATCCTGCAGGCCTCCAGCTCCCTTCCAAGCCTGAACAGTAAAACAACGAGTATTGAGAACCTAAGGCTCCGGGCAAAGCAGCACGCGGCGTCCCTTGGGCTTGACACCCTACCCAACTGACTGCCGGATGAGCTACCATTGCCCGTGAGAAGATGCACCAGAGGTTGGCACGAGACATGTCACTCCTTCAATCACCGCCCACCCTCATCTCTTCCTGGAGTAAGGTGCTCCCTTTCAGGGAAAACTTTGCACTTATTAATGTCATATTAGCACCATGATTGCATCAGACATTGCTACTGGCCTGGTCTTCGCTAAATATTTAAGGAGGAAGGGGGAGAGGATGTATGTTTAGACAGACGAACTGTCCTCTGGACTGCCGTGAGTTAAACCTGTAACATTCAGGAGAAATCCCCTTTCCTCACCCCCGCGATAATGTGCCAACTATGTTATATACACCTTTTTTGTTGTTGTTGCGTTCTTTGGGAAAAGAAAGAGTCCTGCTTTGTCTTGTATATAGTTTATAATGTTGACAGCACCCATCACCTGTGTGTTACTGTCAGTGTTACAGAACTGTGACCTCTTTTGCTTTTATTCCCCCTTCCTTCTCAATTTTAGTAGCTAGTATCAAAGTAACAAATCAGCCATCCTCCCGATCTCAGCTCGTAGCTAGTTGGTCTTCTTGGGTCAGCATCCTAAAGGTGTTTATGGCAAAGAAAAATGATTGTGCACTTCACCGCTCCACTTCTCCCTTCTCTGCTAAATCCAGTTTTATAACAGCTGGGAAATGATGTGAAGGTGAATTTCCTGTTTAAGCACTTCCTCTAAGGCAAGCATTTTTTGTTTACTTTTTAATAGCACTTGTTCAAAGAGAGAGGACAAACTATTGGCCAAATGCTGCTGGCTGGGGAGAAAAATGAAAGCCAAATTCAGAGGATTATTTTTGATCTAGATTGTTTCCTCTTTGATCTTCAGTGAAGTGTAAACTCCTCTATTTACAAATTACGGGGTTTTCTTTTTGGAGAGCATTTTGATTCAACTTTGACAATAGAGAATAATAAAAACTTTGTATGAACTCCTGGTGTGTTCATACACCATGAATTATATGGTTCTTTGACAAAAACTTGATTAATGCAAGCTGTGTTTAGAAAAACACTCTGATCACCAAATTCTACCCTCAAGCCTTGCAGCTTCAGAAACTGGTTAGCAAGTGAAAATATAACAAGTGAAAAATGCTGAACTGCTGGAGGCAAAGCAGGTGATAAGCAGGGGCTTTATGTTCTCTTTGTATTCACTGGAGCTGAGGGGGAATAGCTAAACTGGCCAAAAATACAAGGTTTGCAAGTAACCAAAATTCACCAGCTTCAAAATTATTTCAGTAAGGTTTCAGCCTCATTTCATTGGAATGACCCGTCATTCAATCTGGGGCGGTTTTCCTTGCTGAGAAGCACTGTTTCTGCCAACTCAAATCACTTTTTTTTTTCTTTTTTTCCCCCACAAACCAAATAAATCCTTTGAACCCATTGCTGTTACCCTGAACGTTAGGGAGGGATGATACCCAGATCTAATCTCTATTACTGCATAAAATCCAGAGTGAATCTGTGGCAGGTGCTGGGTTTGAATCCCAAGCGTCTCAGCCAGGTCGGTCACTAACACACTGGGCAGAGCTGTGCTAATTCACCACAGATGATCCGCTGGTCCATACTTGCTTTAAGCATGAAGCGTAGACCCATAGGCTCCTGCCCGTCTCCCTCCCACCTGGCAGAAGCCAGGGGTCAAATCACCTCTTAAAACACGGGGAAAGGAGTGTTTTCAACTCCACTAATGCCTCTTGAAAAAACATCTAACTCCTTCAAATAGAGACGTAAGAATAGCCAAGTTTGGTGGGAAACGAAGTTTTGTCCCTCATAAAGTTGTAGCAAGAGCAGACATCCCGAGGGGGCAGCTAATCGACCACACCAGCTTCCAAGGAGAATGGAACATCTTCCTTAAATATTCCTATTGTGCCAAACACTTCAGTTTTAGGGTTTTGTCTCCTGCTTTAGTTTTTCTGACTTTGTCAAATCAGCCCTCGTGATCAGCAGAATTCTCCCACTTTGCCAAAACCAAATGTATTCATAGGAAGTAGATTTTTGGCTGCCACTTTCAAAGGAGTCTGATTAAATTAAAACCACCAAAGTACATTTACTGTCTCCAAAAAGATCCTTTGAAAGTCCCAGTTTTCATTTTTTTGTAGCCTGTCACCCACACCAGGGACACCAGAACAAAGCTTTAATTTTTCTCCTTCCCCTTCCTCAATAAAGCTATATTCACCTTTATTTTTTTTCTGCCTCCTGCTAACCTCAGCACATGGGTAGGCTATGCAGTTGCTTTGCCAGAGCAGAGAAACTGCAAATTTAATTAACACCCCTTCTGATGTTGTTCCCTGCTGCCAGTCTAGACTGAGCTGATGAAGCGAATGAGGGTGGTAATCAGCAGTGAGACCAGATCTGGACTTCAGCTCTTCTTCAAATAGTAAAAGATGCCCACGGAACTGCACCTCGTGCCAGTGGGTGTTTCCGGCAGGGAACAGAGGGTCTGAGTCACTCTTGCGCTGTCCCAGGTGAGACGGACATCTCTCCTCTGCCTGGGCACCACAGGGCTGGGCAGGCCGATGACGGCTGGGATCAGGGCAGATACCATAGGTCACGGTGGATACCGCACCATCTGCCACAGGAAGGTCAGAACATGTGGATTTATGCTCTGCTTCTGCAAGGCGGGGACAGGGAGAGCAGGAGATAAGCTCGCTTGATCCAGCGCTAGATTTGCCGTGATCTTCCAGAGGGAGACGAGACCTTCCCCACCGAGCCTTGGAGAGAAACTCTTCCCTGTGCCTCAGCACAAAAATTCATTTTAACATTCTCTGCCTTCACACATCTCGACCAGCCCTGATGCCTGACCCCCTTCATCTCCCGTGGTATCGCTGACATCCTCACAGCAGGCTTGGAGCAGTTACCAGCAACTTCCCAGGCAGAGCATCTGGCATGCCATTAAAATCACGGACATCAGGATGAGGCCAGCACAGCCCAGAAAGCAAACTGGG